>NC_090439.1:358332026-358932026 GCF_031143425.1 Pleurodeles waltl
TTTTGAAAGAAAACAGAGGTGTTTTTTGCGAAGTGCCTACCTGTAGATTTTGGCCTAAAGCTCAGCCGGCACCTAGGGAAACCTACCAAACCTGTGCATTTTTGAAAACT
The DNA here is from genome assembly GCF_031143425.1 of Pleurodeles waltl. Lineage (NCBI taxonomy): Eukaryota > Metazoa > Chordata > Amphibia > Caudata > Salamandridae > Pleurodeles > Pleurodeles waltl. Next base: position 358,332,137 of record NC_090439.1, read on the forward strand.
AGAGACCTAGGGGAATACAAGATGGGGTGACTTGTGGGGCTCTGACCAGGTTCTGTTACCCAGAATCCTTTGCAAACCTCAAAATTTGGCTAAACAAACACATGTTCCTCACATTTCTGTGGCCGAAATTTCCGGAATCTGAGAGAAGCCACAAATTCCCTTCCACCCAGCGTTCCCCCAAGTCTCCCAATAAAAATGATACCTCACTTGTGTGGGTAGGCCTAGCGCCCGCGACAGGAAATGCCCCAAAGCGCAACGTGGACATATCCAATTTTCTGAAAGAAAACAGAGGTGTTTTTTGCGAAGTGCCTACCTGTAGATTTTGGCCTCTAGCTCAGCCGGCACCTAGGGAAACCTACCAAACCTGTGCATTTTTGAAAACTAGAGACCTAGGGAAATCCAAGATGGGGTGACTTGTGGGGCTCTGACCAGGTTCTGTTACCCAGAATCCTTTGCAAACCTCAAAATTTGGCTAAACAAACACATGTTCCTCACATTTCTGTGGCCGAAATTTCCGGAATCTGAGAGGAGCCACAAATTTCCTTCCACCCAGCGTTCCCCCAAGTTTCCTGATACAAATGATACCTCACTTGTGTGGGTAGGCCTAGCGCCCGTGACAGGAAATGCCCCAAAGCACAACGTGGACACATCCAATTTTTTGAAAGAAAACAGAGGTGTTTTTTGCAAAGTGCCTACCTGCAGATTTTGGACTCTAGCTCAGCCGGCACCTAGGGAAACATACCAAACCTGTGCATTTTTTAAAACCAGTGACCTAGAGGAATCCAAGATGAGGTGACTTGTGGGGCTCTGACCAGGTTCTGTTACCCAGAATCCTTTGCAAACCTCAAAATTTGGCTAAAAAAACACATGTTCCTCACTTTTATGTGACAGAAAGTTCTGGAATCTGAGAGGAGCCACAAATTTCCTTCCACCCAGCGTTCCCCCAAGTTTCCCGATAAAAATGATACCTCACTTGTGTGGGTAGGCCTACCGCCCACGAAAGGAAATGCCCCAAAGCACAACGTGGACACATCCAATTTTTTGAAAGAAAACAGAGGTGTTTTTTGCAAAGTGCCTACCTGCAGATTTTGGCCTCTAGCTCAGCCGGCACCTAGGGAAACATACCAAACCTGTGCATTTTTGAAAACTAGAGACCTACGGGAATCCAAGATGAGGTGACTTGTGGGGCTCTGACCAGGTTCTGTTACCCAGAATCCTTTGCAAACCTCAAAATGTGGCTAAAAAAACACCTTTTCCTCTCATTTCTGTGACAGAAAGTTCTGGAATCTGAGAGGAGCCACAAATTTTCTTCCACCCAGCGTTCCCCGAAGTCTACCGATAAAAATGATACCTCACTTGTGTGGGAAGGCCTAGCGCCCGCGAGAGGAAATGCCCCAAAGCGCAACGTGGACATATCCAATTTTATGAAAGAAAACAGAGGTGTTTTTTGCGAAGTGCCTACCTGTAGATTTTGGCCTCTAGCTCAGCCGGCACCTAGGGAAACCTACCAAACCTGTGCATTTTTGAAAACTAGAGACCTAGGGAAATCCAAGATGGGGTGACTTGTGGGGCTCTGACCAGGTTCTGTTACCCAGAATCCTTTGCAAACCTCAAAATTTGGCTAAAAAAACACATGTTCCTCACATTTCTGTGGCAGAAAGTTCTGGAATTTGAGAGGAGCCACAAATTCCCTTCCACCCAGCGTTCCCCCAAGTCTCCCGATGAAAATGATACCTCACTTGTGTGGGTAGGCCTAGCGCCCGCGACAGGAAATGCCCCAAAGCACAACGTGGACACATCCAATTTTTTGAAAGAAAACAGAGGTGTTTTTTGCAAAGTGCCTACCTGTAGATTTTGGCCTCTAGCTCAGCCGGCACCTAGGGAAACCTACCAAACCTGTGCATTTTTGAAAACTAGAGACCTAGGGGAATACAAGATGGGGTGACTTGTGGGGCTCTGACCAGGTTCTGTTACCCAGAATCCTTTGCAAACCTCAAAATTTGGCTAAACAAACACATGTTCCTCACATTTCTGTGGCCGAAATTTCCGGAATCTGAGAGGAGCCACAAATTTCCTTCCACCCAGCATTCCACCAAGTTTCCTGATACAAATGATACCTCACTTGTGTGGGTAGGCCTAGCGCCCGTGACAGGAAATGCCCCAAAGCACAACGTGGACACATCCAATTTTTTGAAAGAAAACAGAGGTGTTTTTTGCAAAGTGCCTACCTGCAGATTTTGGCCTCTAGCTCAGCCGGCACCTAGGGAAACATACCAAACCTGGGGATTTTGGAAAACCAGTGACCTAGGGGAATCCAAGATGAGGTGACTTGTGGGGCTCTGACCAGGTTCTGTTACCCAGAATCCTTTGCAAACCTCAAAATTTGGCTAAAAAAACACATGTTCCTCACATTTCTGTGGCAGAAAGTTCTGGAATCTGAGAGGAGCCACAAATTTCCTTCCACCCAGCGTTCCCCCAAGTCTCCCGATAAAAATGATACCTCACTTGTGTGGGTAGGCCTAGCGCCCGCGACAGGAAATGCCCCAAAGCGCAACGTGGACATATCCAATTTTATGAAAGAAAACAGAGGTGTTTTTTGCGAAGTGCCTACCTGTAGATTTTGGCCTCTAGCTCAGCCGGCACCTAGGGAAACCTACCAAACCTGTGCATTTTTTAAAACTAGAGACCTAGGGAAATCCAAGATGGGGTGACTTGTGGGGCTCTGACCAGGTTCTGTTACCCAGAATCCTTTGTAAACCTCAAAATTTGGCTAAAAAAACACATGTTCCTCACATTTCTGTGGCAGAAAGTTCTGGAATCTGAGAGGAGCCACAAATTCCCTTCCACCCAGCGTTCCCCCAAGTCTCCCGATAAAAATGATACCTCACTTGTGTGGGTAGGCCTAGCACCCGCAACAGGAAATGCCCCAAAGAGCAATGTGGACACATCCAATTTTTTTAAAGAAAACAGAGGTGTTTTTTGCAAATTGCCTAACTGTAGATTTTGGCCTCTAGCTCAGCCGGCACCTAGGGAACCCTACCAAACCTGTGCATTTATGAAAACTAGAGACCAGGGGAATCCAAGAAGGGGTGACTTGTGGGGCTCTGACCAGGTTCTGTTACCCAGAATCCTTTGCAAACCTCAAAATGTGGCTAAAAAAACACCTTTTCCTCTCATTTCGGTGACAGAAAGTTCTGGAATCTGAGAGGAGCCACAAATTTCCTTCCACCCAGCGTTCCCCCAAGTCTCCCGATAAAAATGATACCTCACTTGTGTGGGTAGGCCTAGCGCCCGCGAAAGGAAATGCCCCAAAGCGCAACGTGGACACATCACATTTTTTTAAAGAAAACAGAGGTGTTTTTTGCAAAGTGCCTACCTGCAGATTTTGGCCTCTAGCTCAGCCGGCACCTAGGGAAACATACCAAACCTGTGCATTTTTTAAAACTAGAGACCTAGGGGAATTCAAGATGAGGTGACTTGTGGGGCTCTGACCAGGTTCTGTTACCCAGAATCCTTTGCAAACCTCAAAATGTGGCTAAAAAAACACCTTTTCCTCTCATTTCTGTGACAGAAAGTTCTGGAATCTGAGAGGAGCCACAAATTTCCTTCCACCCAGCGTTTCCCGAAGTCTACCGATAAAAATGATACCTCACTTGTGTGGGAAGGCCTAGCGCCCACGAGAGGAAATGCCCCAAAGCGCAACGTGGACATATCCAATTTTATGAAAGAAAACAGAGGTGTTTTTTGCGAAGTGCCTACCTGTAGATTTTGGCCTCTAGCTCAGCCGGCACCTAGGGAAACCTACCAAACCTGTGCATTTTTTAAAACTAGAGACCTAGGGAAATCCAAGATGGGGTGACTTGTGGGGCTCTGACCAGGTTCTGTTACCCAGAATCCTTTGCAAACCTCAAAATTTGGCTAAAAAAACACATGTTCCTCACATTTCTGTGGCAGAAAGTTCTGGAATCTGAGAGGAGCCACAAATTCCCTTCCACCCAGCGTTCCCCCAAGTCTCCCGATGAAAATGATACCTCACTTGTGTGGGTAGGCCTAGCGCCCGCGACAGGAAATGCCCCAAAGCACAACGTGGACACATCCAATTTTTTGAAAGAAAACAGAGGTGTTTTTTGCGAAGTGCCTACCTGTAGATTTTGGCCTCTAGCTCAGCCGGCACCTAGGGAAACCTACCAAACCTGTGCATTTTTGAAAACTAGAGACCTAGGGGAATACAAGATGGGGTGACTTGTGGGGCTCTGACCAGGTTCTGTTACCCAGAATCCTTTGCAAACCTCAAAATTTGGCTAAACAAACACATGTTCCTCACATTTCTGTGGTCGAAATTTCCGGAATCTGAGAGGAGCCACAAATTTCCTTCCACCCAGCGTTCCCCCAAGTTTCCTGTTACAAATGATACCTCACTTGTGTGGGTAGGCCTAGCGCCCGTGACAGGAAATGCCCCAAAGCACAACATGGACACATCCAATTTTTTGAAAGAAAACAGAGGTGTTTTTTGCAAAGTGCCTACCTGCAGATTTTGGCCTCTAGCTCAGCCGGCACCTAGGGAAACATACCAAACCTGTGCATTTTTGAAAACCAGTGACCTAGGGGAATCCAGGATGAGGTGACTTGTGGGGCTCTGACCAGGTTCTGTTACCCAGAATCCTTTGCAAACCTCAAAATTTGGCTAAAAAACACATGTTCCTCACATTTCTGTGGCAGAAAGTTCTGGAATCTGAGAGGAGCCACAAATCTCCTTCCACCCAGCGTTCCCCCAAGTCTCCCGATAAAAATGATACCTCACTTGTGTGGGTAGGCCTAGCGCCCGCGAAAGGAAATGCCCCAAAGCGCAACGTGGACATATCCAATTTTATGAAAGAAAACAGAGGTGTTTTTTGCGAAGTGCCTACCTGTAGATTTTGGCCTCTAGCTCAGCCGGCACCTAGGGAAACCTACCAAACCTGTGCATTTTTTAAAACTAGAGACCTAGGGAAATCCAAGATGGGGTGACTTGTGGGGCTCTGACCAGGTTCTGTTACCCAGAATCCTTTGCAAACCTCAAAATTTGGCTAAAAAAACACATGTTCCTCACATTTCTGTGGCAGAAAGTTCTGGAATCTGAGAGGAGCCACAAATTCCCTTACACCCAGCGTTCCCCCAAGTCTCCCGATAAAAATGATACCTCACTTGTGTGGGTAGGCCTAGCGCCCGCGACAGGAAATGCCCCAAAGAGCAATGTGGACACATCCAATTTTTTTAAAGAAAACAGAGGTGTTTTTTGCAAATTGCCTAACTGTAGATTTTGGCCTCTAGCTCAGCCGGCACCTAGGGAACCCTACCAAACCTGTGCATTTATGAAAACTAGAGACCTAGGGGAATCCAAGAAGGGGTGACTTGTGGGGCTCTGACCAGGTTCTGTTACCCAGAATCCTTTGCAAACCTCAAAATGTGGCTAAAAAAACACCTTTTCCACTCATTTCGGTGACAGAAAGTTCTGGAATCTGAGAGGAGCCACAAATTTCCTTCCACCCAGCGTTCCCCCAAGTCTCCCGATAAAAATGATACCTCACTTGTGTGGGTAGGCCTAGCGCCCGCGAAAGGAAATGCCCCAAAGCGCAACGTGGACACATCACATTTTTTGAAAGAAAACAGAGGTGTTTTTTGCAAAGTGCCTACCTGCAGATTTTGGCCTCTAGCTCAGCCGGCACCTAGGGAAACATACCAAACCTGTGCATTTTTTAAAACTAGAGACCTAGGGGAATTCAAGATGAGGTGACTTGTGGGGATCTGACCAGGTTCTGTTACCCAGAATCCTTTGCAAACCTCAAAATTTGGCTAAAAAAACACATGTTCCTCACATTTCTGTGGCAGAAAGTTCTGGAATCTGAGAGGAGCCACAAATTCCCTTCCACCCAGCGTTCCCCCAAGTTTCCCGATACAAATGATACTTCACTTGTGTGGGTAGGCCTAGCGCCCGCGACAGAAAATGCCCCAAAGCGCAACGTGGACACATCCAATTTTTTGAAAGAAAACAGAGGTGTTTTTTGTGAAGTGCCTACCTGTAGATTTTGGCCTCTAGCTCAGCCGGAACCTAGGGAACCCTACCAAACCTGTGCATTTATGAAAACTAGAGACCTAGGGGAATCCAAGAAGGGTTGACTTGTGGGGCTCTGACCAGGTTCTGTTACCCAGAATCCTTTGCAAACCTCAAAATGTGGCTAAAAAAACACCTTTTCCTCTCATTTCTGTGACAGAAAGTTCTGGAATCTGAGAGGAGCCACAAATTTCCTTCCACCCAGCGTTCCCCCAAGTTTCCCGATAAAAATGATACCTCACTTGTGTGGGTAGGCCTACCGCCCGCGAAAGGAAATGCCCCAAAGCGCAACGTGGACACATCCAATTTTTTGAAAGAAAACAGAGGTGTTTTTTGCAAAGTGCCTACCTGCAGATTTTGGCCTCTAGCTCAGCCGGCACCTAGGGAAACATACCAAACCTGTGCATTTTTTAAAACTAGAGACCTACGGGAATCCAAGATGAGGTGACTTGTGGGGCTCTGACCAGGTTCTGTTACCCAGAATCCTTTGCAAACCTCAAAATGTGGCTAAAAAAACACCTTTTCCTCTCATTTCTGTGACAGAAAGTTCTGGAATCTGAGAGGAGCCACAAATTTCCTTCCACCCAGCGTTCCCCGAAGTCTACCGATAAAAATGATACCTCACTTGTGTGGGAAGGCCTAGCGCCCGCGAGAGGAAATACCCCAAAGCGCATTGTGGACACATCCAATTTTTTGAAAGAAAACAGAGGTGTTTTTTCTGAAGTGCCTACCTGTAGATTTTGGCCTCTAGCTCAGCCGGCACCTAGGGAAACCTACCAAAACTGTGAATTTTTGAAAACTAGAGACCTAGGGGAATCCAAGATGGGGTGACTTGTGGGGCTCTGACTAGGTTCTGTTACCCAGAATCCTTTGCAAACCTCAAAATTTGGCTAAACAAACACCTTTTCCTCTCATTTCTGTGACAGAAAGTTCTGGAATCTGAGAGGAGCCACAAATTTCCTCCACCCAGCGTTCCCCCAAGTTTCCCGATAAAAATGATACCTCACTTGTTTGGGTAGGCCTAGCGCCCGCGACAGGAAATGCCCCAAAGCGCAATGTGGACACATCCAATTTTTTTAAAGAAAACAGAGGTGTTTTTTTTTAAGTGCCTACCTGTAGATTTTGGCCTCTTGCTCAGCCGGAACCTAGGGAACCCTACCAAACCTGTGCATTTATGAAAACTAGAGACCTAGGGGAATCCAAGAAGGGGTGACTTGTGGGGCTCTGACCAGGTTCTGTTACCCAGAATCCTTTGCAAACCTCAAAATGTGGCTAAAAAAACACCTTTTCCTCTCATTTCTGTGACAGAAAGTTCTGGAATCTGAGAGGAGCCACAAATTTCCTTCCACCCAGCGTTCCCCGAAGTCTCCCGATAAAAATGATACCTCACTTGTGTGGGTAGGCCTAGCGCCCGCGACAGTAAATGCCCCAAAGCGCATCGTGGACACATCCAATTTTTTGAAAGAAAACAGAGGTGTTTTTTGGGAAGTGCCTACCTGTAGCTTTTGGCCTCTAGCTCAGCCGGCACCTAGGGAAACCTACCAAACCTGTAAATTTTTGAAAACTAGAGACCTAGGGGAATCCAAGATGGGGTGACTTGTTGGGCTCTGACTAGGTTCTGTTACCCAGAATCCTTTGCAAACCTCAAAATTTGGCTAAACAAACACATGTTCCTCACATTTCTGTGGCACAAATTTCTGGAATCTGAGAGGAGCCACAAATTTCCTCCACCCAGCGTTCCCCCAAGTTTCCCGATAAAAATGATACCTCACTTGTGTGGGTAGGTCTAGCGCCCGCGACAGGAAATGCCCCAAAGCGCAACGTGGACACATCCAATTTTTTGAAAGAAAACAGAGGTGTTTTTTGCAAAGTGCCTACCTGCAGATTTTGGACTCTAGCTCAGCCGGCAACTAGGGAAAAATACCAAACCTGTGCATTTTTTAAAGCTAGAGACCTAGGGGAATCCAAGATGAGGTGACTTGTGGGGCTTTGACCAGGTTCTGTTACCCAGAATCCTTTGCAAACCTCAAAATTTGGCTAAAAAAACACATGTTCCTCACATTTCTGTGGCAGAAAGTTCTGGAATCTGAGAGGAGCCACAAATTTCCTTCCACCCAGCGTTCCCCCAAGTCTCCCGATAAAAATGATACCTCACTTGTGTGGGTAGGCCTAGCGCCCGCGACAGGAAATGCCCCAAAGCGCAATGTGGACACATCCAATTTTTTGAAAGAAAACAGAGGTGTTTTTTGTGAAGTGCCTACCTGTAGATTTTGGCCTCTAGCTCAGCCGGCACCTAGGGAAACCTACCAAACCTGTAAATTTTTGAAAACTAGAGACCTAGGGGAATCCAAGATGGGGTGACTTGTGGGGCTCTGACTAGGTTCTGTTACCCAGAATCCTTTGCAAACCTCAAAATTTGGCTAAACAAACACATGTTCCTCACATTTCTGTGGCACAAATTTCTGGAATCTGAGAGGAGCCACAAATTTCCTCCACCCAGCGTTCCCCCAAGTTTCCCGATAAAAATGATACCTCACTTGTGTGGGTAGGTCTAGCGCCCGCGACAGGAAATGCCCCAAAGCGCAATGTGGACACATCCAATTTTTTGAAAGAAAACAGAGGTGTTTTTTGTGAAGTGCCTACCTGTAGATTTTGGCCTCTAGCTCAGCCGGAACCTAGGGAACCCTACCAAACCTGTGCATTTATGAAAACTAGAGACCTAGGGGAATCCAAGAAGGGGTGACTTGTGGGGCTCTGACCAGGTTCTGTTACCCAGAATCCTTTGCAAACCTCAAAATGTGGCTAAAAAACACCTTTTTCTCTCATTTCTGTGACAGAAAGTTCTGGAATCTGAGAGGAGCCACAAATTTACTTCCACCCAGCGTTCCCCGTAGTCTACCGATAAAACTGATACCTCACTTGTGTGGGAAGGCCTAGCGCCCGCGAGGGGAAATGCCCCAAAGCGCAACGCGGACACATCCAATTTTTTGAAAGAAAACAGAGGTGTTTTTTGTGAAGTGCCTACCTGTAGATTTTGGCCTCTAGCTCAGCCGGCGCCTAGGGAAACCTACCAAACCTGTGCATTTATGAAAACTAGAGACCTAGGGGAATCCAAGATGGGGTGACTTGAGGGGCTCTGATCAGGTTCTGTTACTCAGAATCCTTTGCAAACCTCAAAATTTGGCTAGAAAAACACATGTTCCTCACATTTCTGTGGCAGAAAGTTCTGGAATCTGAGAGGAGCCACAAATTCCCTTCCACCCAGCGTTCCCCCAAGTCTCCCGATAAAAATGATACCTCACTTGTGTGGGTAGGCCTAGCGCCCGCGACAGGAAATGCCCCAAAGCGCAACGTGGACACATCCAATTTTTTGAAAGAAAACAGAGGTGTTTTTTGCAAAGTGCCTACCTGCAGATTTTGGACTCTAGCTCAGCCGGCACCTAGGGAAACAAACCAAACCTGTGCATTTTTTAAAGCTAGAGACCTAGGGGAATCCAAGATGAGGTGACTTGTGGGGTTTGACCAGGTTCTGTTACCCAGAATCCTTTGCAAACCTCAAAATTTGGCTAAAAAAACACATGTTCCTCACATTTCTGTGGCAGAAAGTTCTGGAATCTGAGAGGAGCCACAAATTCCCTTCCACCCAGCGTTCCCCCAAGTCTCCTGATAAAAATGATACCTCACTTGTGTGGGTAGGCCTAGCGCCCGCGACAGGAAATGCCCCAAAGCGCAATGTGGACACATCCAATTTTTTGAAAGAAAACAGAGGTGTTTTTTGTGAAGTGCCTACCTGTAGATGTTGGCCTCTAGCTCAGCCGGAACCTAGGGAACCCTACCAAACCTGTGCATTTATGAAAACTAGAGACCTAGGGGAATCCAAGAAGGGGTGACTTGTGGGGCTCTGACCAGGTTCTGCTACCCAGAATCCTTTGCAAACCTCAAAATGTGGCTAAAAAAACACCTTTTCCTCTCATTTCTGTGACAGAAAGTTCTGGAATCTGAGAGGAGCCACAAATTTCCTTCCACCCAGCGTTCCCCGTAGTCTACCCATAAAACTGATACCTCACTTGTGTGGGAAGGCCTAGCGCCCGCGAGAGGAAATGCCCCAAATCGCAACGCGGACACATCCAATTTTTTGAAAGAAAACAGAGGTGTTTTTTGTGAAGTGCCTACCTGTAGATTTTGGCCTCTAGCTCAGCCGGCACCTAGGGAAACCTACCAAACCTGTGCATTTATGAAAACTAGAGACCTAGGGGAATCCAAGATGGGGTGACTTGTGGGGCTCTGACCAGGTTCTGTTACCCAGAATCCTTTGCAAACCTCAAAATTTGGCTAAACAAACACATGTTCCTCACATTTCTGTGGCCGAAATTTCCGGAATCTGAGAGGAGCCACAAATTTCCTTCCACCCAGCATTCCACCAAGTTTCCTGATACAAATGATACCTCACTTGTGTGGGTAGGCCTAGCGCCCGTGACAGGAAATGCCCCAAAGCACAACGTGGACACATCCAATTTTTTGAAAGAAAACAGAGGTGTTTTTTGCAAAGTGCCTACCTGCAGATTTTGGCCTCTAGCTCAGCCGGCACCTAGGGAAACATACCAAACCTGTGCATTTTTGAAAACCAGTGACCTAGGGGAATCCAAGATGAGGTGACTTGTGGGGCTCTGACCAGGTTCTGTTACCCAGAATCCTTTGCAAACCTCAAAATTTGGCTAAAAAAACACATGTTCCTCACATTTCTGTGGCAGAAAGTTCTGGAATCTGAGAGGAGCCACAAATTTCCTTCCACCCAGCGTTCCCCCAAGTCTCCCGATAAAAATGATACCTCACTTGTGTGGGTAGGCCTAGCGCCCGCGACAGGAAATGCCCCAAAGCGCAACGTGGACATATCCAATTTTATGAAAGAAAACAGAGGTGTTTTTTGCGAAGTGCCTACCTGTAGATTTTGGCCTCTAGCTCAGCCGGCACCTAGGGAAACCTACCAAACCTGTGCATTTTTTAAAACTAGAGACCTAGGGAAATCCAAGATGGGGTGACTTGTGGGGCTCTGACCAGGTTCTGTTACCCAGAATCCTTTGTAAACCTCAAAATTTGGCTAAAAAAACACATGTTCCTCACATTTCTGTGGCAGAAAGTTCTGGAATCTGAGAGGAGCCACAAATTCCCTTCCACCCAGCGTTCCCCCAAGTCTCCCGATAAAAATGATACCTCACTTGTGTGGGTAGGCCTAGCACCCGCAACAGGAAATGCCCCAAAGAGCAATGTGGACACATCCAATTTTTTTAAAGAAAACAGAGGTGTTTTTTGCAAATTGCCTAACTGTAGATTTTGGCCTCTAGCTCAGCCGGCACCTAGGGAACCCTACCAAACCTGTGCATTTATGAAAACTAGAGACCAGGGGAATCCAAGAAGGGGTGACTTGTGGGGCTCTGACCAGGTTCTGTTACCCAGAATCCTTTGCAAACCTCAAAATGTGGCTAAAAAAACACCTTTTCCTCTCATTTCGGTGACAGAAAGTTCTGGAATCTGAGAGGAGCCACAAATTTCCTTCCACCCAGCGTTCCCCCAAGTCTCCCGATAAAAATGATACCTCACTTGTGTGGGTAGGCCTAGCGCCCGCGAAAGGAAATGCCCCAAAGCGCAACGTGGACACATCACATTTTTTTAAAGAAAACAGAGGTGTTTTTTGCAAAGTGCATACCTGCAGATTTTGGCCTCTAGCTCAGCCGGCACCTAGGGAAACATACCAAACCTGTGCATTTTTTAAAACTAGAGACCTAGGGGAATTCAAGATGAGGTGACTTGTGGGGCTCTGACCAGGTTCTGTTACCCAGAATCCTTTGCAAACCTCAAAATGTGGCTAAAAAAACACCTTTTCCTCTCATTTCTGTGACAGAAAGTTCTGGAATCTGAGAGGAGCCACAAATTTCCTTCCACCCAGCGTTCCCCCAAGTCTCCCGATGAAAATGATACCTCACTTGTGTGGGTAGGCCTAGCGCCCGCGACAGGAAATGCCCCAAAGCACAACGTGGACACATCCAATTTTTTGAAAGAAAACAGAGGTGTTTTTTGCGAAGTGCCTACCTGTAGATTTTGGCCTCTAGCTCAGCCGGCACCTAGGGAAACCTACCAAACCTGTGCATTTTTGAAAACTAGAGACCTAGGGGAATACAAGATGGGGTGACTTGTGGGGCTCTGACCAGGTTCTGTTACCCAGAATCCTTTGCAAACCTCAAAATTTGGCTAAACAAACACATGTTCCTCACATTTCTGTGGTCGAAATTTCCGGAATCTGAGAGGAGCCACAAATTTCCTTCCACCCAGCGTTCCCCCAAGTTTCCTGTTACAAATGATACCTCACTTGTGTGGGTAGGCCTAGCGCCCGTGACAGGAAATGCCCCAAAGCACAACATGGACACATCCAATTTTTTGAAAGAAAACAGAGGTGTTTTTTGCAAAGTGCCTACCTGCAGATTTTGGCCTCTAGCTCAGCCGGCACCTAGGGAAACATACCAAACCTGTGCATTTTTGAAAACCAGTGACCTAGGGGAATCCAGGATGAGGTGACTTGTGGGGCTCTGACCAGGTTCTGTTACCCAGAATCCTTTGCAAACCTCAAAATTTGGCTAAAAAACACATGTTCCTCACATTTCTGTGGCAGAAAGTTCTGGAATCTGAGAGGAGCCACAAATCTCCTTCCACCCAGCGTTCCCCCAAGTCTCCCGATAAAAATGATACCTCACTTGTGTGGGTAGGCCTAGCGCCCGCGAAAGGAAATGCCCCAAAGCGCAACGTGGACATATCCAATTTTATGAAAGAAAACAGAGGTGTTTTTTGCGAAGTGCCTACCTGTAGATTTTGGCCTCTAGCTCAGCCGGCACCTAGGGAAACCTACCAAACCTGTGCATTTTTTAAAACTAGAGACCTAGGGAAATCCAAGATGGGGTGACTTGTGGGGCTCTGACCAGGTTCTGTTACCCAGAATCCTTTGCAAACCTCAAAATTTGGCTAAAAAAACACATGTTCCTCACATTTCTGTGGCAGAAAGTTCTGGAATCTGAGAGGAGCCACAAATTCCCTTACACCCAGCGTTCCCCCAAGTCTCCCGATAAAAATGATACCTCACTTGTGTGGGTAGGCCTAGCGCCCGCGACAGGAAATGCCCCAAAGAGCAATGTGGACACATCCAATTTTTTTAAAGAAAACAGAGGTGTTTTTTGCAAATTGCCTAACTGTAGATTTTGGCCTCTAGCTCAGCCGGCACCTAGGGAACTCTACCAAACCTGTGCATTTATGAAAACTAGAGACCTAGGGGAATCCAAGAAGGGGTGACTTGTGGGGCTCTGACCAGGTTCTGTTACCCAGAATCCTTTGCAAACCTCAAAATGTGGCTAAAAAAAACACCTTTTCCACTCATTTCGGTGACAGAAAGTTCTGGAATCTGAGAGGAGCCACAAATTTCCTTCCACCCAGCGTTCCCCCAAGTCTCCCGATAAAAATGATACCTCACTTGTGTGGGTAGGCCTAGCGCCCGCGAAAGGAAATGCCCCAAAGCGCAACGTGGACACATCACATTTTTTGAAAGAAAACAGAGGTGTTTTTTGCAAAGTGCCTACCTGCAGATTTTGGCCTCTAGCTCAGCCGGCACCTAGGGAAACATACCAAACCTGTGCATTTTTTAAAACTAGAGACCTAGGGGAATTCAAGATGAGGTGACTTGTGGGGATCTGACCAGGTTCTGTTACCCAGAATCCTTTGCAAACCTCAAAATTTGGCTAAAAAAACACATGTTCCTCACATTTCTGTGGCAGAAAGTTCTGGAATCTGAGAGGAGCCACAAATTCCCTTCCACCCAGCGTTCCCCCAAGTTTCCCGATACAAATGATACTTCACTTGTGTGGGTAGGCCTAGCGCCCGCGACAGAAAATGCCCCAAAGCGCAACGTGGACACATCCAATTTTTTGAAAGAAAACAGAGGTGTTTTTTGTGAAGTGCCTACCTGTAGATTTTGGCCTCTAGCTCAGCCGGAACCTAGGGAACCCTACCAAACCTGTGCATTTATGAAAACTAGAGACCTAGGGGAATCCAAGAAGGGTTGACTTGTGGGGCTCTGACCAGGTTCTGTTACCCAGAATCCTTTGCAAACCTCAAAATGTGGCTAAAAAAACACCTTTTCCTCTCATTTCTGTGACAGAAAGTTCTGGAATCTGAGAGGAGCCACAAATTTCCTTCCACCCAGCGTTCCCCCAAGTTTCCCGATAAAAATGATACCTCACTTGTGTGGGTAGGCCTACCGCCCGCGAAAGGAAATGCCCCAAAGCGCAACGTGGACACATCCAATTTTTTGAAAGAAAACAGAGGTGTTTTTTGCAAAGTGCCTACCTGCAGATTTTGGCCTCTAGCTCAGCCGGCACCTAGGGAAACATACCAAACCTGTGCATTTTTGAAAACTAGAGACCTACGGGAATCCAAGATGAGGTGACTTGTGGGGCTCTGACCAGGTTCTGTTACCCAGAATCCTTTGCAAACCTCAAAATGTGGTATAAAAAACACCTTTTCCTCTCATTTCTGTGACAGAAAGTTCTGGAATCTGAGAGGAGCCACAAATTTCCTTCCACCCAGCGTTCCCCGAAGTCTACCGATAAAAATGATACCTCACTTGTGTGGGAAGGCCTAGCGCCCGCGAGAGGAAATACCCCAAAGCGCATTGTGGACACATCCAATTTTTTGAAAGAAAACAGAGGTGTTTTTTCTGAAGTGCCTACCTGTAGATTTTGGCCTCTAGCTCAGCCGGCACCTAGGGAAACCTACCAAAACTGTGAATTTTTGAAAACTAGAGACCTAGGGGAATCCAAGATGGGGTGACTTGTGGGGCTCTGACTAGGTTCTGTTACCCAGAATCCTTTGCAAACCTCAAAATTTGGCTAAACAAACACCTTTTCCTCTCATTTCTGTGACAGAAAGTTCTGGAATCTGAGAGGAGCCACAAATTTCCTCCACCCAGCGTTCCCCCAAGTTTCCCGATAAAAATGATACCTCACTTGTTTGGGTAGGCCTAGCGCCCGCGACAGGAAATGCCCCAAAGCGCAATGTGGACACATCCAATTTTTTTAAAGAAAACAGAGGTGTTTTTTTTTAAGTGCCTACCTGTAGATTTTGGCCTCTTGCTCAGCCGGAACCTAGGGAACCCTACCAAACCTGTGCATTTATGAAAACTAGAGACCTAGGGGAATCCAAGAAGGGGTGACTTGTGGGGCTCTGACCAGGTTCTGTTACCCAGAATCCTTTGCAAACCTCAAAATGTGGCTAAAAAAACACCTTTTCCTCTCATTTCTGTGACAGAAAGTTCTGGAATCTGAGAGGAGCCACAAATTTCCTTCCACCCAGCGTTCCCCGTAGTCTACCGATAAAACTGATACCTCACTTGTGTGGGAAGCCCTAGCGCCCGCGACAGGAAATGCCCCAAAGCGCAACGCGGACACATCCAATTTTTTGAAAGAAAACAGAGGTGTTTTTTGTGAAGTGCCTACCTGTAGATTTTGGCCTCTAGCTCAGCCGGCACCTAGGGAAACCTACCAAACCTGTGCATTTATGAAAACTAGAGACCTAGGGGAATCCAAGATGGGGTGACTTGTGGGGCTCTGACCAGGTTCTGTTACTCAGAATCCTTTGCAAACCTCAAAATTGGGCTAAAAAAACACATGTTCCTCACATTTCTGTGGCAGAAAGTTCTGGAATCTGAGAGGAGCCACAAATTTCCTTCCACCCAGCGTTCCCCCAAGTCTCCCGATAAAAATGATACCTCACTTGTGTGGGTAGGCCTAGCGCCCGCGACAGGAAATGCCCCAAAGCGCAATGTGGACACATCCAATTTTTTGAAAGAAAACAGAGGTGTTTTTTGTGAAGTGCCTACCTGTAGATTTTGGCCTCTAGCTCAGCCGGCACCTAGGGAAACCTACCAAACCTGTAAATTTTTGAAAACTAGAGACCTAGGGGAATCCAAGATGGGGTGACTTGTGGGGCTCTGACTAGGTTCTGTTACCCAGAATCCTTTGCAAACCTCAAAATTTGGCTAAACAAACACATGTTCCTCACATTTCTGTGGCACAAATTTCTGGAATCTGAGAGGAGCCACAAATTTCCTCCACCCAGCGTTCCCCCAAGTTTCCCGATAAAAATGATACCTCACTTGTGTGGGTAGGTCTAGCGCCCGCGACAGGAAATGCCCCAAAGCGCAATGTGGACACATCCAATTTTTTGAAAGAAAACAGAGGTGTTTTTTGTGAAGTGCCTACCTGTAGATTTTGTCCTCTAGCTCAGCCGGAACCTAGGGAACCCTACCAAACCTGTGCATTTATGAAAACTAGAGACCTAGGGGAATCCAAGAAGGGGTGACTTGTGGGGCTCTGACCAGGTTCTGTTACCCAGAATCCTTTGCAAACCTCAAAATGTGGCTAAAAAACACCTTTTTCTCTCATTTCTGTGACAGAAAGTTCTGGAATCTGAGAGGAGCCACAAATTTACTTCCACCCAGCGTTCCCCGTAGTCTACCGATAAAACTGATACCTCACTTGTGTGGGAAGGCCTAGCGCCCGCGAGGGGAAATGCCCCAAAGCGCAACGCGGACACATCCAATTTTTTGAAAGAAAACAGAGGTGTTTTTTGTGAAGTGCCTACCTGTAGATTTTGGCCTCTAGCTCAGCCGGCGCCTAGGGAAACCTACCAAACCTGTGCATTTATGAAAACTAGAGACCTAGGGGAATCCAAGATGGGGTGACTTGAGGGGCTCTGATCAGGTTCTGTTACTCAGAATCCTTTGCAAACCTCAAAATTTGGCTAGAAAAACACATGTTCCTCACATTTCTGTGGCAGAAAGTTCTGGAATCTGAGAGGAGCCACAAATTCCCTTCCACCCAGCGTTCCCCCAAGTCTCCCGATAAAAATGATACCTCACTTGTGTGGGTAGGCCTAGCGCCCGCGACAGGAAATGCCCCAAAGCGCAACGTGGACACATCCAATTTTTTGAAAGAAAACAGAGGTGTTTTTTGCAAAGTGCCTACCTGCAGATTTTGGACTCTAGCTCAGCCGGCACCTAGGGAAACAAACCAAACCTGTGCATTTTTTAAAGCTAGAGACCTAGGGGAATCCAAGATGAGGTGACTTGTGGGGTTTGACCAGGTTCTGTTACCCAGAATCCTTTGCAAACCTCAAAATTTGGCTAAAAAAACACATGTTCCTCACATTTCTGTGGCAGAAAGTTCTGGAATCTGAGAGGAGCCACAAATTCCCTTCCACCCAGCGTTCCCCCAAGTCTCCCGATAAAAATGATACCTCACTTGTGTGGGTAGGCCTAGCACCCGCGACAGGAAATGCCCCAAAGCGCAATGTGGACACATCCAATTTTTTGAAAGAAAACAGAGGTGTTTTTTGTGAAGTGCCTACCTGTAGATTTTGGCCTCTAGCTCAGCCGGCACCTAGGGAACCCTACCAAACCTGTGCATTTATGAAAACTAGAGACCAGGGGAATCCAAGAAGGGGTGACTTGTGGGGCTCTGACCAGGTTCTGTTACCCAGAATCCTTTGCAAACCTCAAAATGTGGCTAAAAAAACACCTTTTCCTCTCATTTCGGTGACAGAAAGTTCTGGAATCTGAGAGGAGCCACAAATTTCCTTCCACCCAGCGTTCCCCCAAGTCTCCCGATAAAAATGATACCTCACTTGTGTGGGTAGGCCTAGCGCCCGCGAAAGGAAATGCCCCAAAGCGCAACGTGGACACATCACATTTTTTTAAAGAAAACAGAGGTGTTTTTTGCAAAGTGCATACCTGCAGATTTTGGCCTCTAGCTCAGCCGGCACCTAGGGAAACATACCAAACCTGTGCATTTTTTAAAACTAGAGACCTAGGGGAATTCAAGATGAGGTGACTTGTGGGGCTCTGACCAGGTTCTGTTACCCAGAATCCTTTGCAAACCTCAAAATGTGGCTAAAAAAACACCTTTTCCTCTCATTTCTGTGACAGAAAGTTCTGGAATCTGAGAGGAGCCACAAATTTCCTTCCACCCAGCGTTCCCCCAAGTCTCCCGATGAAAATGATACCTCACTTGTGTGGGTAGGCCTAGCGCCCGCGACAGGAAATGCCCCAAAGCACAACGTGGACACATCCAATTTTTTGAAAGAAAACAGAGGTGTTTTTTGCGAAGTGCCTACCTGTAGATTTTGGCCTCTAGCTCAGCCGGCACCTAGGGAAACCTACCAAACCTGTGCATTTTTGAAAACTAGAGACCTAGGGGAATACAAGATGGGGTGACTTGTGGGGCTCTGACCAGGTTCTGTTACCCAGAATCCTTTGCAAACCTCAAAATTTGGCTAAACAAACACATGTTCCTCACATTTCTGTGGTCGAAATTTCCGGAATCTGAGAGGAGCCACAAATTTCCTTCCACCCAGCGTTCCCCCAAGTTTCCTGTTACAAATGATACCTCACTTGTGTGGGTAGGCCTAGCGCCCGTGACAGGAAATGCCCCAAAGCACAACATGGACACATCCAATTTTTTGAAAGAAAACAGAGGTGTTTTTTGCAAAGTGCCTACCTGCAGATTTTGGCCTCTAGCTCAGCCGGCACCTAGGGAAACATACCAAACCTGTGCATTTTTGAAAACCAGTGACCTAGGGGAATCCAGGATGAGGTGACTTGTGGGGCTCTGACCAGGTTCTGTTACCCAGAATCCTTTGCAAACCTCAAAATTTGGCTAAAAAACACATGTTCCTCACATTTCTGTGGCAGAAAGTTCTGGAATCTGAGAGGAGCCACAAATCTCCTTCCACCCAGCGTTCCCCCAAGTCTCCCGATAAAAATGATACCTCACTTGTGTGGGTAGGCCTAGCGCCCGCGAAAGGAAATGCCCCAAAGCGCAACGTGGACATATCCAATTTTATGAAAGAAAACAGAGGTGTTTTTTGCGAAGTGCCTACCTGTAGATTTTGGCCTCTAGCTCAGCCGGCACCTAGGGAAACCTACCAAACCTGTGCATTTTTTAAAACTAGAGACCTAGGGAAATCCAAGATGGGGTGACTTGTGGGGCTCTGACCAGGTTCTGTTACCCAGAATCCTTTGCAAACCTCAAAATTTGGCTAAAAAAACACATGTTCCTCACATTTCTGTGGCAGAAAGTTCTGGAATCTGAGAGGAGCCACAAATTCCCTTACACCCAGCGTTCCCCCAAGTCTCCCGATAAAAATGATACCTCACTTGTGTGGGTAGGCCTAGCGCCCGCGACAGGAAATGCCCCAAAGAGCAATGTGGACACATCCAATTTTTTTAAAGAAAACAGAGGTGTTTTTTGCAAATTGCCTAACTGTAGATTTTGGCCTCTAGCTCAGCCGGCACCTAGGGAACTCTACCAAACCTGTGCATTTATGAAAACTAGAGACCTAGGGGAATCCAAGAAGGGGTGACTTGTGGGGCTCTGACCAGGTTCTGTTACCCAGAATCCTTTGCAAACCTCAAAATGTGGCTAAAAAAACACCTTTTCCACTCATTTCGGTGACAGAAAGTTCTGGAATCTGAGAGGAGCCACAAATTTCCTTCCACCCAGCGTTCCCCCAAGTCTCCCGATAAAAATGATACCTCACTTGTGTGGGTAGGCCTAGCGCCCGCGAAAGGAAATGCCCCAAAGCGCAACGTGGACACATCACATTTTTTGAAAGAAAACAGAGGTGTTTTTTGCAAAGTGCCTACCTGCAGATTTTGGCCTCTAGCTCAGCCGGCACCTAGGGAAACATACCAAACCTGTGCATTTTTTAAAACTAGAGACCTAGGGGAATTCAAGATGAGGTGACTTGTGGGGATCTGACCAGGTTCTGTTACCCAGAATCCTTTGCAAACCTCAAAATTTGGCTAAAAAAACACATGTTCCTCACATTTCTGTGGCAGAAAGTTCTGGAATCTGAGAGGAGCCACAAATTCCCTTCCACCCAGCGTTCCCCCAAGTTTCCCGATACAAATGATACTTCACTTGTGTGGGTAGGCCTAGCGCCCGCGACAGAAAATGCCCCAAAGCGCAACGTGGACACATCCAATTTTTTGAAAGAAAACAGAGGTGTTTTTTGTGAAGTGCCTACCTGTAGATTTTGGCCTCTAGCTCAGCCGGAACCTAGGGAACCCTACCAAACCTGTGCATTTATGAAAACTAGAGACCTAGGGGAATCCAAGAAGGGTTGACTTGTGGGGCTCTGACCAGGTTCTGTTACCCAGAATCCTTTGCAAACCTCAAAATGTGGCTAAAAAAACACCTTTTCCTCTCATTTCTGTGACAGAAAGTTCTGGAATCTGAGAGGAGCCACAAATTTCCTTCCACCCAGCGTTCCCCCAAGTTTCCCGATAAAAATGATACCTCACTTGTGTGGGTAGGCCTACCGCCCGCGAAAGGAAATGCCCCAAAGCGCAACGTGGACACATCCAATTTTTTGAAAGAAAACAGAGGTGTTTTTTGCAAAGTGCCTACCTGCAGATTTTGGCCTCTAGCTCAGCCGGCACCTAGGGAAACATACCAAACCTGTGCATTTTTGAAAACTAGAGACCTACGGGAATCCAAGATGAGGTGACTTGTGGGGCTCTGACCAGGTTCTGTTACCCAGAATCCTTTGCAAACCTCAAAATGTGGTATAAAAAACACCTTTTCCTCTCATTTCTGTGACAGAAAGTTCTGGAATCTGAGAGGAGCCACAAATTTCCTTCCACCCAGCGTTCCCCGAAGTCTACCGATAAAAATGATACCTCACTTGTGTGGGAAGGCCTAGCGCCCGCGAGAGGAAATACCCCAAAGCGCATTGTGGACACATCCAATTTTTTGAAAGAAAACAGAGGTGTTTTTTCTGAAGTGCCTACCTGTAGATTTTGGCCTCTAGCTCAGCCGGCACCTAGGGAAACCTACCAAAACTGTGAATTTTTGAAAACTAGAGACCTAGGGGAATCCAAGATGGGGTGACTTGTGGGGCTCTGACTAGGTTCTGTTACCCAGAATCCTTTGCAAACCTCAAAATTTGGCTAAACAAACACCTTTTCCTCTCATTTCTGTGACAGAAAGTTCTGGAATCTGAGAGGAGCCACAAATTTCCTCCACCCAGCGTTCCCCCAAGTTTCCCGATAAAAATGATACCTCACTTGTTTGGGTAGGCCTAGCGCCCGCGACAGGAAATGCCCCAAAGCGCAATGTGGACACATCCAATTTTTTTAAAGAAAACAGAGGTGTTTTTTTTTAAGTGCCTACCTGTAGATTTTGGCCTCTTGCTCAGCCGGAACCTAGGGAACCCTACCAAACCTGTGCATTTATGAAAACTAGAGACCTAGGGGAATCCAAGAAGGGGTGACTTGTGGGGCTCTGACCAGGTTCTGTTACCCAGAATCCTTTGCAAACCTCAAAATGTGGCTAAAAAAACACCTTTTCCTCTCATTTCTGTGACAGAAAGTTCTGGAATCTGAGAGGAGCCACAAATTTCCTTCCACCCAGCGTTCCCCGTAGTCTACCGATAAAACTGATACCTCACTTGTGTGGGAAGCCCTAGCGCCCGCGACAGGAAATGCCCCAAAGCGCAACGCGGACACATCCAATTTTTTGAAAGAAAACAGAGGTGTTTTTTGTGAAGTGCCTACCTGTAGATTTTGGCCTCTAGCTCAGCCGGCACCTAGGGAAACCTACCAAACCTGTGCATTTATGAAAACTAGAGACCTAGGGGAATCCAAGATGGGGTGACTTGTGGGGCTCTGACCAGGTTCTGTTACTCAGAATCCTTTGCAAACCTCAAAATTGGGCTAAAAAAACACATGTTCCTCACATTTCTGTGGCAGAAAGTTCTGTAATCTGAGAGGAGCCACAAATTTCCTTCCACCCAGCGTTCCCCGAAGTCTCCCGATAAAAATGATACCTCACTTGTGTGGGTAGGCCTAGCGCCCGCGACAGTAAATGCCCCAAAGCGCATCGGGGACACATCCAATTTTTTGAAAGAAAACAGAGGTGTTTTTTGGGAAGTGCCTACCTGTAGCTTTTGGCCTCTAGCTCAGCCGGCACCTAGGGAAACCTACCAAACCTGTAAATTTTTGAAAACTAGAGACCTAGGGGAATCCAAGATGGGGTGACTTGTGGGGCTCTGACTAGGTTCTGTTACCCAGAATCCTTTGCAAACCTCAAAATTTGGCTAAACAAACACATGTTCCTCACATTTCTGTGGCACAAATTTCTGGAATCTGAGAGGAGCCACAAATTTCCTCCACCCAGCGTTCCCCCAAGTTTCCCGATAAAAATGATACCTCACTTGTGTGGGTAGGTCTAGCGCCCGCGACAGGAAATGCCCCAAAGCGCAACGTGGACACATCCAATTTTTTGAAAGAAAACAGAGGTGTTTTTTGCAAAGTGCCTACCTGCAGATTTTGGACTCTAGCTCAGCCGGCAACTAGGGAAAAATACCAAACCTGTGCATTTTTTAAAGCTAGAGACCTAGGGGAATCCAAGATGAGGTGACTTGTGGGGCTTTGACCAGGTTCTGTTACCCAGAATCCTTTGCAAACCTCAAAATTTGGCTAAAAAAACACATGTTCCTCACATTTCTGTGGCAGAAAGTTCTGGAATCTGAGAGGAGCCACAAATTTCCTTCCACCCAGCGTTCCCCCAAGTCTCCCGATAAAAATGATACCTCACTTGTGTGGGTAGGCCTAGCGCCCGCGACAGGAAATGCCCCAAAGCGCAATGTGGACACATCCAATTTTTTGAAAGAAAACAGAGGTGTTTTTTGTGAAGTGCCTACCTGTAGATTTTGGCCTCTAGCTCAGCCGGCACCTAGGGAAACCTACCAAACCTGTAAATTTTTGAAAACTAGAGACCTAGGGGAATCCAAGATGGGGTGACTTGTGGGGCTCTGACTAGGTTCTGTTACCCAGAATCCTTTGCAAACCTCAAAATTTGGCTAAACAAACACATGTTCCTCACATTTCTGTGGCACAAATTTCTGGAATCTGAGAGGAGCCACAAATTTCCTCCACCCAGCGTTCCCCCAAGTTTCCCGATAAAAATGATACCTCACTTGTGTGGGTAGGTCTAGCGCCCGCGACAGGAAATGCCCCAAAGCGCAATGTGGACACATCCAATTTTTTGAAAGAAAACAGAGGTGTTTTTTGTGAAGTGCCTACCTGTAGATTTTGTCCTCTAGCTCAGCCGGAACCTAGGGAACCCTACCAAACCTGTGCATTTATGAAAACTAGAGACCTAGGGGAATCCAAGAAGGGGTGACTTGTGGGGCTCTGACCAGGTTCTGTTACCCAGAATCCTTTGCAAACCTCAAAATGTGGCTAAAAAACACCTTTTTCTCTCATTTCTGTGACAGAAAGTTCTGGAATCTGAGAGGAGCCACAAATTTACTTCCACCCAGCGTTCCCCGTAGTCTACCGATAAAACTGATACCTCACTTGTGTGGGAAGGCCTAGCGCCCGCGAGGGGAAATGCCCCAAAGCGCAACGCGGACACATCCAATTTTTTGAAAGAAAACAGAGGTGTTTTTTGTGAAGTGCCTACCTGTAGATTTTGGCCTCTAGCTCAGCCGGCGCCTAGGGAAACCTACCAAACCTGTGCATTTATGAAAACTAGAGACCTAGGGGAATCCAAGATGGGGTGACTTGAGGGGCTCTGATCAGGTTCTGTTACTCAGAATCCTTTGCAAACCTCAAAATTTGGCTAGAAAAACACATGTTCCTCACATTTCTGTGGCAGAAAGTTCTGGAATCTGAGAGGAGCCACAAATTCCCTTCCACCCAGCGTTCCCCCAAGTCTCCCGATAAAAATGATACCTCACTTGTGTGGGTAGGCCTAGCGCCCGCGACAGGAAATGCCCCAAAGCGCAACGTGGACACATCCAATTTTTTGAAAGAAAACAGAGGTGTTTTTTGCAAAGTGCCTACCTGCAGATTTTGGACTCTAGCTCAGCCGGCACCTAGGGAAACAAACCAAACCTGTGCATTTTTTAAAGCTAGAGACCTAGGGGAATCCAAGATGAGGTGACTTGTGGGGTTTGACCAGGTTCTGTTACCCAGAATCCTTTGCAAACCTCAAAATTTGGCTAAAAAAACACATGTTCCTCACATTTCTGTGGCAGAAAGTTCTGGAATCTGAGAGGAGCCACAAATTCCCTTCCACCCAGCGTTCCCCCAAGTCTCCCGATAAAAATGATACCTCACTTGTGTGGGTAGGCCTAGCACCCGCGACAGGAAATGCCCCAAAGCGCAATGTGGACACATCCAATTTTTTGAAAGAAAACAGAGGTGTTTTTTGTGAAGTGCCTACCTGTAGATTTTGGCCTCTAGCTCAGCCGGCACCTAGGGAAACCTACCAAACCTGTGCATTTTTTAAAACTAGAGACCTAGGGGAATACAAGATGGGGTGACTTGTGGGGCTCTGATCAGGTTCTGTTACTCAGAATCCTTTGCAAACCTCAAAATTTGGCTAGAAAAACACATGTTCCTCACATTTCTGTGGCAGAAAGTTCTGGAATCTGAGGGGAGCCACAAATTCCCTTCCACCCAGCGTTCCCCCAAGTCTCCCGATAAAAATGATACCTCACTTGTGTGGGTAGGCCTAGCGCCCGCGACAGGAAATGCCCCAAAGCGCAATGTGGACACATCCAATTTTTTGAAAGAAAACAGAGGTGTTTTTTGTAAAGTGCCTACCTGTAGATTTTGGCCTCTAGCTCAGCCGGAACCTAGGGAACCCTACCAAACCTGTGCATTTATGAAAACTAGAGACCTAGGGGAATCCAAGAAGGGGTGACTTGTGGGTCTCTGACCAGGTTCTGTTACCCAGAATCCTTTGCAAACCTCAAAATGTGGCTAAAAAAACACCTTTTCCTCTCATTTCTGTGACAGAAAGTTCTGGAATCTGAGAGGAGCCACAAATTTCCTTCCACCCAGCGTTCCCCGTAGTCTACCGATAAAACTGATACCTCACTTGTGTGGGAAGGCCTAGCGCCCGTGAGAGGAAATGCCCCAAAGCGCAACGCGGACACATCCAATTTTTTGAAAGAAAACAGAGGTGTTTTTTGTGAAGTGCCTACCTGTAGATTTTGGCCTCTAGCTCAGCCGGCACCTAGGGAAACCTACCAAACCTGTGCATTTATGAAAACTAGAGACCTAGGGGAATCCAAGATGGGGTGACTTGTGGGGCTCTGATCAGGTTCTGTTACTCAGAATCCTTTGCAAACCTCAAAATTTGGCTAGAAAAACACATGTTCCTCACATTTCTGTAGCAGAAAGTTCTGGAATCTGAGAGGAGCCACAAATTCCCTTCCACCCAGCGTTCCCCCAAGTCTCCCGATAAAAATGATACCTCACTTGTGTGGGTAGGCCTAGCGCCCGCGACAGGAAATGCCCCAAAGCGCAATGTGGACACATCCAATTTTTTGAAAGAAAACAGAGGTGTTTTTTGTGAAGTGCCTACCTGTAGATTTTGTCCTCTAGCTCAGCCGGAACCTAGGGAACCCTACCAAACCTGTGCATTTATGAAAACTAGAGACCTAGGGGAATCCAAGAAGGGGTGACTTGTGGGGCTCTGACCAGGTTCTGTTACCCAGAATCCTTTGCAAACCTCAAAATGTGGCTAAAAAACACCTTTTTCTCTCATTTCTGTGACAGAAAGTTCTGGAATCTGAGAGGAGCCACAAATTTCCTTCCACCCAGCGTTCCCCGTAGTCTACCGATAAAACTGATACCTCACTTGTGTGGGAAGGCCTAGCGCCCGCGAGGGGAAATGCCCCAAAGCGCAACGCGGACACATCCAATTTTTTGAAAGAAAACAGAGGTGTTTTTTGTGAAGTGCCTACCTGTAGATTTTGGCCTCTAGCTCAGCCGGCGCCTAGGGAAACCTACCAAACCTGTGCATTTATGAAAACTAGAGACCTAGGGGAATCCAAGATGGGGTGACTTGAGGGGCTCTGATCAGGTTCTGTTACTCAGAATCCTTTGCAAACCTCAAAATTTGGCTAGAAAAACACATGTTCCTCACATTTCTGTGGCAGAAAGTTCTGGAATCTGAGAGGAGCCACAAATTCCCTTCCACCCAGCGTTCCCCCAAGTCTCCCGATAAAAATGATACCTCACTTGTGTGGGTAGGCCTAGCGCCCGCGACAGGAAATGCCCCAAAGCGCAATGTGGACACATCCAATTTTTTGAAAGAAAACAGAGGTGTTTTTTGTGAAGTGCCTACCTGTAGATTTTGGCCTCTAGCTCAGCCGGAACCTAGGGAACCCTACCAAACCTGTGCATTTATGAAAACTAGAGACCTAGGGGAATCCAAGAAGGGGTGACTTGTCGGGCTCTGACCAGGTTCTGTTACCCAGAATCCTTTGCAAACCTCAAAATGTGGCTAAAAAAACACCTTTTCCTCTCATTTCTGTGACAGAAAGTTCTGGAATCTGAGAGGAGCCACAAATTTCCTTCCACCCAGCGTTCCCCGTAGTCTACCCATAAAACTGATACCTCACTTGTGTGGGAAGGCCTAGCGCCCGCGAGAGGAAATGCCCCAAATCGCAACGCGGACACATCCAATTTTTTGAAAGAAAACAGAGGTGTTTTTTGTGAAGTGCCTACCTGTAGATTTTGGCCTCTAGCTCAGCCGGCACCTAGGGAAACCTACCAAACCTGTGCATTTATGAAAACTAGAGACCTAGGGGAATCCAAGATGGGGTGACTTGTGGGGCTCTGATCAGGTTCTGTTACTCAGAATCCTTTGCAAACCTCAAAATTTGGCTAGAAAAACACATGTTCCTCACATTTCTGTGGCAGAAAGTTCTGGAATCTGAGGGGAGCCACAAATTCCCTTCCACCCAGCGTTCCCCCAAGTCTCCCGATAAAAATGATACCTCACTTGTGTGGGTAGGCCTAGCGCCCGCGACAGGAAATGCCCCAAAGCGCAATGTGGACACATCCAATTTTTTGAAAGAAAACAGAGGTGTTTTTTGTAAAGTGCCTACCTGTAGATTTTGGCCTCTAGCTCAGCCGGAACCTAGGGAACCCTACCAAACCTGTGCATTTATGAAAACTAGAGACCTAGGGGAATCCAAGAAGGGGTGACTTGTGGGTCTCTGACCAGGTTCTGTTACCCAGAATCCTTTGCAAACCTCAAAATGTGGCTAAAAAAACACCTTTTCCTCTCATTTCTGTGACAGAAAGTTCTGGAATCTGAGAGGAGCCACAAATTTCCTTCCACCCAGCGTTCCCCGTAGTCTACCGATAAAACTGATACCTCACTTGTGTGGGAAGGCCTAGCGCCCGTGAGAGGAAATGCCCCAAAGCGCAACGCGGACACATCCAATTTTTTGAAAGAAAACAGAGGTGTTTTTTGTGAAGTGCCTACCTGTAGATTTTGGCCTCTAGCTCAGCCGGCACCTAGGGAAACCTACCAAACCTGTGCATTTATGAAAACTAGAGACCTAGGGGAATCCAAGATGGGGTGACTTGTGGGGCTCTGATCAGGTTCTGTTACTCAGAATCCTTTGCAAACCTCAAAATTTGGCTAGAAAAACACATGTTCCTCACATTTCTGTGGCAGAAAGTTCTGGAATCTGAGAGGAGCCACAAATTCCCTTCCACCCAGCGTTCCCCCAAGTCTCCCGATAAAAATGATACCTCACTTGTGTGGGTAGGCCTAGCGCCCGCGACAGGAAATGCCCCAAAGCGCAATGTGGACACATCCAATTTTTTGAAAGAAAACAGAGGTGTTTTTTGTGAAGTGCCTACCTGTAGATTTTGGCCTCTAGCTCAGCCGGAACCTAGGGAACCCTACCAAACCTGTGCATTTATGAAAACTAGAGACCTAGGGGAATCCAAGAAGGGGTGACTTGTGGGGCTCTGACCAGGTTCTGTTACCCAGAATCCTTTGCAAACCTCAAAATGTGGCTAAAAAAACACCTTTTCCTCTCATTTCTGTGACAGAAAGTTCTGGAATCTGAGAGGAGCCACAAATTTCCTTCCACCCAGCGTTCCCCGTAGTCTACCCATAAAACTGATACCTCACTTGTGTGGGAAGGCCTAGCGCCCGCGAGAGGAAATGCCCCAAATCGCAACGCGGACACATCCAATTTTTTGAAAGAAAACAGAGGTGTTTTTTGTGAAGTGCCTACCTGTAGATTTTGGCCTCTAGCTCAGCCGGCACCTAGGGAAACCTACCAAACCTGTGCATTTATGAAAACTAGAGACCTAGGGGAATCCAAGATGGGGTGACTTGTGGGGCTCTGATCAGGTTCTGTTACTCAGAATCCTTTGCAAACCTCAAAATTTGGCTAGAAAAACACATGTTCCTCACATTTCTGTGGCAGAAAGTTCTGGAATCTGAGGGGAGCCACAAATTCCCTTCCACCCAGCGTTCCCCCAAGTCTCCCGATAAAAATGATACCTCACTTGTGTGGGTAGGCCTAGCGCCCGCGACAGGAAATGCCCCAAAGCGCAATGTGGACACATCCAATTTTTTGAAAGAAAACAGAGGTGTTTTTTGTAAAGTGCCTACCTGTAGATTTTGGCCTCTAGCTCAGCCGGAACCTAGGGAACCCTACCAAACCTGTGCATTTATGAAAACTAGAGACCTAGGGGAATCCAAGAAGGGGTGACTTGTGGGTCTCTGACCAGGTTCTGTTACCCAGAATCCTTTGCAAACCTCAAAATGTGGCTAAAAAAACACCTTTTCCTCTCA
This sequence comes from Pleurodeles waltl, assembly GCF_031143425.1. Lineage (NCBI taxonomy): Eukaryota > Metazoa > Chordata > Amphibia > Caudata > Salamandridae > Pleurodeles > Pleurodeles waltl. The sequence goes on from NC_090439.1 coordinate 358,360,955, forward strand.
TTTCTGTGACAGAAAGTTCTGGAATCTGAGAGGAGCCACAAATTTCCTTCCACCCAGCGTTCCCCGTAGTCTACCGATAAAACTGATACCTCACTTGTGTGGGAAGGCCTAGCGCCCGTGAGAGGAAATGCCCCAAAGCGCAACGCGGACACATCCAATTTTTTGAAAGAAAACAGAGGTGTTTTTTGTGAAGTGCCTACCTGTAGATTTTGGCCTCTAGCTCAGCCGGCACCTAGGGAAACCTACCAAACCTGTGCATTTATGAAAACTAGAGACCTAGGGGAATCCAAGATGGGGTGACTTGTGGGGCTCTGATCAGGTTCTGTTACTCAGAATCCTTTGCAAACCTCAAAATTTGGCTAGAAAAACACATGTTCCTCACATTTCTGTGGCAGAAAGTTCTGGAATCTGAGAGGAGCCACAAATTCCCTTCCACCCAGCGTTCCCCCAAGTCTCCCGATAAAAATGATACCTCACTTGTGTGGGTAGGCCTAGCGCCCGCGACAGGAAATGCCCCAAAGCGCAATGTGGACACATCCAATTTTTTGAAAGAAAACAGAGGTGTTTTTTGTGAAGTGCCTACCAGTAGATTTTGGCCTCTAGCTCAGCCGGAACCTAGGGAACCCTACCAAACCTGTGCATTTATGAAAACTAGAGACCTAGGGGAATCCAAGAAAGGGTGACTTGTGGGGCTCTGACCAGGTTCTGTTACCCAGAATCCTTTGCAAACCTCAAAATGTGGCTAAAAAAACACCTTTTCCTCTAATTTCTGTGACAGAAAGTTCTGGAATCTGAGAGGAGCCACAAATTTCCTTCCACCCAGCGTTCCCCGTAGTCTACCGATAAAACTGATACCTCACTTGTGTGGGAAGGCCTAGCGCCCGCGAGGGGAAATGCCCCAAAGCGCAACGCGGACACATCCAATTTTTTGAAAGAAAACAGAGGTGTTTTTTGTGAAGTGCCTACCTGTAGATTTTGGCCTCTAGCTCAGCCGGCGCCTAGGGAAACCTACCAAACCTGTGCATTTATGAAAACTAGAGACCTAGGGGAATCCAAGATGGGGTGACTTGTGGGGCTCTGATCAGGTTCTGTTACTTAGAATCCTTTGCAAACCTCAAAATTTGGCTAGAAAAACACATGTTCCTCACATTTCTGTGGCAGAAAGTTCTGGAATCTGAGAGGAGCCACAAATTCCCTTCCACCCAGCGTTCCCCCAAGTCTCCCGATAAAAATGATACCTCACTTGTGTGGGTAGGCCTAGCGCCCGCGACAGGAAATGCCCCAAAGCGCAATGTGGACACATCCAATTTTTTGAAAGAAAACAGAGGTGTTTTTTGTGAAGTGCCTACCTGTAGATTTTGGCCTCTAGCTCAGCCGGAACCTAGGGAACCCTACCAAACCTGTGCATTTATGAAAACTAGAGACCTAGGGGAATCCAAGAAGGGGTGACTTGTGGGGCTCTCACCAGGTTCTGTTACCCAGAATCCTTTGCAAACCTCAAAATGTGGCTAAAAAAACACCTTTTCCTCTCATTTCTGTGACAGAAAGTTCTGGAATCTGAGAGGAGCCACAAATTTCCTTCCACCCAGCGTTCCCCGTAGTCTACCCATAAAACTGATACCTCACTTGTGTGGGAAGGCCTAGCGCCCGCGAGAGGAAATGCCCCAAATCGCAACGCGGACACATCCAATTTTTTGAAAGAAAACAGAGGTGTTTTTTGTGAAGTGCCTACCTGTAGATTTTGGCCTCTAGCTCAGCCGGCACCTAGGGAAACCTACCAAACCTGTGCATTTATGAAAACTAGAGACCTAGGGGAATCCAAGATGGGGTGACTTGTGGGGCTCTGATCAGGTTCTGTTACTCAGAATCCTTTGCAAACCTCAAAATTTGGCTAGAAAAACACATGTTCCTCACATTTCTGTGGCAGAAAGTTCTGGAATCTGAGGGGAGCCACAAATTCCCTTCCACCCAGCGTTCCCCCAAGTCTCCCGATAAAAATGATACCTCACTTGTGTGGGTAGGCCTAGCGCCCCGACAGGAAATGCCCCAAAGCGCAATGTGGACACATCCAATTTTTTGAAAGAAAACAGAGGTGTTTTTTGTGAAGTGCCTACCTGTAGATTTTGGCCTCTAGCTCAGCCGGAACCTAGGGAACCCTACCAAACCTGTGCATTTATGAAAACTAGAGACCTAGGGGAATCCAAGAAGGGGTGACTTGTGGGTCTCTGACCAGGTTCTGTTACCCAGAATCCTTTGCAAACCTCAAAATGTGGCTAAAAAAACACCTTTTCCTCTCATTTCTGTGACAGAAAGTTCTGGAATCTGAGAGGAGCCACAAATTTCCTTCCACCCAGCGTTCCCCGTAGTCTACCGATAAAACTGATACCTCACTTGTGTGGGAAGGCCTAGCGCCCGTGAGAGGAAATGCCCCAAAGCGCAACGCGGACACATCCAATTTTTTGAAAGAAAACAGAGGTGTTTTTTGTGAAGTGCCTACCTGTAGATTTTGGCCTCTAGCTCAGCCGGCACCTAGGGAAACCTACCAAACCTGTGCATTTATGAAAACTAGAGACCTAGGGGAATCCAAGATGGGGTGACTTGTGGGGCTCTGATCAGGTTCTGTTACTCAGAATCCTTTGCAAACCTCAAAATTTGGCTAGAAAAACACATGTTCCTCACATTTCTGTGGCAGAAAGTTCTGGAATCTGAGAGGAGCCACAAATTCCCTTCCACCCAGCGTTCCCCCAAGTCTCCCGATAAAAATGATACCTCACTTGTGTGGGTAGGCCTAGCGCCCGCGACAGGAAATGCCCCAAAGCGCAATGTGGACACATCCAATTTTTTGAAAGAAAACAGAGGTGTTTTTTGTGAAGTGCCTACCTGTAGATTTTGGCCTCTAGCTCAGCCGGAACCTAGGGAACCCTACCAAACCTGTGCATTTATGAAAACTAGAGACCTAGGGGAATCCAAGAAGGGGTGACTTGTGGGGCTCTGACCAGGTTCTGTTACCCAGAATCCTTTGCAAACCTCAAAATGTGGCTAAAAAAACACCTTTTCCTCTCATTTCTGTGACAGAAAGTTCTGGAATCTGAGAGGAGCCACAAATTTCCTTCCACCCAGCGTTCCCCGTAGTCTACCCATAAAACTGATACCTCACTTGTGTGGGAAGGCCTAGCGCCCGCGAGAGGAAATGCCCCAAATCGCAACGCGGACACATCCAATTTTTTGAAAGAAAACAGAGGTGTTTTTTGTGAAGTGCCTACCTGTAGATTTTGGCCTCTAGCTCAGCCGGCACCTAGGGAAACCTACCAAACCTGTGCATTTATGAAAACTAGAGACCTAGGGGAATCCAAGATGGGGTGACTTGTGGGGCTCTGATCAGGTTCTGTTACTCAGAATCCTTTGCAAACCTCAAAATTTGGCTAGAAAAACACATGTTCCTCACATTTCTGTGGCAGAAAGTTCTGGAATCTGAGGGGAGCCACAAATTCCCTTCCACCCAGCGTTCCCCCAAGTCTCCCGATAAAAATGATACCTCACTTGTGTGGGTAGGCCTAGCGCCCGCGACAGGAAATGCCCCAAAGCGCAATGTGGACACATCCAATTTTTTGAAAGAAAACAGAGGTGTTTTTTGTAAAGTGCCTACCTGTAGATTTTGGCCTCTAGCTCAGCCGGAACCTAGGGAACCCTACCAAACCTGTGCATTTATGAAAACTAGAGACCTAGGGGAATCCAAGAAGGGGTGACTTGTGGGTCTCTGACCAGGTTCTGTTACCCAGAATCCTTTGCAAACCTCAAAATGTGGCTAAAAAAACACCTTTTCCTCTCATTTCTGTGACAGAAAGTTCTGGAATCTGAGAGGAGCCACAAATTTCTTTCCACCCAGCGTTCCCCGTAGTCTACTGATAAAACTGATACCTCACTTGTGTGGGAAGGCCTAGCGCCCGTGAGAGGAAATGCCCCAAAGCGCAACGCGGACACATCCAATTTTTTGAAAGAAAACAGAGGTGTTTTTTGTGAAGTGCCTACCTGTAGATTTTGGCCTCTAGCTCAGCCGGCACCTAGGGAAACCTACCAAACCTGTGCATTTATGAAAACTAGAGACCTAGGGGAATCCAAGATGGGGTGACTTGTGGGGCTCTGATCAGGTTCTGTTACTCAGAATCCTTTGCAAACCTCAAAATTTGGCTAGAAAAACACATGTTCCTCACATTTCTGTGGCAGAAAGTTCTGGAATCTGAGAGGAGCCACAAATTCCCTTCCACCCAGCGTTCCCCCAAGTCTCCCGATAAAAATGATACCTCACTTGTGTGGGTAGGCCTAGCGCCCGCGACAGGAAATGCCCCAAAGCGCAATGTGGACACATCCAATTTTTTGAAAGAAAACAGAGGTGTTTTTTGTGAAGTGCCTACCAGTAGATTTTGGCCTCTAGCTCAGCCGGAACCTAGGGAACCCTACCAAACCTGTGCATTTATGAAAACTAGAGACCTAGGGGAATCCAAGAAAGGGTGACTTGTGGGGCTCTGACCAGGTTCTGTTACCCAGAATCCTTTGCAAACCTCAAAATGTGGCTAAAAAAACACCTTTTCCTCTAATTTCTGTGACAGAAAGTTCTGGAATCTGAGAGGAGCCACAAATTTCCTTCCACCCAGCGTTCCCCGTAGTCTACCGATAAAACTGATACCTCACTTGTGTGGGAAGGCCTAGCGCCCGCGAGGGGAAATGCCCCAAAGCGCAACGCGGACACATCCAATTTTTTGAAAGAAAACAGAGGTGTTTTTTGTGAAGTGCCTACCTGTAGATTTTGGCCTCTAGCTCAGCCGGCGCCTAGGGAAACCTACCAAACCTGTGCATTTATGAAAACTAGAGACCTAGGGGAATCCAAGATGGGGTGACTTGTGGGGCTCTGATCAGGTTCTGTTACTTAGAATCCTTTGCAAACCTCAAAATTTGGCTAGAAAAACACATGTTCCTCACATTTCTGTGGCAGAAAGTTCTGGAATCTGAGAGGAGCCACAAATTCCCTTCCACCCAGCGTTCCCCCAAGTCTCCCGATAAAAATGATACCTCACTTGTGTGGGTAGGCCTAGCGCCCGCGACAGGAAATGCCCCAAAGCGCAATGTGGACACATCCAATTTTTTGAAAGAAAACAGAGGTGTTTTTTGTGAAGTGCCTACCTGTAGATTTTGGCCTCTAGCTCAGCCGGAACCTAGGGAACCCTACCAAACCTGTGCATTTATGAAAACTAGAGACCTAGGGGAATCCAAGAAGGGGTGACTTGTGGGGCTCTCACCAGGTTCTGTTACCCAGAATCCTTTGCAAACCTCAAAATGTGGCTAAAAAAACACCTTTTCCTCTCATTTCTGTGACAGAAAGTTCTGGAATCTGAGAGGAGCCACAAATTTCCTTCCACCCAGCGTTCCCCGTAGTCTACCCATAAAACTGATACCTCACTTGTGTGGGAAGGCCTAGCGCCCGCGAGAGGAAATGCCCCAAATCGCAACGCGGACACATCCAATTTTTTGAAAGAAAACAGAGGTGTTTTTTGTGAAGTGCCTACCTGTAGATTTTGGCCTCTAGCTCAGCCGGCACCTAGGGAAACCTACCAAACCTGTGCATTTATGAAAACTAGAGACCTAGGGGAATCCAAGATGGGGTGACTTGTGGGGCTCTGATCAGGTTCTGTTACTCAGAATCCTTTGCAAACCTCAAAATTTGGCTAGAAAAACACATGTTCCTCACATTTCTGTGGCAGAAAGTTCTGGAATCTGAGGGGAGCCACAAATTCCCTTCCACCCAGCGTTCCCCCAAGTCTCCCGATAAAAATGATACCTCACTTGTGTGGGTAGGCCTAGCGCCCCGACAGGAAATGCCCCAAAGCGCAATGTGGACACATCCAATTTTTTGAAAGAAAACAGAGGTGTTTTTTGTAAAGTGCCTACCTGTAGATTTTGGCCTCTAGCTCAGCCGGAACCTAGGGAACCCTACCAAACCTGTGCATTTATGAAAACTAGAGACCTAGGGGAATCCAAGAAGGGGTGACTTGTGGGTCTCTGACCAGGTTCTGTTACCCAGAATCCTTTGCAAACCTCAAAATGTGGCTAAAAAAACACCTTTTCCTCTCATTTCTGTGACAGAAAGTTCTGGAATCTGAGAGGAGCCACAAATTTCCTTCCACCCAGAGTTCCCCGTAGTCTACCGATAAAACTGATACCTCACTTGTTTGGGAAGGCCTAGCGCCCGTGAGAGGAAATGCCCCAAAGCGCAACGCGGACACATCCAATTTTTTGAAAGAAAACAGAGGTGTTTTTTGTGAAGTGCCTACCTGTAGATTTTGGCCTCTAGCTCAGCCGGCACCTAGGGAAACCTACCAAACCTGTGCATTTATGAAAACTAGAGACCTAGGGGAATCCAAGATGGGGTGACTTTTGGGGCTCTGATCAGGTTCTGTTACTCAGAATCCTTTGCAAACCTCAAAATTTGGCTAGAAAAACACATGTTCCTCACATTTCTGTGGCAGAAAGTTCTGGAATCTGAGAGGAGCCACAAATTCCCTTCCACCCAGCGTTCCCCCAAGTCTCCCGATAAAAATGATACCTCACTTGTGTGGGTAGGCCTAGCGCCCGCGAGAGGAAATGCCCCAAAGCGCAATGTGGACACATCCAATTTTTTGAAAGAAAACAGAGGTGTTTTTTGTGAAGTACCTACCTGTAGATTTTGGCCTCTAGCTCAGCCGGAACCTAGGGAACCCTACCAAACCTGTGCATTTATGAAAACTAGAGACCTAGGGGAATCCAAGAAAGGGTGACTTGTGGGGCTCTGACCAGGTTCTGTTACCCAGAATCCTTTGCAAACCTCAAAATGTGGCTAAAAAAACACCTTTTCCTCTCATTTCTGTGACAGAAAGTTCTGGAATCTGAGAGGAGCCACAAATTTCCTTCCACCCAGCGTTCCCCGTAGTCTACCGATAAAACTGATACCTCACTTGTGTGGGAAGGCCTAGCGCCCGCGAGAGGAAATGCCCCAAAGCGCAACGCGGACACATCCAATTTTTTGAAAGAAAACAGAGGTGTTTTTTGTGAAGTGCCTACCTGTAGATTTTGGCCTCTAGCTCAGCCGGCACCTAGGGAAACCTACCAAACCTGTGCATTTATGAAAACTAGAGACCTAAGGGAATCCAAGATGGGGTGACTTGTGGGGCTCTGACCAGGTTCTGTTACTCAGAATCCTTTGCAAACCTCAAAATTTGGCTAAAAAAACACATGTTCCTCACATTTCTGTGGCAGAAAGTTCTGGAATCTGAGAGGAGCCACAAATTCCCTTCCACCCAGCGTTCCCCCAAGTCTTCCGATAAAAATGATACCTCACTTGTGTGGGTAGGCCTAGCGCCCGCAACAGGAAATGCCCCAAAGCGCAACGTGGACACATCCAATTTTTTGAAAGAAAATGGAGGTGTTTTTTGCGAAGTGCCTACCTGTAGATTTTGGCCTCTAGCTCAGCCGGCACCAAGGGAAACCTACCAAACATGGGCATTTTTGAAAACTAGAGACCTAGGGAAATCCAAGATGGGGTGACTTGTGGGGCTCTGACCAGGTTCTGTTTCCCAGAATCCTTTGCAAACCTCATAATTTGGCTAAAAAAACACATGTTCCTCACATTTCTGTGGCAGAAAGTTCTGGAATCTGAGGTGAGCAACAAATTTCCTTCCACCCAGCGTTCCCCCAAGTCCACCGATAAAAATGATACCTCACTTGTGTGGGAAGGCCTAGTGCCCGCGAGAGGAAATGCCCCAAAGCGCAACGTGGACACATCCAATTTTTTGAAAGAAAACAGAGGTGTTTTTTGTGAAGTGCCTACCTGTAGATTTTGGCCTCTAGCTCAGCCGGCACCTAGGGAAACCTACCAAACCTGTGCATTTATGAAAACTAGAGACCTAGGGGAATCCAAGATGGGGTGACTTGTGGGGCTCTGACAAGGTTCTGTTACCCAGAATCCTTTGCAAACCTCAAAATTTGGCTAAAAAAAACACATGTTCTTCACATTTCTGTGGCAGAAAGTCCTGGAATCTGAGAGGAGCCACAAATTCCCTTCCACCCAGCGTTCCCCCAAGTCTCCCGATAAAAATGATACCTCACCTGTGTGGGTAGGCCTAGCGCCCGCGACAGGAAATGCCCCAAAGCGCAACGTGGACACATCCAATTTTTTTTTAAGAAAACAGAGGTGTTTTTTGCAAATTGCCTAACTGTAGATTTTGGCCTCTAGCTCAGCCGGCACCTAGGGAACCCTACCAAACCTGTGCATTTATGAAAACTAGAGACCTAGGGGAATCCAAGAAGGGGTGACTTGTGGGGCTCTGACCAGGTTCTGTTACCCAGAATCCTTTGCAAATCTCAAAATGTGGCTAAAAAAACACCTTTTCCTCTCATTTCTGTGACAGAAAGTTCTGGAATCTGAGAGGAGCCACAAATTTCCTTCCACCCAGAGTTCCCCGTAGTCTACCGATAAAACTGATACCTCACTTGTTTGGGAAGGCCTAGCGCCCGTGAGAGGAAATGCCCCAAAGCGCAACGCGGACACATCCAATTTTTTGAAAGAAAACAGAGGTGTTTTTTGTGAAGTGCCTACCTGTAGATTTTGGCCTCTAGCTCAGCCGGCACCTAGGGAAACCTACCAAACCGGTGCATTTATGAAAACTAGAGACCTAGGGGAATCCAAGATGGGGTGACTTTTGGGGCTCTGATCAGGTTCTGTTACTCAGAATCCTTTGCAAACCTCAAAATTTGGCTAGAAAAACACATGTTCCTCACATTTCTGTGGCAGAAAGTTCTGGAATCTGAGAGGAGCCACAAATTCCCTTCCACCCAGCGTTCCCCCAAGTCTCCCGATAAAAATGATACCTCACTTGTGTGGGTAGGCCTAGCGCCCGCGAGAGGAAATGCCCCAAAGCGCAATGTGGACACATCCAATTTTTTGAAAGAAAACAGAGGTGTTTTTTGTGAAGTGCCTACCTGTAGATTTTGGCCTCTAGCTCAGCCGGAACCTAGGGAACCCTACCAAACCTGTGCATTTATGAAAACTAGAGACCTAGGGGAATCCAAGAAAGGGTGACTTGTGGGGCTCTGACCAGGTTCTGTTACCCAGAATCCTTTGCAAACCTCAAAATGTGGCTAAAAAAACACCTTTTCCTCTCATTTCTGTGACAGAAAGTTCTGGAATCTGAGAGGAGCCACAAATTTCCTTCCACCCAGCGTTCCCCGTAGTCTACCGATAAAACTGATACCTCACTTGTGTGGGAAGGCCTAGCGCCCGCGAGAGGAAATGCCCCAAAGCGCAACGCGGACACATCCAATTTTTTGAAAGAAAACAGAGGTGTTTTTTGTGAAGTGCCTACCTGTAGATTTTGGCCTCTAGCTCAGCCGGCACCTAGGGAAACCTACCAAACCTGTGCATTTATGAAAACTAGAGACCTAAGGGAATCCAAGATGGGGTGACTTGTGGGGCTCTGACCAGGTTCTGTTACTCAGAATCCTTTGCAAACCTCAAAATTTGGCTAAAAAAACACATGTTCCTCACATTTCTGTGGCAGAAAGTTCTGGAATCTGAGAGGAGCCACAAATTCCCTTCCACCCAGCGTTCCCCCAAGTCTTCCGATAAAAATGATACCTCACTTGTGTGGGTAGGCCTAGCGCCCGCAACAGGAAATGCCCCAAAGCGCAACGTGGACACATCCAATTTTTTGAAAGAAAATGGAGGTGTTTTTTGCGAAGTGCCTACCTGTAGATTTTGGCCTCTAGCTCAGCCGGCACCAAGGGAAACCTACCAAACATGGGCATTTTTGAAAACTAGAGACCTAGGGAAATCCAAGATGGGGTGACTTGTGGGGCTCTGACCAGGTTCTGTTTCCCAGAATCCTTTGCAAACCTCATAATTTGGCTAAAAAAAACACATGTTCCTCACATTTCTGTGGCAGAAAGTTCTGGAATCTGAGGTGAGCAACAAATTTCCTTCCACCCAGCGTTCCCCCAAGTCCACCGATAAAAATGATACCTCACTTGTGTGGGAAGGCCTAGTGCCCGCGAGAGGAAATGCCCCAAAGCGCAACGTGGACACATCCAATTTTTTGAAAGAAAACAGAGGTGTTTTTTGTGAAGTGCCTACCTGTAGATTTTGGCCTCTAGCTCAGCCGGCACCTAGGGAAACCTACCAAACCTGTGCATTTATGAAAACTAGAGACCTAGGGGAATCCAAGATGGGGTGACTTGTGGGGCTCTGACAAGGTTCTGTTACCCAGAATCCTTTGCAAACCTCAAAATTTGGCTAAAAAAACACATGTTCTTTACATTTCTGTGGCAGAAAGTCCTGGAATCTGAGAGGAGCCACAAATTCCCTTCCACCCAGCGTTCCCCCAAGTCTCCCGATAAAAATGATACCTCACCTGTGTGGGTAGGCCTAGCGCCCGCGACAGGAAATGCCCCAAAGCGCAACGTGGACACATCCAATTTTTTTAAAGAAAACAGAGGTGTTTTTTGCAAATTGCCTAACTGTAGATTTTGGCCTCTAGCTCAGCCGGCACCTAGGGAACCCTACCAAACCTGTGCATTTATGAAAACTAGAGACCTAGGGGAATCCAAGAAGGGGTGACTTGTGGGGCTCTGACCAGGTTCTGTTACCCAGAATCCTTTGCAAACCTCAAAATGTGGCTAAAAAAACACCTTTTCCTCTCATTTCGGTGACAGAAAGTTCTGGAATCTGAGAGGAGCCACAAATTTCCTTCCACCCAGCGTTCCCCCAAGTCTCCCGATAAAAATGATACCTCACTTGTGTGGGTAGGCCTAGCGCCCGCGAAAGGAAATGCCCCAAAGCGCAACGTGGACACATCACATTTTTTGAAAGAAAACAGAGGTGTTTTTTGCAAAGTGCCTACCTGCAGATTTTGGCCTCTAGCTCAGCCGGCACCTAGGGAAACATACCAAACCTGTGCATTTTTTAAAACTAGAGACCTAGGGGAATTCAAGATGAGGTGACTTGTGGGGCTCTGACCAGGTTCTGTTACCCAGAATCCTTTGCAAACCTCAAAATTTGGCTAAAAAAACACATGTTCCTCACATTTCTGTGGCAGAAAGTTCTGGAATCTGAGAGGAGCCACAAATTCCCTTCCACCCAGCGTTCCCCCAAGTTTCCCGATACAAATGATACTTCACTTGTGTGGGTAGGCCTAGCGCCCGTGACAGAAAATGCCCCAAAGCGCAACGTGGACACATCCAATTTTTTGAAAGAAAACAGAGGTGTTTTTTGTGAAGTGCCTACCTGTAGATTTTGGCCTCTAGCTCAGCCGGAACCTAGGGAACCCTACCAAACCTGTGCATTTATGAAAACTAGAGACCTAGGGGAATCCAAGAAGGGTTGACTTGTGGGGCTCTGACCAGGTTCTGTTACCCAGAATCCTTTGCAAACCTCAAAATGTGGCTAAAAAAACACCTTTTCCTCTCATTTCTGTGACAGAAAGTTCTGGAATCTGAGAGGAGCCACAAATTTCCTTCCACCCAGCGTTCCCCCAAGTTTCCCGATAAAAATGATACCTCACTTGTGTGGGGAGGCCTACCGCCCGCGAAAGGAAATGCCCCAAAGCGCAACGTGGACACATCCAATTTTTTGAAAGAAAACAGAGGTGTTTTTTGCAAAGTGCCTACCTGCAGATTTTGGCCTCTAGCTCAGCCGGCACCTAGGGAAACATACCAAACCTGTGCATTTTTGAAAACTAGAGACCTACGGGAATCCAAGATGAGGTGACTTGTGGGGCTCTGACCAGGTTCTGTTACCCAGAATCCTTTGCAAACCTCAAAATGTGGCTAAAAAAACACCTTTTCCTCTCATTTCTGTGACAGAAAGTTCTGGAATCTGAGAGGAGCCACAAATTTCCTTCCACCCAGCGTTCCCCGAAGTCTACCGATAAAAATGATACCTCACTTGTGTGGGTAGGCCTAGCGCCCGTGACAGAAAATGCCCCAAAGCGCAACGTGGACACATCCAATTTTTTGAAAGAAAACAGAGGTGTTTTTTGTGAAGTGCCTACCTGTAGATTTTGGCCTCTAGCTCAGCCGGAACCTAGGGAACCCTACCAAACCTGTGCATTTATGAAAACTAGAGACCTAGGGGAATCCAAGAAGGGTTGACTTGTGGGGCTCTGACCAGGTTCTGTTACCCAGAATCCTTTGCAAACCTCAAAATGTGACTAAAAAAACACCTTTTCCTCTCATTTCTGTGACAGAAAGTTCTGGAATCTGAGAGGAGCCACAAATTTCCTTCCACCCAGCGTTCCCCCAAGTTTCCCGATAAAAATGATACCTCACTTGTGTGGGGAGGCCTACCGCCCGCGAAAGGAAATGCCCCAAAGCGCAACGTGGACACATCCAATTTTTTGAAAGAAAACAGAGGTGTTTTTTGCAAAGTGCCTACCTGCAGATTTTGGCCTCTAGCTCAGCCGGCACCTAGGGAAACATACCAAACCTGTGCATTTTTGAAAACTAGAGACCTACGGGAATCCAAGATGAGGTGACTTGTGGGGCTCTGACCAGGTTCTGTTACCCAGAATCCTTTGCAAACCTCAAAATGTGGCTAAAAAAACACCTTTTCCTCTCATTTCTGTGACAGAAAGTTCTGGAATCTGAGAGGAGCCACAAATTTCCTTCCACCCAGCGTTCCCCGAAGTCTACCGATAAAAATGATAACTCACTTGTGTGGGAAGGCCTAGCGCCCGCGAGAGGAAATACCCCAAAGCGCATCGTGGACACATCCAATTTTTTTAAAGAAAACAGAGGTGTTTTTTCTGAAGTGCCTACCTGTAGATTTTGGCCTCTAGCTCAGCCGGCACCTAGGGAAACCTACCAAACCTGTGAATTTTTGAAAACTAGAGACCTAGAGGAATCCAAGATGGGGTGACTTGTGGGGCTCTGACTAGGTTCTGTTACCCAGAATCCTTTGCAAACCTCAAAATTTGGCTAAACAAACACCTTTTCCTCTCATTTCTGTGACAGAAAGTTCTGGAATCTGAGAGGAGCCACAAATTTCCTCCACCCAGCGTTCCCCCAAGTTTCCCGATAAAAATGATACCTCACTTGTTTGGGTAGGCCTAGCGCCCGCGACAGGAAATGCCCCAAAGCGCAATGTGGACACATCCAATTTTTTGAAAGAAAACAGAGGTGTTTTTTTTGAAGTGCCTACCTGTAGATTTTGGCCTCTTTCTCAGCCGGAACCTAGGGAACCCTACCAAACCTGTGCATTTATGAAAACTAGAGACCTAGGGGAATCCAAGAAGGGGTGACTTGTGGGGCTCTGACCAGGTTCTGTTACCCAGAATCCTTTGCAAACCTCAAAATGTGGCTAAAAAAACACCTTTTCCTCTCATTTCTGTGACAGAAAGTTCTGGAATCTGAGAGGAGCCACAAATTTCCTTCCACCCAGCGTTCCCCGTAGTCTACCGATAAAACTGATACCTCACTTGTGTGGGAAGCCCTAGCGCCCGCGACAGGAAATGCCCCAAAGCGCAACGCGGACACATCCAATTTTTTGAAAGAAAACAGAGGTGTTTTTTGTGAAGTGCCTACCTGTAGATTTTGGCCTCTAGCTCAGCCGGCACCTAGGGAAACCTACCAAACCTGTGCATTTATGAAAACTAGAGACCTAGGGGAATCCAAGATGGGGTGACTTGTGGGGCTCTGACCAGGTTCTGTTACTCAGAATCCTTTGCAAACCTCAAAATTGGGCTAAAAAAACACATGTTCCTCACATTTCTGTGGCAGAAAGTTCTGTAATCTGAGAGGAGCCACAAATTTCCTTCCACCCAGCGTTCCCCGAAGTCTCCCGATAAAAATGATACCTCACTTGTGTGGGTAGGCCTAGCGCCCGCGACAGTAAATGCCCCAAAGCGCATCGTGGACACATCCAATTTTTTGAAAGAAAACAGAGGTGTTTTTTGGGAAGTGCCTACCTGTAGCTTTTGGCCTCTAGCTCAGCCGGCACCTAGGGAAACCTACCAAACCTGTAAATTTTTGAAAACTAGAGACCTAGGGGAATCCAAGATGGGGTGACTTGTGGGGCTCTGACTAGGTTCTGTTACCCAGAATCCTTTGCAAACCTCAAAATTTGGCTAAACAAACACATGTTCCTCACATTTCTGTGGCACAAATTTCTGGAATCTGAGAGGAGCCACAAATTTCCTCCACCCAGCGTTCCCCCAAGTTTTCCGATAAAAATGATACCTCACTTGTGTGGGTAGGTCTAGCGCCCGCGACAGGAAATGCCTCAATGCGCAACGTGGACACATCCAATTTTTTGAAAGAAAACAGAGGTGTTTTTTGCAAAGTGCCTACCTGCAGATTTTGGACTCTAGCTCAGCCGGCAACTAGGGAAAAATACCAAACCTGTGCATTTTTTAAAGCTAGAGACCTAGGGGAATCCAAGATGAGGTGACTTGTGGGGCTTTGACCAGGTTCTGTTACCCAGAATCCTTTGCAAACCTCAAAATTTGGCTAAAAAAACACATGTTCCTCACATTTCTGTGGCAGAAAGTTCTGGAATCTGAGAGGAGCCACAAATTTCCTTCCACCCAGCGTTCCCCCAAGTCTCCCGATAAAAATGATACCTCACTTGTGTGGGTAGGCCTAGCGCCCGCGACAGGAAATGCCCCAAAGCGCAATGTGGACACATCCAATTTTTTGAAAGAAAACAGAGGTGTTTTTTGTGAAGTGCCTACCTGTAGATTTTGGCCTCTAGCTCAGCCGGCACCTAGGGAAACCTACCAAACCTGTAAATTTTTGAAAACTAGAGACCTAGGGGAATCCAAGATGGGGTGACTTGTGGGGCTCTGACTAGGTTCTGTTACCCAGAATCCTTTGCAAACCTCAAAATTTGGCTAAACAAACACATGTTCCTCACATTTCTGTGGCACAAATTTCTGGAATCTGAGAGGAGCCACAAATTTCCTCCACCCAGCGTTCCCCCAAGTTTCCCGATAAAAATGATACCTCACTTGTGTGGGTAGGTCTAGCGCCCGCGACAGGAAATGCCCCAAAGCGCAATGTGGACACATCCAATTTTTTGAAAGAAAACAGAGGTGTTTTTTGTGAAGTGCCTACCTGTAGATTTTGTCCTCTAGCTCAGCCGGAACCTAGGGAACCCTACCAAACCTGTGCATTTATGAAAACTAGAGACCTAGGGGAATCCAAGATGGGGTGACTTGAGGGGCTCTGATCAGGTTCTGTTACTCAGAATCCTTTGCAAACCTCAAAATTTGGCTAGAAAAACACATGTTCCTCACATTTCTGTGGCAGAAAGTTCTGGAATCTGAGAGGAGCCACAAATTCCCTTCCACCCAGCGTTCCCCCAAGTCTCCCGATAAAAATGATACCTCACTTGTGTGGGTAGGCCTAGCGCCCGCGACAGGAAATGCCCCAAAGCGCAACGTGGACACATCCAATTTTTTGAAAGAAAACAGAGGTGTTTTTTGCAAAGTGCCTACCTGCAGATTTTGGACTCTAGCTCAGCCGGCACCTAGGGAAACATACCAAACCTGTGCATTTTTTAAAGCTAGAGACCTAGGGGAATCCAAGATGAGGTGACTTGTGGGGTTTGACCAGGTTCTGTTACCCAGAATCCTTTGCAAACCTCAAAATTTGGCTAAAAAAACACATGTTCCTCACATTTCTGTGGCAGAAAGTTCTGGAATCTGAGAGGAGCCACAAATTCCCTTCCACCCAGCGTTCCCCCAAGTCTCCCGATAAAAATGATACCTCACTTGTGTGGGTAGGCCTAGCGCCCGCGACAGGAAATGCCCCAAAGCGCAATGTGGACACATCCAATTTTTTGAAAGAAAACAGAGGTGTTTTTTGTGAAGTGCCTACCTGTAGATTTTGGCCTCTAGCTCAGCCGGAACCTAGGGAACCCTACCAAACCTGTGCATTTATGAAAACTAGAGACCTAGGGGAATCCAAGAAGGGGTGACTTGTGGGGCTCTGACCAGGTTCTGTTACCCAGAATCCTTTGCAAACCTCAAAATGTGGCTAAAAAAACACCTTTTCCTCTCATTTCTGTGACAGAAAGTTCTGGAATCTGAGAGGAGCCACAAATTTCCTTCCACCCAGCGTTCCCCGTAGTCTACCCATAAAACTGATACCTCACTTGTGTGGGAAGGCCTAGCGCCCGCGAGAGGAAATGCCCCAAATCGCAACGCGGACACATCCAATTTTTTGAAAGAAAACAGAGGTGTTTTTTGTGAAGTGCCTACCTGTAGATTTTGGCCTCTAGCTCAGCCGACACCTAGGGAAACCTACCAAACCTGTGCATTTTTTAAAACTAGAGACCTAGGGGAATACAAGATGGGGTGACTTGTGGGGCTCTGATCAGGTTCTGTTACTCAGAATCCTTTGCAAACCTCAAAATTTGGCTAGAAAAACACATGTTCCTCACATTTCTGTGGCAGAAAGTTCTGGAATCTGAGGGGAGCCACAAATTCCCTTCCACCCAGCGTTCCCCCAAGTCTCCCGATAAAAATGATACCTCACTTGTGTGGGTAGGCCTAGCGCCCGCGACAGGAAATGCCCCAAAGCGCAATGTGGACACATCCAATTTTTTGAAAGAAAACAGAGGTGTTTTTTGTAAAGTGCCTACCTGTAGATTTTGGCCTCTAGCTCAGCCGGAACCTAGGGAACCCTACCAAACCTGTGCATTTATGAAAACTAGAGACCTAGGGGAATCCAAGAAGGGGTGACTTGTGGGTCTCTGACCAGGTTCTGTTACCCAGAATCCTTTGCAAACCTCAAAATGTGGCTAAAAAAACACCTTTTCCTCTCATTTCTGTGACAGAAAGTTCTGGAATCTGAGAGGAGCCACAAATTTCCTTCCACCCAGCGTTCCCCGTAGTCTACCGATAAAACTGATACCTCACTTGTGTGGGAAGGCCTAGCGCCCGTGAGAGGAAATGCCCCAAAGCGCAACGCGGACACATCCAATTTTTTGAAAGAAAACAGGTGTTTTTTGTGAAGTGCCTACCTGTAGATTTTGGCCTCTAGCTCAGCCGGCACCTAGGGAAACCTACCAAACCTGTGCATTTATGAAAACTAGAGACCTAGGGGAATCCAAGATGGGGTGACTTGTGGGGCTCTGATCAGGTTCTGTTACTCAGAATCCTTTGCAAACCTCAAAATTTGGCTAGAAAAACACATGTTCCTCACATTTCTGTGGCAGAAAGTTCTGGAATCTGAGAGGAGCCACAAATTCCCTTCCACCCAGCGTTCCCCCAAGTCTCCCGATAAAAATGATACCTCACTTGTGTGGGTAGGCCTAGCGCCCGCGACAGGAAATGCCCCAAAGCGCAATGTGGACACATCCAATTTTTTGAAAGAAAACAGAGGTGTTTTTTGTGAAGTGCCTACCTGTAGATTTTGTCCTCTAGCTCAGCCGGAACCTAGGGAACCCTACCAAACCTGTGCATTTATGAAAACTAGAGACCTAGGGGAATCCAAGAAGGGGTGACTTGTGGGGCTCTGACCAGGTTCTGTTACCCAGAATCCTTTGCAAACCTCAAAATGTGGCTAAAAAACACCTTTTTCTCTCATTTCTGTGACAGAAAGTTCTGGAATCTGAGAGGAGCCACAAATTTCCTTCCACCCAGCGTTCCCCGTAGTCTACCAATAAAACTGATACCTCACTTGTGTGGGAAGGCCTAGCGCCCGCGAGGGGAAATGCCCCAAAGCGCAACGCGGACACATCCAATTTTTTGAAAGAAAACAGAGGTGTTTTTTGTGAAGTGCCTACCTGTAGATTTTGGCCTCTAGCTCAGCCGGCGCCTAGGGAAACCTACCAAACCTGTGCATTTATGAAAACTAGAGACCTAGGGGAATCCAAGATGGGGTGACTTGAGGGGCTCTGATCAGGTTCTGTTACTCAGAATCCTTTGCAAACCTCAAAATTTGGCTAGAAAAACACATGTTCCTCACATTTCTGTGGCAGAAAGTTCTGGAATCTGAGAGGAGCCACAAATTCCCTTCCACCCAGCGTTCCCCCAAGTCTCCCGATAAAAATGATACCTCACTTGTGTGGGTAGGCCTAGCGCCCGCGACAGGAAATGCCCCAAAGCGCAACGTGGACACATCCAATTTTCTGAAAGAAAACAGAGGTGTTTTTTGCAAAGTGCCTACCTGCAGATTTTGGACTCTAGCTCAGCCGGCACCTAGGGAAACATACCAAACCTGTGCATTTTTTAAAGCTAGAGACCTAGGGGAATCCAAGATGAGGTGACTTGTGGGGTTTGACCAGGTTCTGTTACCCAGAATCCTTTGCAAACCTCAACATTTGGCTAAAAAAACACATGTTCCTCACATTTCTGTGGCAGAAAGTTCTGGAATCTGAGAGGAGCCACAAATTCCCTTCCACCCAGCGTTCCCCCAAGTCTCCCGATAAAAATGATACCTCACTTGTGTGGGTAGGCCTAGCGCCCGCGACAGGAAATGCCCCAAAGCGCAATGTGGACACATCCAATTTTTTGAAAGAAAACAAAGGTGTTTTTTGTGAAGTGCCTACCTGTAGATTTTGGCCTCTAGCTCAGCCGGAACCTAGGGAACCCTACCAAACCTGTGCATTTATGAAAACTAGAGACCTAGGGGAATCCAAGAAGGGGTGACTTGTGGGGCTCTGACCAGGTTCTGTTACCCAGAATCCTTTGCAAACCTCAAAATGTGGCTAAAAAAACACCTTTTCCTCTCATTTCTGTGACAGAAAGTTCTGGAATCTGAGAGGAGCCACAAATTTCCTTCCACCCAGCGTTCCCCGTAGTCTACCCATAAAACTGATACCTCACTTGTGTGGGAAGGCCTAGCGCCCGCGAGAGGAAATGCCCCAAATCGCAACGCGGACACATCCAATTTTTTTAAAGAAAACAGAGGTGTTTTTTGTGAAGTGCCTACCTGTAGATTTTGGCCTCTAGCTCAGCCGGCACCTAGGGAAACCTACCAAACCTGTGCATTTATGAAAACTAGAGACCTAGGGGAATCCAAGATGGGGTGACTTGTGGGGCTCTGATCAGGTTCTGTTACTCAGAATCCTTTGCAAACCTCAAAATTTGGCCAGAAAAACACATGTTCCTCACATTTCTGTGGCAGAAAGTTCTGGAATCTGAGGGGAGCCACAAATTCCCTTCCACCCAGCGTTCCCCCAAGTCTCCCGATAAAAATGATACCTCACTTGTGTGGGTAGGCCTAGCGCCCGCGACAGGAAATGCCCCAAAGCGCAATGTGGACACATCCAATTTTTTGAAAGAAAACAGAGGTGTTTTTTGTAAAGTGCCTACCTGTAGATTTTGGCCTCTAGCTCAGCCGGAACCTAGGGAACCCTACCAAACCTGTGCATTTATGAAAACTAGAGACCTAGGGGAATCCAAGAAGGGGTGACTTGTGGGTCTCTGACCAGGTTCTGTTACCCAGAATCCTTTGCAAACCTCAAAATGTGGCTAAAAAAACACCTTTTCCTCTCATTTCTGTGACAGAAAGTTCTGGAATCTGAGAGGAGCCACAAATTTCCTTCCACCCAGCGTTCCCCGTAGTCTACCGATAAAACTGATACCTCACTTGTGTGGGAAGGCCTAGCGCCCGTGAGAGGAAATGCCCCAAAGCGCAACGCGGACACATCCAATTTTTTGAAAGAAAACAGAGGTGTTTTTTGTGAAGTGCCTACCTGTAGATTTTGGCCTCTAGCTCAGCCGGCACCTAGGGAAACCTACCAAACCTGTGCATTTATGAAAACTAGAGACCTAGGGGAATCCAAGATGGGGTGACTTGTGGGGCTCTGATCAGGTTCTGTTACTCAGAATCCTTTGCAAACCTCAAAATTTGGCTAGAAAAACACATGTTCCTCACATTTCTGTGGCAGAAAGTTCTGGAATCTGAGGGGAGCCACAAATTCCCTTCCACCCAGCGTTCCCCCAAGTCTCCCGATAAAAATGATACCTCACTTGTGTGGGTAGGCCTAGCGCCCGCGACAGGAAATGCCCCAAAGCACAATGTGGACACATCCAATTTTTTGAAAGAAAACAGAGGTGTTTTTTGTAAAGTGCCTACCTGTAGATTTTGGCCTCTAGCTCAGCCGGAACCTAGGGAACCCTACCAAACCTGTGCATTTATGAAAACTAGAGACCTAGGGGAATCCAAGAAGGGGTGACTTGTGGGGCTCTGACCAGGTTCTGTTACCCAGAATCCTTTGCAAACCTCAAAATGTGGCTAAAAAAACACCTTTTCCTCTCATTTCTGTGACAGAAAGTTCTGGAATCTGAGAGGAGCCACAAATTTCCTTCCACCCAGCGTTCCCCGTAGTCTACCGATAAAACTGATACCTCACTTGTGTGGGAAGGCCTAGCGCCCGTGAGAGGAAATGCCCCAAAGCGCAACGCGGACACATCCAATTTTTTGAAAGAAAACAGAGGTGTTTTTTGTGAAGTGCCTACCTGTAGATTTTGGCCTCTAGCTCAGCCGGCACCTAGGGAAACCTACCAAACCTGTGCATTTATGAAAACTAGAGACCTAGGGGAATCCAAGATGGGGTGACTTGTGGGGCTCTGATCAGGTTCTGTTACTCAGAATCCTTTGCAAACCTCAAAATTTGGCTAGAAAAACACATGTTCCTCACATTTCTGTGGCAGAAAGTTCTGGAATCTGAGAGGAGCCACAAATTCCCTTTCACCCAGCGTTCCCCCAAGTCTCCCGATAAAAATGATACCTCACTTGTGTGGGTAGGCCTAGCGCCCGCGACAGGAAATGCCCCAAAGCGCAATGTGGACACATCCAATTTTTTGAAAGAAAACAGAGGTGTTTTTTGTGAAGTGCCTACCTGTAGATTTTGGCCTCTAGCTCAGCCGGAACCTAGGGAACCCTACCAAACCTGTGCATTTATGAAAACTAGAGACCTAGGGGAATCCAAGAAAGGGTGACTTGTGGGGCTCTGACCAGGTTCTGTTACCCAGAATCCTTTGCAAACCTCAAAATGTGGCTAAAAAAACACCTTTTCCTCTCATTTCTGTGACAGAAAGTTCTGGAATCTGAGAGGAGCCACAAATTTCCTTCCACCCAGCGTTCCCCGTAGTCTACCTATAAAACTGATACCTCACTTGTGTGGGAAGGCCTAGCGCCCGCGAGGGGAAATGCCCCAAAGCGCAACGCGGACACATCCAATTTTTTGAAAGAAAACAGAGGTGTTTTTTGTGAAGTGCCTACCTGTAGATTTTGGCCTCTAGCTCAGCCGGCGCCTAGGGAAACCTACCAAACCTGTGCATTTATGAAAACTAGAGACCTAGGGGAATCCAAGATGGGGTGACTTGTGGGGCTCTGATCAGGTTCTGTTACTTAGAATCCTTTGCAAACCTCAAAATTTGGCTAGAAAAACACATGTTCCTCACATTTCTGTGGCAGAAAGTTCTGGAATCTGAGAGGAGCCACAAATTCCCTTCCACCCAGCGTTCCCCCAAGTCTCCCGATAAAAATGATACCTCACTTGTGTGGGTAGGCCTAGCGCCCGCGACAGGAAATGCCCCAAAGCGCAACGTGGACACATCCAATTTTTTGAAAGAAAACAGAGGTGTTTTTTGCAAAGTGCCTACCTGCAGATTTTGGACTCTAGCTCAGCCGGCACCTAGGGAAACATACCAAACCTGTGCATTTTTTAAAGCTAGAGACCTAGGGGAATCCAAGATGAGGTGACTTGTGGGGCTTTGACCAGGTTCTGTTACCCAGAATCCTTTGCAAACCTCAAAATTTGGCTAAAAAACACTTGTTCCTCACATTTCTGTGGCAGAAAGTTCTGGAATCTGAGAGGAGCCACAAATTCCCTTCTACCCTGCGTTCCCCCAAGTCTCCCGATAAAAATGATACCTCACTTGTGTGGGTAGGCCTAGCGCCCGCGACAGGAAATGCCCCAAAGCGCAATGTGGACACATCCAATTTTTTGAAAGAAAACAGAGGTGTTTTTTGTGAAGTGCCTACCTGTAGATTTTGGCCTCTAGCTCAGCCGGAACCTAGGGAACCCTACCAAACCTGTGCATTTATGAAAACTAGAGACCTAGGGGAATCCAAGAAGGGGTGACTTGTGGGGCTCTGACCAGGTTCTGTTACCCAGAATCCTTTGCAAACCTCAAAATGTGGCTAAAAAAACACCTTTTCCTCTCATTTCTGTGACAGAAAGTTCTGGAATCTGAGAGGAGCCACAAATTTCCTTCCACCCATGTTCCCCGTAGTCTACCCATAAAACTGATACCTCACTTGTGTGGGAAGGCCTAGCGCCCGCGAGAGGAAATGCCCCAAATCGCAACGCGGACACATCCAATTTTTTGAAAGAAAACAGAGGTGTTTTTTGTGAAGTGCCTACCTGTAGATTTTGGCCTCTAGCTCAGCCGGCACCTAGGGAAACCTACCAAACCTGTGCATTTTTTAAAACTAGAGACCTAGGGGAATACAAGATGGGGTGACTTGTGGGGCTCTGATCAGGTTCTGTTACTCAGAATCCTTTGCAAACCTCAAAATTTGGCTAGAAAAACACATGTTCCTCACATTTCTGTGGCAGAAAGTTCTGGAATCTGAGAGGAGCCACAAATTCCCTTCCACCCAGCGTTCCCCCAAGTCTCCCGATAAAAATGATACCTCACTTGTGTGGGTAGGCCTAGCGCCCGCGACAGGAAATGCCCCAAAGCGCAATGTGGACACATCCAATTTTTTGAAAGAAAACAGAGGTGTTTTTTGTGAAGTGCCTACCTGTAGATTTTGGCCTCTAGCTCAGCCGGAACCTAGGGAACCCTACCAAACCTGTGCATTTATGAAAACTAGAGACCTAGGGGAATCCAAGAAAGGGTGACTTGTGGGGCTCTGACCAGGTTCTGTTACCCAGAATCCTTTGCAAACCTCAAAATGTGGCTAAAAAAACACCTTTCCCTCTCATTTCTGTGACAGAAAGTTCTGGAATCTGAGAGGAGCCACAAATTTCCTTCCACCCAGCGTTCCCCGTAGTCTACCTATAAAACTGATACCTCACTTGTGTGGGAAGGCCTAGCGCCCGCGAGGGGAAATGCCCCAAAGCGCAACGCGGACACATCCAATTTTTTGAAAGAAAACAGAGGTGTTTTTTGTGAAGTGCCTACCTGTAGATTTTGGCCTCTAGCTCAGCCGGCGCCTAGGGAAACCTACCAAACCTGTGCATTTATGAAAACTAGAGACCTAGGGGAATCCAAGATGGGGTGACTTGTGGGGCTCTGATCAGGTTCTGTTACTTAGAATCCTTTGCAAACCTCAAAATTTGGCTAGAAAAACACATGTTCCTCACATTTCTGTGGCAGAAAGTTCTGGAATCTGAGAGGAGCCACAAATTCCCTTCCACCCAGCGTTCCCCCAAGTCTCCCGATAAAAATGATACCTCACTTGTGTGGGTAGGCCTAGCGCCCGCGACAGGAAATGCCCCAAAGCGCAACGTGGACACATCCAATTTTTTGAAAGAAAACAGAGGTGTTTTTTGCAAAGTGCCTACCTGCAGATTTTGGACTCTAGCTCAGCCGGCACCTAGGGAAACATACCAAACCTGTGCATTTTTTAAAGCTAGAGACCTAGGGGAATCCAAGATGAGGTGACTTGTGGGGCTTTGACCAGGTTCTGTTACCCAGAATCCTTTGCAAACCTCAAAATTTGGCTAAAAAACACATGTTCCTCACATTTCTGTGGCAGAAAGTTCTGGAATCTGAGAGGAGCCACAAATTCCCTTCCACCCAGCGTTCCCCCAAGTCTCCCGATAAAAATGATACCTCACTTGTGTGGGTAGGCCTAGCGCCCGCGACAGGAAATGCCCCAAAGCGCAATGTGGACACATCCAATTTTTTGAAAGAAAACAGAGGTGTTTTTTGTGAAGTGCCTACCTGTAGATTTTGGCCTCTAGCTCAGCCGGAACCTAGGGAACCCTACCAAACCTGTGCATTTATGAAAGCTAGAGACCTAGGGGAATCCAAGAAGGGGTGACTTGTGGGGCTCTGACCAGGTTCTGTTACCCAGAATCCTTTGCAAACCTCAAAATGTGGCTAAAAAAACACCTTTTCCTCTCATTTCTGTGACAGAAAGTTCTGGAATCTGAGAGGAGCCACAAATTTCCTTCCACCCAGCGTTCCCCGTAGTCTACCCATAAAACTGATACCTCACTTGTGTGGGAAGGCCTAGCGCCCGCGAGAGGAAATGCCCCAAATCGCAACGCGGACACATCCAATTTTTTGAAAGAAAACAGAGGTGTTTTTTGTGAAGTGCCTACCTGTAGATTTTGGCCTCTAGCTCAGCCGGCACCTAGGGAAACCTACCAACCTGTGCATTTATGAAAACTAGAGACCTAGGGGAATCCAAGATGGGGTGACTTGTGGGGCTCTGATCAGGTTCTGTTACTCAGAATCCTTTGCAAACCTCAAAATTTGGCTAGAAAAACACATGTTCCTCACATTTCTGTGGCAGAAAGTTCTGGAATCTGAGAGGAGCCACAAATTCCCTTCCACCCAGCGTTCCCCCAAGTCTCCCGATAAAAATGATACCTCACTTGTGTGGGTAGGCCTAGCGCCCGCGACAGGAAATGCCCCAAAGCGCAATGTGGACACATCCAATTTTTTGAAAGAAAACAGAGGTGTTTTTTGTGAAGTGCCTACCTGTAGATTTTGGCCTCTAGCTCAGCCGGCACCTAGGGAAACCTACCAAACCTGTGCATTTATGAAAACTAGAGACCTAGGGGAATCCAAGAAGGGGTGACTTGTGGGGCTCTGACCAGGTTCTGTTACCCAGAATCCTTTGCAAACCTCAAAATGTGGCTAAAAAAACACCTTTTCCTCTCATTTCTGTGACAGAAAGTTCTGGAATCTGAGAGGAGCCACAAATTTCCTTCCACCCAGCGTTCCCCGTAGTCTACCCATAAAACTGATACCTCACTTGTGTGGGAAGGCCTAGCGCCCGCGAGGGGAAATGCCCCAAAGCGCAACGCGGACACATCCAATTTTTTGAAAGAAAACAGAGGTGTTTTTTGTGAAGTGCCTACCTGTAGATTTTGGCCTCTAGCTCAGCCGGCACCTAGGGAAACCTACCAAACCTGTGCATTTATGAAAACTAGAGACCTAGGGGAATCCAAGATGGGGTGACTTGTGGGGCTCTGATCAGGTTCTGTTACTTAGAATCCTTTGCAAACCTCAAAATTTGGCTAGAAAAACACATGTTCCTCACATTTCTGTGGCAGAAAGTTCTGGAATCTGAGAGGAGCCACAAATTCCCTTCCACCCAGCGTTCCCCCAAGTCTCCCGATAAAAATGATACCTCACTTGTGTGGGTAGGCCTAGCGCCCGCGACAGGAAATGCCCCAAAGCGCAACGTGGACACATCCAATTTTTTGAAAGAAAACAGAGGTGTTTTTTGCAAAGTGCCTACCTGCAGATTTTGGACTCTAGCTCAGCCGGCACCTAGGGAAACATACCAAACCTGTGCATTTTTTAAAGCTAGAGACCTAGGGGAATCCAAGATGAGGTGACTTGTGGGGCTTTGACCAGGTTCTGTTACCCAGAATCCTTTGCAAACCTCAAAATTTGGCTAAAAAACACATGTTCCTCACATTTCTGTGGCAGAAAGTTCTGGAATCTGAGAGGAGCCACAAATTCCCTTCCACCCAGCGTTCCCCCAAGTCTCCCGATAAAAATGATACCTCACTTGTGTGGGTAGGCCTAGCGCCCGCGACAGGAAATGCCCCAAAGCGCAATGTGGACACATCCAATTTTTTGAAAGAAAACAGAGGTGTTTTTTGTGAAGTGCCTACCTGTAGATTTTGGCCTCTAGCTCAGCCGGAACATAGGGAACCCTACCAAACCTGTGCATTTATGAAAACTAGAGACCTAGGGGAATCCAAGAAGGGGTGACTTGTGGGGCTCTGACCAGGTTCTGTTACCCAGAATCCTTTGCAAACCTCAAAATGTGGCTAAAAAAACACCTTTTCCTCTCATTTCTGTGACAGAAAGTTCTGGAATCTGAGAGGAGCCACAAATTTCCTTCCACCCAGCGTTCCCCGTAGTCTACCCATAAAACTGATACCTCACTTGTGTGGGAAGGCCTAGCGCCCGCGAGAGGAAATGCCCCAAATCGCAACGCGGACACATCCAATTTTTTGAAAGAAAACAGAGGTGTTTTTTGTGAAGTGCCTACCTGTAGATTTTGGCCTCTAGCTCAGCCGGCACCTAGGGAAACCTACCAAACCTGTGCATTTATGAAAACTAGAGACCTAGGGGAATCCAAGATGGGGTGACTTGTGGGGCTCTGATCAGGTTCTGTTACTCAGAATCCTTTGCAAACCTCAAAATTTGGCTAGAAAAACACATGTTCCTCACATTTCTGTGGCAGAAAGTTCTGGAATCTGAGAGGAGCCACAAATTCCCTTCCACCCAGCGTTCCCCCAAGTCTCCCGATAAAAATGATACCTCACTTGTGTGGGTAGGCCTAGCGCCCGCGACAGGAAATGCCCCAAAGCGCAATGTGGACACATCCAATTTTTTGAAAGAAAACAGAGGTGTTTTTTGTAAAGTGCCTACCTGTAGATTTTGGCCTCTAGCTCAGCCGGAACCTAGGGAACCCTACCAAACCTGTGCATTTATGAAAACTAGAGACCTAGGGGAATCCAAGAAGGGGTGACTTGTGGGGCTCTGACCAGGTTCTGTTACCCAGAATCCTTTGCAAACCTCAAAATGTGGCTAAAAAAACACCTTTTCCTCTCATTTCTGTGACAGAAAGTTCTGGAATCTGAGAGGAGCCACAAATTTCCTTCCACCCAGAGTTCCCCGTAGTCTACCGATAAAACTGATACCTCACTTGTTTGGGAAGGCCTAGCGCCCGTGAGAGGAAATGCCCCAAAGCGCAACGCGGACACATCCAATTTTTTGAAAGAAAACAGAGGTGTTTTTTGTGAAGTGCCTACCTGTAGATTTTGGCCTCTAGCTCAGCCGGCACCTAGGGAAACCTACCAAACCTGTGCATTTATGAAAACTAGAGACCTAAGGGAATCCAAGATGGGGTGACTTGTGGGGCTCTGACCAGGTTCTGTTACTCAGAATCCTTTGCAAACCTCAAAATTTGGCTAAAAAAACACATGTTCCTCACATTTCTGTGGCAGAAAGTTCTGGAATCTGAGAGGAGCCACAAATTCCCTTCCACCCAGCGTTCCCCCAAGTCTTCCGATAAAAATGATACCTCACTTGTGTGGGTAGGCCTAGCGCCCGCGAGAGGAAATGCCCCAAAGCGCAATGTGGACACATCCAATTTTTTGAAAGAAAACAGAGGTGTTTTTTGCGGAGTGCCTACCTGTAGATTTTGGCCTCTAGCTCAGCCGGTAGCTAGGGAAACCTACCAAACCTGTGCATTTATGAAAACTAGAGACCTAGGGGAATCCAAGATGGGGTGACTTGTGGGGCTCTGACAAGGTTCTGTTACCCAGAATCCTTTGCAAACCTCAAAATTTGGCTAAACAAACACATGTTCCTCACATTTCTGTGGCAGAAAGTTCTGGAATCTGAGAGGAGCCACAAATTTCCTTCCACCCAGCGTTCCCCCAAGTCTCCCGATAAAAATGATACCTCACTTGTGTGGGTAGGCCTAGCGCCCGCGACAGGAAGTGCCCCAAAGCGCAACGTGGACATATCCAATTTTTTGAAAGAAAACAGAGGTGTTTTTTGCGAAGTGCCTACCTGTAGATTTTGGAGTCTAGCTCAGCCGGTACCTAGGGAATCCTACCAAACCTGGGCATTTTTGAAAACTAGAGACCTAGGGAAATCCAGGATGGGGTGACTTGTGGGGCTCTGACCAGGTTCTGTTACCCCGAATCCTTTGCAAACCTCAAAATTTGGCTAAAAAAACACATGTTCCTCACATTTCTGTGGCAGAATGTTCTGGAATCTGAGGTGAGCAACAAATTTCCTTCCACATAGCGTTCCCCCAAGTCTCCCGATAAAAATGATACCTCACTTGTGTGGGTAGGCCTAGCGCCCGCGACAGGAAATGCCCCAAAGCGCAACGTGGACACATCCAATTTTTTTAAAGAAAACAGAGGTGTTTTTTGCGAAGTGCCTACCTGTAGATTTTGGCCTCTAGCTCAGCCGGCACCTAGGGAAACCTACCAAACCTGTGCATTTATGAAAACTAGAGACCTAGGGGAATCCAAGATGGGGTGACTTGTGGGGCGCTGACCAGGTTATGTTACCCAGAATCCTTTGCAAACCTCAAAATTTGGCTAAAAAAACTCATGTTCCTCACATTTCTGTGGCAGAAAGTTCTGGAATCTGAGAGGAGCCACAAATTTCCTTCCACCAAGCGTTTCCCCAAGTCTCCTGATAAAAATGATACCTCACTTGTGTGGGTAGGCCTAGCGCCCGCGACAGGAAATGCCCCAAAGCGCAGCGTGGACACATCCAATTTTTTGAAAGAAAACAGAGGTGTTTTTTGCAAAGTGCCTACCTGTAGATTTTGGCCTCTAGCTCAGCCGGCACCTAGGGAAACCTACCAAACATGTGCATTTATGAAAACTAGAGACCTAGGGGAATCCAAGATGGGGTGACTTGTGGGGCTCTGACCAGGTTCTGTTACCCAGAATCCTTTGCAAACCTCAAAATTTGCCTAAAAAAACACCTTTTCCTCTCATTTCGGAGACAGAAAGTTCTGGAATTTGAGAGGAGCCACAAATTTCCTTACACCCAGCGTTCCCCCAAGTCTCCCGATAAAAATGATACCTCACTTGTGTGGGTGGGCCAGGTGCCTGCAACACAATAAGGCCCAAAACTTGTAGAGATAGAGGGGATAGCACAGCGAGTTTATAAGGGCATATTGTTTTATACATCTTTAGACGGACTCTGCTTTGGAGACCCACATAAGTGAGGTGTCATTTTACTTGGGAGACTGAGGGGAAAACTGGGGAGTAGGAATTTTGTGCTGGAGCGGTGATCCTACTAAGAAAAGTCAAGAAAATATGCTTTTGTATGCAAATTTTGAGGTTTACAGAGGAGTCTGGGTGAGAAAATGTTGGGGGAGCCACGCAAGCCACACCTCTCTGGACTCCTTGGGGTGTCTAGTTTAAAAAAATGTCTGGGTTTTGTAGGTTTCCCTAGATGAAGGCCGCACCCTGGACCAAAAACATAGATGGGCCCTCCCCCCGAAACACAGGTATTTTTGTAATATAACATTTTGATGTGTGCACATACATCCGTGATGTGCCAAACACTAAAATTGTGAAAAGAAACACACTTAGGTTATGTGAAGAAGACCCCTCACCCACCAACCAAGTTGGTGGCATGCTTCATCATCGGGGTCCCACCCGATGCACCTAGCGTGTCACAGGAGTGATGCGACGCCTGATTACAGCGGAGCAGGTTTTGTCATTTTTACCACACATACTGGTTGGATTTGGCACGAGGGTGAGTGATGGTTCAGTGGATCAAATTTTATTAACAAGAGATTTCACAAAAATGAAATGCACTGTTAATAACTGAAAGGCAAAAAACTGAACCAATGACTCACAGCTCGTGAGCTGTAAAGCTGCGACAAGGCACCAACCGCTTTACAGTCCATTCACACACCTTTCATACATGACACGCACAAGACCATTCACACCGCCAGCCACGGGCCCAGCACATTACAACACTCACGTCGACAGACCGCGCTACTCAGGGGCCCATCACTTACATACGCCCACATGCCTGATACAAGAATCACACCAGCTGATGGGAGTGTGGACTGGCGTTTGTCTGGCACCGCCAGCCAAGCGCCACCCCAAGCACACCGCCAGCCAAGCCCCACCCCAAGCACACCGCCTTCCAAGCCCCACCCCACACACACCGCCAGCCAAGCGCCACCCCAAGCACACCGCCAGCCAAGCGCCACCCTAAGCACACCACCAGCCAAGCGCCACCCCAAGCACACCGCCAGCCAAGCGCCACCCCACGCACACCGCCAGCCAAGCGCCACCCTAGGGAAACAACCTTAACAACTACGTTTGAATTACTACTTTCTTTAACAACGAATCTTGAAGAACTACTGGGTTTTAACAACGAAGTTTTGAACAACTACTGGTTTAACAACGATTTTACCTTAACAACTAATGCCAGAACAACGAATTTTAAGGTAAGTGAATTATTTTTTGATGAATTTTAAGGTGAGTTTTGTGTTTTATTTGTTTAGGGTTTAATTATTATATGTTTAGTTTTTTAAAGTATATTGTGTGGATTAAGTAATGGATTCTATGGGTTGTGGGTGTTATGGGTGGGGTATTGTATTAATATTCAGGTATTATTTTAAGTACTTTTGTATTTTTTATGTGTTGTAATTTATGTTGTGGGTTTAGGGGCGGGATATATGGGATGTAGGGGTTATGGGTGGGGAAGTGTATTAATACTCAGGTATTAATTTCAGTACTTGTGTTTTTTTATATATTGTAATTTATGTTGTTGGTTTAGGGGCGGGATATATGGGATGTAGGGGTTATGGGTGGGGAAGTGTATTAATACTCAGGTATTAATTTCAGTACTTGTGTTTTTTTATATGTTGTAATTTATGTTGTTGGTTTAGGGGCGGGATATATGGGATGTAGGGGTTATGGGTGGGGAAGTGTATTAATACTCACATATTAATTTAAGTACTTGTGTTTTTTTATATGTTGTAATTTAAGTTGTTGGTTTAGGGGCGGGATATATGGGATGTAGGGGTTATGGGTGGGGAAGTGTATTAATACTCAGGTATTATTTTAAGTAATTGTGTTTTTTTATATGTTGTAATTTATGTTGTAGGTTTAGGGGCAGGATATTTGGGATGTAGGGGTTATGGGTGGGGAAGTGTATTAATACTCAGGTATTAATTTTAGAACTTGTGTTTTTTTATATGGTGTAATTTATGTTGTGGGTTTAGGGGTGGGATATGTGGGATGTAGGGGTTATGGGTGGGGAAGTGTATTAATACTCAAGTATTAATTTAAGAACCTGTGTTTTTTTATATGGTGTAATTTATGTTATTGGTTTAGGGGCGGGATATATGGGATGTGGGGGTTATGGGTGGGGAAGTGTATTAATACTCAGGTATTATTTTAAGTAAATGTGTTTTTTTTATATGTTGTAATTTATGTTATTGGTTTAGGGGTGGGATATATGGCATGTAGGGGTTATGGTTGGGGAAGTGTATTAATACTCAGGTATTCTTTTAAGTAATTGTGTTTTTTTATATGTTGTAATTTATGTTGTAGGTTTAGGTGCGGGATATATGGGATGTAGGGCTTATGGGTGGGGAAGTGTATTCATATTCGGGTATTAATTTAAGTACTTGTGTTTTTTTATATGTTGTGATTGATGTTGTGGGTTTAGGGGCGGGATATGTGGAATGTAGGGGTTATGGGTGGGGAAGTGTATTAATACTCAGGTATTACTTTCAGTACTTGTGTTTTTTTATATGTTGTAATTTATGTTGTGGGTTTAGGGGCAGGATATGTGGGATGTAGGGGTTATGGGTGGGGAAGTGTATTAATACTGAGGTATTACTTTCAGTACTTGTGTTTTTTTATATGTTGTAATTTATGTTGTGGGTTTAGGGCGGGATATGTGGGATGTAGGGGTTATGGGTGGGGAAGTGTATTAATATTCAGGTATTAATTTCAGTACTTGTGTTTTTTTATATGTTGTAATTTATGTTGTGGGTTTAGGGGTGGGATATGTGGGATGTAGGGGTTATGGGTGGGCAAGTGTATTAATATTCAGGTATTAATTTAAGTACTTGTGTTTTTTTATATGTTGTAATTTATGTTGTGGGTTTAGGGGTGGGATATATGAGATGTTGGGGTTATGGGTGGGGAAGTGTATTAATACTCAGGTATTAATTTAAGTACTTGTATTTTTTTAATATTGTAGTTTATGTTGTGGTTTTAGGTGCGGGATATATGGGATGTAGGGCTTATGGGTGGTGAAGTGTATTAGTAATTGGGTGTTAATTTACATAGTTGGGTATTTTTATTTTGTTTTGTGAAATTGGTGTGGGGTAGTATATTCATATTTGAGTATTTTATTAGGACTTTAAGTATTTTTTTATCTTTTATTAAGGGTATATTGTGGATTCATTTTTGGAATGTATGGGTTGTGGTTGTTATGGGTAGGGAAGTGTGTTAATACTTGGGTATTAATTTAAGTAATTGTATTTTATTAAATTTTGCAATTTATGTTGTGGGTTTTGGTGTGGGATATATGGGATGTAGGGGTTATGGGTGGGGAAGTGTATTAATACTTGGGTATTAATTTAAGTTATTGTATTTTATTAAAATTTGGAATTTATGTTGTGGGTTTAGGGGTGGGACATATGGGATCTAGGAGTAATGGGTGGGAATTATATTAGTAGTCTGGTATTATTTATTGTATTTGGTTATTTTTGTATTTATTTTTATTGAAAGTATAGTTAGAATTAGGGGTGGGATATTGGGGATGTAGGGTTTATGGTTGGGGTATTTTTCTTATGATTAGTTTTTTTTTACTATGTTTCAGTTTTTTTTTTTAATGTTATTTTTTTTGGGGGGGATGCAATTTGGTTTATTTGTGGATCATGATTTGGATATGTATTGATAGTTTATAATTTTTTATTATGGGTGAATTATTTTTTTGTGTTATATTTTTAGGTTTTGTATTTTTTTGTTGTTGTTATTGAAGGTGTAAAAATAATAGTGTTTAAAAATAGTTATGTTTAAAAATTTATATTTGATTTTTTAATAGTATAGTAGTTGGTATAGTAGATTTTGGAATATAATAATGTTACATTTTTTTATTTGATAGATTTATTAGATTAAAAAAAAAAAAAAAATGTAAAAATTTGTTAAAATGTTTTTTATATTTTATTTTGATTATTTTTTTTGATCTGATGTAATTAATATTATTCATATTTTTTAATTATTTTTTTGGATGTATAATTTTATACATATATTAATTTGTCTTAATATTATTTCTAAAAATTAATTAATTAAATAATTATTTGTAAATTATATATAGTTTTTTTTTTTCTTTGGTGTTAGAAATGTTTGCATTTGCAATAATGTTTTTTTTTATGTACATTTAATTATTTAAAAATAAAAATACCATTCATTTTTTTTTATATATTTTTTATTTTGAACATAATCAAGTTTAAAAAATGCAAAAACATTTTTTTCAATTATTGTTTGATATTTACAGATTTATAGAATTTTTTTTATTTTTTTTTTATATTTCTTTATCTATTTTCTGTGGTATTTTCTTATTTTCCCTATTATAGTCTATGAGTGAAATAGTCCGTTTTCTATTTTTAGTGCTCTTCCATGTTTACGTTGTTTGACGTCTTCTGTATTCAGTCGGTGGAGCGTCGCGGTCAAGATAGGACGGAAGCGGAGACCTCGTTCAGGTAAGTGGGATTATAATTTTTTGTACAGTATGTAGTAGGGTATTTTTATTACAGAAATAGTTGTCGGAGGTAGTTATAAGGTAGGTAGTAGATTTTCGGTGTATGTTATGTTTCTTATGTTTAATTATTTGTTATCGTATATTTTTTAATACGATAGTGATTTCGTAAAAGTAAACAAATTTGTTTAGCAGTGTTTTATCTTAGAAATGATTATACTGCTTTTGTAGTAGTTGGAAAGAATTGTATATTTTTTTGCTAAATTTAGTTTTGGGATTTTTGGGGTAGTTAGTTGTTCGGTTTATTAATTTTTTTTTAACTTCATTGTAATAGGTTTTGTGATTAATTTTTTATTTTGTGTTAGTAGTATCCTTTAGATTGTTTTCATGTCTTTTTCTTGATAGTTAATGTTTTAATTAATGATGTGGCTTTGGTTAGTAGGTGATTAATTTTTTTACTTTTTTTAGGTAAAAAAAGTATATTTGGTATTTTACGTTTTTTAGATATTTCTCGAATTTCTGGTTTGGTAAAGTATTATATTTGATTTCTTTCATTGTTTTTATAGTATATAGAGTTATTTTTTTTATCATCCATGCAATAGGAATATTTTTTATTTGTTTTTGGATGACTAATGTTTTTTTTTTCTTTTCTAAGTATTAGATGCTTCTTTCTATATTAATGAAGAAGATTTATTCAGCATCACATGTTTGGATAAAGACGTGAAAACTTGAAAGGTAAGAACAATTTTTGTTGTGTAAATTTAGTGTAATTTTTTTTTGAAAAATGCCAATTTAATTGATGGTGTTTGGTGTTTTTTAGAACTGCCAAGTAATTTTTCAGTAGGTTAGTGGTTGTTAGTAATGTAGAATATATGCTAGATTGTTGAGGTACTCTGATGGTGTTATTGTATCAAATTGTTGTATTTTTGCCAAAATTCTTTCGGTCATTTCTTTGCTTTTTTTGCTTGTGCGTGGGTTCAGGCTACCTGACAGTGATTGAGCAAGTCTCATTTCTTGGAAACTTTGTTCCTTTTTCAAAATGTCCATAAAATGATACAGGTTTGGGTGGGGTTTACCTATTACTTTATTGAAGGCGTTGTGCCATCCTTCAATGGCATTATTAGTCTTTGGACCACTTTCTAAACAGGTTTGGTAGCAGTTCCACCATTCTATTGGAAATCTTGGCTTTCGTCTGCGACCAGATCTGTTTAGGTGTCCAATCCAGGTTTCTTCGAAGTAATTTAGTAAGGGTTCTAATTTGTCTTCATTTTGTGTATAATAGTTAGACTCTGTTATTGCGGTGTAATACTCATCTACTTTTGTAGGTGGTACAGAGCATAATGCTGTGAGTTTTTTTAATTCAAATTGTAGTATGCAATCTGAGAAATATTCTCTACTTAGGGATG
Source organism: Pleurodeles waltl (assembly GCF_031143425.1). Classification (NCBI taxonomy): domain Eukaryota; kingdom Metazoa; phylum Chordata; class Amphibia; order Caudata; family Salamandridae; genus Pleurodeles; species Pleurodeles waltl. The sequence goes on from NC_090439.1 coordinate 358,395,822, forward strand.
ATTTTTGTATTCTACCCCAATATGCTTGTGAAAAGTGGAAAAAGCATCCTTGAATTTGGGTTTGTGGATATATTTTTAGTATTGTATTTATCATTGATAATTCGAAATCTAGTATTACCTTTCTAGGTGTTTTATTTAATGTTTTGTTTTTGATTGTTGATAAAAATTCATTGTATGTAGAGGAATGTTTATCAGGTAGTAATGCATACACTAGGGGGATTGTAGTGTTATTTTTTGTGGCATGTATGGTGTAAATTTGAGTGAATGGATGGGGTGTAGATTTAAAAGTTCCATCCATCATCCAAATTTCACTATTTTGTAGGATTAGTAAATTGGATTTTGTGCTGAATATTAAAATTCTTTTTTGAGGGTTTTCGTTGTCGTGAATGAGGAAAGTTTCTTTGGAGAAGGTAATTGTTAGTTCTGGGGGTATGTTAATGTCTTCATAGGTTTGTGGTGTTATATGTTGGGAATTACTTGCCAGTCTTTCTCGTTGAAAAATTCTACTAAGGTTTGGTACAGAAGGCATGCTACCAGAAATCTGTACTGGAATATTTTGTACTACCTCCCTTATAACTTGTCCGCAGGAGTCCTTGGAGGTGTGTGCAATGTTTTTTATTTTTTGTATGTTTTCTCTTATCTCAATTTCTATTGCAGAGGCAGAGTGGTTGTGATCTGATGTCTTAACAACTGTGTTTTCTAGAGTTACAGCTCTGCCTCTATAATGTGAAGAGTAGAATTGTACACACCTCCAATGGCTCCTGAGGTTGACAACCTTGTCTCTGCAATAAAGATAACCTTCATACTTTAGTAGCTGGTTTCCGGTTCTTGAGGTTATGTAACTTGCTTCTCCTTGCGATGCCATTTGTGAAATATCTGTAAATAATATATAAGAAATAGGTTAAAAGAAGTTTGCAGTTTTTATTATTAAATTTGTGGTGGATTTAGTTTACTACTTAGTAAGTTAATTAATATATAATGTGTTCTTTTTGTAAGTGTTTGGTGTAGGTGGTTTGTTATCTTTTATATTTGGTGATTGTGTGTTATTTATTGAGGTAATTAGGTTAGTGGGGGGTTTTAGGTTTTGGGGAGGTGGTGGGGGTTAGGGGGTTTTAGGTTTTGGGGTGGGGTTGGGGGGTGGGGTGTTTTTGGTTTTGGGGAGGGGGTTGGGGCGAGGGGGGTTTAGGTTTTGGGGTGGGGTTGGGGGGGTGGGGCGTTTTTGGTTTTGGGGAAGGTGTTGGGGTGATGGGGTTTTAGGTTTTGCGGTGGGTTTGGGGGGGTGGGGTGTTTTTGGTTTTGGGGAGTGGGTTGGAGCGAGGGGGGTTTAGGTTTTGGGGTGGGGTTGGGGGGGTGGGGCGTTTTTGGTTTTGGGGAAGGTGTTGGGGTGAGGGGGTTTTAGGTTTTGCGGTGGGTTTGGGGGGGTGGGGGGTTTTTGGTTTTGGGGAGTGGGTGGAGGGTCAGGGGGTTTTAGGTTTTGGGATGGGGTTGGGGGGGTGGGGCATTTTTGGTTTTGGGGAAGTGGTGGAGGGTGAGGGGGTTTTAGGTTTTGGGGTGGGGTTGGTGGGTGGGGTGTTTTTGGTTTTGGGGAAGTGGTGGAGGGTGAGGGGGTTTTAGGTTTTGGGGTGAGGTTGGGGGGGTGGGGCGTTTTTGGTTTTGGGGAGTGGCTGTGGGTTCAGGGGGTTTTATGTTTTGGCGTGGGGTTGGGGGGTGGGGCGTTTTTGGTTTTGGGGAGGGGTGGGGGTAGGGGGTATTCGGTTTTGGGGTGGGGTTGGGGGGTGGGGCGTTTTTGGTTTTGGGGAAGTGGTGGAGGGTGAGGGGGTTTTAGGTTTTGGGGTGGGGTTGGGGGGGTGGGGTGTTTTTGGTTTTGTGGAGTGGGTGTGGGGTCAGGGGGTTTTCGGTTTTGGCGTGGGGTTGGGGGTTGGGGCGTTTTTGGTTTTGGGGATGGGATGGGGGGTCAGGGGGTTTTAGGTTTTGGGGTGGGGTTGGGGGGGTGGGGTGTTTTTGGTTTTGGGGAGGGGGTGGGGGTTTAGGGGGTTTTAGGTTTTTGGGTGGGTTGGGGGGGTGGGGTGTTTTTGGTTTTGGGGAGGAGGTGGGGGTTAGGGGGTTTTAGGTTTTGGGGTGGGGTTGGGGGTGGGGCGTTTTTGGTTTTGGGGATGGGATGGGGGTCAGGGGGTTTTAGGTTTTGGGGTGTGGTTGGGGGTGGGGTGAGGGATGTAGGGTGAATGGTGATTATTAGTAATGCTTTTATTAAGAATGCTTTTACAATGAAATATTGTTGTTAAGGCATTTGTGGTAAAATTATTAGTAGTAAGAACAAGGTTTTTGTTCTGTCCTTGTTGTTAAGGTACTAGTTGTTTTGGAAGTTGGTGTTTTGTTGTGAAATTTATTTATGTTTATAGTCCAGCAGCTCTTTAGAGGTAAGTGTTTGGTTTAGTTGTAATAGTTGTTTTTTTTATATAATATATGTACTGTGTTTGTGAAGTGTTTTTAATTTTATTGAATTTATGTATTTGGTGTTAAGTTAAGGGGTATTTGAATAAGAATGTTTGTTTAGTTTTATTTAACTAGAAAATCTGGTTGTATGTTATAATGAAAATATTATACTTACCTTGAGTTTATTTTCTTATTTCAGATGTTATTTTTTTTTTAATTGATTTAATTCACTTTTTTATGTCTTCTGGTGTTTTTTTGGGTTCTTGGAGTCTGTAAGAAATAAGAAAGAGTGTATTATTTAGTTTATTCTTTTGTTTTATTAATTATTTACTTTTTTTGATTTAGAAGTCATTTTTTTAGTAGGTTTGAAATTTGGTGAATAATATTTGGTTTTTGGTTAAATTTATTAGGTGAATTAAAATTTTTTAAACTAATTTGTAGATTTAATATTTTATATATATATATTTTAATTATATTATGGTATTCGTTATTTAACAATGTTTTTAATGCAATTGTTTATGGTTTAGTGAAATTGTTTTTGAATAATGGTAATGGTTTACCTTTGATGGTGAAGGTGTGGTGTTTATCTTTTTGGTCAGATTCTTGATATTTATGCCTGTAAGTAAATAGTACGAAAGGTACATTAATTATATATTATTTTAGCTGTGGTATAGGTTAGTAAATTTATTTATATTTATTTATGGATATTTTACCTTGTTATCTCAGTAGATGGCGGTGTTGGATAAATTATATTTTAATTATTTTCCGTAGTGATATGCTCGTCTTCCCTGTAAGTTGTTCGGTGCAGTAATGAGTAGAAAATGGAGGTCGTTGGTATTTATATGTGTTTTTGTAAGTATTGTTTTATTTGTAAATTGAATGTGTTTTCGATGTGTTTTTTTATTATGAATTAGTTTGTGATGTTAGATATATATAATTGTGGAGTGTATTTGTTTTGTAGTTTGTATTTTTTTTTATGTTCGTTCTCGTTTGTTTAGTAGAGGAAGTACTTCATGGGTCATGTAGAACGTGTTGCAGGACTATCGTTTTATGTAGGTTTTTTTTTTAGTGTTGTGTTTGTTTTATAATTATTTAAGTATTATTTATTTTGATTTAAAACAGTGTTTATATGTTTTGGATTTTTGTGATGTTTTGTTTTTTGTATGTAGGAAATATATTGTTATTTTCAATTTCGTTTATTTTTTACGTAGTACTGTAGTGGTTTTAATATTTTATTTATTAATCGTTATTGTTTAGTTGTGATATTAATTATTAATATTTTTCGTTGTTTGGAGTTCGTTTTAAATATATTAGGTGTTTAGGCGTTTTCGGTGTTGGGTAGTATTTGTTTGGGTATTCGTTGTTTGGCTAGTCGTTTGTTTGGCTAGTAGTTATTTTAGGATTCGTTGTTTAAGTATTCGTTGTTTGGGTAGTAGTTTGTTTGGGTATTCGTTATTTGGGGAGTCGTTATTTAGGTAATATTTTTTTGGGGTAGTCGTTGTTTAGGTAGTAGTTATTTGGGGAGTCGTTGTTTAGGTAGTCGTTGTTTACATAGTAGTGGTTTAGTGGAATATTCATGATTTAGTGGTTTTCGTAGTCGTTAAATAGGTGTTCGTTGTTCAGGAATAATTTAGTTAATGTTTTTTTTCGTTGTTTAGACTTCGTTGTAAAATAATTCATTTTATAGGTTTTTTCGGTGTTGGAAAGTTGTTGTTTAAGTAGTAGTTGTTTAGGTAGTAGTGGTTTACTGTCATATTCGCCACCCCACGCACACCGCCAGCCAAGCGCCACCCCACGCACACCGCCATCACTTTTTTTTTGCTTATAAACAACAAAGAAACCACTAATTATAAAATAAGCACAAAACTACAAACACAAAAGCTCTAACTAAATACATGACAGAGATGCCAACCGTGAAACATATGAAAATATAAAACAGACAGCTTACGCTCACGGTATTTCCCAGAAGTTTTTTGGGGTATGGTAACTTCTATAACAGCTGGGCACACACAGCCCAGGCTTTGAAGGGCATTCGGGGCAGTACATCCGGCTCTCCCTCCGGATTAATCTCCGGGCACATACTCTACATTTCTTTGTGGGCAAGTCTTTTTTGGGAGTGGGAGGAATGTGATCTGGAAAGTGCTGATCTTTCAATCTAGCCACATCCTCCACCACTTCTACTCTAGGAACTCTTGCATGTTCCACCACAATAAGGCTTTCTATCACCGACTCCTGAAATTTAACAAATGTCATCCTTGACTCAGGTGAACAATCCTTGTATACAATAAAGGCATTAAAAGTTGCCAAATGAAATAAATGTAGGGCCAACTTTTTATACCACACATAAGACTTACGAAGAGCAGTGTAAGGTTCCAACCTCTGATCTACTCTATCAACACCACCCATGTGCCTATTGTAGTCCAAAATGCATGCAGGTTTGCGCACTTCCGCAACCTGACCCCAAACAGCCACTGGGGAAGTACTCTCATCATGGATGGTCGATAGCATGTACACATCCCTCCTGTCTGAAAATTTCATAGCAGCTCATTATTCCGCAAGGCACTGCACTGTCCCCTCACAAGTTTCTTACAGACAAGCTCCCTTGGATAGACTTTCCGGTTAGAACGGATTGTGCCACAAGCAACAGTGTCCACTCTAAACAACTCCTTGAACAACTGCACTCCAGTGTAGAAATTATCTACGTACAAAGGGTGACCTTTGTTAAACAGCCGTCTAGCAAGTTCCCACACAATTTTTGCGCTAACTCCAAAAGTGGCCGGACAACCAGGAGGGTCAATACTGGAATCCCTACCAGTGTAGACCAGGAAATTATACACATATCCTGTACTGCTTTCTGACAGCAGATACAATTTAATCCCATACCGTGCCCTCTTACTAGGAATGTACTGCTTAAAAACTAAACGCCCCTTGAAAAGGAGCAAAGACTCGTCCACACTTATCTCTTTGCCTGGAACATAGACCTCTGAAAACCGATCCACAAAAGGATCAAGGACAGACCTAATCTTAAAAAGACGGTCACAATCAGGTGATCTCGTGGCAAGGCTAAGGCATTGTCTACAAAATGCAGCATACGAAGAAGAAGCAAATACCGATTACGTGTCATAGTTGCAGGAAATATAGCGGTTGCCATCAAGGGACTAGTAGACCAATAGGAAGCCAGTGACGGCTTCCTGATCAACCCCATCAAAAAAGTCAAACCTAAAAACCTTTTCATCTCTTCCAGATATATGGGAACCCACTGAGTAGCTCTAGACTGAGGCTTAAGTCTGGTAGCGTTGTCCTGCAAATATTGCTCTGCATACACATTTGTCTGCTCCACAATCTCTTCCAAAAATACATCGTCCATAAACAAGTGAAAGAAATGGACAGGCAAAAAGTTTTCCGTATTAACTCTACACCCTGGGAGACCAGTAAATGCAGGCAACTGTGGCTGCTCCATGTTTGGGGCAATCCAGGTGTCAGGTCTTCTAATGGGAAACCCTTCAGCCCCAGGCTGCTGCACTCTTGGCACATCAATGTCCTCCTCTAAAACAGGCCCTTGATCTGCACTGAGAGTAGCTTCCTCATCAGAAGAATACTCTCGGACAGAAAACTCACTTCCAGAATCTCCAGCTTCCTCCTCTGCCTCAGATGCAGAGTCAGTGTCGTAATCATGGTCTGAAGATGACTCAAAGAGCATGCGAACAACCTGCTGAGAGGTCACTCTGCGGCTAGCCATGATCCTCACTAACAACAAATGGATTGCCAACAACAACTAGCACTAAAATAAGTAATAAACAAAGTGTAGCTTTATCACAAAGAGTTATGTACTACAAAAAACTATACCACTCATTTGCCTGAAAAAGCTACTCACCAAGCAACTACTCTGCACAGACACAGCAATCACCAAAGATATCCCACTAAAAAGAAAAAAGAAAAAGGCAAATTAGACATATGACAACACAAACATCATTGTGCTCAAATCTAAGGACAATGTCAAACACACAATACTGCATTTAGTACACCACCTACAAACATGTCATTCATGCATGTCAACAATACTCCTTTGGAGTAAATTGCTTTCACTTACCTAAAACATGCAACTATGCAAACCGCAGGACAACTACTGCCAAAACCGCAAGGATCCAGCAAAAGTGTTGAACTAGAAGAAAAAGAAGAAATAAATTGTTATAATCACAAATACAAATACTTCGCCAGTTGACAAACACCCCACCACCAAGAACTTAGAAGTTGTCCCTGGTACCTAAGTGGATCCTGCCCCCCTCTGGGGTAGATGGGCGTAAAATAATTGGCCAATCTGCCCCCAAGGGGGGCAGAAATGGACAAAACCTCTGTGCCCCCTTTAGGGGGCGACCCTTCCCAAAGGGGGCACCCCCAGCACAAAAAAAAAGAAAAAAAAAATCCCTGGCATATTGGTGGTTTCTGCCCTCCTTGGGGGCAGATGGGCCTACAAAAATAGGCCCATCTGCCCCCAAAGGGGGCAGAGATGGCCAATACAAACTTTCCCCACTTTAGAGGGGCCACCGTTGCCCAAGGGGTGCCCCCAAACACACACCCCACAATCCCTGGCGCCTAGTGTGCTTCCACCCCCCGGGGGCCACATCGTCCAAAAAAATGGCTGGTCTGCCATCGGGGGGGCCGAAACAGAAAAAAAAAAAAGGCCCCCAGGGGAGCGACCCTTGCCCAAGGGGTTGCCCCCAAAAAACACAATAAAAACAAAATCCCTGGTGTCTAGTGGATTTCACCCCCCCCCCCCCCCGGGAGCAGATCCGCTGAAAAAAAGGCGATCTGCCCCCGGGGGGGGGCGAAACACTAAAAAAAATGGCCCAAGGGGTCGCCCCCAAAATAGATAAACAAAACAAAATCCCTGGTGTCTAGTGGATTTCGGCCCCCCCCCTGGCAAAATTGGCAGATCTGCCCCCGGGGGGGGCGAAATACTAAGGAGTCGTCCCCAAAAGAAACATAGGCAAGAAAATCCCTGGTGTCTAGTGGAGATTCCTGCTCCACGATCACGGGCCCTGCCCGTGATCGTGGAACAGGAATCTTGTGAAAACAGGCACAGGGGGAAAGGAAAAACCCTTTCCTTTCACGCTGGTCTGTTTCCCCCCCCCCCAAAACCCCAAAAACTGAAAGGACTCACCTTATGGGTCCTTTCCTCCTCGACGCGCTGGAAGCAAATGGCTTCCAGCGCGTCCGGCAACACTTGATGATGTTGGCGTGCTGTGCGTGCGCTGACGTCAACGGATTGCCGGGGGGGGTCGGGGGTGGAAGGGGAAGGTCTTCCACTTCCATCCCCGCCTTGGGGGGGAGAGGGGTGTACGGGGGCGCGCTAGCGCTCCCCCAAGTTCCCCTGTGCCTTGGACGAGGTCACCTTGTCCAAGGCACAGAACGGGTTAATAACAAATAAAGAATCAAAACAATAAGTGACAAACACAATAGAAAATCTTACTTGAAATATCACCCAAAGTGCCAAACTATATTGAGGGTGAGCACTAAGTGCACTAAGTGAAATTAAATACCAATTTCTATGCTCAAAATTAAAAATTTGGAAATTTAAAAATTTAAAGTCACCAGGAAAACCCCAAATGAATACATTAAAAAAGTTGTAAGATTATGTAGCCTTTGAGGTGGAGAGAAAGAATCCTAGAGCGACACCCGTGAAACACACTTGTGTATTGAAAATACCCATTTAAAAACCAAAACGAGCATAAAAGAAAGTCAAAGTTTCATGAGCCACACAAGATCACCAAAGCACATACATAGTGAGATACCATCACAATTGTGTACAATATCTGGTGTAACATACCTTGTAAACTGATTCAAATTGAAAGCATCGAAACGCACATGTGGAAGGCTGCTTTGAGCTACTTAATACAAATACCGAAAGCGCCAATCAGCTCTAAGTAAAACAAGCATAGTATTACCCACTCATTCCTTAATGGTAATCAATGCCAAATAAACTGATGAAACTAAGAACATTGTACCTATCCGAGATCGTAAATCTTACCAGGATATTATAGTTCGGGAGTTAAACTCCCGCTCCATACTGCGGCGTGTATGCATAAATTAAAGAGCCCAACCGCATGTGGAAAACCTTATTTAGCAACACCAAAGGATGATGAACGGAGTGCTGAACAATGCAAACACTCACCCCCAGTCACAGATCTGGGTTTAATCCATCGTTCTTTTGGTCACCATGCCACCCCAGTTTGGACCCAGCCATATGCAAATCAGTCTAGACCCTGATCCTCATGGGAACAGTCCAGCCCGAACTGCCAGGCCAGGTCCTCTCTGGACCGGAAACAAGCATCCTGGGACCGGTTTCAGGGTATCACCCTTCATCAGCCAGGCTAGCTTGAATCCAGATGCACAGTGAGCAAGGGACCCACGTCTGGGCATACCCTTCCCACTTAGGGCAACTTTAGCAATACAAAAGGATGATGAACGAAGTGCTGAACAATGCAAACACTTACCCCTAGTCACATATCTGGATTTAATCCATCATTCTTTTGCTCACCATGCCACCCCAGTTTGGACCCAGCCATATGCAAATCAGTCTTGACCCTGCTCCTCATGGGAACAGTCCAGCCCGAACTGCCAGGCCAGGTCCTTTCTGGATTGGAAACAAGCATCCTGGGACCGGTTTCAGGGTATCACCCTTCATCAGCCAGGCTAGCTTGAATCCAGTTGCACAGTGAGCAAGGGACCCACCTCTGGGCATACCCTTCCCACTTAGAGCAACTTTAGCAAAACAAAAGGATGATGAACAGAGTGCTGAACAATGCAAACACTCACACCCAGTCACAGAACTGGGTTTAATCCATTGTTCTTTTGCTCACCATGCCACCCCAGTTTGGACCCAGCCATATGCAAATCAGTCTTGACCCTGCTCCTTATGGGAACAGTCCAGCCCGAACTGCCAGGCCAGGTCCTCTCTGGACAGGAAACATGCATCCTGGGACCGGTTTCAGGGTATCACCCTTCATCAAGCAGGCTAGCTTGAATCCAGTTGCACAGTGAGCAAGGGACCCACGTCTGGGCATACCCTTCCCACTTAGGGCAACTTTAGCAACACAAAAGGATGATGAACGGAGTGCTGAACAATGCAAACACTCACCCCCAGTCACAGATATGGGTTTAATCCATCATTCTTTTGCTCACCATGCCACCCCAGTTTGGACCCAGCCATATGCAAATCAGTCTTGACCCTGCTCCTCATGGAAACAGTCCAGCCCGAACTGCCAGGCCAGGCTTATTTAAACACAATAAGTAAAAATAGAAAAAGGACTAGGATCACTGACAGTGAACGCCATGTTGGGAGTAACATAATATCTATTAACAGATACGGTAGTCTCATGTGTACCAAAATACAAAATAAATATAGATAATTCTTTACCGATGTGGAAAACCACATAACTTCTAAATGATGCCCTACACCAAATCTATACACCTACCCACGAAATCTTCAAAATGTATGTGAGAACCATTCATTAACCATGGAAGCTTAAAGAGGAAAAAAGGCATGTTATAAATAAATGTGGGCACCATCTTAGCATTAACCCACTATCCACTGATAATTAGAGAGCCCCAACTCCTGTAAAAAACCTTATTTTCACACAATAAATGAGAATAGAAAAAGAATTAGGATTAATAATAGTGAGCGTCAAATTGGACCTAACATTATATCTATTAACAAAAATGGTAGTCACATGTGTACCCAGATGTAAAATACATTTCAGTACTCCTTTCAACTTAACATATAATTATTGCCCAGAACCTATTATGTCCACCTACCAAAGAAATCTTCCAAATATATATAAAAAACGATCCTTAACCATGTTACTGACTATGGGCCTGATTACAAGTTTGGTGATCAGACTGCCAGACTGCTATGTTGGTGATCCCAAAAAGACCACTGTGCCAGCAGTCCTTAGTCCGCTGTGTTATGATGCAAACAGGCTGATCTGCTGCTCGACAATAAAAAAGGCAGAAAGCCAATGGCGTGGAGGTCTTTCATCTAGGTGGTCTGACCTCCAGCACTTCCAGCACTGTGGCCAACCACCAGGCAATTTGGAGAAATACACAGTTGCTGTGGCAGTCTCCTCGTGGTGGTTAGCCAGTGGCGATTGACCACCAAAGTACACGTCCAGCAAAGTAACAGACAAGTGCACATTGGATGAATTAAAAAATAACACAGTTAACACACATTGGTCAAGTGGACACTCCTCCAACTCACACTATAAAACACACCCCTTCACCGACCACAATCCTTTGCATTTCCACTGGAATACAAAGAATACACACCAACATTTTCTCATTTTGGCATAGATTAGGAACCCCTTTTTTCACCACCTCACATAACACCTTGCACACAGCTTTGTCCTTTCACTCCCTATTGCACTTCCCTTGTTAAATAAATCCCTGTCACTCACTTTAGTGGTCGACCGTGTCACATACCAAAATCCCCTTTTTTCAGAAGATGAGTTAAGAGTCATGGTGGATGAAAGCATAAGAGTAGAGCCAGAATTGTTTGGAGCCGAAGTCCACCATACTCCTCTCACTAGGAAAATGGAAATGTAGCAAAGGATCATCAACAGAGTGAATGCTGTAGGCACCATACAACACACAAAGGAATATATTAGGAAGAGGGGGAATGACCCGAGGGGAAGGACCATTCCCTCGCCTCTAGGCAACAGACGGAGGCCAACAAGACTGGTGGTGGCCCTGCCAGTACCCCATGAAGACTCTTTCACTTGGAAGAGAAGCTCTTGGCCATCCTGCATCCTGAGGGCTTGATAGGAATACATGGGGGAATGGAGTATGAAACCTTACTGTTAGACTTGGCATCCTTGGTGTGTTCTCCCCAAATGTTTTGCCTCTGCTTCCCAGGTTGTTGATGTGTGCTGTTCTCTGTTTTTATTTTGCTGTTTTTGATACTCTGGGCACTTTACCACTGCTAGCCAGTACTAAAGTGTAGGTGCTCCCGTGTAAAATGTATGAGTAATTGGCTATCCATGATTGACATTTTTGATTTACTAGTAAGTCCCTAGTAAAGTGCACTAGAGGTGCCCAGGACCTGTAAATCAAATGCTACTAGTGGGCCTGCAGCACTGGTTGCGCCACCACCTTAGTAGCCCTGTAAACATGGCTCAGACCTGCCACTGCAGTGTCTATGTGGGGAGCTTTAAATTGCCAATTCGACTTGTCAAGTGCACACAGTTCCCAGGTCTAAACTTTCTCTTTTCATACATGGAAGGCACCCCTAAAGTAGGCCCTAAGTAGCTCCATGGACAGGGTGCAATGTATGTTAAAGGTGGGACAAGTACTGATGTGTATTACATGTCCTAACAGTCAAATAGTGCTAAATCCAGTCTTCACTGTTGCAAGGCCTGTCTCTCTCATAGGTCAACCTGGGGGCTGCCTTTAAATACCATTGAAGTTCAAATTCCCTTTGAGAACAGATAGAGATGCGGAGTTTGGGGTCTCTGAACTCACAATTTAAAAATACATCTTTTATTGAAGTTGGTTTTTAGATCATTAATTTGAAAATGCCACTTTTAGAAAGTAGGCATTTTCTTGCCTAAACTATTCTGTGACTCTGCCTGTTTGTGGAATCCCTGTCTGGGTCAGTTTGACAGTTGGGCTGTTTGTGAATCCCCTCTAGACAGTGAGACAAAGGGAGCTGGGGTGAAGCCTGCATATCGTGATGAGCCACCTGTGCTAGAGTGGAGGGAGGAGTAGTCACTTACAACTCAATGGGCTCTGCCTGCCCTCTCATAATGCAGTCTCCAACCCCCGGGTGTGTGTCTGCGGCCTGGCCTGGGCAAGGCAGGATCTTGTGAACAACAGAGACTTTTCCTTTGATGTTTGCCAACTTCAAAGGCAGTAAGGGGTATAAGTATTGGCCCCAAAACCCCAGAAAAATTAGATCACTTCTGGATTCAAAAGGAACCTCTGCCAAGAAGAAGAGCTGAAGAACTGAGGAGGAGTGTTGCCCCTGCCTGTGACTGTGCTTTGTTGGGCTATCCTGCAGTTGCTGCTTCTGCCTGTGAAAGGGGACAAAGACTGGACTTTGTGGTGTATTCCTGCTTGTGTAGAATCTCCAAGGGCTTGAATTGAGCTTTCCTCCTGTTTTGAAGTCTCAGGGCCATCAAAGACTTCCTCTGCCAACACCTGGACTCTCTGCTGAGACTCCTGCCCTGCAAAGTGGTGCCCTATCCAGTCCTTGGCCCTTGAAAGGTAAAGATGACAGAACAAGAGCTTAAATCCAGGCACAGAACACTGTGTGAGGAAATTTTTGATGCACCATCTGCAACGCAGCTGATAAACTATGCGTTGCTGGCTTTGAGGCTAAAATCAACACTCAACCTGTATCACGGCTGGGAGATCGGTGCATCGCAGCTGGAGAAACGACGCACACCTATGCAAACTCCACACAGCGTGGTTTTCCAACACTGTGCAACCGGATTTCTCACGCATCGTCCCTGGGCGTCAAAGTCATCCTGACCATGTGCGGATCTGAGGTGCCCCCTCTAGAAATCGACACGACCGGAGAAGAAACGACGCATGGCCTCCCTTGCAAGGAAGGAATCGAGGCATCGCTGCCTTTTCTGATGCACACACGCCAGTGCGGCTTTATTTTTGACGCTAACCAGGTACTTTATACAAAATCAATGTTTCCATTGTTTTCCATGGAGTAAGACTCTTATTCTTTTGAAAATGTATATCTTCATTGGTGTATGTTGGATGTTTGTCGTTTTGGTCTTGTTTGATTTAGATACATATTTCCTATTTTCCTAAACTTGGGTTGTTGTCCATTTTGTAGTGTTTTCACTGTATTACTGTTTGTTAGTACAAATACTTAATACATTGCTTCTGGTATAAGCCTGCCTGTTTGTGTCAAACTACCTACAGGGTGAGTGGGGTTAACCAGGTGTGTTTCTCCTTTGCCCTGACTAGAGTGAGGGTCCTTGCTTGGACAGGGGGTAAACTGACCGCCAAACAAAGACCTGATGTCAAACAGTTACTATATAAAAACTGTCTCAAAAATGCAATGTCCTGCATGCCCACAGCTCAGCTTTTGGCACTGTGTTGTTCATGTACTTCACCAGCATTCAACCCCCAGAGTATCTGAGATATAATACTATCGATGTGTATTGTTAGACCCAACAGCACGCCTACCAAGGTCTATCACATGCCATACATCACAATGGAGCCTGTCTTTCAATATCAAAAAATCATCCCTGAAATCATGGTATGTCTCAGCATGTAAATGTATGCTCAAAACAAAATGCATCTACCTACAGATAAGTAATACCCAACATTTGTCACGTGGTGGGAAGTACAGCTAGTGAAAGGGCTACCAGAAGGCCCTGCTTCTCTAACTCCAACCACCAGCCCAGTGTATACTTGCCTATATATTTCTGTTTGTTAACTCTCAAATGAAGTTTACTCACCTGGGAGAATACCATTTGTCAAGTGTTGGTAAGTAGAGGGAGTGACCTGAATGCAACTCCTATGAGGCCCACCATCCAAAGTGCAAATTATCTGCAATGCTCATGAGCTGTTTCAGACAACAAGCTCATGAAAGCTTCACAAATGTCATGTCAAATACCCCAGTACTATGGTAACATCACACAACAGGCTAGCCCACAACATAAGAATGTCCAGTGTCTTTGCTTACTGTAACACAAAACATTGGAAGTAGATGTCACACTTCCACCAGTAACAGTGTATGTGCTTTATCAACAGGTTGAGCTGCCACTGGGCAACCAGAGGCCACCGAACAGACTACCACTATCCTCCAGGATAAAGCTCTCTGTGATGAAGACACTCCTGGACTTGTGTACATGGAGGAAGGTCCTAGCCCATTCAGACAACCTGTTCAGACGGCAACAGTGAGTTTCACTGTAGCTACTATTTCACCTCCCAGCCCTGTTGCTTCATCATCAAAGGCAATCATGCTCACCCCCAACCTGTGTACCTAGCACAGTTTCCACCAATTTATGCCCCCCAGTCCTGGATTCTATATTGCAACTCAACACTCCCGACACTGAGGTTCTGGGACCCGGTTGGAGAGAGCAAACTGTGTCAAGGGCACAGGTTTGTGGGGGTAGAGTGCATTGGAAGGATTCTGTGGGCCAGCGGAGTGAAGCCACTTGGGGGGTCATTCTAATCTTGGCGGGCGGCGGGAACCGCCAGAAGACCGTACCGCGGTCAAAAGACTGCGGCGGTCATTCTGAGTTTCCCGCTGGGCTGGCGGGCGACCACCAGAAGGCCGCCCGCCCGCCCAGCGGGAAACCCCCTTCCACGGGGATGCGGGCTCCGAATGGAGCCGGCGGAGTGGAAAGGGTGCGACGGGTGCAGTTGCACCCGTCGCGATTTTCAGTGTCTGCTATGCAGACACTGAAAATCTTTGTGGGGCCCTGTTAGGGGGCCCCTGCAGTGCCCATGCCATTGGCATGGGCACTGCAGGGGCCCCACAACACCCGTTCCCGCCAGCCAGGTTCTGGCAGTCACAACCGCCAGAACCAGGCTGGCGGGAAGGGGGTCGGAATCCCCATGGCGGCGCTGCCTGCAGCGCCGCCATGGAGGATTCTTCAGGCCAGGGGAAAACCGTCGGGAAACCACCGGTTTCCCTTTTCTGACCGCGGCTTTACCGCCGCGGTCAGAATTGGCCTGGATGCACCGCCAGCCTGTTGGCGGTGCATCCGCGGTCCCCGGCCCTGGCGGTCTATGACCGCCAGGGTCGGAATGACCCCCTTGGTCTGCTGTCGACCAGGACCCCATTAGCCATGTCTTGGGAGTCTATTGGTAGTCCCAAAGTGTGATGGTCCAGGTGTTGACTGAACTTTAGAACATTAAGCAGCTGCAGAGAGTCATGGTTAGACAAAATGGATGTCCACAATAATGAAATGTGCACCCTAACAGGGATGCTAAGGGAAATTAACACCACAATGAGATGGGCTTTATTCCCAACATCTACCCCTTCCTATGTGGCAAGTATATTGTGCCAAACTACATCTGTGACAGACACAAGGAGGGAGGCCCGCTCAGAGGTACAAACAGCCACAAACACCCCTGCCTCTGCAGCAGCTGATTCCTCCCCCTCACAAGCAGGGACGTCTATGCAAAGATCTAGGAGGTGCAGATGGCAAGACACCCACCACTGCCAGAAATAATCCTCTTTCATAAAGTCCTCCTGTGTGTGTCACACATTCACTCTATTGACTGATGCTGAACCACTTTCCATTTCCAATGGGAGGAGTACTCTGGATGTTAGACCTCCAATGGAGTGGCAACTACTCCAATGGTTTCATTCACCATCACTGACACCTTCACAATTATTGTTTAAAAAATTCATGTCACAAATATTTTCCGTCAGTTTTAGCTTCCCAATAAATTCAGCTGTCACTAATTCATTGTTTGCTGTCTTTCTATTCACATTTTGCCATGTAGATATGTCAGACAATGGTGTGATCCATACAATGATGATCCAAGGTACTTTGTCAATATAGGATATGTTGCATATACACAGTGTCTAGCTCAGGATTACAACCATTCCACACAAACACATACACACAAGTATCTTGTCTGTTGGAAAGTGGATTATTGGTAACAGCAGGTAACTACCTACACCTAGCAATAGGCCACTAACCCCCACTTAGGTCCAGTTAGGACTCAATAAATTAAACACAGCTCAACCTTTCGTAGCATGGCAATGAGCGACAAGGCTTAACTTAGGAGACAAGTGTACAAAGCATGAAAAAATCACAAAACAGTAAATAAGTAAAACATAATAAAAATCCAACACCAATTTATAAAAATATACTATATTGTTATCTTTAAAATGGCACCAAAATTATTAAAATCAGATAAGAGGAACCAGAGATATACATTTTTCAAGAATTAGGGGCATATTTATACTCCGTTTGCGCCGAAATTGCGTCGTTTTTTTTGACGCAATTTCGACGCAAAACTAACTCCATATTTATACTTTGGCGTTAGACGCATCTAGCGCCAAAGTCCATGGAGTTAGCGTCATTTTTTTGCATGGACACCTACTTTGCGTTAATTATATGCAAGGTAGGCGTTCCCGTCTAAAAAATCGACTCCGAGGCATGTGCGTGGGATTTATACTCCCGGGCAAAAATCACGCCCGGGAGTGGGCGTGTCACAAAAAATGACGTACGGCCGCTTTTGCGCCGTTTTTTAGCGCCTGCAAAAGGCAGGCGTTAAGGGAACTGTGGGCTCTGAAGGAGCCCACAGGTGCCCCCCCATGAACCCATGACATCCCCTTTCACCCATGCCCACCCCAGGAGGACACCCATGGCTGGAGGGACCCATCCCAGGGACATTAAGGTAAGTTCAGATAAGTGTTTTAAAAAAAAAAAAATTGTGGCATAGGGGGGCCTGATTTGTGCCCCCCTACATGCCACTATGCCCAATGACCATGCCCAGGGGACAGAAGTCCCCTGGGCATGGCCATTGGGCAAGGGGGCATGACTCCTGTCTTTGCTAAGACAGGAGTCATTTCTATGGGGGTTGGGAGTGAAAAAAAATGGCGCAAATCGAGTTGAGGCGAAAAAATTGCCTCAACCTGACTTGCCCCATTTCTTGATGCCCAAGCTCCATATCCCCCTACGCCGGCGCTGCCTGGTGTACGTCGTTTTTTTTAACGCACACCAGGCGGCGCCGGCGGCTAACGCCGGCTAACGTCATTCAATAAATACGGCGCCCGCATGGCGCTTCAGAATGGCGTTAGCCGGCGCTAATTTTTTTGACGCAAAACTGCGTTGGCGCAGTTTTGCGTCAAAAAGTATAAATATGGGCCTTAATGTCTCCTAGTAAATGAAAGCAACTAGCGCTCAAAGGGTTAAAGAGGTCACACTGGAAAGGGACAAAGTCCAGAGTTGAGGTCACCCACGAGGCAACACTGTTACACTTACTTTCCGAAGTCTTTCTTGATTCAGGTAAGTGGTCCACAGCACCAGCCAAGGATTCAGAGGCTCTGGTTTGCCTCCTGGTGTCTGGGAGTACAACCTCTTCAACTTATGGAGTTGCTCCAAATATCTCCAAACTTCTGGATCGTCTTCCAGAGGTCTTTTTTGGGTCCTTGAAGTGTCTACAACTTGATCCAAGGTTCCAGAATGCACCTAGTCAGAATCCTCAAATGGCCACTGGACACTGGCCGACTGGGCTCTGCTTACAGGACTTGATGCAGGGGACTCTCGGCAGCTTCTTTGGACCTGTAGCAAAAAGGGAGTTCCTTGTTGAAGCAGTCAAAGACATGCAAAGTCCCTTTAGTGGTGAATCCCAAGTGTGCAGCTAATGCAGTCCTTCAGAGTACAGTGCATAGGTGCAGGTCAGGGGTTCAGCAGGGCAGTCCTTCTTCTTCTTTGTCTTATTCCTTGTAGGGATCTGAGGTGTGAGTGTAGCTCTGTCATATTTATCCTTGCTCCTGGGATGGAAAGCAAGGGGGAGAATGACTGTCCAATCACAGGCAGACTCATTCCCCCTTTGATGACCAGTTCCTGGGATGTGTCGCTAAAATTAATCCCAGGGAGCGACATTCTTAAAAAATACAACATGGCTGAAACTGATTTTTGGAGGTTAGATCTGGCTGAGCTCACTCACAGGTGTGGCTAAAAATCCTAAACACACCCCTCTCCTGCTCTCCTCTAATCAAATCAAGAGGGCACCTAATTGTCTTGGGTTGCTGGAAATGGAGGAGGTGCTGAGCTGCTCCAAATGTCCTTCCCTGCCTTTGAAGACCAGTTTGGCATCTCTCCCCTATCCCGTTTCACTGCTGAGGCAGATCTCCTCCCCCAGGCACATCCTTTGTGTTCATCCCAGGCCACTTCACACCTCATCAAGGCAGCTTGGCCAAGCTGCTAATGGCTGGCCAATAAGAGAAGGGCACTACAGAGCTGATGTTTGCAACTTTCAGGTAGAGTTTTAAAACGCTTAGCCTGAACTAGTAATATTAAATCCAACAATGGCAAGTTGTGGGACCACCTATGCTGGGGTCCCTAGACCTACATGCCCTACTATAGACTAGGGATTTAGAGGTAGGTTGACATAGCCAATTATAACACCAGCAAAAAGTGAAAAATAGGGCAAAAAAGATAGGGGACCTTTGCACTCACCCCTGTTTTCTCACATTGTCAAATAAGCAATTGTATTACATTGTTTAGCACATAGGCTCTCAATATGCATGAAATATAGCAAATCGTACATGATTGAATCATACTGGGTATATGAACATATTTACAGGTATAGACTTCCAGACCATGAAAGGAAGGGATTTGTCAGACATTGTCCTGTAGAATAGGCAAATATTAAAATTCTTAATGTCATTAGTTGGAGCCATATCACCTACCACACTATAGGCATCCAACATCATACCATGCAACACTCAGACAGAAGGCAGTAGAACTGCTTCTGATCACAGGGTCATTCCAATCCAGTGCTTATGCATCCAGTGGTATTATGCAAACAAATATCAGTGATTTGGCACAGGCACTTTGGCCTACCATGATGAAACACATCAATAGCTACACACAGGTCATACAAAAAGAGTGTTTAGCCAATGTGAAGGGCAACTAACATGATTTTGGCCTACGACTACACATTTTCTGACCACATGATGACACATATGATGAATCAGGGCCACCACACAATAAGAAACAAGTCCAATTGAGTCTTCAAACCTTCCATCCTATGACTGTCAAGCTGTCTTGGGACATGTCTCCTACACCCAAATATGTGGCCTGCATTCCCTGGAACAATACATGCCCACTATGTCAAAACAGTATCACATACCTGCCAATGTCACAACACCAAGTTATGTAAAAATAAACTGTATTGCACAAAATATAATTAGACCAAACATAACTTGATGATTGTGTTCCTTTGTGGTGGGGATAGTGTGTCACATGTGTTGTGTATGTTGTGCAAATGCTTTTCACATTGCCTCTGGGATAGGCCTGACAGCTCGTGCCAAGCTACCAAGGGGGTGAGCAGGGGTTATCTTGCCCATTTCTAATCTTGGTGGCAGCAGTGGGATGCTTTGTTGTAGTGCTGCGTGTGCCTCCTTTTGCACCTTCTTTATCCCCATGCTGTGGGACACCTGTGTGCGCCGTCTGGTCTTCTCTGGGCTCTCTGAGTTGCTGAGAGCCCCCTTTGACTCTTCCTCCTGGGTAGAGTCTACTAGGTCCCTCCTGGTCCAGGGCAGCGCCATTTTCCGCTAACCGTGAGCTTTGCGTGTGCCAAGGCTTGTTGGCGGAATCCAGCGACGCAAACCAGACTGCAATCTTCCATCCTGCGTGGGACATTATCTGCACCAACCAGTACCCACATCCTTCTTCTTGTGTGCAGTACTGACACCCAAAGGAAACTGACCTGTTGTTTGCAAAGTGCCTAGCTGTGGATTTTGGCCTCTAGCTCAGCTGCCATCTCAAGAAACCTAGCACATCTATACAGTTTTTTAAACTACACACCTAGGGGTATTCAGAATGGGGTGACTTTTGGACCTCTCTCCAGCTTCTGTTACCCAGAGTCCATTACAATCCTCAAAACAAGAAAAAAAACACCTTTCCTCCCATTTTGGTGATGGAAAGTTGTGGAATCTGAGGGGAGCCACAAACTTTCTTCCACCCAGTATTCCTAAAGTCTCCCGCTAAAAATGGCACCTCACTTGTAAGTGGAGTCCTAGTGCCCGTGACAGGAAATGCCCCAAAACACAATGTGGACACATCACATTTGCCAATGAAAACGGATGTGTTTTGCAAAATGCCTTGCTGTGGATTTTGGTCTCTAGTTCAGCCAGCACCTAGAGAAACCTAACAGACCTATACATTTTTGTAAACTAGACACCCAGGAAAATTCAGAATGGGGTGGCTTGTGGGTCTCTCGCCAGGTTTTGTTACCTAGAATCCTTTGCAAACCTCAAAATATGACCAAAAAATACACTTTTCCTCACATTTTGGTGATGGAAAGTTCAGGAATCTGAGGTGAAGCTACGAATTTCCTTCCACCCAGCATTCCCCCAAGTTTCCAGATAAAAATGGTACCTCACTTTTGTGGGTAGGCCTAGTGCCCGCAACAGGAAATTCCCCAAAACACAACATGGACACATCACATTTTCCAAAGAGAACTGACCTCTTCTTTGCAAACTGCTTAGCTGTGGATTTTGGCCTCGAGCACAGACGACACCTGGGGAAACCTAGCAGACCTATACATTTTTGACAACTAGATGCATAGGGGAATTCAGAATGGGGTGACTTCTGGGGCTCTTACAAGGTTCTGGCACCCAGAATCCTTTGCAAACCTAAAAATTTGGCAAACAAAATACTTTTTCCTCATATTTCGGAGACAGAAAGTTCTGGAATTTGAGGGGAGCCACAAACGTCCTTCCACCCAGCATTCCCCTAAGTCTCCCAATAAAAATGGTACCTCACTTGTGTGGGTAGGCCTAGTGCCCGCAACAGGAAATGCCACAAAACACAACGTGGACACTTCAAATTTTTCCAATGAAAACTAACGTGTTTTTTGCAAGGTGCCTAGCTGTGGATTTTGGCCTGTAGCTCAGCCGGCACCTCAGGAAACCTATCCTTTTTTAAAAACTAGACACCTAGGGGAATTCAGAATGGGGTGACTTGTGGGGCTCGAACCAGGTTCTGTTACCAAGAACCCTTTGCAAACCTCAAAATGTGCAATAAAAAACTTTTTCCTCACATTTTGGTGATGGAAAGTTCTGGAATCTGAGGGGAGCCACAAACTTCCTTCCACCCACCATTTCATAAGTCTCCGGATAAAAATGGTACCTCACTTGTGTGGGTAGGCCCATTTTTGGAAAGTGCCTAGCTGTGGATTTTGGGCTGTAGCTCAGCATGCACTTAGGGAAACCTACCAAAACCAAACATTTTTCAAAACTAGACACCGAGGGGAACCCAAGATGGGGTGACTTGTGGGGCTATCACCAGGTTCTGTTACCCAAAATCCTTTACAAATCTAAAAATTTGGGAAATAACACTTTTTCCTCATATTTCGGTGATGGAAAGTTCTGGATTCTGGGGGGAGGCACAAACTTTCTCCCACCCAGCATTACCCCAAGTCTCTTGATAAAAATGGTATCTCACTTGTGTGGGTAGGCTAGGGCCCACTACAGGAATGGATCAGAAAAGTGTCAATGGTAGTCCTTGCATGAGGGCTACTGTTAACCCTCGAGTGATCCATTCTTGACGCAGGGACTAGGCACAGGCACACCAGTGGGGTTGTGTTTTTATCAGGATAAGGGGGACACACTGGGTGGTAGGAATTTTGTGGATCCCTGCACATTCCTGTAGTTTTTGTGATGAAAACGCAATGAAAAAAGTGTTTTTAATCAATTTTTCACTTTTGTAGGGTATTCTGGGTAAGAAAACTTTATGATATCCAAACACGCCACACTTCCGTGGACTACCCCGGGTGTCTAGTTTTCAGAAATGTGTGGGTTTGATGGGTTTCCCTATATGGCCGCCAAGCCCATGACCAAATACTCAGGTGACTGTCTTACAAAACCAGGATGTTTTGTGGTAGGTAAGTTTGATGCCTCCACAATCCGTTTGGGTTCTTCTCTGTTGCAGTCAATTGACCACCCACTAAAGTGAGGCAATGTCTTTCTCTGGAGACTTAGTGGAACGCTGTGTGGTAGAAATCTGTGGCTGTCTGCAGATTCCAGGACTTCCCCTCACCGAAATGCCAGGCAAAAGTGTTGTTTAAGCACAGTTTGTGACTTCAAGGGGATTCTGGGTGAAGGAAAACTGGTGAGAGCCACGCAAGTACTGTACCCTTGGACTCCCCTGGTACTAGTATGTTAAAGTTAATCCACCACTCACACTGGTTGGTTTTAGCATCTCCGGAAATTATGGTTTCAAAGCATGAATACTTATCAAAGCATCTGAACATTGAAACCCATCCTTCTGAAGGTGGGCCATAAAGCCACATCCAGGCACCATCCTCCTTCTGGTCCATTCACACGCCATTCAGACACAACAAACAACTCTTTCATACCGCCAGCCATGGGCCCAATCCAACCAAACGTTTCATGACAGGCTGAATTTTTAACAACCTGTCATGGTCTGGATGGTCCCGGGGCAATGCAGCAGAATTGTCATTGAAACGATCTCTGGTCATGTATGGTGCAAAGAAGGGGGTTACCTAAACTGTGTGAGTCGTGCAGTAGGACTGCAAGGTGGGCTTCAACACTAACTCCATTTTGAGCGTAAGGCCCAAAAATATCATCAACTCTGTCAGCGAAGTGGGAGTCCACTGGCGTGCCCTGGAACAGGACCCTAGAGTGCCTCCATATTTCCTCAGAAATTGGTCTGCATGCAAATTTGTTTGCTGCACAATTTCCTGAAGGAACTCAACATCCATAAATAGGGGGACGTAGTTGACTGGCAAAAAATTGGCTGTATCAACTTTATATCCAGCGTCATCAGTGAAACGTAGAATTTGGGGCTGAACTATATCGGGAGGCTGCCAAGAGAGCACTTTCACTGTGCTTCACGCCGCACGCACCTGCTCTCTGGGTTCGGCTAACCCGCTGTTGTCCCACTGCACAGACTGTGCTTGTGAAGGGAACAGCATGACTGTCGTCATCGTCTCTCTCAGATTCATTGGAAGAGGTGTCATCAGATATGATATTGATACCTAATAACGTCTCTGGGTATATGCTCATGGGTCTGAATTTCCTCAAGAAACAAAGTTAATGTGGCGGTTGGGTCATAGAAATAGATGGTACTAGACCGTCATTTCTTGTAAGACTTTTAATACGCTTGCAGTGATGAATGGTAAAGAGGCAGCTCAAATTAGGAATAAAATGGCACGCTGACCTCAGGGAGGCTGTGAAAATGTAAATATGAAAACAGAGTATCTAGTGACTTTGAGTAATAGAAGGTTATTGATGTAATATATATTTTGGTTGTATTTTTGCTTTATATTTGTGTTAAATTGTTATTTGTGGGGTATGGTGCTTTAATTCACTAATTGGTGTAGTGTTTAGTAATGTTAGAACTACATATATCCCATAATGCCCCTTTAAGGTATGAGATGGGAGAGAGTATATATTGCGTGTAAATGGATCACTCATTTACTGTGATCAAGACCTTGTTGGTTGAAATGCGTTGGTGTTGGGTAAATCGATCACGGAATAAACAAGAAAACCCAAAATTCCTGTGAGTGCCATGTATGACTGTCAACTTGTGGAGAATCTAATACAGGGATCGGTCCTTCCTGACACGAGCACCGACTTTGGAGCACGCCTAGAGGGAGCCATTTGGAGAAAAATATATATATATATATCTCGCTCTCTCTAAAAATATATATATATATATATATATATATATATATATATATATATAATATATATATATATTTATATATGAATATATATGTGTATATGTATATAAACAGATATGTAATTTTAATTAAAAGCAGAGAAAGCATAAACACTGAGGTTCTGGTTAGCAGAGCCTCAGTGATACAGTTAGGCACCGCACAGGGAACACATGTAGACCACAAACTATGAGCACTGGGATCCTGGCTAGCAGGATCCCAGTGACACAGGCAAAAACAAACTGACACACAAGTAAAAATGGGGTTAACATGCCAGGCAGGATGGTACTTTCCTACAACAGGTGACTGAGAAATGCTACATGAGGAATACCATTGAAGGTGATGAGGTCTCCCTCCTACTTGTTCAGTGGGTACTGTGATTTCACAACTTCACCCATGCAATTGCTGTAGTCTGTGCTTCTGAATTTCCTGTGGACAACTGCTGACAGTTCATGTAGCATGCATGCATATAGTGTGACAAATGTATGAGACACTTTTATGGAGCTTGTTGCTCAGGGCTACTTTACATCATGGTAATGTTTGCTAATCAAAGGTGTTGTTTAAGTGTGTTCAGCAGCATGTAGTGACCCTATTTCTCTTTGTAATTTCAACATCATCCTAGGCAAGTGAAGGAGATAGGCAGAACCAAGTGGGGAAGCATCTGGCCATGGTACCTCCCGTCAAGACACCTCAGTGGTCCGGAGGGTGAGGGGAGGGCCATGGAGAACACAGGATCGACCTTGTCATCTTCGGATTCTACCTCCAGTGGCCTCTCCCTAGTGGTGGCAATTCCATCCCCACATTCACTGTTGCTTCCTACCCAGGCACCTCACACACTGCCCCTATTACCCCTGCTGCCCTGAGTGAGGAAGCTATTGACCTCCTGAGGAGTATGTCTGTGGGTCAGACTGCCATTCTGAATGCCATCCAAGTGCAAGGAAGCCAGCTCCAGCAGATAGTTGCGAACCTAGAAAGCATTCATAGTGTCATGTCTGGCGTACAGAAATCTTTTCAGGTTCTGGCCTTCTCACTGATGACAGCCATCCACCCCATACTCCTCCCCCTACCACCTACCTCTCCCCAGTACAAATTCCTTAGTTCCCTACCTGTCCCAAGCACACAGACACATTTGCACGCACTTACCTCAACACACACAAGAGGCACACATAAACACAAGCACCACAAGACGCACCAGGAAGCAAGCTCTCAACAATCACCCCAGACACCACAATAACCACCATTCCCACAGACACTCCCTACCTACACTGATCCACACACCACAACCACAATACCCACAGACACAGCCACAACACTCACAGACACAACCACCATGTCCACCATAACCCCAGACAATACCTCAACACACACATTCACCACTCTCAAATGACTCAGCCCTTCCACCTCACAGCCCCAAGATACGCAAATACCCACACTCACACATGTAACAAACACCACCCACACCCAAGCATTCCTCACACACAAAACGTATCAACAACCAAACGCAAGACCACCACTCCCTCAACCTATCACACTCCAATCCTGTCTGATAACTGTACCTGTTTTCCCAAGGAAAGTTTATGTTTTGATCTTGCCTATTCCTCTGTGACCTCCACCCACTCCCAAACCCAAGAGGACCCCACTCACATCCTAACCTATCTTCTCTACATCCAAGTCCATGATCCCTGAGGTGCTTGCATGCCACTTGATGCCCCTTCCTGTGAAGCTTATTTGGTAGTGATTGGAGTCAAGCTTGGGCACACTACTATGCATGGACTACAATTTGGACAGGTCAATGCCTTTGCTCTTCAAAATGTACTGTTAATGAAACCAAGTTGATGTTTTTTGGGTACACATTTGTCCTGCCATTACTTTTCTACCTTTTTGTCGTTCCTGAGTATTTTGTGTTGTATGCCTGCAGTTGTATGTGTTTCACCCTGAAACAGGGATGTTGAATGGAAGGGTGTTTGTGTTAAATTGTGCATGGCATGTGAGCAATGTGAGGGTATCATTTTAATTATGTGTGATGTTGATGTTGTGTGGCTGTTGTGTGACTCAATGTTCTGTACACTTCACTGTCCCTGAAACTCTTATGAGCACATGTGTACTTTTGAGGAGTGTGGGTGTCATGTGGCTGTGAATGGATCAGTCGTTGTGTATGACTCTGACCCAGAACTCAATGACAAGTGTACTTGGTTGCACTTAGAGTAACCTACATAGAAAGGTGGATAGTGGCACCTCAATTTGTTGGTGAGTTTCGGTACACGGGTAGGTGTGTGTTTTTACCATCAATTGCATCCATGGCAGCGTGACTTTTGTGCTTCATCTATGAGCAGCAGCAGGACATGTGTTTGGCTTCCTGGCGGCACAGGATGTGTGATTCTGCCTGCAGGTGAGTTCCTTCCTTTTATGCCTCTATTTCTGCAAGCTAGGACGTGGTGGTTGGAACACCACAGTCAAGTTGGCAAAACAATACGTCTGGCAGAAACACTGACTCTGACGGCCTCATTGGCCTATCTCATCACCACGGTGGGTTGCACTGCCTGGCAGTGCCAGTGGCTCTGCAGATGTTTTTCCTCAATGGAACCACATGCATCTTTAGACAGTGGTTTGGCCGCCAGACGGACCGCAGCTACCGACATGGAAATCCACGGACTGACAAACTAGAAATCAGGCCCTATATCTTCTTTTTTTTTTTATTCTTGCACAACCAGGTTGATGCAGTGTGCCAAACACAGGACCTTGAAATAGCCACCATCAGCCATGGCATCGACTATGTTACTGTCATTGCCTGTGGCAACAAATCCATTTCGGACACCTCTGGATGACAGCCATTCAGAAACCTTGCTATTATATTTGTGCAAGATGTTTGCAGCTGTATGTGATTTCTCTATGGTGAACATTGCTACTGTTGCATGTCGCTGATTGCTCTTAAAACCATCTTCAGGGCCAAGACCTGTAGATAGCTTTTACTTTACCCCTGCAAAAGAGATTGAGTGTGCAGTGATGCACATGTATTCAGTAGCCTGACAGCTGGTCCACATCTGTCGTCAGGTGGATAGAGTGCATAGCAATTTGTTGCAAAGCTTGTCCAACCAATTGCAGCAATATGTGATAGAGCACTGGAACAGCAATGCTGGCAAAATAGGTCCGACTTGGAACCTTCCATTTCGGGCAGATGGCTGCCGCAAACACTAAGGGGCAAATTTATACTCTGTTTGCGCCGGAATTGCGTCGTTTTTTTTTACGCAATTCCGACGCAAAACTAACTCCATATTTATACTTTGGCGTTAGACGCGTCTAGTGCCAAAGTCCATGGAGTTTGCGTCATTTTTTAGCGTGGACACCTACTTTGCGTTAATGATATGCAAGGTAGGCGTTCCCGTCTAAAAAATTGACTCCGAGGCATGTTCGCCGTATTTACACTCCCGGGCAAAATTCGCGCCCGGGAGTGGGCGGGTCAAAAAAAATGACGTACGGCCGCTTTTGCACCGTTTTTTAGCGCCTGGTCAGGGCAGGCGTTAAGGGACCTGGGGGCTCGGAAGGAGCCCAGAGGTGCCCTCCCATGCCCCCAGGGACCCCCCCCTGTCACCCTTGCCCACCCCAGGAGGACGCCTAAGGATGGAGGGACCCATCCCAGGGACATTAAGGTAAGTTCAGGTAAGTGTTTAAAAAAAAAAAAAAATGTGCATGGGGGGCCTGATCTGTGCCCCCCTACATGCCACTATGCCCAATGACCATGCCCAGGGGACAGAAGTCCCCTGGGCATGGCCATTGGGCAAGGGGGCATGACTCCTGTCTTTGCTAAGACAGGAGTCATTTCTATGGGGGTTGGGAGTCAAAAGAAATGGCGCAAATCGAGTTGAGGCGAAAAATTTGCCTCAGCCTGACTTGCCCCATTTTTTGGCGCCCAAGCTCCATATCCCCCTATGCCGGCGCTGCCTGGTGTATGTCGTTTTTTTCACGCACACCAGGCAGCGCCGGCGGCTAACGTCATTGATTAAATACGGCGCCCGCATGGCGCTTCAGAATGGCGTTAGCCGGCGCTAATTTTTTTGACGCAAAACTGCGTTAGCGCAGTTTTGCGTCAAAAAGTATAAATATGGCCCTAAGAATTTCACTCCTTCCACAAAAGAAAAAGGGAGGAGATCCAGCACTAACATTTTTGTCAGCGTCCCATTATACAAATTTGCCATTGGGTTATGGCAGTTGTAGGGCCCTTCCTGCCTAAACATGCCCATAATAGTAGCCTGTATTTTCTTCTTTTGTGGGGCCGCTGACTCAGGTGACTTTTGAGATGTACGTGGTGTTAGACTCAATGTGCGTCATGGTGCAGTCACAGTATGCTGTGATGTCTCCATCTGACCCAGAGTCTTCCTGTGCCACTTGTGAGGTTGCTGAGGCAGGTTATTCTGGTGCAGTGCTGGGAACAAGGCTGCTTTGCATGAAAAGGTCACCCCCTTCCTCCTCATCTTCAACCGTGAATAGGCCAGTGGAAACTGATGTTTTCCGGCTCCCCTGACTTCACTATTGCGACCAAGTTCAGTAATTTTGTTTAAGGTGCTCCTCTCACCGGACTGCATGAATAAACATGAATAAGCATGTTCTATTGCATCCCTCCCAATGCTTGAAATGACTTATCACTCCACATCCAAACATTCTCCTCTCTTCTTGAATTATGAAAGAAGCTGAAGCTACCATAGGCAGGGCTAGGCACACACACCTGCTCAGTGCCAGGACACCCTCACAGGTGACATTGAACTTCACACATACACATTACAGTTACAGCACACTGCTAGATGTTGTCCTACACAACTGCATTCAGGATACATGTCAAGTTCTATATCCACTGTTTCACCTGTAGCCTACTCCACCAGCTTTGCACTCTTACCCTTCTAATAACAAGTGTTGATCCTAAACACCTAATTACTAAATTATACCATGCAGAGGTACAACCCATTTGTCCCATAGAGCAAAAGCTGTAAAGTTCTCAGTTTCTGCTGAGCAGTGACTTTACTGCTGCACTCAAACCAGAGCAATCTCCCTCACGGATATGCATAGGCTGCTACATTTAAGTTCCTGCACCAAATCTGTTATATTCCCAAAGGGTTAGCCCACAAGGGTTTGGCAAGGGTTGGGCAGAAGATGCTCAATGCTAGTGCTATTATGTCCCAGAGGTGTGATAATTTAGCCTTTTAACTGCAGAGGCTTTTTCACCCAGTGCTGAGCCCTTTTTAGGTTGCAGGCTACCAGACAGCACAGCTGTCTGGTTTGCTAAACACATCTTGGGGACATTCATAAAGTTGACCTAGGAATGCATTCTTCCCATTGCTTGCCATTACCTTTGTGGTTTGTAACTCACATTTTCTTGCTTTCCACTTCCTGGCTTTATTTGTTTTAGGCAGTCCACCTTGAGTTTGTACCTTCCGCAGCCAAAACCTTAATTACAATATCCGTCTGAGTCTTACTTTCTGTAACCAGGCCTGTAAATCTTGTATTATCTCATCTCGTTTGGTGTACATTCAAAAAATGAGGTCAGACGCTATTTTTCGAGGGCGCCAGTTCACCTTTCTTTCTCTGACTTCAAAGTGAGGGGATTTATGTGACAATCTTGCTGGAAGGGGGTAGCAAAGTGTTTTTTACCTTTTCCTTGCATATGACCACATTTAAATGAACTGTCTGAGATTTCAGAATATATCAGAATTAGAAACACAAATGCAGCACATTTTTTGTAATTTCTGAAGTGTGATGAAACAAATACTTGACTATGATCAAAGAAATCATTACACTAGGTGATGCAATTTCCACATGTTTTCGTCTGTGCACTGTATAGTTATATAAGTAAAACTGTATGTCTGTGCAAATGTAATGGTAATTCGGGTTGAAAATATGTTGTTTTTAATGGCAGTGTGCTACCACACAATTAATATTCTACCCTACCCTCCTCTACTTTTCTCTGCACCACTCCACACCAATACACTCTACTCTGCGCCACTCCACTTTTCGCTACTCCGCACCACTGCACTCTGTGCAGTCCACTCTATGCCACTGCACTCTACACCACTTCATGCTATCCGGGTGGTTAACATGGCTAAAACAAATTGGCAAAGACAATAGCTCTTGGAAAGGCGAGACCTATTGGCTTTGCCAGTGCATGTTGGCTATTTGGGGTAGTTCGCACTTAGATCTACATAACATTTTTTACCACATAAGATAAAATATTATGACCGACTGATTGATATATAGGAAAGCTATGCATTTTTTTAAAATGTGTCCAAGAATCTCAGTTTGTGAATAGTCATTAATCGCGTGACTCTGAATGTGGGTTGCCCATAACATTATGTAGTTCAGAGGGTGATTTTCCAAATAGGTCTTCTCTTGCACACTAACATATTTGGAAACAAAAATGGAGAGAACTTCACTGGTTCGGTGATTCTTAATCTGTGGTCCGGGGACCCCATGGAGTCTGCAATTTCTACTCAGAGGACTGCCAATTCTCAGGAAAATAAATAATATCAACAAATTAATAAAGTGTATGTAAATAAAGAAGCATCCTTGAAAACTGAAACATTTAAAACAATCCATAAATGTGAAGAATTTTGAGTTACAAACTTAAGTTACTGTCCTCAGATTGGTTTGTGGGAACAGTTTAAATGCAAACAAGCAGACTATAAGTATGGATGATGGATGGCCTCAGTTGAATTTAGAAATGTCCCAACCTTTCCATTAAAATGGAAAGTTTGATTTCTTTTATATTTGTTTGTGAATTAAATGAAATATGTTTTCAATTGTGCATGTGTTTCTTTGATGAATGCTTGTTTCTGTTATTTTCTCTATTGCTTTGAAGTTCAAATCATCAAAATTAATGACTCAATGGGGTCCCCCAATTCCAGTAATGATTCAAAAGGGGTGCACACAAATCGAAAACATTAAGAAACACTACACTTTGAAACATATTCTACTTTTCCTGTATTTTCACACCTCTCTCATTAAAAAAATGATTAAAAATGTACACCACTTGTCTGGGTTTTAGTAACACCAACAATCAAAAATGCCTTAAAATGTGTCATGGAAACATCAAGATTTTTCATTAGAATTTGAATCTTTCAAGGGATGGGATATGCAGAGATGTGGTAACTGTGGTATTCAAGCCACATGGCTGTCTAGCCTCTAGAGAAACCTACCAAGCCCAGATATTTCTGAAAACTAGACAACTAGGAGAGTCAAAGATGGTTTGCCTTGCTTGGATCCACCGCTTACCCTTACAGAGAATGCCCTTCAATGATCAAACTTGGGCTAAAATCATAGAATGTCTTCACATTTCTGTGATTGAAAGTTCCAGAATCTGTGGGGATTGAAGACAGTCCTACCAACCAGCATTTCAATAAGTCTCTGTATAAAAGCCTTACCCCATTTGTGGGCTTATCAACCATAATATGAAAGGCTCCAAAATTCCATGTGAAAACATAAAGATTTGTAAGTTGAATTTTAGTCATTTGAGAGATGTGGGTATATCCAACATTTGGGTTCAGGGTCCGGAGATCCGCCAGCAAAACCTACCAATCCCAGACATTTCTGAATGCTAAACACCTGGGGGAGTACACAGTGGTGTGGTTGGCATGGTTCCCACTTCTGTTTCTTACATGGAATGCCCTGTGATCATCAAACTTTGACTAAAATCACAGACATTTCTAAAGTTTCTTTGAGGGAAGGTTTCAGAATTCGTAGGAATTGACAAACGTCCTACCATGCAGCATTCACAAATTTCCCCAATAAAAGCTCTACTTCATTTGTGTTGGTGGGCTTATTGCCCACTACATAAACCATTCAAAAATTGGACTGTGTGATGTCACCGTAGTACTGATGTGGCCTTGACATGGTTACTGGTTTGGTCCATTCCTAAGATATTCTACATCTACACCTAAGTTTGGAAAGGTTGTTGTCAAGAGCAGCATGGGAAATGCAGGGTGTTGACTTCTGATATTGGTTCAAACTGCCAAAGATGTCTGAAGTGAAGACGCGAGGAGATACACGCTTTATTGAAGAAGGAAGTACAAGGAACAGGTCTGTTGTGGGGAGAAGCTCAGGCTCAACTGACTCAAGGAGACTGCACGTACTAGAACGTTGAATCTCCCTAGGTCAGCATCTGAGAGCATTCCAGCAAAGAAGAAGAACACACTACATATCCCCCCTCTTTTCCACACAACAAAATAATAATAACAAAATAAAATTGAAATTCAAGAAAAATTAATTACGAACATGGAACATGGAATTCCTAGGTAAATTGGAAAAGTTAACTATGTATCCTAACACATAGGGGGTCATTCTGACCCTGGCGGTCATGGACCGCCAGGGCCAACGACCGCGGGAGCACCGCCAACAGGCTGGCGGTGCTCCCATGGGCATTCTGACCGCGGCGGTACAGCCGCGGTCAGAAACGGGAAACTGGCGGTGTCCCGCCGGTTTCCCGCTGCCCAAGGGAATCCTCCATGGCGGCGCTGCAAGCAGCGCCGCCATGGGGATTCCGACCCCCTTACCGCCAGCCTGGTTCTGGCGGTTTTGAACGCCAGAACCTGGCTGGTGGTAACGGGTGTTGTGGGGCCCCCTAACAGGGCCCCACCAAGATTTTCAGTGTCTGCCAAGCAGACACTGAAAATCGCGACGGGTGCATCGGAGCCGGCATCCTCATGGAAGGGGGTTTCCCGCTGGGCTGGCGGGCGGCCTTCTGGCGGTCGCCCGCCAGCCCAGCGGGAAACTCAGAATTACCGCGGCGGTCTTTTGACCGCGCAGCGGTATTCTGCTGGCGGGACTTTGGTGGGCGGCCTCCGCCGCCCGTCAAAGTCAGAATGACCCCCATAATCCTTTAACCAACCGGGAGGTGTCACTTTCCTTTTTCCTTCCCGAAGTCCAAACTCCGATTCACACGAAACACCGCATCCAGGGTCACTCTGCTGCACCCGATCAGATACACTCAAATCACCACTCTCAGAGTCAGCTCCTGAGCCACTCATCACATCCTCCTCCTCACTCAAGGCAAGATCATCCAGCACGTGTTAGACGCATCCCTATTTAACGCATTGTGAATCATAACCTCATAACCTCATCCTCCAACCATTCTGCCCTTTCCTTCTCGTACTTGTTACTGTTAATGTGGACTTCGCTACAGCTGGATTCCTGTCCATCCTTAAGTAGAACAATTCGCTTAAGATTCCACACCCTACCATCACTCAGTTTTACGGCATTATGCAAAACCTCCATAACTCTTTCAGGATTAAAGTACTGGCTCTCACCTTTCCTTACCTTATAAGTTTTTTTAAACTCTAACCCAATCTCCTATGTGATTACCACTGACTTGACATAATGAAGCTTGTCATAATAAGACTTCGATTTCTCTAGAGATTTACCCAAACTGTCCCTTACTTTCTCCATAGACCAGTGTTGGATACCAGTCTTTACCAACCAAGCTGGGTTATGTTTGCTTCTCAGACTTCTTCTCCTCATAATAATGAAAGGGCTGAGTCCTGTAGTGTTATTCTCAGTAATCCTATATGCCCACAATGCTTTAAAGATGGCAATATGCCAATCTTCACCACCATCCATCGCGCCTTAAATTATACCCTTAAGAACTCTGTTGAATCTTTCTACTGCACCACTGCCACTGGGATTGTACAATGAAGTGGTTTTGTGCTCAATTCCCACTCTCCTAAAATACTTCTTAGCAGCTTCCGACATAAACTGTACACCATTATCACTCAATAACTTAGAAGGAATTCCTTCAGCAAGGAAAACCTTATCCAAAAACTCCAACACACTGGTGGTATCTGCTCTCACCAAAATACCAATTTCAGGCCACTTAGAAAACAAATCAATAATAACAACCACAAACTCTTGAGAGCTACCCACCAGCCCTAAGAGATCCATAGCGACATATTCCCATGGTTGCTTGGGTATGAACGTTTGCTGCATAGGTGGTCTTAGGGTACATAAACTCTTGTCAGCAGAACACACATGACAAGTTCTGACAAATCTTTCTACTGATTTGTCAACCCCTGGCCACCAAAACAACTCCTTAACCACACATTCAGTTCTAACAATGCCAAAATGGCCCTCATGACATAATTCTAAAATTGCTTCTCTTATCCCAGATGGAGGAATAATTCTATCACCTCTCCAAATAACATTCCTCACAACAGAGAGTTTGTTCCTAACCTCCCACAAACTTCTGCATTGTTCAGACAGCTGGTCCTTCTTAGGCCATCCTCCTAAAAAATATTTCAAAACAGACTGTAAATTGGTGTCCTCCTCCATTTCTTTCCTCCAACTATCTCCATTAAGTGCAGGGCTACCAGAATCCTGTACGAGAGCAACACTCTACTCATACCACAGGTCATCAACACACCTTTCCAGCAGATTAGGTAATCTGGATAGACAATCCGCCATTGCATTACTCTTACCAGGTACATCCACAATACGATAAGTGTAATCCTTTAAGCGCATGGACAGTCTTGACATCCTAGCCGAAGCTAGTACACTTCCTTCACTTGTAAGTAGTTTAATTAAAGGTTTGTGGTCGCACCAAATAGTGATATCCTTGCCCCACACAAATGCTCGGAAGTGCTCCAAAGCCCAAGCACAGGCTAAGGCTTCCTTCTCAATAACTGAGTACTTCTCTTCAGATGGAGACAATGACCTGGAAACAAATAGTATAAGCCTTTCCTTACCGTTGCTATCCTTCTGAGACAAAACAGCACCTAGGCCCTTGTTACTCGCATCTGTGGTAACAAAGGTATCTAACCTAGGGTCAAAACTTTCTAAACATGCTGCTTTGCTTAAATCCCTTTTTACGTTCTCAAACTCTTGATTGCAAGCCTCACTCCACGTGAATGGAGAGTTATTTTTAAGTAATGACCTTAAGTTATAAACCTTGCTAGCAAAGTTCAGAATAAATTTGGCGCAAAACTCCGCCATGCCTAAAAATGATCTTACCTCATCCTTGGTCATAGGAGGTGACGCACCCACAATAGCATTCACCAAGGAGGCCTTTGGTTCAACACCATCACCACTTATCTCATGTCCCAAATACTCCACACTTCTTTTCGCAAATTTGCTCTTACTTAGTTCCACTGTTAACCCTTTATCACCTAACACTTCCAACACATGTTCCAACCGCTCATCATGCACACTCTTATCTTTTCCCAAAATTAATATATCATCCTGGAAGCACATAACCCCTTTGGACTTCCCAAAAAGTTTGTGCATTAGTCGTTGAAAAACTGCTGCTGCCGACGCAAGACCGAAAGGCATCCTCTTGTATTGAAATCACCCAAAAGGTGTGATGAAGGCTGTTAGTCCTTTAGAATCCTCAGATAAGGGAACCTGATGATAAGCAGACGACAGGTCAATAGTAGAAAACCAGCATGCTCCCTCAAGACTAGAAACCATTTCCATAATCTTAGGTAGAGGAAACCGATCAATCAGAATATTCTTATTTAAGTATCTTAAGTCTACACATAAACGGATTTTTCCATTGCTGCGCTGAGCTATTAGTACAGGCGAAATCCATTCCGAACTTTCAATTGGCTCTATCACATCCATTAATACCAATTCATCCAGTTCCTTTGAAACTTCTTCTCTAATCATGATCGGCACAGTTCTGACCTTATGAATTTTATGTACAGCCTCCTTCTTTAATATAATTTTGTGCTCGAAACCAGTGAGTATCCCCAAACCCTTGCTAAAGACTCTTGGGAATTTTGTTTCTATTTTGGACGTCAATGAATATTTATCATTCCCTATTAAAACCTTATCTTTGCCATTTGGGTCCAGGATCATTTGCAACTGTCCTTGATCCTTCCAACCCAGAACTGATGGCCCTTTTTTAGCCACATATAGTTTTCCTCTGGCGTTCCTGTTCTTGAATGTGAATGTTAACCATCTAAAACCTCACTGATCAATCTTTTCTCCAGTGTAACTTTCTGGTTGAATGTCCGGTGGAGCAAGTTGCTTGCCATTTTTTTCCATGAAAGATTTGTTCCACACATCCTCATTCAAGATTGTGAAGGGTGAGCCTGAGTCAGCATACATTGTAATGGGTACTCCTCCAATTTCCATGTCACATATAGGTTTTCCCTTGGTGTTTACCTCCGTTATATTGAGAATGAAATTCTTATCCTCATCAGTTCCTCTGGGTTCTATTGTTTTTTCCTCCATATCACATTTTACAACATTTTCACCTTCATATATACATTTGACTATCTTCTTTTTATTTTTGCAAACTTTTGCAAAATGGCCCACAACACCGTACTTGTTGCATTTCAATTTTAAAGCCGGGCACGACTTGGAATGCCAGGTGGTCCTTGTTATCACATCTTTAGCATCTTCTTTCCTTTTCTCCACTCTGTAAGCCCTTCCCAGTTTTGCGATTTGTTACTTTATAAATGCCCTCCTCATTTTTTCCAGTAGATTTTAGTTCTGAGAAACATCTTTCAGAAATCTCAGCCTTCCTTACTATGTCTAAAATTTCCTCCAGAGGAAAGTCACCATTTGTCCATAGCCTTTCCTGAATAGATTGATTATTGCAATGCATGACCACTTAGGTGGTCATTTCAACCCTGGCGGACGGTGTTAAAGCGGTGGTAAGACCGCCAACAGGCCAGCGGTAAAAAGTTTGCAATTATGACCGTGGCGGAAACCGCCAACAAAGACAGCCACTTGAACACTCCGACCGCCACGGCGGTACAAACAAACAGCGCGGCGGTCACCGCCAACAGACAGGCGGGAGACAATGTACCGCCCACATTATCACAACCTACCAATCTGCAACCTTTTCCGGGGCGGATTCACCGCGGATAAAAACACGGTGGAAACAGCCATTTCAAAGGGAAAACGCTCACCTCTACACACTCCACGAGGAACGACATCACCATGGAGCCGGAACTGCATATTCTTCCTGCACTAGTCTTCCTGCTCTTCTACGAGGAGCATCAACGCCAGCGGCGAAGACCACAGTGAATACTGCACCTAGGATATAGGGAAGGGGGAGGCAAAAACACAGGGACACACACATTCAACACCCCAACCCCCACCCGACCCTCACCCACTACAACACACACACCAATGCTTCTCTATACATTGCAGCCCCCAACCCCCCCGGAAGATGCAAAGACAAAAGGAAATGAGTGGAACTATTGTAATATATCAAAGTACAGTAACAAATATATACATATATACATATACACAATAAACAAAATATACACCACGATTAGTAGTGCAGGTATTGCACCATTCATAGTCCGTGGACCACGGGCTCAAAATGCATGGGCGAGGCCCACACAAGATACCGATCCAAACGGAGAGAACACTGCAGGGGCATCAGATAGAAATACAACATGCATCTCAGGGGGAAGGGAAGGGGGGGCACCTCAGCCGGATGAGTGCACAACGCCAGATCCACGAGGGGGCTCCATGCCCATTGATGTATCCTGGGGAGTGCAAAGCCACAGTCTCTCAAGTCTCTACAGTGGGTGGTTTGCCCACTGTTTCATCCTGGGGAGTGCAAAGCCACAGTCTCTCAAGTCTCTACAGTGGGTGGTTTGCCCACTGTACCATCCTGGGGAGTGCAAAGCCACAGTCTCTCAAGTCTCTACAGTGGGTGGTTTGCCCACTGTTTCATCCTGGGGAGTGCAAAGCCACAGTCTCTCAAGTCTCTACAGTGGGTGGTTTGCCCACTGTACCATCCTGGGGAGTGCAAAGCCACAGTCTCACAAGTCTCTACAGTGGGTGGTTTGCCCACTGTTCCATCCTGGGGAGTGCAAAGCCACAGTCTCTCAAGTCTCTACAGTGGGTGGTTTTCCCACTGTACCATCCTGGGGAGTGCAAAGCCACAGTCTCACAAGTCTCTAAGTGGGTGGTTTGCCCACTGGTCCATCCCGGGGAGTGCAAAGCCACAGTCTCACAAGTCTCTACAGTGGGTGGTTTGCCCACTGTACCATCCCGGGGAGTGCAAAGCCACAGTCTCACAAGTCTCTACAGTGGGTGGTTTGCCCACTGTACCATCCTGGGGAGTGCAAAGTCAAAGTCTCTCAAGTCTCTACAGTGGGTGGTTTGCCCACTGTACCATCCTGGGGAGTGCAAAGCCACAGTCTCACAAGTGGATGCATGTCTCCACTGGCTCTGGAGGAGGACTGGTGCCCAGAGTGCTTCATCCTGCCAAGGACAGACGGAGTGGATGCAGGTCTCCACTGGTTCTGGAGGGGGACTGGTGGCCAGAGTGCTTCATCCTGTGCAGGACAGACGGAGTGGATGCAGGTCTCTACTGGTTCTGGAGGGGGACTGGTGCCCAGCGTGCTTCATCCTGCCAAGGACAGACGGAGTGGATGCAGGTCTCCACTGGTTCTGGAGGGGGACTGGTGCCCAGTGTGCAGCACTCACCCCGTGACGGTCCCTGTTGCGTCACTGCCCATGCCGCAAATGGGCCAGCGGTGCTTTCCATGGCGGTCTTTGCCCTGTTCAGCGTCCTTGGCCTGTTCAGCGGATCTTGAGTTGTCAGTGTCTGACCTGTTCAGCGGTGCTTTCCATGGCAGTCTTTGCCCTGTTCAGCAGTCCTTGGCCTGTTCAGCGGTGCTTGAGTTGCCAGTGTCTGACCTGTTCAGCAGTGCTTTCCATGGCGGTCTTTGCCCTGTTCAGCGGTCCTTGGCCTGTTCAGCGGTGCTTGAGTTGCCAGTGTCTGACCTGTTCAGCGGTGCTTTCCATGCCGGTCTTTGCCCTGTTCAGCAGTCCTTGGCCTGTTCAGCGGTGCTTGAGTTGCCAGTGTCTGACCTGTTCAGCGGTGCTTTCCATGGCGGTCTTTGCCCTGTTCAGTGGTCCTTGGCAAGGCGGTCCGTCATTGCCCAGCATGGCTGTGGCTGGCGGTCCTTCATGGGTCAGCTGGGCTGTGGCTTGAGGGGCCCTCCAGGCCGCCAGTGACGATGGGGCTGGTGGTGGCCTCCTGGCCAGTGACGATGGGGCTGGTGGTGGCCTCCTGGCCAGTGACGATGGGGCTGGCGGTGGCCTCCTGGCCAGTGACGATGGGGCTGGCGGTGGCCTCCTGGCCAGTGACTCTGGCGGTGGCCTCCTGGGCAGTGACTCTGGCGGTGGCTTCCTGGCCAGTGACGATGGGGCTGGCGGTGGCCTACTGGGCAGTGACTCTGGTGGTGGCTTCCTGGCCAGTGACGATGGGGCTGGCGGTGGCCTCCTGGGCAGTGACTCTGGCGGTGGCTTCCTGGGCAGTGATTCTGGCGGTGGCCTCCTGGGCAGTGACTCTGGCGGTGGCTTCCTGGCCAGTGACGATGGGGCTGGCGGTGGCCTCCTGGGCAGTGACTCTGGCGGTGGCCTCCTGGGCAGTGACGATGGGGCTGGCGGAGGCCTCGTGGGCAGCGGGGAAGATGGCTGTCTTCTCCGCCATGCTGCTCTTCCCAGACTTTGGAGATTTCTTCTGCCCCTTCCCCACCTTGTGAGGAGTCACAGCTGAGTCCACACTCGCCCCGGGACCCCTGTGAGCGGCTTGGCTGGCTGGAGTATTCCCCCTCTCCCGCCAGGCACTGTCCAACTTCTGGTGCTTCACAGGGGGGGACTGGCTGTGCTGTGGCTCCATGCCACACTGGATGGCCTGGTGGCCGGTGCACTCCACATACCTGTAACAGGCACAACTGGTCCCGGGTATTGTTTGGCTGACGTGCTAGTATGGGACCTATGAGTTGGACGGGGGGGTGGGAAATAGGTTAAGGGTGGACAGGAAAAGTTTTGGGGATACACTGGGATGGGTAGCTGGAGGGGGTTTGGGAGTGGAGGAAGAGGTGGTGGTTGTAGGAGGTGTAACTGTTGTGGATTTGGGTGCAGGTGC
Organism: Pleurodeles waltl; assembly: GCF_031143425.1. Taxonomy (NCBI): domain Eukaryota; kingdom Metazoa; phylum Chordata; class Amphibia; order Caudata; family Salamandridae; genus Pleurodeles; species Pleurodeles waltl. The sequence goes on from NC_090439.1 coordinate 358,435,534, forward strand.
ATGGGCTGGAGGCTGTCGTGAGGTGGATGGCTGTTGGGTGGGTGTGTGCCTGCGTTTGTGTATCTTGGGAGGGGGCGTCACAGACACACTGGGAGAGGACACAGGGGACGTGTAAATGGTAGTGGGGGTGGTGAGTGCACGTGAGTGGGGTGTGGTGGTGGGTGTGCTGGTGTGGGACGTAGTGGCTGTAGTGGTAGTGCATGCAGGTGTGAGTGTAGACAAGACTGGGAGGGAGGAGGGAGACGAGGAGGAGGGGGACACAGTGGAGGCAGTGGATGTTGGTGTGTCTGTATGTGTGTGATGCTTGCGTGAGTGCCTGTGGGATGTGTGGTGCTTATGTTTGCCTGAGCTTCCCTTGTGTGTTGAGGTGTGTGCAGGCTGGTCTGATGGTGTGCTTGGGATAGGCAGAGGTACAGGGGATTGGGTCTGGGAGGAGGAAGTTGGAGGGGGAGGCTAGACACAGGGACAATGGCTGCCATCAGTGCTGAGGCCAGAGTCTGAACAGTTCGATGAAGGGCAGCCTGACCAGAATGAATGCCCTCCAGGAATGCATTTGTGTATTGCAACACCCTTTCTACACCCTGGATGGCATTCAAAATGGTAGACTGCCCAACACTGAGGGACCTGAGGAGGTCAATGGCCTCCTCACTGAGGTCAGCAGAGGTGACAGGGGCAGGGGCTGAGGTGCCTGGGGCGAAGGTGATGCCTATCCTCCTTGGTGAGCAGGCATGGGGCGAAGGCTGAGGGGCTGCTGGGAGGGCGGTGCTGGTAGGGGGGGTGGCAGCTGTACCTGTAGAAGTGGGGGGCACAGATGTTGTTGCCGCCACCCCAAGGGAGCTCCCATCGGAGGATGAGTCCGTGTCGCTGGTTGCAGATCCTGTGACCGCCGAGGCGCTCCCCTCGCCCTCCGTCCCACTGGTGTATTCTGAGTCCATAGTGTGGCCCTCCATGGCCATGTGGGATGCAGCTCCCTCGTGCTCCAGTGCCACTGTACCTCCGCCTGATGATGCTAATGCACACAAGAACAGGGAGACCACAAAAAGGGGGGGACACAGAAGAAAGACAGGTTAAGTGCATGGCTTACCGCTACCGTTGGCGGACAATACAGACACAGCAGCCCACTGCACAACGTCGCGCTGTTGGGCTCTACAGATGCAATTCCTGGGAAATGGCCTACAAGGCTATGGACGGCATCTGCACACATAGATGACACAGGGGCATGAATACCTGTACTTGGCACTCTACAGAGGTGGCGTGGGGTACCACATGGGCTGCCTTACGGAGGGGCCTTGCCTACGGAACTCGCCCTGGCCTAGGGAAACCCACAGCCCTCCTCCTCCACCCAGACACCTTCTCTGCGTGCAAAGTCAGCTGAATTATAGTGTACTCACCCCCTTGTGTCTGTTGTGATGCCCTCAAGCGCCCATCCAACTCAGTGTAGGCCACCGCCAGGATCCTGAACATCAGGGGGGTCATGGTTCGACGGGCACCCCTCCCACGTTGGGAGGCCATCCCCAGATGAGCCTCCGCCGTCTTCTTGCTCCAGCGGCGAATGTCCTCCCATCTTTTACGGCAGTGGGTGCTCCGTCTGTGATGGACCCCCAGGGTCCGGACATCCTTGGCGATGGCACGCCAAAAATCCTTCTTCTGGTGGCAGCTGACCTACATGAAATGTACAGGGGAAGAAGAGAAGTCATTACCAACTGCACCATCAAAGTGAGTGGCCCACATACCTACCCTTGCCATGTGGCACATGCATTCACAGTCCTTCATGAACGCAGAACTGTGCCCCCTTCCTTCTTACAACCAGCCCTCTCCACACAGGCATAGCCCATACAACATGATCCCTGTGTACTTACCTGTTGGTCTGGAGGACTGTAGAGTAGCGTGTACTGGGGTAGGACCCCGTCGACGAGCTTCTCCAACTCCTTTGCAGAAGGCAGGGGCCCTTTCCCCAGACGCACGAGCCATTGTCTCTTCCAGACCGAGGTCACAGCAGCACTTGCAGTGTAGGTCCTCTCCTGTCGAAGATCAGATATCGAGTGATTCAACAGTCAGAAAATGGCGGTCACGTCCGCGGCGGTCACGTCCGCGGCAGTGCGTACCATCACCGCCGGCGTACATCGTCATTCGCTCCTGGGACCCATAAGGTCCAATGTTAACCAATGCAGCATTGTGCCGCGGTCTTCGACCACGACGGTGTACAACGCCAGTGCAGTTACCTCACATCCCATTGTCCCACTTTAGAGGTCAGGCAGCCGCCATTTCAGGGGCCCACATGGCCTAATTACCAACTGCGTCACACATACCTAGGCCTTGTCTCACAACACAAATACAGCCCACATTTTGTGTATGAATGGTGTTCTGTGTAGACTGTGGGTACATACCACTGAGTTGTTTGACTCTGTGGTCGCTGTTGTCCTTCATAGGCACCGTCTGCTGGGACATGTGAGGAGATGGCGGCATCCTCCGGTGTACCGACCGTTGGTGGACCTGTCGACAATGGAGGAAAGAAGTTTGATCATCACCTACGGGTTTGACCGTGCCACAATCCAGGAACTGTGTACACAGTTGGAGCCTGACCTGATGTCAGCAATCCGCCATCCCACAAGAATCCCCCTTCAAGTGCAGGTGCTATCAGTGCTCCATTTCCTTGCAAGTGGGTCATTTCAAACAACAGTGGCCCTGCATCAGGGATGTCACAGCCTATGTTTTCCAACTTGTTGTCCATAGTGTTGTCTGCCCTGCTGAAACACATGCAGAGCTACATCGTTTTCCCTCAGATGGAGGACTTGCCTACAGTGAAAGGTGACTTCTATGCTATGGGACATATGCCCAACATCATAGGTGCCATTGATGGGACCCATGTGGCTTTGGTCCCCCCCCACAGGAGTGAACAGGTGTACAGGAACCGGAAGAGTTATCATTCCATGAATGTTCAGATGGTATGTTTGGCAGACCAGTACATCTCCCCGGTAAATGCTATGTTCCCTGGCTCTGTTCATGACGCCTACATCCTGCGGAATAGCAGCATCCCTTATGTGATGGGTCAGCTCCAGAGGCACCGGGTGTGGCTATTAGGGGACTCTGGTTACCCCAACCTGTCATGGCTACTGACCCCAGTGAGGAATCCCAGGACCAGGGCAGAGGAACGCTACAATGAGTCACATGGGCGGACTAGGAGGGTGATCGAACGCACCTTCGGCCTCCTGAAGGCGAGGTTCAGGTGCGTCCATTTGACAGGTGGATCCCTATTCTACTCACCAAAGAAGGTGTGCCAGATCATCGTGGCCTGCTGTATGCTTCACAACTTGGCTTTGCAACAACAGGTGCCTTTTCTGCAGGAGGATGGTCCAGATGGCGGTGTTGTGGCAGCTGTGGAGCCTGTGGACAGTGATGAGGAGGAAGCAGAGGAAGAAGACATAGACAACAGGGACTCAGTCATCCAGAAATATTTCCAGTGACACACAGGTGAGAAAACAGTCCTGCCTACTACAAGTACTTTAATACTTCTACCTCTATCCTGTCTGTCGATTTCACCCAGTGTATGGTCACTGAGATGTCATTTTCCCTTACGGTTTCACAGGTGTGGTTTCCAACGTGTGTCATCTGCTGAGATTCCTCATGGACTTGAGCTGTGTGACATAGGTATGCTGACATTACATTTGAAAAAGCATTTTGTCACTGTAATTGCTAGTACACAATTACGAAATCACAGACTGACTCCAGATTGTTTTGTGCTTCAAGGGTGTTTATTGATGTGCTAAATATTGGAGGGGGTTGTAAAATGGTGAGGGGGGATGGTGGAGAAATGTCCATGGCAGAGTCCAGTCTATTAGTCTCACAGGTGCATTGCCCACATGGGCATGGGAAGTGGAGCTGGGGCAGTTCCAATATAGACAGGGTTACAAAGTGGGACAGTGGTTTGACAATCAGGGTGGTCTCATTTCTTGGCGGGGTCTTGGCATCGTGCTCTGTCTTGTTCCTGGATCTCAGGGACCGCTTGTGGGGTGGTTCTCCGTCTGCAGGGGGTGGGGTGCTGGTGTGGTGGTCCTGTGGCGGTGCCTGCTGTCCACTAGCGCCGGCAGAGGTGGTGGGCAGTTCATCCTCCATGCTAGTGTCAGGGGCCCCTTGGAGTGCCACAGTGTCCCTCCTGGTGTTAAGTATTTCCTTCAGCACCCCTACGATGGTGCCCAGGGCGGAGCTGATGGTTCTGAGTTCCTCCCTGAACCCCAAATACTGTTCCTTCTGCATGCGCTGGGTCTCCTGAAACTTGGCCAGGACCATTGCCATTGTCTCCTGGGAGTGGTGGTAGGCTCCCATGATGGAGGAGAGGGCCTCCTGGAGAGTGGGTTCCCTTGGCCTGTCCGCCCCCTGTCGCACAGCAGCCCTCCCAGTTGCCCTGTTTTCCTGGGCCTCTGTCACCTGGACCGTGTGCCCACTACCACTGCCCCCAGGTCCCTGTTGTTGTTGGGGTGGTGGGTTATCCTGGGTTCCCTGTAGTGGTGGACGCACAGCTGATTGACGTGTCCTGGGGACGGAGGTATGGGCCCGCTGGGTGGGTGGTGTGCTGGTGTTGCCAGAGGATGGAAGGTCTGTGGTGGGCTGTGCCTGTGTGAGGGGAACTGACTGTCCCGAGGCCCACGATGGTCCGGGCTGGTCATCTTGATCCAGTTGGACAGAGCTGCTGTCATCACTGTGGGCCTCTTCTGTGGGTGGGGTGGAGATGTCTGGACCCTCCTGTCTGGTGATGTTGGGTAGTGGTCCTGCAGGGGTGTAAAAGCATGATTATTGCATCTGTGTGTGTCATGGTGTGCAATGTGTGGGTGACCGTGTACCCCAGTGATAGCATTCCTGTGTGGGGGCTTGTGTGATGATGTTGAGGGGGGTGTTATGGGTATGTGCAGTGGGCATGCTTTAGTGATGGGTGTCCATGCTTTGTTGTTGCATGCAGGGCTTGGTGTTGGGATGTGTGGTTTGTGTTATTAGTACATTAGTGAGGAGTTGGAGTGATAGGGAAGGGGGCGAGGGTGGGGGTCTGTGATAGCATGCAGGTAGGGTGGGGGATATGGTAGTTAAAGGTTTGACTTACCAGAGTCCATTCCTCCACCGACTCCTGCGAGGCCCTCAGGATGCAGAATCGCCAAGACCTGCTCCTCTCATGTTGTTAGTTGTGGGTGAGGAGTTGGGGGTCCGCTGCCGGTCCGCTGTACCACCAGGTGGTGTCTGGAAACCACGGAACGCACCTTCCCCCGTAGGCCATTCCACTTCTTCCTGATGTCGTCCCGATTTCTTGGGTGCTGTCCCACTGCGTTGACCCTGTCGACTATTCTTCGCCATAGCTCCATCTTCCTTGCAATTGAGGTGTGCTGAACCTGTGATCCAAATAGCTGTGGCTCTACCCGGACGATTTCCTCCACCATGACCCTGAGCTCCTTCTCCGAGAACCTGGGGTGTCTTTGCCGTGCCATGGGGTGGTGTGGGTGATGTGTGGGGTGGTGTGTGTGGTGATAAGTGTGGTGCTATGTAGTGGTGTGTGGTGTTTTGTGCGTGGAAGTTGTGTGGGTGATGGTGTTGAGTGCCTGTGGATGCTGTTATTCTTGCTGGTGCTGTCTCTCTCTGGCCTTCTTTCGGAATTTTTGGTAGTAGGGGTTTGTGGGTGAAGTGGGTGTGTGTTTTATATTTTATTGGGTGTGTGGGAGTGGTGTGTGTATGTGTATCAGGTGTGTGTATTTGGAATTGTCCAATGTGGCGGTGTTTTGTATGCATGTGCGTATTTTGAGCGCAGCGTTGTGTACCGCCAATGGAATACCGCGGTTGAAAGACTGCCGCGTGGATTCGTGGGTCATGATAGCGTGGGCGTATTTCTGTTGCCGTGACGGTGGAGGTTTTGTTTTCGCCAGTTTATCACTGACCTTTGGTGTGGCGGAATTATGTGGGTGTCTGAATTTTGTCAGATTTCGAGATGTGGGTCATAATAGCTGTGGCAGAATTCCGCGGCCGCAGCGGTGTGTTGGCGGTCTTCCGTGCGGCGGTAAGCGGCTTTTACCGCCAATGTTGTAGTGACCCCCTTAATCTCTAATAAGTTCATCATGAATTGCCCCAAATTTACAGTCAAGAGCCAGTTTCTTTAAGTCTGCAATGTAGTCATCCACCAGCTCACCTTTCTCTTGTTTCCTCTGGAAAAACTTATATCGGACAATTCCAACACAAACTTTGGAGCAAAATAGTGGTCGAGATCTAGCATTGCAGCATTAAAGGCTCAAGTATCGGCACTTACAGGGTTTTTGGACATCTTATTACATGTTCTTAGGCCCACTGGACCCAAGGAATGTAATAGAATCCTTTTTTTCTGCTCTACAGACATTTTGTTATCTACATCAATAGCGCCTAAATAATTTAAAAAATAGTCCTTCCACTCCAACCACTTGATGGGTGGTGAATTACCCATGGCCCAAAATACTTTTGGAGGAACAATGGTAAAATTGGCTTGCGCCATATCAGAGGCCAAAATGAGGTATACAAAGTCATTTGAAGCGCTATTTTATAATACTAATTAACTTGGAGAATTATTCAATACTCCCCCCTTCCCGGACCTGTTCTCAATGTATGCTAAGTATTATTATAACCTTTCAAGGTAAGGTAAGGTACTAAAATAATGTGTTCCCCTTTTTCTTTTTTTTTTTTAAATGGTGTCCAGAACTACAGTGTGTAGAATCACACACGTCACTTCTTTATATATATTATGGTAAGAAAAAAAAATACCATGTTTGTCCAGATTTAAAGTGAATAATAGCTGAAGCGGTATCAAAACGTGTCCCAGTGGCTTGGAGACACTATCGAAAGGGGAGTCTGTCTTCGCGCTAGTGTGCTCCACGTCTCTGCATGTCTAAAGAGACGCTCGAGGCCGTACACGCAGGAGTTAGCGTCTCCGTCTCCTATGAGACGCTCGCGGAAGCAGCGTCCTTGCTCCGCGTCTTTGCGTGTCAAAAGTGACGCTCGAGGCCGTTTACGCAAGAGCTAGTGTCTTCGTCTCCTAGGAGACGTTTTCGGAAGCGGCTCAGTTTCCTCTGCGTGTCCGTTGCCAAGGAGACGCTCGTAAGACGCGAAGCGCGCTCCTCTCCAACGGTTGTGGTTGTGTCCGTAAGGCCAAAAAACAAACAAAAAAAAACATAAATCTTCACCGAGCACCAAGACGGAACAACCCACGACGGCAGTCAAGGTCAGCACTAGCACCTCTGGATCAGCAAGACAAAATGGGCCGTGCAGTCTGATAAGCAGAAAATTGGGCAATCCAACGAAGGTTCGCCGAGTAACAGCACTCTAGTCGCCAGATTGAAGTGAAGACGCGCTGTAGACCAGGTAGGAGATACATGCTTTATTGAAGAAGGAAGTACAAGGAACAGGTCCGTTGTGGGGAGAAGCTCAGGCTCAACTGACTCAAGGAGACTGCACATACTAGAACGTGGAATCTCCCTAGGTCAGCATCTGAGAGCATTCCAGCAAAGAAGAAGAACACACTACAATGTCTCACATAAATAAGGGGAATTTTTGTTTTTTTTATTAATACTTTCACAATTGTGGGGCATTCAGGCAAGGAAAGGGTGCTGGGATCTTTGCAATCCACATCCTCTGGATTACCCTGTGTCTCGAGGTTTCAGAAAGGCTCAGGGTTGGTAGGATTTCCCAATGATGTATCACATGTGCTACTTTTTTCATCATATGGCCTGGCTGTAAGTTGTAACAAACCTAGACCCATATTTATACTTTTTTAGAGCCGAATTTACACCGCTTCATGATACAAAAGCAGCGTAAACATAAAATACAATTGTATTTTGTTAGTTTTCGTCGCTTTTGCATCAAAAAATGACACAAATGCGTCGCTAAAAAAGTATTAAAATGGGCCCTAGTTTGTGACAGTGCGATTTTGTAGTTTTGTGGTTCAGATTTGGCTCTTCCTTCCAGCAAGCAAACTTGTAAAATCTTTTGTGGGAACACAGTTCAAAAACTTCACAGGAGAAGCTCATGCTTCTATGTTTGAAAAAAAAAAATATTCTAGGAAAGAAAAACCATAGCATCTCCAGCACAGTTTTCACGTACTAGCAATGTTTTAATTGCCTGATTATTAATAAACAGGGCAGGCTTGCTTCAAAATCAATACATATATTTTAAAGATACGTGAAGGGAAATGACAAAGCGTGGGACAAGGGCATTGCCTTCACCTCGTCAATGCCTTGCCTGTAATTTACACATGCAGAAGAGAGCAGTACATTCTCATGAGATTTACTAAAATACCAGGCGCTGAGAGTGGGAAATGCAGGTATTGACAATCTAGAACAACGCACAAATCTCAGACAGGACATTTTGTATTCCTTCCATGACGTGTGGTCAGTTGCTCCTAGCTTCTGAACACTGCTGGCAATTTTATTGCAGAGTATACGTTTCAAATGACTTTGAAGGTCTTTGCTGATATACTCGTTTGTAGTACTGCATTCATGATAGAATATGACAGCTTCGACAAATCCTCAGGTGACAAGTGTTCTTCTGGAAAACTCCTAATAAAACATTGTGATCTAAAATAAAATGTTTCATGTTATTCTAGCAGAGCGGTTTTCATTTGAAAATAATTTAGTAACACTGAACAACAAAAGCACAAATAAAATGTCAGCATTGTTTGCAGTTATCTAATACAAACGATATTAAAAACATGTTCTAAGCTAACATATATTGCTTACTGATAAATACGGTTACGTTTGATTGCTTTGGGTACACTTGCTTTAAAGATGCAAATGACATTTAAAATGAGAGGGAAATAGGCATGCACCAAAATGAAAACGGACGTTTGTACCAGTCTGTACACAGTAATTTGTTTGCCGTTTTTGACAGAAACATATCACATGGGTGGAGAGCAATGACATGGAAGGTGCAAGAATAGTCCAGCAGTAACAGACAGGTGGGAAGGGCATAATTGAATATGTTGTTGTATAAAAAATCCATCAACTACCTAAAGGACTATTAAACATCACAAAACCTGGGCGACTATAAGCGTCTTCTGCATACATTAGCTTATTGTTTTTCACATAAAAGTTTAGTCTACTTCATAAATAATAATGATCTTTTTTTCCATGGTTTCGACTATTACTGACCTGTAGTACGTGAACAAGAAACACTAGAAAGAAGCACATGCCATAGACATATTAATTCCACATAGGAGTGCTACTACTTTGTAAACTCACACACACACACATATATGTTACCTAGAGGCAGTCGCCACTATGTCGTTATAGTTATGCATAGTGCCTATAGAAAAAGCATTTTTTGACTTGCCTAAATCTTTGGCACTGGTTGATGAATCTTCCCAGAACTTTGCTAAAAAAAATCAGCTGCTCTCTGGAAAGTTCTGGCTGCTCTGTTAAGCGGGGGCTGAGAAAAAGCAGGGTCCCAAATTTGTTTTCCCCATGCATTTTTCCATAGGGATTTCGAACACAATTACAGCCTGAACCGCTGGATGGAATTACACCAAGTTTTACAGAAATGTAGCTATTGGTCCAAAAATAACCCCTTTTGTTATTTGGTGTAATTCCGTTCAGTAGTTTGTGAGATATTAAAGAAAAAACTAATTTGTATATATAGGCTCTGCAAACCCTCCCAATCTGATGCTGGGATATGATTGGCTGCCAACACTTCAGCCAGGAAGTGTTGGCTGTCATCTTTGGACTTAGCTTCAGCTTGTTAGTGGTAAAGTTAGACTTTTGGCCTCAACTTAGACCCTTATTTATACTTTTTGGTGCAAAACTGCATGTAAGGAAATGCCTCCTTGGCATAGTTACCCCCTAACTTTTTGCCTTTGCTGATGCTAAGTTTTGATTGAAAGTGTGCTGGGACCCTGCAAACCAGACCCAGTACCAGTGTTCTTTCCCTAAACTGTACCTTTACTTCCACAATTGGCACAGCCCTGGCACTCAGATAAGTCCCTTGTAACTGGCACCCCTGGTACCAAGGGCCCTGATGCCAGGGAAGGTCTCTAAGGGCTGCAGCATGTCTTATGCCACCCTGGGACCCCTCACTCAGCACATGCACACTGCCTCACAACCTGTGTGTGCTGGTGGGGAGAAAATGACTAAGTCAACATGTCACTCCCCTCAGAGTGCCATGCCATCCTCACACTGCCTGTGGCATAGGTAAGTCACCCCTCTAGCAGGCCTTACAGCCGTAAGGCAGGGTGCACTATACCACAGGTGAGGGCATATGTGCATGAGCACTATGTCCCTACAGTGTCTAAGCAAAACCTTTTGTATTGTAAGTGCAGGGTAGCCATAAGAGTATATGGTCTGGGAGTTTGTCAAACACGAACTCCACAGTTCCATAATGGCTACACTGAAATCTGGGAAGGTTGGTATCAAACTTCTCAGCACAATAAATGCACACTGATGCCAGTGTGCAACTTATTGTAACATGCACCCAGAGGGCATCTTAGAGATGCCCCCTGAATACCAATCTGACTACTAGTGCAGGCTGACCAGTTCCTGACAGCCTGCCACAAACCAGACAAGTTGCCTGCCACATGGGGAGAGTGCCTTTGTCACACTGTGGCCGGGAACAAAGCCTGTACTGGGTGGAGGTGCTTTACACCTCCCCCTGCAGGAACTGTAACACCTAGCGATGAGCCTCAAAGGCTCACCCCCTTTGTTACAGCACCCCAGGGCATCCCAGCTAGTGGAGATGCCCGCCCCTCCGGCCAGTGCCCCCACTTTTGGCAGCAAGGATGGAGGAGATACTGAGAAAAACAAGGAGTAGTCACCCACCAGTCAGGACAGCCCCTAAGGTGTCCTGAGCTGAGGTGACCCCTGCCTTTAGAAATCCTCCATCTTAGTTTTGGAGGATTCCCCCAATAGGATTAGGGATGTGCCTCCCTCCCCACAGGGAGGAGGCACAAAGAGGGTGTAGCCACCCTCCAGGACAGTAGCCATTAGCTACTGCCCTCCCAGACCTAAACACACCCCATAATCTAATATTTAGGGGCACCCCAGAACACAGGAAATCAGATTCCAGAAACCTGAAGAAACAAGAAGGACTGCTGACCTACAAACCCTGCAGAGAAGACGGAAGACGGCAACTGCTTTGGCCCCAACCCTACCGGCCTGTCTCCTGACTCGAAAACCTGCAACCAGTGACGCATCCGACCGGGACCAGCGACCTCTGAAGCCTCAGAGGACTGCCCTGGACTAAAAGGAACTCCTGTGAGCAGTGGCACTGCTCAACAAACAGCAACTTCTTTGCAACAAAGAAGCAACTTTTAAAGACTTGACGTTTCCCGGCGGAAGCGTGAGACTTCACACTCTGCACCCAACGCCCCCGCCTCGAGATCCAGAGAACAAACACCACAGGGAGGATTCCCCCATGACTGAGACCCCGTGAGTAGCCTGAGACGACTCCTCTGAGCCCCCACAGCAAAGCTTGCAGAGAGAATTCAGAGGATCCCCTGACCGTGACTGCCTGTAACAAGGTACCCGACGACTGGAAGCAGCACTGCACTCGCAGCCCCCAGGACCTGAAGGAACCTAACTCCAGTGCAGGAGTGAACCCCAGGTGGCCCTCTGCCTAGCCCAGGTGGTGGCTGTCCCGAAAAGCCCCCCTCGTGCCTGCCTGGACCGCTAGAGTGACCCCCGGGTCCCTCTATTGTTTCCTATCTGAAACCCGATACCTGCTTTGCACACTGCATCTGGCTGCCCCTGTTCCGCTGAGGGTGTGTTTTGTGTGCCTACTTGTGTCCCCCCAGTGCTCTACAAAACCCCCCTGGTCTGCCCCCGAGGATGCAGGTACTTACCTGCTGGCAGACTGGAACCGGAGCACCCCTGTTCTACATAGGCGCCTATGTGTTTTGGGCACCTCTTTGACCTCTGCACCTGACCGGCCCTGAGCTGCTGGTGTGGTAACTTTGGGGGCGCCTTGAACCCCCAACAGTGGGCTGCCTATGCCCAGGAACTGAGACTTGTAAGTGTTTTTCTTACCTGACAAACTAACCATTACTTACCTCCCCCAGGAACTGTTGTTTTTGCACAGTGTCCACTTTTAAAATAGCTTATTGCCTTTTAATAAAGACTGTATATGATATTGATTTTATTCAAAGTTCCTAACTTACCTGTGTGAAGTACCTTGCATTTTATGTGCATACTTCAAATCTTGAATGTGTGGTTCTTAAAATAAACTAAGAAAATATATTTTTCTATATAAAAACCTATTGACCTGGAGTAAGTCTTTGAGTGTGTGTTCCTCATTTATTGCCTGTGTGTGTACAACAAATGCTTAACACTACCCTCTGATAAGCATACTGCTCGACCACACTACCACAAAATAGAGCATTAGTATTATCTAAGTTTGCCACTATCTTACCTCTAAGGGGAACCCTTGGACTCTGTGCACACTGTTTCTTACTTTGAAATAGTATATACAGAGCCAACTTCCTACGTTGGTGAATCAGCGGTGGGGTCTAAGTCTTTGATTTGCTGGACTACTCCGCCAATACCTGATCACACGACTAAATTCCAAAAATTGTCACTAGAAACTGATTTTTGAAATTTGGGCTATTTTTCTAAATTTTTAAAAGTCCTGCTGTATGTCCCTGATAGCATTTCTTTTAGAGTTTAAAAGTTTGTAAAAGTTTGGATTTAAATTCTAGAAGTAGTTTTTAGATTCTTAAAAAGTTATCCCAACTTTTAGAGAAATAATGTCTAGCACAGATGAGATGGTGGTGGAACTCAACCTCACCCCTTACGTGCATCTAAGGATGTCAGAGCTAAGGACTCTCTGTAAGCTACAAAATATAAAAACTGGGTCCAACCCTACCAAAGTTAAGCTCCAGGAGTATTTGGCAGAGTTTGCAATGGACCACCTCTCTGAGGATAATCCTACATGGTTCCCTCCCTCCTGTCCTAGTTAGTGAGGCTAGGGTCCCTCAAACCCTAACTCCACAATTGATAGTCAGAGATACTGGTTCTTCCACAGGGGAGACCAGTAACTCTGGAAACATTGAGGACAGCCTCAATGAAGATGACCTCCTGTTAACCAGGATGGCCAAAAGATTGGCTTTAGAGAGACAGCTGAAAGCCATAGAGAGGGAAAGAAAAGAGATAGGTTTAGCTCCCATCAATGATGGCAGCAACATAAATAGGATCAGAGAAAGTACTGACATGCTAAAAATGAATATGTGATTGAACGACTACTGCCTAAACAACGATGATCTAAACAACTTCTGCAGAACCACGATAAAACCTAAACAACGACTTTTATTACAACGACGTCTCCACAATGACAAAATCCTCTCAAACAGTAAAATACCTAAAAAACGATACTAACTACAGCTAACACCGGAAGCCCGAAAATATACATCCAAACAAACAACGAAAATTTTAAAAAACGCTGTCTAATCTAAAATTAAACTTAATAAAAATTATATAAATTTCTAAACAAACAATGATACCCCTGCATTTACAGAAAAAAAACGCATTTTGAAACAATCACGTTAAACGGACTACAACAAAAAACTTCATAAACACATAGGGGGTCATTACAACCCTGGCGGACGGTGTTAAAGCAGCGGTAATACCGCAAACAGGCCGGTGGAAAAAAAAGGGAATTATGACCGTGGCGGAAACCGCCAACATAGACAGCCACTTTAACACTGACCGCCACGGCGGTACAGACAAGCAGTGCGCTGTCACCGCCAACAGACAGGCGGAAGATAAAAAGTACCGCCCACAGTATTAAAACACACGAATCCGCCACCTTTTCCGGGGCGGATTCACCGTGGATAAAAACCTGGCGGAAACAGCTTTTGCAATGGGAAAACGCTCACCTGAACACACTTCATGAGGAAGGAGGCCACCATTGAGCCCTAACTCCAAATACTCCCTGCGCTTGTCTACCTGCTCCTCTACGAACTCCAGCAACGGCAGCGCCAAAGACAACGGTAAGTACTGCACCTACGACACAGGGGAGGGGGAGGCAAAAGTCAGGGACACACACACGCAACACCCCCACCCCCACCCTCGCACACTACAACACACACACCAATGCATTTCCAAGCATCACAGTAACAACCCACAACCCCCCCGGAAGAATGCAAAGACAAAACCAAATTACTTGAACCATTGTAATGTATCCAAATACAGTAAGCTCATATATACAGAAATATATACACATTCAAAATATATACATCACGATTAGTAGTGCAGGTGTGCACATGTCAATGTCTGTGGACCACTGGGACCACAATGCATGGGCGAGGCCCACACTAGATACCTGCCCACAAACGGAGAGAACACTGCAGGGGCATCAGATAGAAATACAACAGGCACCTTAGGGGGAAGTGAAGGGGGGCACCTCAGCCGGATGAGTGCACCACGCCAGATCCACGACGGGGCTCCATGCCCATTGATGTATCCTGGGGAGTGCAAAGCCACAGTCTCTCAAGTCTCTACAGTGGGTGGGTTGCCCACTGTTCCTTCCTGGGGAATGCAAAACCACAGTCTCTCAAGTCTCTACAGTGGGTGGGTTGCCCACTGTTCAATCCTGGGGAGTGCAAAACCACAGTCTCTCAAGTCTCTACAGTGGGTGGTTTGCCCACTGTACCATCCTGGGGAGTGCAAAGCCACAGTCTCTCAAGTCTCTACAGTGGGTGGGTTGCCCACTGTACCATCCTGGGGAGTGCAAAGTCACAGTCTATCAAGTCTCTACAGTGGGTGGGTTGCCCACTGTTCAATCCTTTTGGAGTGCAAAGCCACAGTCTCTCAAGTCTCTACAGTGGGTGGGTTGCCCACTGTTCCTTCCTGGGGAGTGCAAAACCACAGTCTCTCAAGTCTCTACAGTGGGTGGGTTGCCCACTGTTCAATCCTGGGGAGTGCAAAGCCACAGTCTCTCAAGTCTCTACAGTGGGTGGTTTGCCCACTGTACCATCCTGGGGAGTGCAAAGCCACAGTCTCTCAAGTCTCTACAGTGGGTGGGTTGCCCACTGTTCAATCCTTTGGAGTGCAAAGCCACAGTCTCTCAAGTCTCTACAGTGGGTGGGTTGCCTACTGTTCCTTCCTGGGGAGTGCAAAACCACAGTCTCTCAAGTCTCTACAGTGGGTGGGTTGCCCACTGTTCAATCCTGGGGAGTGCAAAACCACAGTCTCTCAAGTCTCTACAGTGGGTGGTTTGCCCACTGTACCATCCTGGGGAGTGCAAAGCCACAGTCTCTCAAGTCTCTACAGTGGGTGGGTTGCCCACTGTACCATCCTGGGGAGTGCAAAGCCACAGCCTATCAAGTCTCTACAGTGGGTGGGTTGCCCACTGTTCAATCCTGGGGAGTGCAAAACCACAGTCTATCAAGTCTCTACAGTGGGTGGTTTGCCTACTGTACCATCCTGGGGAGTGCAAAGCCACAGTCTCTCAAGTCGATGCATGTCTCCACAGGTTCTGGAGGGGGAATGGTGCCCAGAGTGCTTCATCCTGTGAAGGATTCAGGTAGTGGATGCAGTTCTCCACTGGTTCTGGACGGGGACTGGTGCCCAGAGTGCATCACGCTCCCCGTCACGGTCCCAGTTCCGTCACTGTCCCAGCTGCACATAGGCTAACGATGCTTGAGTTGGCAGTCTTTGCCCTGTTCAGTGGTGCTTTGCCATGGCGGTCTTTGCCCTGTTCAGCAGTGCTTGACTTTGATGTCTCTGACCAGTTCAGCTGTGCTTGCCATGGCGGTCTTTGCCCTGTTCAGCGGTGCTGGACTTTGCTGTTTCTGACCTGTTCAGCTGTGCTTGCCGTGGCGGTCTTTGCCCTGTTCAGCGGTGCTTGACTTTGCTGTCTCAGACCTGTACAGCGGTGCTTGCAATGGCGGTCTTTGCCCTGTACAGCGGTGCTTGCCATGGCGGTCTTTTCCCTGTTCAGCGGTGCTTGACTTTGCTGTCTCTGACCTGTGCAGCGGTGTGTGGCATGACGGTCCCTCAGTGCCCAGTGGCTCTGGCGGTGGTCTCCGGACCAGTGAAGATTGTGCTGCCCTCCTGGGCACTGACTCTGGCGGTGGTCTCCTGACCAGTGACGACTGTGCTGCCCTCCTGGGCACTGACTCTGGCGGTGGTCTCCTGACCAGTGACGATTGTGCTGCCCTCCTGGGCACTGACTCTGGCGGTGGTCTCCGGATCTGTGACGATTGTGCTGCCCTCCAGGGCACTGACTCTGGTGCTGGTCTCCGGACCAGTGACGATTGTGCTGCCCTCCTGGGCACTGACGCTGGCGGTGGTCTCCGGACCTGTGACGATTGCGCTGCCCTCAAGGGCACTGACTCTGGTGGTGGTCTCATGACCAGTGACGATTGTGCTGCCCTCCTGGGCACTGACTCTGGCGGTGGTCTCCTGACCACTGACGATTGTGCTGCCCTCCTGGGCAATGACTCTGTTGGTGGTCTCATGACCAGTGACGATTGTGCTGCCCTCCTGGGCACTGACTCTGGCGGTGGTCTCCGGACCTGTGACAATTGTGCTGCCCTCCAGGGCACTGACTCTGGTGGTGGTCTCATGACCAGTGATGACTGTGCTGCCCTCCTGGGCACTGACTCTGGCGGTGGTCTCCTGACCACTGATGATTGTGCTGCCCTCCTGGGCACTGACTCTGGCGGTGGTCTCCTGACCAGTGACGATTGTGCTGCCCTCCTGGGCACTGACTCTGGCGGTGGTCTCTGGACCTGTGACGATTGTGCTGCCCTCCAGGGCACTGACTCTGGTGGTGGTCTCCGGACCAGTGACGATTGTGCTGCCCTCCTGGGCACTGACTCTGGCGGTGGTCTCCGGACCTGTGACGATTGTGCTGCCGTCAAGGGCACTGACTCTGGTGGTGGTCTCATGACCAGTGACGATTGTGCTGCCCTCCTGGGCACTGACTCTGGCGGTGGTCTCCTGACCACTGACGATTGTGCTGCCCTCCTGGGCAATGACTCTGGTGGTGGTCTCATGACCAGTGACGATTGTGCTGCCCTCCTGGGCACTGACTCTGGCGGTGGTCTCCGGACCCGTGACGATTGTGCTACCCTCCAGGGCACTGACTCTGGTGGTGGTCTCATGACCAGTGATGATTGTGCTGCCCTCCTGGGCACTGACTCTGGCGGTGGTCTCCTGACCACTGATGATTGTGCTGCCCTCCTGGGCACTGACTCTGGCGGTGGTCTCCTGACCAGTGACGATTGTGCTGCCCTCCTGGGCACTGACTCTGGCGGTGGTCTCCGGACCTGTGACGATTGTGCTGCCCTCCAGGGCACTGACTCTGGTGCTGGTCTCCGGACCAGTGACGATTGTGCTGCCCTCTTGGGCACTGACTCTGGCGGTGGTCTCCGGACCTGTGACGATTGCGCTGTCCTCAAGGTCACTGACTCTGGTGGTGGTCTCATGACCAGTGACGATTGTGCTGCCCTCCTGGGCACTGACTCTGGCGGTAGTCTCCTGACCACTGACAATTGTGCTGCCCTCCTGGGCAATGACTCTGGTGGTGGTCTCATGACCAGTGACGATTGTGCTGCCCTCCAGGGCACTGACTCTGGTGGTGGTCTCATGACCAGTGATGATTGTGCTGCCCTCCTGGGCACTGACTCTAGCGGTGGTCTCCTGACCAGTGACGATTGTGCTGCCCTCCTGGGCACGGACTCTGGCGGTGGTTTCCTGACCAGTGACGATTGTGCTGCCCTCCTGGGCACTGACTCTGGCGGTGGTCTCCGGACCTGTGACGATTGTGCTGCCCTCCTGGGCACTGACTCTGGTGGTGGTCTCATGACCAGTGATGATTGTGCTTCCCTCCTGGGCACTGACTCTGGCGGTGGTCTCATGACCAGTGACGATTGTGCTGCCCTCCTGGGCACTGACTCTGGCGGTGGTCTCCGGACCTGTGACGATTGTGTTCCCCTCCTGGGCACTGACTCTGGCGGTGGTCTCCTGACCAGTGACGATTGTGCTGCCCTCCTGGGCACTGACTCTGGCGGTGGTCTCCGGACCTGTGACGATAGTGCTGGCAGTGGCGTCCTGGCCAGCGGGGAGGATGGCGGGCTTCTCCTCTGTGCTGCTCTTCCCAGACTTTGGAGACTTCTTCTGCCCCTTCACCACCTTGTGAGGAGTCACAGCTGACTCGGCACTTCCCCCGGGACCCTTGTGAGCGGCTTTGCCGGCAGGAGTCTTCACCCTCTCCCGTCGGGCACAGTCCAACTTCTGGTGTTTTACAGGGGGTGGACTGGCAGTGCTTTGGCTCCGTGTCACACTGGCTGCCCTGGTGCCCGGTGCACTCCATATACCTCAAACACACACCACTGGAACCAGATTTATTTTTGGCTGAGGTGCTAGTACGGGACCTATGAATTGGAGGGGTGGGGGTGGTGGGAAAGAGGTCAACGTTGCTCAGGAAAACTTTCTGACGAACACTGGGGTGGGTAGCTGGAGGGGGTCTGGGAGTGGAGGAAGAGGAGGTGGTTGTAGGAGGTGTAACTTTAGATGATTTGGGTGCAGGTGCATGTTCTGGAGGCTGTCGTGAGGTGGATGGATGTTGGGTGTGTGGGTGCCGGCATTTGTGTACTTTGGGAGGGGGCGTCACAGACACACTGGGAGAGGACACAGGGGACGTGTAAATGGTAGTGGGGGTGGTGAGTGCAGGTGAGCGGGGTGTGGTGCTGGGTGTTCTGGTGCGAGTCCTAGTGGCTGTAGATGTAGTGCATGCAGGTGAGAGTGTAGACGACACTGGGAGGGAGGAGGGAGACGACGAGGAGGGGGACACAGTGGAGGCAGTGGATGTTGCTGTGTCTGTATGTGGGTGATGCTTGTGTGTGTGCCTTTGGGATGTGTGGTGCCTATGTTTGCCAGAACCACTTTTGTGTGTTGATGTGTGTGCATGCTGGTCTGATGGTGTGCTTGGGATAGGCTGGGGTACAGGGGATTGGGTCTGGGTGGAGGAAGTTGGAGGGGGGAGGCTAGACACAGGGACAATGGCTGCCATCAGTGCTGAGGCCAGAGATTGCAGGGTTCGATGAAGGGCAGCCTGACCAGAATGAATGCCCTCCAGGAATGCATTACTGTGTTGCAACTCCCTTTCTACACCCTGGATGGCATTCACAATGGTAGACTGCCCAACAGTGAGTGACCTGAGGAGGTCAATGGCCTCCTCACTGAGGGCAGCAGAGGTGACAGGGGCAGGGGCTGTGGTGCCTGGGGCGAAGGTGATGCCCACCCTCCTGGGTGAGCGGGCACGGAGCGAAGGCTAAGGGGCTGCTGGGAGGGTGGTGCTGGTAGGGGGGGTGGTGGCTGTACCTGTGGAAGTGGGGGGCACAGATGGTGCTGCCACCACAAGGGAGCTCCCATCGGAGGACGAGTCCGTGTCGCTGTCTGCTGATCCGGTGACCGACGTGAAGCTCCCCTTGCTCTCCATCCCACTGGTGTATTCGGAGTCTGTGGTGTGGCCCTCCATGGCCATGTGGGATGCAGCTCCCTCGTGCTCCGGTGCCACTGTACCTCCGCCTGATGATGCTGATGCACAAAAGAACAGAGAGAGCACAAAAAGGGGGGGGGGAACAGAAGAAAGACAGGTTGAGTGCATGGCTTACCGCTACCGTTGGCAGACAATACAGACACAGCAGCCCCCTGCACTACGCCGTGCTCTTCGCCTCTACAAATGCAGTTCCTGGGATGTGGCCTACATGGCTATGAGTGTCATCTGTCCACACAGATGACACAGGGGCATGTATAGCTGTACTTGGCACTCTACAGAGGTGGGGTGGAGTGCCACATGACCTGCATTCTTGAGGGGCCTAGCCTACGGAACTTGCCCTGTCCTAGGGAAACCCATAGCCTTCCTCCCCCACCCAGACACCTCCACTACATGCAAAGTCATCAGAATGTGAGTGTACTCACCCCCTTGTGTCTGCTGTGATGCCCTCAAGCGCCCATCCAACTCAGGGTAGGCCACCGCCAGGATCCGGAACATCAGGGGGGTCATGGTGCGATGGGGACCCCTCCCACGTTGGGAGGCCATCCCCAGCTGAGCCTCCGCCGTCTTCTTGCTCCAGCGGCGAATGTCCTCCCATCTTTTACGACAGTGGGTGCTCCATCTCTGGTGGACCCCCAGGGTCCGGACTTCCTTGGCGATGGCACGCCAAATATCCTTCTTCTGGTGGGCGCTGACCTACATGACATGTACAGGGGAAGAAGAGAAGTCATTAGCAACAGCATCGTCGAAGTGAGTGGCCCACATCCCTGCCCTTGCCATGTGGCGCATGCATTCACACTCCTTCATGCTCGCATAACTCTGCCCCCTTCCTACTTACATCCAGCCCTCTCCACCCAGGCATAGCCCATACAACTTGCACCCTATGTACTCACCTGTTGGTCTGGAGGACCGTAGAGTAGCGTGTACTGGGGGAGGACCCCGTCCACGAGTTTCTCCAACTCCTGTGCAGTGAAGGCAGGGGCCCTTTCCCCAGACGCACGAGCCATTGTCTCTTCCAGACCGAGGTCACAGCAGCACTTGCAGTGTAGGTCCTCTCCTGTCGAAGATCAGGTATCGAGTGAGTGAACAGATAGAAAATGGCAGTCACGTCCGCGGCGGTGACGTCCGCGGTGGTGCGTATCATCACCGCCGGCGCACTTTGTCATTGGCTCCTGGGACCCATAGGGTCCTATGTTAACCAATGCAGCATTGCGCCGTGGTCTTCGACCGCCTACCGCAACGGTGTACAAAGCCAGCGCAGTTACCTCACATCCAATTGTCCCAGTTTAGAGGTCAGGCAGCCGCCATTTCAGGGGCCCACATGGCTTCTTTTACAACTGCGTCACACATACCTAGGCCTGGACTCAACACACTTACAGACAACTTTTTGGATTATGTTTTGTGTATTGTGTAGCTGTGGGTACATACCTCTGAGTTGCTTGACTCTGTGGTCGCTGTTGTCCTTCCTAGGCACTGTCAGCTAGGACAGGTGAGGAGATGGCGGAATCCTCAGGTGTACCGACCGCTGGTGGACCTGTTGACAATGGAGGAGCGACATTTAATCATCACCTACAGGTTTGACCGTGCCACTATCCAGGAACTGTGTACCCAGTTGGAGCCAGATCTGATATCACCAATCCGCCATCCCACAGGAATCCCCCTAAAGTGCAGGTGCTGTCAGTGCTCCATTTCCTTGCAAGTGGGTCATTTCAAACCACAGTGGCCATGGCATCAGGGATGTCCCAGCCTATGTTTTCCAACGTGTTGTCCAGTGTTGTCTACCCTGCTGAAACACGTGAGGAGCTACATCGTTTTCCCTCAGGTGGAGGATTTGGCTACAGTTAAAGGTGACTTCTATGCCCTGGGACATATCCCTAACATCATAGGTGCCATTGATGGGACCCATGTGGCTTTGGTCCCCCCCACAGGAGTGAACAGGTGTACAGGAACCGGAAGAGTTATCATTCCATGAATGTACAGATGGTATGTTTGGCAGACCAGTACATCTCGCAGGTAAATGCTATGTTCCCTGGCTCTGTGCATGACGCCTACATCCTGTGGAATAGCAGCATCCTGTATGTGATGGGTAAATTCCAGAGTCACCATGTGTGGCTATTAGGGGACTCTGGTGACCCCAACCTGTCATGGCTATTGACCCCAGTGAGGAATCCCAGGACCAGGGCAGAGGAACGCTACAATGAGGCCCATGGGCGGACTAGGAGGGTGATTGAATGCACCTTCGGCCTCCTGAAGGCCAGGTTCAGGTGCCTCCATATGACAGGTGGTTCCCTATTCTACTCACCAAGGAAGGTGTGCCAGATCATCATCGCCTGCTGTATGCTTCACAATCTTGCTTTGCGACGCCAGGTGCCTTTTCTGCAGGAGGATGGTCCAGATGACGGTGTTGTGGCAGCTGTGGAGCCTGTGGACAGTGATGAGAAGGAAGCAGAGGAAGAAGACATTAATAACAGGGACTCTGTCATACTGCAATATTTCCAGTGACACACAGGTGAGAACACTTTTTTTACTATTACATTTACTTTCACACTTCTACCTCTATCCTGTCTGTCAATTTGAAGCAGTATATGCAAACTGAGTGGTACATTTCCATTACGGTTTCACAGGTGTGGTTATCAACGTGTGTCATCTGCTTGCATCCTTCATGGGCTTGTGATGTGTGACATAGGTATGTTGACGTTACATTTTCGAACGGATTTTGTCATTGTCATAGCTAATACACATTTTCTAAATCACAGACTGACTCCAGATTGTTTTGTGGTTCAAGGGTGTTTATTGAAGTGCTAATTGTTGGAGGGGGTGGTAAAATGGTGATGGGTGATGGTGGAGGAATGTCCATGGCAGAGTCCAGTCTATTAGTCTCACAGGTGCATTGCCCATATGTGCATACGAAGTGGAGCTGGAAGAGTTCCAATCTGGACAGGGTCACAAAGTGGGACAGTGGGATGACAATCAGGGTGGTCTCATTTCCTGGCGGGGGTCTTGCCATCTTGCTTTGTCCTGTTCCTGAATCTCAGGGACCGCTTGCGGGGTGGTTGTCCGTCTGCAGGGGGTGGGGTGCTGGTGTGGTGGTCCCGTGGCGGGGTGTCCTGTCCACTAGCGCCGGCGGAGGTGGTGGGCAGTTCATCGTCCAGGCTAGTGTCAGGGGCCCCTTGGAGTGCCACGGTGTCCCTCATGGTCTTCTGTATGTCCTTCAGCACCCCTACTATGGTGCCCGGGGCGGAGCTGATGGTTCTGAGCTCCTCCCTGAACCCCAAATACAGTTCGTCCTGCATGTGCTGGGTCTCCTGAAACTTTGCCAGGACCGTCGCCATCGTCTCGTGGGAGTGGTGGTATGCTCCCATGATGGAGGAGAGGGCCTCGTGGAGAGTGGGTTCCCTTGGCCTGTCCGCCCCCTGTCGCACGGCAGCCCTCCCAGTTCCCTTGTGCTCCTGGGCCTCCGTCCCCTGGACCGTGTGCCCACTACCACTGCCCCCATGTCCCTGTTGTTGTTGGGGTGGTGGGTTATCCTGGGTTCCCTGTAGTGGTGGACACACAGCTGATTGACGTGTCCTGGGTACGGAGGTATGCGCCCGTTGGGTGGGTGCTGTGCTGGTGTTACCAGAGGGTGGAAGGTCAGTGTTGGGCTGTGCCTGTGCGAGGGGAAGCGACTGTCCCGAGGCCCACGATGGGCCGGGCTGGTCATCTTGATCCAGTTGGCCAGAGCTGCTGTCATCACTGTGGGCCTCTTCTGGGGGTGGGGTAGAGATATTTGGACCCTCCTGTCTGGTGACATTAGGTGGTGGTCCTGCAGGGGTATAAAAGCATGATTATTGCATGTGTGTGTGTCATGGTGTGCAATGGGTGGGTGAGCGTGTACTCTAGTGCTAGCTTTCCTGTGTGGGGGCTTGTGTGATGATGGTTAGTGGTTGTTATGGATATGTGCAGTGGGCATGCTTTGGTGAGGGGTATCCATGCTTTGTTGTGTCATGCAGGGCTTGGTGTTGGGATGTGTGGTTTGTGTTATTAATAAATTAGTGAGGAGTTTGAGTGATAGGGGAGGGGGAGAGGGTGGGGGTGTGTGATAGCATGCAGGGAGGGTGGGGGATATGATAGTTAAGATTTGACTTACCAGTGTCCATTCCTCCACTGACTCCTCTGAGGCCCTCAGGATGCATAATGGTCAAGACTTGCTCCTCCCATGTTGTTAGTTGTGGGGAAGGTGGTGGGGGTCCGCCACCAGTCCGTTGAATTGCGATGTTGTGCCTGGAGGCCACGGAACGCACCTTCCCCCATAGGTCGTTCCACCTCTTCCTGATGTCCTCCGGATTTCTTGGGTGCTGTCCCACTGCGTTGACCCTGTCAACTATTTTTCGCCATAGATCCATCTTCCTAGCTATGGAGGTGTGCTGCACCTGTGATCCGAATAGCTGTGGCTCTAACGGTACGATTTCCTCCACCATAACCCTGAGCTCCTCCTAGGAGAACCTGGGGTGTCTTTGGCGTGCCATGGGGTGGTGTAGGTGATGTGTGGGGTGATGTATGTGGTGATGAGTGTGGTGATGTGTAGTGGTGTGTGGTGTTTTGTGTGTGGATGTTGTGTGGGTGATGGTGTTGTGTGCCTCTGTGTGGTGGGGTTGTCTATTGCTGTGCTCTCTCTCTGTCGCCTTCGTCTCTAATTTTTGGTCGTAGGGGTTTGTGGGTGATGTGGGTGTGTGTTTTATATTGTGTTGTATGTGTATTTGGTGTGTGTATTTGGAATTGTCCAATGTGGCAGTGTTTTGGAGATGTGTGTGTATTTTGAGCGCGGCGGTGTGTACCGCCAATTGAATACCGCAGTTGAAAGACCGCTGTGTGAATTCGTGGGTCGTAATAGCATGGGCGTGTTTCTGTTGGCGTGATGGTGGAGGATTTGTTATCGCCAGTTTATCACTGACCTTTGGTGTGGCGGAGTTGTGTGGGTGTCTGAATTTCGGCAGTTTCCGAGATGTGGGTCATAATAGCTGTGGCCGAATTCCGCGGCCGCGGCGGTGTATTGGCGGTCTTCTGCACGGCGGTGCTGTAATGAACCCCATAGTCCTACAACACTGATTACAACCCCCACAAAGTATTTCTCCTCCCCAAACACCGAGCAGAACGGGAAACCAATCAAAATTAAACCAACAATAAACTCAAAATAATAAACATACAATAAAAAAATATTGAAAACAGGTTCTATATTAAATTTAATTCAAGACTTCAAAGAGGTATATAAACACATATGCAGCCGTCCACCATTTTAAATTCAGTGTTACTGAGAACACCATACAGAGAAGACGTGTGCACAAGAACAAAGATACAGCGATTAAAAAATAATCTAAGAGCGCCATCTACTGTATTTAACAGGTAAATTATTATTTGAAAATACCCATAAATTTAATTAATTAACAAAACACGACCCAAAATATGAAATAATAAAATAAAATATATCTCTTTAAAATTTCACAGATACACTACAGATTACTGACCAAGAAACAAAGAAAATCATTTAAAAACCAAAGGTAATTTCCACGTTTTTTCCAGAAACAAATTAACACAACTATAGAAAATCATTAAAAAATATTAATATGTATTTACCAAAAAAAAACACAATTAAATTCCCCTATAAACAAAAAAAACTAACTTAACCCTACCCAAAAAAATAAACTTGACATAATACCTTGCATAAAATAGAGCATTATAAAGAAAACATTAAAAAAAAATAATATAAATTTATATTGTGTTCAAACATAAAAACATACAGTAAATTTTAATTACTACACTCTTCTACATTTCTTTATATATACACCAAACACAGACACAATTAGTAGAAAACTACTTTAAAATACCTTCCTCCCAAAAACTGTAAAATTCTCTATTCACTCAAGCTTTCATTCCACAAAAATATTATAAGCCTGCCATTCACAAATATTTCAAAATATGTTACATAAAACTAATAAAATCCTCCTTCTGCTTCCCTGTCTCACAATCTTATTTTCCTCTTTAATTTTGCCAACCAGGAATTACCTGTAATCAAACTCAACAACTACACACCCGGTTTGTAGCTTTCCCCCTACACCCTTTATCAAACCTAAACAGAATCTAAAAATACTTGACACTGACCTCATCTGTCCATCTTTTAAAACACTACACAACTATCCCCTCAAGCTGCTCATTATAAAAAACACACTTCCTTATAAATACAAAAAATACAGTATTTAAGCAGTACTAAATATATAAAAATAAATAAAGAACAGCACAAACAATTCCATACATGCATAATCCATCTTCAAAAAACTTAACTCAAAGGAGTCGCAAAATACCAATTTACAAACAAAAATACTATAGCTACCTCACACAAACAAAACATCAAATCAAGTGGAAAGTAAAAAACACACCAATACAATGACTTCTAAACTCGTACTAATCAGTGACTCTCAAACACAAATAAAGGACACTACCTCTGATAAACATTTCCTTCATCAAAACAGTTCAAAACGAACTAAAGTATAAACATAAATAACTAGAGAATAATAATAATTTTTTTTTCAGATTCACCAAAAAAGCACAACAGCAGATCATCAACAACGCAAAGACCACTATCTTCAAAACCAAATAAAAAATATCTCCCAAACTGTAAGTATAAAAAAATACTATAACCACTCCACCAACTATTAACCTAAAAACGAAACCAGTATAACAACTAAAAAAAATCGACTAAATTAAATCCACCAAGAATTAAATTAACTCACATACCACACATAAATACAAAATAAAATCACTACTAATAATACACTAGATACTTACCAAAAAAGCAGCAACAAACAGTATATAACAGCACAACTACTAATCCTCCACCACAAATTACTTACCTTCTAACAGGTGCTGGATGACCAAAATAGCCAAACAAATAAACCAACTCCATAGAATACTTACCTGAAACCAGGAAATAAATACCCATTGAAAACCAAATGAACTATTATAACACCATTAAATAATTATATACTAATTAATTACTTATAACATTTTTTTTCTCTTTTTTTATTATTTACAGACTCTCAAAAAATTGCATCACAAGGCGAAGAAAGTTATGTGACATCAAGCACAGGACACCAACTCCTTAAGTTCGAAGGATATCTTTATTGCAGAGATAGAATTCAGCAAAATAGAAGTCATTGGAGGTGTGTACAATACTTCTCTTCAAATTGCAGAGGTAGAGCATCAACTCTAGAAAATACCGTCATTAAAACAACAGAACATAACCACTCTGCCTCTGCAATCGAAATAGAAGTATGAGAAAATATACAAAAAAAATAAAACAGATGGCACACACCTCCAATGAATCCTGCGGACAGGTGCTAAGGGGAGTAGCGCAATTAATTCCTGAACAGGTTGCAGGTAGCATGCCTTCAATACAAAACCTTAGACGAATGTACCAACGAGAAAAACAAGCACGTAACCCCCAACATGTTACACCACAATCCTATGCAGATATAAACATCGAACCAGAACTAAAACTTACCTTTTCGAATGAAGAATTCCTAATATACGACAATGAAAACCGTCAAAAAAGAATTTTAATCTTTAGTACAAACCGTAACTTACTAATCCTACAAAACAGTGAAATTTGGGTGATGGACGGAACATTTAAATCAACATCACATCCATTCAACCAAATATACAGTATACATGCTACAAAAATTAACCCCACAATCCCAATAGTATATGCATTACTACCTGATAAAAATTCCTCTACTTACAATGAATTATTAACAATAATCAGAACCAAAACAATAAATATAATACCTAGAAAAGTAATAAATGACTTTGAACTTGCAATGATAAACACAATAATAAAAATATATCCTGAAACACAAATACAAGGATGTTATTTTCCCTTTTCACAAGCCTATTGGCGTCGAATACAAAAATCATGCTTAAGTACAGAATATTTTTCTGACTGCATACTCCAATTTCAATTAAGAAAGCTAACAGCATTATGCTTTGTATCAGCTGATAAAGTAGATCAATATTACACAACAATCACAGAATCTAACTATTACACAATAAACAAAGACAAATTGTCCCCATTACTAAATTATTTTGAAGAAACATGGATAGGACACCTAAACACATCAGGATGCAGAAGAAAACCATGATATCCTATACAGTAGTGGAACTGCTACACAACATGTTTAGGAGCAAAAACTAATAATGCCATTGAAGGATAGCACAACTCCTTCAACAAAGCAATAGGAAAACCTCACTCAAACCTATATCATTTGCTGGAAATTTTGAAAAAGGAACAAAGTTTCCAAGAAATGAGGCTTGCTCAAACACTATCATGTAGCCTAAACCCACACACAACCCAAAAAAGCAAAAAATGTCAGAAAAGATATTGTCAAAAAAACAAGAATTCCCTTTAATAGTATCCTCAGACTACCCAGACAGTCTAGGATATATACTAACTTACTAACAACAACAAACAAACTCACCATTACTTGCCAGTTTACAAAACACCATTAACGTCTTAGTTGCTGGGCCTTCCCCCCCCACCGTCCTGAGCCCTTTTTTGGCT
This sequence comes from Pleurodeles waltl, assembly GCF_031143425.1. NCBI lineage: Eukaryota > Metazoa > Chordata > Amphibia > Caudata > Salamandridae > Pleurodeles > Pleurodeles waltl. Next base: position 358,463,612 of record NC_090439.1, read on the forward strand.
ATTTGGGGTAGTTGGTGCTTAGGCCTTTATAACTTTTTTCCACATAAGCTATCCACGCCAAATTTGCGTCCTTTTTCCCCAACATCCTATGGATTCTAAAGGTACCCAGAGTTTCTGGGTTCCCCTGGAGGAGAACAAGAAATTAGCCAAAATACACCTACAATTTTGTTTTTTTTTTCAAAGAAATTGGAAAAAAGGGCTGCCGAAGAAGGCTTGTGGTTGTTACCCTGAAAATGGCATCAACAAAGGGTTTATGGTGCTAAAATCACCATATTCCCAGCTTTCAGGAAAAGGCAGAGTTGAATCAGAAAACTACATTTTTCAACACAATTTTGGCATTTTACTGGGACATACTTAATTTTTACTATTTTTGGTGCTTTCATCCTCCTTCCAGTTAGTGACAGGAATGGGTGTGAAACCAACACTGGATCCCGGAAAGCTAAGTGTTTCTGAAAAGTAAACAACATTCTGAATTCAGCAAGGGGTCATTTGTGTAGATCCTACAAGGTTTTTCCATAGGAAAATAACAGCTGAAAAAAAACAATATTGAAATTGAACTGAAAAAAACTGCCATTTTTCTCAGCGTTTTACTCTGTAACTTTTTCCTGCAATGTCAGATTTTTTAAAGCAATATACTGTTACATGTGCTGGACTCTTCTGGTTGCAGTGATATATAGGGCTTGAAGGTTCATCAAGATCCCTAGCTACCCAGTGCCAATAAATGAGCTGCACCTTACAATGGGTTTTCATTCTATACCGGGTATAGACAAATTCATTTGCTGAAATATAAAGAGTGAAAAATAGGTATCAAGAAAACCTTTGTATTTCCAAAATCGGCATAAGATAAGGTATTGAGCAGCAGTGGTTATTTGCCCATCTCTGAATTCCGGGGTGCCCATACTAGCATGTGAATTACAGGCCATTTCTCAAATAGACGTCTTTTTTACACACTGTCTTATATTTGGAAGGAAAAAATGTAGAGAAAGACAAGGGGCAATAACAGTTGTTGTGCTATTCAGTGTTCCTATAAGTCTCCCAATAACAATGGTACCTCACTTGCGTTGGTAGGCCTAATGCTCGCGACAGGAAAGGCAATATGGACACATCACATTTTTACATTGAAATCTGATGTGTTTTTTGCAAAGTGCCTAGCTGTGGATTTTGGCTTCTAGCTCAGGCGGCAGCTAGGGAAACATACCAAACCTGCACATTTTCAAAACTAGACACCTAGGGGAATCCAGTATGGGCTGACTTGTGGGGCTCTGATCAGGTCCTGTTACCCATAATCCTTTGCAAACCTCAAAATGTGGCCAAAAAAAACCTTTTTCCTCACATTTTGGTGACAGAAAGTTCTGGAATCTGAGAGGAGCCACACATTTCCTTCCACTCAGCATTCCCCCAAGCATCCCGATAAAGATGATACCTCACTTGTGTGGGTAGGCCTAGTGCCCGCAACAGAAAATGCCCCAAAACACAAAGTGGACATATCGCATTTTCACAAAGAAAGCAGAGCTGTTTTTTTAAAAGTGCCTACCTTTGGATTTTGGCCTCTAGCTCAGCTGGCACCTAGGGAAACCTAGCAAACCTGCACAGTTTTGAAAACTAGACACCTAAGGGAATCCAAAATGGGGCGACATGTGGGGATCTGATCAGGTTCTGTTACCCAGAATCTTTTGCAAACCTCAAACTGTGGCAAAAAAAACACTTTTTCCTCATATTTCGGTGACAGAAAGTTCTGGAATCTGAGAGGAGCCACAAATTTCCTTCTGCCCAGCGTTCCCGCAAGTCTCCTGTTAAAAATGATACCTCACTTGTGGGGGTAGGTCTAGTGCCCGCGACAGGAAATGCCCCAAAACACAACGTGGACATATAGCATTTTCACAAAGAAAAACAGAGCTGTTTTTTGCAAAGTGCCTAGCTGTGGATTTTGGCCTCTAGCTCAGCTGGCACCTAGGGAAACCTAGAAAACTGCACAGTTTTGAAAACTAGACACCTAGGGGAATCCACGATGGAGTGACTTGTGGGGCTCTGATCAGTTTCTGTGACCCAGAATCCTTTGCAAACCTCAAAATGTGGCCAAAAAAACACTTTTCCTCACATTTCGGTGACAGAAAGTTCTGGAATCTGAGAGGAGCCACACATTTCCTTCCACCCAGCATTTCCCCAAGTCTCCCGATAAAAATGGTACCTCATTTGTGTGGGTAGGCCTAGTGCCCGCGACAGGAATAGATCACACAACGGTCAATGTGTGTACTTACATGAGGCAACTGTTGACCCTGGGGTGATCCATTCCTTACGCAGGCACTAGGTATAGGCACTCAAGTGGGGTAGTGTTTTTATCAGGATAGGTGAGGAATCATTGGGTGGTAGGAATTTTGTGGATCACAGCATATTCCTGTAGTTTGTGTGACAGAAATGCAAGAAAAATAGAGTTTTTATTCAACATTTCACTTTTGCAGGGTATTCTGGGTAAGAAGACTTTGGGGAATTCACACAAGTCACACCTCTGTGGACTCCCCCGGATGTCTAGTTTCCAGAAATGTTTGGGTTTAGTATGTTTCCCTATATAGCCGCCGAACCCAGGGCCAAAAACACAGGTGCCTGCTTTACAAAACCAGTTTGCTTTGTGATAGATAATTTTGATGTCTCCACAATACAATTTGGGCAGTGGAATTTGGGGCTAAACTAAATTGGGGAGCTCCCAAGAGATCACCCTCTCTGTGCTTGCCCCCGCATTCACCTGCTCTCTGGGTTGGGCTAACCCACTATTGCCCTGTTGCACAGACTGTGCTTGCGAAGGGACAAAAGGACTGCCCTCATAACCTCCCTCACAATTTACTGGAAGGAGTTATCCAATGGGACTCCTCCAACTGAAAAATCACTCCCAGAGTCTGCGCCATTGTCCTATCCCTCAGATGCTGTCTCAGTATCTGCTGTCTCAGTCTCTGATCCTATGTCAGAGCTGTCCTCTATAACCCGAGTGACGTCAGCAGCAGTCATCCATCAAGATGCCATTTCTGCTATTGGCTAAACTGTTGCTCTAAAAGACTAGCCTACAAAGACAGTCACAAAATTGCTGGTGTGTGTGTGTGACATGTGCAAAAGTAGAGGCCACCTTACCTGTGCTTCTTCCCTCAATCAGCACGTTCTTTCAAGACACTCAAACACCTTGTCACATACCATTTGTCAGTCTTTAGCACCTCCTGCACCCAGTCCAACAAACATTATTGGTGCTCCCACTCCCATGTCCTCCTCCTCGGATTCCCTCATTACCACCCAGCAAACGTGCTCTTCACCTCTCCATGGCCACCCCCCCACCCTGCACATACATTTCTTTTGTATTATAGCGCAGGTAGTGGCTGACTTTACAAATGTACTCAGCTATTTGCATAAAATAGAGATTTGCTCTTAGCAGTAGTCATATAAACCTTCTGCGCTTCTTTATGGCACTAAAACTGCCACTAGACAAAAGACTGATCCTTTTGTAGCAGAAACATAATCACGAGACTTACTTGACTTTTTTATTGCTGCCTAAAAGCTACAGTTGAAATGTGTCAGTTGAAGTATGTGCACTGCTTTGAAGACGCAAGCTGCAACTGCAAGACAACTGGTGGCAAATATATATATATAAAAATATATTTCTACTACAACGTTTCAGCTTCCGCCTTCCTCAGGTAGTACAAGATTGTTTGCTCAGTGGCTGACACTGGTGGATTTTCAAAAAGCATCATGAGTGAAGATTCCAATTGGAATGTGGAATCAATGCAGTCCTGAGAACTCTTCAGCTATGCAGAAATCAAGTGGTATTGTCAGTGATGTTCAGTCCATCTGGATGCAGTGATTTTAAACGGTACATCCAGAAATTTTGTCTGATGTCCAGTAGTTCTTCCTTTAAAACATGTTCCACAGGGAAAATCTTCAAATCTGATAGTATATGGTCCACAAGGTTAAAATGGTTGGCTACAACTATATAAACAAAAAATAACAAAAATACAAAAAAAATTCTTACTTTAAAATTCTTTCTTCCACCAATAAAGTCGTTGTTGCAGCACTCGTTCTTTAGGAAAAATCGTTCTTAAGACAGTAGTTACTCTGTACCTCTCGATACAGACTAACTAGTGGTTTAAGACTCATTTTTAAGGCGGGAAGGTACGTTCCACAGCAGCAAGACACCAATTAGCTGTGCAGAGGACTGGCGGTGGACCCCTGCCTCCTACACCACAACTAACAACATGGGAGGAGCAAGTCATGCATCCTGAGGGCCTGGCAGGAGTAGGAGGAGGTCCAGACTCTGGTAAGTCAAATTTCTATTACTATCACCCCCCACCTGCATGCCATCACAAACACCCACACCTACCCTCACTCCCATCACTTTACCACCTCCCACATACGCCACCATCACAAACCACTCATCCCAATACCAAGCCCTGCATGTAGCACCAATGCATGGACACCACTCACAGACCTGCATGGACACCCATCACTAAAGAATGCACATTGGAGAGAATCACCTAGCCCACAAAATCACTACTCACACAAGGCAAAGCTGCCAGGGCAATTACAACCATAGAGGGCAACACACCCATTCACAAGATGACACACACAGAAACAATAACACTTCATTTACATCCCCACAGGTCCCCCACCTAACGTCACCGGAGAGGAGATGCCAGCAATTTCGAGTCCACCCCCAGAAGAGGCCCACAGTGATGACAGCAGCTCTGGACACCTGGATCTGGATGACCAACCTGGCCCATCAGGGATCTCCGGACAGTCGGTTACCCAGGCACAGTCTCATACCACCACAGAGCCTCCCCCATCAGAAAACACCAGAACAGTACCCACCTATTGGGACCAAACCTTTGTCCCCTGGACACGTCAATCAGCAGTGTGTCCACCACTACAGGGACCCCAGGTCACCCCACAAACACAGGGCGATCAGGGACCTGGGGTCAGTGGTGGTGGGCACATGGTTCAGGGGACAGAGGCACAGGACAACAGGGAAGCTGGGAGGATCGCGGTGTGACAGGAGGAGGACAGGCCCAGGGAACCGACTCTCCATGAGGCATTTACCAACATCCTGGGAGCATACCACCATTTCCAGGAGACAATGGGCCAGATACTGGACAGGTTGCAGGAGATCCAGCAGCTGCAGGAGAGACAGTATCTGGGGATCAGGTCACCATTGCAGGGGTGCTGGCTGACACGGCCAACACGATCAGGGAGGCAGTGCACACCACCAGGCCCCTGACACTAGCCAAACCGATGATCAGCCTTCCACCACCACTGCCGCTAATGGACAGGAGGCCCCGCCATAGGACCAACAGGCCACCAGCACCCCACCCCCTGCAGAAGGAGAACCACCCGGCAAACGGTCACTGCGATCCAGGCAGAAGCGAGAGAACATTGCCAAGACCCCCGCCAGGAAATAGGACTCTCCTGAATGTCACCCTTGTGTCCCACTTTGTCACTCTGTCCACCTTGAACTGCCATTGGTCCCCTTCCCATGCCCTGTTGGACAATGCACCTGTGATACAAATATACTGGACTCCATCCTGGACTTTCCTCCATCATCAACCCACCCCATTGCACATCCCTCTCTAATTATTAGCACTTAAATACACACCATTTGAAAAAATACATGTATGGAGTCTGTCAAATCATTTAACCATGTTTTTTTAACAAGCTTTAAATACTGCAATATAACTGTACAGTATTTTATACATAGGAATGACCTGTAGTTGGCTGAAGTCAACACAGCACGAGCGATAGTGGGACACAAATATCTGAAAATAGAGATGAAAATGGGTACAGTAAGTGCGCATATATTTTTTTAAATTAGCCTGCCAGTGACAATGTCAAATACAAAAATGTCAATGTAAAGTGTAATTAAATTGTCTTACCTGAGTGCCATTGGAAGTACTGTCTTATAATAGCACTTCTGTTGTCCTCATCCTCTGCCTCCTCATCTTCACTGTCCACAGGGTCCACTGCTGCCACATGCCTATCTCCAGACTTATCCTCCTGCAGAAAAGGCACCTGGTGATGGAAGGCAAGGTTGTGCAACATACAGCGTGTCACGATGATCTGGCACACCTTCTTGGGTGAGTAGTACAGGGATTCACCTGTTAGATGGAGCCAATGAAACATGGCCTTTAGGAGGCCGAATGTCCTTTCAATTATTCTTTCTGTTCGCCCATGTGCCTCATTGTAACGTTCCTCTGCCCTTGTCCTGGGATTCCTCACAGGGGTCAGTAGCCATGAGAGGTTGGGGTAACCAGAGTCACCTGAAAATATTGAGGGACAACTGTTAGACACACACTAACCCTTATGGCCCACACCATACCCATACACCAACATCCACTGGGTGGGAACCAGGGCTCACCTATTACTCACACCCTGTGCCTCTGGAGTTGACCCATCACATATGGGATGCTGCTCTTCCTTAGGATAAAGGCATCATGTACAGACCCAGGATACTTTGCATTGACATGGGAGATGTACTGGCCTGCCAGGCACACCATTTGTACATTCATGTAGTGGAAGCTCTTTCGATTTCTGAACATCTGTTCTTTTCCTTGGGGGTGGGGGGGGACAAATGCAATATATGCTATATGCAGTAATGTTGGGGATATGTCCCATTACATAGAAATCAGCATTCACTGTGGCCAAATCCTCCACCTGGGGGAAAACGATGTAGCTGCGCATGTGTTTAATCAGGGCAGACAACACTCTGGTCAGCACTATTGAGAACATTGGCTGAGACATTCCTGCTGCCAAGCCCACTGTCACTTGGAAGGAGCCACTTGCCAGGAAATGGAGCACAGTTAGGACTTGCACAAGAGGGGGGATCCTGGTGAGCTGACTGATAGCAGATATCAGGTCAGGTGGCAATTGGGCACACAGTTCTGTGATTGCGGCCCTGTCCAGTCTATAGCTGAAGATAATGTGCCTGTCCTCCATTGTTGCCAAGTCCACCAGGGGCCTCTACACGGGGGATGTCTCCATCGCCGATTCATCCGCAGCGGTTGAAGTCTAGGGGGCAACGGTGAGTAGCTGGTCAGTATCCCATATTTTAAAACACTACACTGCATTGCGTGTTGTGACTAACACAAGATTGTTTTATAGGCCCGAATGGTGCATGTGTGTACTGTGACGCAGTTAGGTGCCATGGCCTGCCTTCCCCCTGAAATGGCGTCTGCCTGTCATTTATGGAGTGATATGTGGAAATGAGGTAATTCCGCTAATGTTGTGCGCCATTGTGGGAGGTGGTCGAAAACCGCTGTGCAACTCCTCATTGGATCCCATTGGGCCCTATGGGTTACAGTGGCCAATGGTGATGCACGCCGGCGTTGAAGGTACGCACCGCCACGGACATGACCACCATTTTCTATCTGTTCACCCACTTACTACCTGACCTTCAACAGGAGAGGACCTACACTGCAAGCGCTGCTGTGACCTGTATCTGGAACCCACCATGGCTCGTGTCACTGGTGAAAGGGCCCCTGCCTTCAACACTGTGGAGTTGGGGAGACTGGTGGATGAACTCCTACCCCAGTAATGAATGCTGTATGGGCCTCCAGACCAACAAGTGAGTACACTGTGAGCACGATGTGTGGGGAATGAATGCATAGAGTGCTGCGTGTGAGGGCCTCGTGTAAGGGGGGGGTAGTGTAAGGGTCCTGGGCAGTGTGCTGCATGTATGGTGGGAAATGTCTGTGCATAAAGGGATGGGAAGGCTATGGTGTGCCATCAGTGTAACAGGCTTGACAGTCTGCTGACACCTTTTTTCTATGTGTATTTTTCTGCATGTCTGCGCCCATCAGAAAAAGGGTATATGGCGTGCCATCGCCAAGGATATGTGGATGCTGGGGGTCTATGGCAGGTGGAGCACCCATTGTCGGAAATGGTGGGAGGACCTGAGACGCTGGGCAAGGAAGATGGAGGAGGCCCAGCTGGGGATGACCTCCCAACAAGGAACAAGGTGCCTGTCGAACCCTGACCCCCCTGATGACCCGCATACTGGCGGTGGCCTACCCGGAGCTGGATGGGTGCTTGAGGGCATCACAGTAGCCACAAGGGGGTGAGTACAGTTTCCAAATATACTACTTGCGCATGGTGGGGTGGTCTCTGGGTGGGAGATGTGGGCCTGTGGGTGTCCCTAGGCCAGGCCAGACATTGCAGGGTAGATCCCATGTTGGGTAGGGTATGATATGAACGTCCACCAACCAAGCTAGTAGGCATCCATTACTGGGCAGGGGTCTGTGGGTCTCTGATATGCTGTTAGTGGTGTTAGGTATTACTGTCCATGGGCTGGTGACTAGCACTGTGACAGGTAGTGCACTGCCTAATGTGTAGGGCTGTTCCCTGTGTGTGTGTGTGTGTGTGTGTGTGTGTGTGTCGTATACACCAACGGTGGTGTTGGAGCAGCCATTGACCCAGTGTATACTTTGTCTCTTCCCCCCCTTTTTGTTTTGTCACCCTGTCCATATGTGCATTAGCATCATGCGGCGGAGGAGCAGAGGCACTGGTGACGGAGGGAGCTGCATCCCACAGGGCCCAGTAGGCCGAATCCACTGACGGTGAGGACACCAGTAGGACGGAGGGCGAGGGGAGCACCACGGCGGAGACAGGAGGGGACAGTTCGGACAGTGATACCTCCTCCGATGGAAGCTCCCTGGTGATGGCGGACACATCTGTGGTCACCACAACTACAGGTACAACCGCCAGCCCCAGTACCAGCACCGCCCTCCCAGGAGCCCCTCAGCGAGTTTCCCGTGTCCGCTCACCCAGAAGAGTAGGCATCTCCTTCGCCCCAGGCACCTCAGGCACTGCCCCAATTAGCCCTGTTGCCCTGAGTGAGGAGGCTTTTGACCTCCTGAGATTCATCTCTGTTGGGCAGTCAACGATTGTGAATGCCATCCAGGTGCTGGCAGGCCATTTGCCACAAACAAGTGCATTCCTGGAGGGCATTCACTCTGGCATGAAGGTCCAACAGAGATCAATCCAGGCTCTGGCCTCCTCTCAGATGTCAGCCATTGTCCCTGTTTCTAGCCTCCCCCCCTCCAACTTCCTCTACCCAGTCCCATTCCCCATAACCCCAACCTATCCCAAGCACTCAGGCAGACCAGCATGCACCCAGGACAACACACTGGAGTGATTCAGGCAAGCACAAGCACCACACATCATCCCACAGGCACTCACACAAGCACCATCCAGAATCAGACATACCAACATCTACTGCCACCACTGTGTCCCCCTCCTTCTCGTCATCCACCTCCCTCCCAGTAGCGTCTACACTCACTCCTGCATGCACTACATCCTCATCCACTACCTCCATCACCATCATGCCTATCACTACACACGCCTCACTGGCAGTCACCACCCACATCCATTCACACATCCCCTGTGTCCTCTCCCACTGTGTCTGTGCCCCCTCCTCCTAAAGTACACAAACGTAAGCACTCAGACACCCAACAGCCATCCACCTCACAACAGCATCCAGCCCAGGCACCTGCACCCAAACACAACAGACAGACACCTCCTACAACCACTTCCTCTTCCTCCACTCCCAAACCTTCACCCTCTTCCTGCCCGAATGTCTCTAAGAAGCTTTTCCTCTCCACCATTGACCTCTTCCCTACCCCTACCCCCATCCTTCACATTGGGCCATGGCGGTCATAACCTAGACAAGCTCCCCAGCCATCTAGTCTATGGCCACAGTAGTGTCGACAGCTACTGCAGGTGGGAGAGGATCCCGGGAACTATCCAGCAGTACTGGAAGTGTGCATACAGCAGGTGCATCAAGGAAGGGCTAGGTGGCACCACCTGCTTCCAAAAGGCAGGGCTAGGACGCACCACCAGCTGCCAAAGGGAAGGACAAGTAGGCACCAACAGCTGCAAAAGGGAAGGGCAAGGGGGCAGCAGGCAGGAAGGACAGGAGGCCTGCTGCTGGGACTCATTCAGAGCCCCCACCACCAACCATGGTGGTTCAGCCATCCGAGGCTGCAGGGGAAGGGCAGGAGCCTCCCCCCCCCACTGCCAGCCCTGTCACCAGCACCACTGAAGCACCACCAGCAGCACCACCACCAGCACCACCACCTCCACCGCCTCCAGCAGCAGCAGCCCCAGTGTGCAGCCGTCCGAGGCTGCAGGGGAAGGGTTGGAGCCTCCCCTCACCACTACCAGCCCCGCCACCAGCACCACTACCAGCACCGCCACCTGCACCACCACCAGCAGCCCCAGTGGGTAGCCGTCAAGGCTGCAGGGGAAGGGCTGGAGCCTCCCCCCACCACTGGCAGCCCTGCCACCAGCACCACTGCCAGCACTGCCAGCAGCACTGCCACCAGCAGCAGCCACATGCACCACCAGCAGCAGCCCCAGTGGGCAGCCATCTGAGGCTGCAGGGGAAGGGCTGGAGCTTCCCCCCATCACTGCCAGCCCCGCCACCAGCACCACTACCAGCACCACCACCAGCACAGCCACCAGCACCGCCAACTGCACTGCCACCAGCAGCAGCAGCCCCAGTGGGCAGCCATCCGAGTCTGCAGGGGAAGGTCTGGAGCCTCCACCCACCACTGCCAGCCCCACCACCAGCACCACTGCCAGCACCGCCACCAGCACCGCCACCAGAAACAGCCACCTGTACCACCACCAGCTGCAGCAGCCCCTGTGGGCAGCCGTCCGAGGCTGCAGGGGAAGGGTTAGAGCCTCCCCCCACCACTGCCAGCAGCCCCAGTGGGCAGCCGTCTGAGGCTGCAGGGGATGGGCTGGAGCCTCCCCCCACCACTGCCAGCCCCGAAACCAGACCCGCTACTTCCACCATTGAGCAGCTGTCACTGCCAGGGGTCAGTGTGTAGTTCTGCCTCCATGGGCTGTAGTGCGTCCTGGACCCTGCAAATCTTGTAGGTGTGACACCCAGGTGAGAGACTGTGACCTTGCACTCCACAAGATCTGCATCACAGGGCACAATTACCCCTCGAAAACCAGAGAATGAAGCCATCCACTCACCCCATCCTTCCAAGGATGAAGCACACTGGGCACAAAGCCCCCTACAGAACCAGTGGAAGAAGCCATCCACTCACCCCATCCTTCCCACGATGAAGCACACTGGGCACAAGGCCCCCTCCAGAACCAGTGGAAGAAGCCATCCACTCACCATTTTCCTTCCCAGGATGAAGCACACTGGGCACAAGGTCCCCTCCAGCACCAGTGGAAGAAGCCATCCACTCACCCCATCCTTCCCAGGATGAAGCTCACTGGGCACAATGCCCACTCCAGAACCAGTGGAAGGAGCCATCCACTCACCCCATCCTTCCCAGGATTAAACACACTGGGCACAAGGCCCCTTCCAGCACCAGTGGAGAAGCCACCCACTTGAGAGACTGGCTTTGTACTCCCCAAGACCAAGCAGCGGGCAAACCACCCACTAGAGAGACTGTGGCCTTGCACTCCCCAGGACCAAGCAGTAGGCAAACCACTCAATCGAGAGACTGTGGCCTTGCACTCCCCAGGACCAAGCAGTGGGCAAACCACTCAGTTGAGAGACTGCAGCCTTGCATTCCCCAGGACCAAGCAGTGGGCAAACCACCACTTGAGAGACTGTGGCCTTGCACTCCCCAGGCTATCGCACAGGGCATGTAGCCCCCTCCAGGACCAGTGGCATTGTACCATCTTCCGGCTGAGGTGCCCCCCCCATTCTCCATCCCCCTGAGGTGCCTGTGTGTTTTCAACCTGATGCCATGAAGTGTTCTCTCCGTGTTGTTGCAGGAGTGAGGTGGGGGCTTGGCCTATGTGTTGTGGCCCTGTGGCCCACGGACATTGAGGACTGGGCAGTGTCCCTCCATTTGTAAATATGTATATACGTTTGTATTTTGATGCACTTATTCATGTTATTTTATCATATTACACTCACTTTCTTTCAATAATTTTGTCCTTGCATTATTCCTGAGTGGTAGGGGGTGAATATGTAATGTTACTGCATCTGGTTGTGTGTATGGTGTTGGGGGTAGGGGTGTTGCATGTTGCGTGTGCGTGTCACTCTCTTTTTCCTCCACCCTCCCTTGTGTGCTAGGCGGCAGTACTCACCGTGGTCGTCTTCACCAGCGTTCCTGCTCGTAATGCAGCAAGAGGTAGACGAGCATGGGGAAAATGTGCATCTCGGGCTCCATGGCGTTGTGGTAGTTCCCTGAGTGTCCAGAGGTGAGTCCTTTGACTTCTGTGTTCTGTTTCTGCTGTGCTTTTGATGTTGTTGGTACTGCCCCATAAAAGGTGGCAGATAGGCCTGTTGTAATACTGTGGGCGGTACATTTTCTTCCGCCTGGCTTTTGGCGGTTACAGCTGTGGTGCTTGTTGCTACAGCCATGGCAGTCAGAGTGTTAAAGTGGCTGTCTGTCTGAGCGGTTTCTGCTGTGGTCATAATTCCATTTTTTTTATCTCTGGCCTGTTGGCGGTACCACAGCCATTATCACAGACCGCCAGGGTAGCAATGAGGGCCTTAGTCTGCAAACTGTAACAAAGCTATATTTTCCAAAACTATCTTGGGCAGTTGGTAATACCTTGGTTGGAATAAAATTGTCACTAGGCATAGCAGAGATAACATCCATTGTGATAGTAGACCAACGTTTTAAGGATGTGTGTAGAATAAAGAAGGATTGTTAACGTTTAATGTTGTCATTTTTTTTTTTTTTTGCACAGCCAGCACAAGTCTATAGATGTTCCTTTGCATACTGAGTAATTGAATTTCACCAATAATTTCTGGTTACTAGTTGCAATATGTCCCTTTCTCCAAAATACTTGCTAATTTATAGAATTGTGACTTTTCTTGAAGAATCTGCAGTCATGCTTGATTGGAGGGCAGATATAAACAATCTAGGCAGATATAAACAATCTATGAACCAATGAAGTCCATCCTTCTGTGAACTATATTTGCCTTACCTAATCCATTCAGAAATTATCGATAATAGCATCTCTTCTTTGAAGTGTGGTGACATGTTCAGAAGAAAACATTGATCCTGCTACAATGTCTGTCAATGATAGCCTTGGCCATGATCAGAAATATTCTTGTGATCTAAAAATACTGTGAATGTTTGTTTACCATGTTCTCAATTTGTCAAAAGCTTAATAGCAAACTTTTCTTTGTCAGTGGTATGTATAGTTTCTTTCAACAGAACTTAATTTTGGGGAACTTATAAGATAGGATGAAGTTGTCCAGTATGAAAATGCCTCTGTTGCATGATGGCTCCTACCGATGTATCAGATACATCTGCCTCAACATAAATTCTCTAATTAGCTGTAGCAAGTAGTGTAAGTAATTGTTCTTATAAGACTTGAAGCACAGCTTTGGCAGCTTCAGACCATTCCCAAAGGTATTCCTTTCTTTAGTAATTTGGTTTTGTGAGATACTAACTGAGAAACAGATGAATCCCTGATTAATATTACCAATTCCAAGAAGCCCTGCACATTTTTAAGGTTTGGACATTAAGGGGCATATTTATACTCCGTTTGCGCCGAATTTGCGTCGTTTTTTTCGACGCAAATTCAACGCAAAACTAACTCCATATTTATACTTTGGCGTTAGACGTGTCTAGCGCCAAAGTTCATGGAGTTAGCGTCATTTTTTTCCGTGAACACCTTCCTTGCGTTAATGATATGCAAGGTAGGCGTTCCCGTCTTAAAAAATGACTCCGATGCTATTGCGTCGGATTTATACTCCCGGGCAAAAATGACGCCCGGGAGTGGGCGGGTCTAAAAAACCCGCATTTGCGCCGGATTTTAGCGCCTGGGTCAGGGCACCTGTGGGCTCAGAATGAGCCCAGAGGTGCCCTCCCCTGCCCCCATGGACACCCCCTGCCACCCTTGCCCACCCCAGGAGGACACCCAAGGCTGGAGGGATCCACCCCATGGACATTAAGGTAAGTCCAGGTAGGTATTTATTTTTTTTTGTTGTGGCATAGGGGGGCCTGATTTGTGGCCCCCTACATGCCACTATGCCCAATGGCCATGCCCAGGGGACAGAAGTCCCCTGGGCATGGCCATTGGGCAAGGGGGCATGACTCCTGTCTTTGCTAAGACAGGAGTCATTTCAATGGGGGATGGGCGTCGGAAAAAAATGGCGCAAATCGGGTTGTGGCGATTTTTTTGCCTCAGCTTGACTTGCACCATTTGTGGACGCCCATACACCATTTTCCCCCTACGCCGGCGCTGCCTGGTGTACGTCGTTTTTTTTAACGCACACCAGACAGCGCTGGCGGCTAACGCCGGCTAACGTCATTCAATAAATACGGCGCCCGCATGGTGCTTCAGAATGGCGTTAGCCGGCGCAAATTTTTTTGACGCAAAACTGCGTTGGCGCAGTTTTGCGTCAAAAAGTATAAATATGGGCCTAAATTACTGCCTGCTTCTTCTTTTGATCCATGCCGATTGCCTGAATAGAAATGACAAACCATAGAAACTCAATTGACTCTGGATGAATGTCACAATACTTTGCCTTAGCATACAGATTATTTTATAATTCTTCAGATACTTCCTTTACATGCAACGTGTGGTCTTTCACTATAAAATAATTTTTTGACCTGCATGGAGTGCCCTGGAATTGACTGATCTTGTTGCTTTAACTATTTGGCGGAACCCATTGCAGAGGCACCAACACGTTATATATGTTTATATATATATATATATACACCCAGGGCCTGCTCACTATATCTCAAGGTGCAAACCTTCGGGACATAGTAGTTTGCTGAGCTATAACAGGTCCCACTAAGCCAGAGCAAACTGTAGGTCTGCTCTCAGCAGGCAGGAAAACAGATGAAATGATTGCTCCTGCATGCAGGTAGCAACATTTCTTGCTGCTCCCTGTGTGTAGGAGCACTAAGACCATGGGAGAATTGCCCCCCCCTCAGTCCAGATCCAATCTGGCACAGATGCTTATGCATTAGTGCCGGATTAGAGCACAATCTCTTCTGCAGTGACTGTGATGAGTGGGATCTTTCCTGTCCTCTTCTGGTGAGAGCAGAGTTCATCCTTTCAGTTATTAAGAGTATGCAAATGTGTAAAATGTAAGAAAACAAAAGGTACACTGTTCCAATAGAAAGCAAAAGGTTTTCTATTTTTTTTTATTGGAACAGTGTACCTTTTGTTTGTTTAGACTAGACGGGAGGCTGTACACTGGACCATTAACCTTCCAGTCCCCCCTCCTCTTGAAATAAATGTGTAAAATGACCTTTCAGCTCTGTCTGTTTGGCTCCACCCCATGTCGGTTGGTAGTATGTATTGATCCTCCTATGATTTTCCAGCTTGATGGACAGCTAACCAAAAGGCTGCACGAGCGTTCATCATGCAGAGGGTATCTCAACTAAACAAACAAGCACTTACTTGATACCTGTTAGAGGAAGTACCATTGTTTGGTGGAAATTCAATTCTTTCTAAACTCACTGTTTTCTCTATATATGATGATTCATATTAGCACAGATCACAGGAGGAATATGCTAGAGGAACAGTCACATTGCCAAAATTACACCAGACATGGTCCATGAAGGAATTACCTCATGGTCCTTTAAGTAGGGGTAGAGTAGAATGTGCACTATGCATTTACCCAATGAGGTAGCACTTACTAATTAGCCAGTAGAAAGTACTCCTGCTGGGTAGACATTTTGCATAAAACTGTGGATTCTTCTTGAAAAAATAATCAGGTAAGGACCCATTCTGGCACTGATGCTTATTTCATAGAAATTAAACCTCAGTGGGAAGCACTTACAAATATAAATATAGCAGATGCCACCCTTTGAAGCCCGCTTCTCTAAAGGACAAACCCTCCCAATTTATTGAACTTATTGAGGGCAAAGCATGGCAGTTTTCCCAGGAATACCATGTTGGGAAATGCCTGTGGCCAATCCCTGCTCCTTCCTGGAGAGTTTCAGGGTGATCCGTCAAGCGGGGCTGAGAAAAAAGGAGAGGTCTCAAAATCAAATTCCCCCTTGCATTTTCTATTGACACCTCAAAAACCTGCTGAACGGAATTACACCAACTTTGGCAGGAAGCTAGATCTTGTTTCACAGATTGTGCTATTTATGATTTGGTATAAACCCGTTCTGTAGTTTTTGCAAAATTAAGGATAAAAGATATTTGTATATCTGAATGTTTGGGTCGCCGAGAGTCCCGCATGAATCAAAAAATTGAGCTTTTTGATTGGTCTAAAGGCCTGTTTCCCATCATTCTTCATGCTCCCACGTGCCCCCACAGGAGCTGGCACTCCTGATTGGCTGGCTGTGGGAAGTTTCGGAGTGAAATGGCCTCATTTTCTGTTCACTGTGAAAATTATAAGATGTTGTGAGAATGAACTACAAAAAGCTATATAGGGAGGCAGGAGAAAGGCATCCTGTCCTCCTAGTTGTTGGGAGGAGTCTTTAAGGGATAAGTACTGTAGGTGAAAGATATGTAAATTATTTTTTAATAAATGTTGTGATCTTGCGGGACTCTCGCAAGATCATGAAAAGTAGAAAGGGGCAGGTGCCCTTTCTTACACATCTTATCCCTCTAGGTATTGAGAGGAGGTTTGTGAGGCATAAGTACTGTGAAAATAAATATATAAATGAGTTTTGGAAAAATGTTGAAATCATTCAGGACTTTAACAGAATCAAAAAAAGTAGAAAGCAGTAGGTGATATCTCAATACACTCTACTATGCACATCTGTCACTGTAGGAAGAAGTCTTATTGCAGTTGGTATTTGTTTATCACACCCTACTATTTACACCCATCACCTTAAGAAGAAGTCTAATCACCCTCTCCCCACAAGCTACTGTATATGCCAATCACCTTGTCAAGAGGTCTCATTGATGAGGGCAGTCCCTCCGTACACCCTACTCTGCATGCCAGCCACCCTACGAAGAGGATTAAGCAGAGAGGCCAGTCTCACCCCACATTGTACTGCACAAACTTGTTGTATAGGGGAGAGGTCTGTGTGGAGAGGCAATCCCTCCCCACATACTAATACACACCCAAGTCACCTTTGAAGAGGTATTAGAAGAGAGGCCACACCCTCCTCACTCGCTACTATGCATGAGCGTCCCCATGAGGAGAAGTCTCAGCGAGAGGTCAGTCACTCCTCACACACCCCTAATCCAAGACAGAATTCTCAACAAATAGGCCAGTCCCTCCCCACACCCTACTGTGCACATCTGTCACGCTGGGGAGAGGAATCAGCAGAAAGCCCAGGCTGTCCCTACAGCCTTCTTTCCAGATCTGTCACCCTGGATAGAGGTCTCAGTGGAGATGCCAGTTTCTCACCACACCATAGTATGCATGCCTGTCAACCTGCACTTAGCAGGCATTAAAAAATGCAGATACGAATGGTGCAAAGAAATCTCATAGATTCCTTTGCGCCATGTTTTCAGCCCCCCTTGTGCCAGAACACCCCCTTGCACACATTATGCCTGGTGTAGGCATAATGTGGCGCAAGGGTTTCCAAAGCGGTGCAATGCATACCTCGTGCCACTCTGTAAATATGGCATGGCGTTTTTCCCCTTCCAACGCCACATTACCATAAAAAAATTACACTAATGTGGCGTTGAAACAGTGCAAGGGTTTTAGAAATCTGGCCTTTGGTTCTTTTTCTATTATTCCCATGCAAAAACACTTCACCCTACACTCTCTCCACCCCTGGAAGGGGAGCTGCTTCAAACCTTTGCTAAGGTTCGCCGGAGTGGAGTTTGTAAATGTGAGTAAAATTACACATTTTTCAGCTTTCACAAGATGTCAAGGCAAACCACAGCTTGAAAGTCCAATGAACCACTCATCTTAGCACTACCCTTTTTCTCTGTTTCCAATATATATATATATATATATATATATATATGTATATATATATATATATATGCACACTCGTGTTTTAGAAGGAGTATGAGGGGGAACAATGAGCTCACATAATATTTGCCCCAGGACATGGAAAATTTGTGGTATATCATTTGCCCCAGGACATGGACAATTTGTGGTATATCATTCGCCCCAAACTGCACTTTAATTGCTGAAGTTACAGCAACAAGTGTTTCACATTTTGTTATCACTCAGTTTGATTACGACTCAATTTAGTGTGACTCCCTCTCTACAGGTGCTTACAGAAACTGTTTCAAGTCTTGAACTTTCATGACTAGGCTAATACATTCTGGGCATTTTGGTCTTGTTTTGATTCCACTGACCTAAGATGACTAACAAAACTGAAATCAGTTTTTTGTAGGTAAAAAGTTCCGGATGCCGATAATATCCGTAATGACCTGGAGTGAGGTGGTCACCCTAAGTCAATTTTTCTTCATTGCCAAATTCAAATCACACATACCTATACCTGAGTGATGCCATTCTATGACAACATTGTAGATGCATACTGCTTTAATCTAGGGGACATTACAATTCTTTGATGCTAACTCTGTCATGATTTTTGTACAACTACAGCTTTTAAGACAGCTGTGGACCTGTTCCAAAAATGTGTTTTTTAAATCCTTAAGAGAAAAGACCTGAACATATTTCTTTATTTTCATGATTGCCATGATAGAGCTTATGTAAGTCTGCAGTGACAGATCCTTTTCCTTCTTTCCATGAATATATTTATTTATTAATACATGTACCTACAATTATTTCATACTATTGTTTTAGGATTTTTAGAAGCCCCATCTCTAATTATATCATCTTCTTTTTTCCTAAGCTAAGTTTCCAAAAACAACAAAAGTAACTTAAAAAAACAAAGGCTCTGTTTGGTGACCCAAATATTTCATTACATATTTTTTATTTCATGTAAGTGGTCCATGTTAACCAATGATACTTATCAGTTCATATATATTGTAATGCACATATGGGCCAAAGAATATTTTGCCGTCCACATGCATTAAAAAATGATGATCTCCTTGTTAGACCTGTTAGTCTTAGGATGGGCTTTGACCAACCAATCCTTTTGCCTTTACCCTTCTATTTTTCTGAATTCATTTGTGTTGGCCTTGAGACTCTGTGCGCCTTACTATTGCTAACCAGTGCTAAAATGATTGTGCTCACCCCCTAAACAATGGTAAAATTGGCTTAGACTTGACTGGCGTATTTAATTTACTTATAAGTCCCTAGCAAAGTGATGTACAATATACCAAGGGCCTGGAAATGAAATGTTACTAATGGACTTACAGCACCCATTGTGCCTCCCACTTAAGTAGTTGTTTAAAACACGCCTCAAGCCTGCCTCTGTAGCCTGCCAGGAGTTTTGTTTTTAACATCCATTTCCACTTGGCAATATAACCACTTGCAAAGTCCAAAATTCACTTTTTATTACATATGTCACCTCTAAGGTAGGCCCTTAACAGCCAATAGGACAGGGTGCATTGTAAAGGAGAAGCTGGACATGTACTTTTATATTTTACATGACATGGTAGTGAGCAACTCATACATCTGTTATTCACTACTGTGAAGCCTACCTCTCAAATAGGATAACATTGGGCTACCTTATACTATTTAATAAGTTCCACCTTTGATTGAGAGCAGCTTTGGTGTTTGAGGAACTGTAACTTAAAATCATCTATAATGGTAAAGCTGTATTTTATGTAGCAGTTCAGATATTGCCACTTTTTTAAAGTTGGCATTTTTTTGTCCTAACTATTTGGTGACTGGACCCTGTTCCTGGGTCACAATAACATGACTAGGTGTAATTGTTAATTGGCATTTGTGTATTCACTTCTCAGCTGGCCTAACCTGATACCTGTATCCAGCACGTGCTTCATCTCAGTCAGTCTCAACTTGTGACTTTGTCCTGGTTTGGCGCAACCAGATAATCACAGTTCGTGCAACCAGATAACCTCAGTTGGTGCTTTCTGCTTTTGAGCATTATTTTTACTTACATTTTGAAATTGCAAATCTTTGCTTCTACTGATTAGATTTTTGTTGTTTTGGTGTCAAATAATCTATTAATATGTAGTCTATATTTCTAAATTGGAGTGGGATTTTTCTTGTGATGTATTTTGACTTTATAGCTGTTTGTGTGCTGCTTAAATACTGGACATGTTATCTTAGCCTGACTTCTGTTGTGCCAAGCTACCGGAGGATTAGGCATAGGTTAATTTAGTGATGTTTGTGGTTCATTTTGACAGGGATTGTGGCTGTTGCTTGAAAGGACCCACACCCTACCCAACTAACAATCAAATTTCTAATACCCCCAAGTTTTGGCATCCTGTTATTTGAATAATCTAGAAACATGTAAAAAATAAAGGTGAAAAGTGAAAAAGCCAGTGGGTTCTATATGAGGGTGGGTGTAGAATTCCACTCCCTCAGCGAAGTTAGCAGAGGTTTCCCCATTCCGCGAGGAATGCATAGTTCCGAAAAGCTCTGCAAAGTGGCATGGAGCAGAGTTTTATCCCTTGCTCACGCGTGCCAATGTTAAGTTGGAAAGCACGAGAAATCGCTAAATTGGAGAGTGCAAGTGAGATTTTTGAATGCAAGCCGTCGCGGTATGCTGTGACTGCTCTAAACGGGAAAGCTGCCGCTTGCAGTAAGGAATCTTCCACTCGAGTAGAAAGTCCACTTGAGTGGCAGAACGAGGTAAGCACCCTCTGGCATTCCGGGCGAAGCCACTCACCCTGATTTTACAACACAGGAGAAAATCCTGAAGCTGAAAATCAGTGCAAACAGAATGACTTATCCACTCCGCTTACAATGGCTGGTTTTTTTCGGCACTTTGCTGAGTTCCACATACCTGAACTCCGCAAACTCTGCCTAGACCTAATTCTACAGTTGGTTTCTACTTTGAAAATGAAATAAACAATTAGTTACTGAGCACAAATTGTTACTGAATAGTTTCTATGTTTTGTTTGATCTACATAAGTCATGATAAAAAATAATAATGATATGGAGTGGAACAGAAAAATCCCATTGTACTCTGCCGAAAAAACTTCCAGAATGTAATGTTATCATTACCGTTTTTAGGTATGGATAAGGCCTCATTTTTTGGCAATGCTTGTTCTCATCTTAAAGCTTGACTGCCAATCTTCAATTATCCCAGTAATTACAAAACATAATAGTTGTGTAATGACAAATGTAGAAATCTCCAGTGATAGTTTCAAAATTCTTATGGAAACAGATTAACATTTTGAAACAAAACAGGAGAATTTAAAGAAGCAATATTTTGCACTTGCATTATTCTTTCATAATTAAACTATTCAAGTATGTTGGAATAATTAATATCATTAATGTAGCTGTAATGTAGTTTTTTCATATACTTATGGCATTAAATATATATTTGCCATCACTCAGGTAAGATTTTAAGACAGACATTGAGGAGAGTATTATGAACTATTTCTTTAATCATTCGATAGGGAAACTCCTCACCACTGTCCATAAATATTGATATGTTTCTATATATCATAAAAGATTACGGAATACCGTGGTGCCACCTAAAAAACATATATATATACTAAAAAATAAACTGCACCCACTACACTAAATTTGACAAATACACTGTACTGCAGCACGTTTTCATTTTTCTTAAAGATTTCATTTTAAAAAATCACACATAACCTGGGTAATACTTAGAAAGTGATGCCCTACTTACAAAACATTTTTAAAATCAAATGTGTTATTAAATTACAAACAAACACTACTACATTATGTTTAAGGGGACATATAGTTCATTTGAATATTTGTTTAAATCTTTTACTTATTTAGTGGCAGATTTAAGAGCCCGTAGCGCCAACTTAGCATTGGCGAAGCAAAATTGTTTTTACACTAAGGCGGCCCTCAAGTTGCATTTTCCCTGTGCCATATTTACAAAGGAAAATTGGTGCAAGGAAATTTAAGAGATTTCCTTGCACCATTTTTTGTGGCACTTTTAACGCCTGCTCAGAGCAGGCGTTAAAAGGGGGCATACCATTGTTTTCAATGGGCCCCTATGTACTCTGCAGGAACAGCAGAAAAATGTTGGTGCTACTCCTGCAGAGTACATAATTAGCATAAAAAAAAATATGCTAATGTCCCCTACCCTGCTCCATGGTGCGGCGTATTTTAAATACGGTGCACACATGGTGGTGGTAGAGTGGCGCTAAAGGGCACAAAAACCGTGGCGCTGCACTGTATGGTGTGCCACTTTTCTTAAATATATGCCCTTTCTTCTTTTTATTTTACACCAGCTGTGTTGTGGTTTTTAAGGTCAAAATATAGTGTATTACAGTTCATGTAAAGAATTGAAAAAAACATTAAATATGCAAACATTTTAAAACACTGTACTGCACTTTATTTCCACTTACAACCCAGAAAGCACACTAAGCATGGTATGAACTACATTTTGCACTTTCAATTTTGGAAGTGCAAAATATTGTTTACACCACACTAACGGCCTCATTATGAGTTTGGTGGTAGAACCACCAGACTGCCATGTTGGTGGTCCTAAAAAGACCACCCTAATACGACTCAAACAGACCGTATTGCCGAAAGCCAATCAAAAAAGGCAGACCAGCAGTGGTGAGGAGGCCCGGAATTAACCGGTCCAATCTCCAGCGCTGACAGCACCGCAACCAGCTACTGACCATATTACAAGTCCAAAGTCACAGTGGTGGACAAACATGGCGGACAGCCAATGGTGGTCCAAACCACAGTGGTCTGAGGTCAGCAAAGTAATACACAACGGCACATTGGATAGATTTGAAAACAACACTGCTGACACATATTGCCAAACTGGACACACCTGCAAAAGATACTATAAAACACACCTCCTCACATACCACAATCCTCTACATTACCAATGCAACACACAGAAGCTACAGCAAATTATTTACAGAACAGATACTAGGCACCATGTTTTCTCCCCATCTCTCTTCAAACCCATCATACACTTTTGCCCAGACACCCTTTTGTACTTCCGCTCTTTAGTAAGTCACTGTCAAAATATTATTTTTTTTCTTTTCTACCATGTCATGTTTTAAAAATCCATGTTGTTCTGATGAGTTGAGAGTCATGGTGGATGAAATCATAAGAGTAGAGACACAATTGTTTGGAGTACACGTCCATCACACTCCTCTGAAAAGGAAAATGGAAATGTGTAACAGGATAGTCAACAGAGTGAATGCTGCACATGAAGGAGGACATCAGTAAGAGGTGGAACATCCTCAGGGGCAAGGTATGTTCCCTGGTCTACAGACACCAGCTGCAGACTAAGAAGATTGGTGGTGGCCCTCCCAGTGCCCCATTACATCTCTTTCCCTGGTAAGAGAAGGCCTTGCCGATCCTGCATCCTGAGGGCTAAACAGGAAACAGGAGGGAGTGGAGTCTGGTAAATCATAACATTAAAAAGTCACCAAAATGCAGTCATGCATGCTCACTGCTCACCTTTCAAACATTTACTGTCATTCCACTCACCAGCCCAGTGTTCACTAGCCCGAAGACCATTTTTGGCAACTCACAATTGAAGTGTAGTAAAGAGAGTGACATGACTGCTAAGCTCAAAATGTACTGTTTCCGTAACCGCAAACATCAGCAAAGTGTGCACTTGCCCATATACTCTTGTTTGCCAACTCACAAATGAAGTGTATCCACCTGGGGGCACACACAACATATAGATGGTATATCTAGTAAAGGGACTGACACAAATACAAATCCTAGGAGGCTCAGATACTGTTACCCCAACCATCAGTACAGTGTCCTCCTCTCAAAATACTGTGGTTTGGTAACTCACAAATGAAGTTTACTCAACTGGGGGCATAACATTTGTATAGTGTGTGTAGTAGAGAGAGTGACAGGACTGCAAAGTCCAGTAGGCACTGTTGCCATAACTCCAAACACCAGCACAGTGTTCCCTTGTCCAAAGACCCCTATTTGTCAACTCACAAATGACGTTTACTCACTTAGGGGGGTAACATTTGTCAAGTATTGGATAGTAGTGAGAGTGACAGGATTGCAAATCCTGGGAGGCCTTGTTTCAGTAACTCCAAACACCAGCACAGTATTCCCTTGTCCCTTGTCCAAAGACCCCTGTTTGTCAACTCGCAAATGAAGTTTACTCACCTGCGGGGATACTATTTGTCAAGTATTGGGGAGTAACGGAAAGTGACAGGACTAAAAATCCCAGGGGGCCATATTTCAGTAACTCCAAACACCAGCATAGTGTTCCCTTGTCCAAAGACCAATGTTTGCCAACCCACAAATGAAGTTTACTCACCTAGGGGGATGCCAATTGTAAAGTATTGGATAGTAGTGAGAGTGACAGGATTGCAAATCCTGGGAGGCCTTGTTTCAGTAACTCCAAACACCAGCACAGTGTTCCCTTGTCCAAAGACCCCTGTTTGTCAACTCGCAAATGAAGTTTACTCACCTGCGGGGATACTATTTGTCAAGTATTGGGGAGTAACGGAAAGTGACAGGACTAAAAATCCCAGGGGGCCATATTTCAGTAACTCCAAACACCAGCATAGTGTTCCCTTGTCCAAAGACCAATGTTTGCCAACCCACAAATGAAGTTTACTCATCTAGGGGGATGCCAATTGTAAAGTATTGGATAGTAGTGAGAGTGACAGGATTGCAAATCCTGGGAGGCCTTGTTTCAGTAACTCCAAACACCAGCACAGTGTTCCCTTGTCCAAAGACCCCTCTTTGTCAACTCACAAATGATGTTTACGCACCTGGGGGAATACCATATGTCAAGTATTGTGGAGTAGTGAAAGTTACAGGACTACAAATCCCAGGGGTCCCTATTTCAGTAACTCCAAACACCAGAATGTTATTCCCTTGTCCAAATACCACTGTTATCAACTCACAAATGAAGTTTACGCACCTGGGGGAATACCATATGTCAAGTATTGTGGAGTAGTGAAAGTTACAGGACTACAAACCCCAGGGGTCCCTATTTCAGTAACTCCAAAAACCAGCATAATGTTCCCTTGTCCAAAGACCACTGTTTGTCAACTCACAAATGAAGTTTACTCACCTGGGGGGATGCCATTTGTCAAGTATTGGGGAGTAGTGAGAGCAACAGGACTGCAAAGCCCAGAAAGCATGGTGTCCATAACTCCAAACAACAGCACAGTATTCCCTTGTCCAAATACAGTACTCCTATTTGTCAACTCCAAATGGCATTTACTCACCTGGGGGGATATCACTTGTTAAGTATTGGGGATTAGTGAGAGTGACCTGATTGCAACTCTCAGGAGGCACTGTTTCTCTTATTCCAAACACCAGACTAGTGTTGTCTCATCCAAAGTCCCCTGTGTCTTAACTCTCTATTGTAGTGTACTCACCCTGGAGGATGATATTTGTGTAGTATGTATTGCACAGGGAGTCACATGACTGCTAAGGCCAAGAGGCATTGTTTCACTAGCTCAAAAGACCAATCCAGTGTTCAGTTCTCCAAATACCATTCCTTTGAAACTCACAAATGTAGTGTACTCACCTGTGGAGATGACATTTATCAAGTGTATGAAGTAGAGGGAGTGACATGGCTGCTAAGGCCAGAAGGCTCTGTAGCTCCAACTCCAAACACAAGCTCAGAGTTGTCATGCTCAAATACCCCTGTGTCTTAACTCTCAAATGAATTTTAGTCATCTCTGTGGACAACATTTGTATGGTAGGGAAGTAGAGGGAGTGACAGGAAGGCAAAACCTGATAGGCCCTAAGTCCCTAACTCCAACCACACAAACAATGTTCGATTGTCTGTCTATTTATGATCTCCCAATTGAAGTTCACCCAACGGGGAGGATACCATCTGTCAAGTGTGTGTAATATGGAGAGTGACCTGACTGCAACTCCCATAAAGCACTGTTTCAGTAACTCCAAACACAAGAACAGTGGTCACTTGTCTAGATATCCTTCCCTGCTAGCTCTCATTTGAGGTTTACTCACCACTGAAGTTTACTCGCATGAAAGGGACCAAGATACAGCTGATGCTTAACTCTAAGATGTGTCCGGCCACCTAGTTCTATCCTGACCAGCTAACCCAAGATGAAACTATTAAGGACAGGAAGGACACCTTACCCAGTGTGTAAAACAATGATCCCAGTGGCCTCAAGATGCATTACCAGAATGGTGTTGGCAGCAGACACATTCACAATGCATTAACCACATTACAACTGCATTCACATATACAACAATTCCTACATCTGCCTGCATAACAACCAGCTAGGCCTCAAAATGACCAAAGACATATCTTGCCTAGCGACGTTTTTACCTGCACTGGTGCCAAGATAACATTCTCAGGCCATCCCCTCAAGATACAATATTTTTCACTTCTCAGCAGCTGTTTCAGGCAACGTGGTTTGGTATGCTCCACGAATGCCATGTCAATACAGCCTATGCCCTTTGTACCTGTTACAATAGAGTTACCTGCAAATCAACCGTTTTCAAGGTCTTTGTGAAATGTCACTGTAAACTTTATTCTGTAGATGTCACAATACAACCAGTAACATTGTACAATTCACATCAACAGGTCGAGCTGCCACTAGACACACAGAGACCACAGAAGAGACTCCCACTTCCCCAAAGATAAAGTCCTCAGTGATGAAGTTACTCCTGGACATCTGGATGTGGAGGGCAGTTCTGGACCATCTGGACAACTTGGTCAGACACCAACAGTGGGTCTCACTGTTGTCACTACATCACCTCCCAGCCCGGTTGCCTCTACATCACAGGCAACCATGCCTCCCCTAACCTGTGTCCCTAGGACAGTGTCAACCATCTTGTGCCCCCCAGTCTAGGATCCTGAGTCACAGCACAACAGCTCTGAAAATGATGTCTCAGAACCAGTGGGAGGGGGCACTCTGGGGCAAGGGCTCAGGGGTGAGGGGTATGGTGCATGGGAGTGATATTGTGGGCCAGCATGGTGAGGCCAGTGGGGCTGCCCCTGGCCAGGACACCATCAGCCACTTCTTGGGGTCTATCAAGAGTCCCAAGGCATGATGGGCAAGGTGCTTGCTGAACTCTGGTAAATGAAGCAGTTGCACAGGGACTCTCATCGTGAAATGCATGAACAATGGGAGGCTCACAATACCAACATGGTCTCCCTAACAAGGGTGCTGAGGGACATTAACATCACCCTGATTAGGGATCAACAACAACACTCTACCCCTTACTTTGGCGCATCTACACCAGGCCCTTCATTTGTGCCTGCCACTGGCAGGGAGGCCCAGCAAGGGGAAGAACCCGTGCCAGACATCACTGCTTCTGAAGCAGCAGATCCCCCACCACCGTGCAAGCAGGGACATCTTGCAAATAATCCAGGAGGTGCTGATGGTAAGGCACCTACCACTGCCAGCGAATGGCCGCTTTCATAATGACATCCTTTGTGTGTCACATATTCACCTTGCAAACTGTTCTTCAACCACCTTCCATTTCTAATGGGTTGAGTACACTGGACTTCCAATGGTGTGGCATGTACTTAAATGATTTCATCCACCAGGACTGAACCCGTCACTTTTCTGTTCCATCATGCCCCAATTTTATTCCCTACACAAACTTTCAATAAATCCACCTATTACAGTCATTGCTTAATGCTTTTGTTCAATTTTTTGCTATGCAGACATGTAAACCAGGTGAAGCAAATGAGGAAGACACAAGATACTAATGCAAGGAGGGATATGTTACAAGTACATTGTCCTACTGAGGATTAGTACCAATGCACACAAACACATTGCTACAAGTGTCTGGTCACACCAAACATTTTATTGTACTGTACAGCACATAGGCGGTTGAAATATTTGGACTGTCATAGCCAACGATGTCTGACTTATATTGTGCCAAGGTACACATACCAATGTAGAGCCCCCCCCCCAGACCATGGAAGGAAGGGCCTTGTCAGACATTGTCCTGTAGAATAGGCAAACAGAAAAAGTGGATGGTGTCACCAGCTTGAGCCTTATCACATACCACTCCCTAGTAATCCAATATCACATAAACCAAGGTACAGATAGAGGGCAGTACAACAGTCCCTGATCACAGGCACATCGTAATCCAAAGACGGTGCATCTGGTGGTATGACATAAACATATGTCAGTGTTGTGGCACAGGCACTGTGGCCCGCCATGATGAAACATATCTACAGCTATATACAGGGCATATAATAATAGTGTTTAGCTTATGTTAAGGGTAAATGCCTTGCTTGCAGTTGATGACAACATATTTTATGCCCACATGTTCACACACATTATGCAACTGGCCCATCACAGCACACTAAACAAATCCAATGTGCACTTCTGATCTTCCACCCAGACACTAGTCAAGCTGCATTGGTACAGGTCTCATAAGCCCTACATCTGTGACCTACATTACCTGGAACAATCCATTCCCACTTCATATTTCATAACAGCATCAGATACCTGCTTATGTCACAACTCTGAAATGCCCACATTAGGATGTCATGGTGTAGGTACCTGTACAAAGACAAAACAAGGAGTATAGGCTTCAAAACATACCTATTACACAAACCACATAGCAAGGATCTGGAAGGGAAATTGCATTGGAATGAGACTGACACAAACAAAGCAGCTTCATCAAAGTGGGTATATGTTGAAGGCTAACTTTTCAAGCATTGTTTATCTGAATATTGCAGAGTATCAGCTCCCTAGTTGTTTGCCAAAACACAACTTCACACATTCTCACAACCACAGTTCTTCATATAGTCGCAGTCAATACATCACAGGACATGCTTAGACTCATGAAAAGTAGCTACTGATGAGATCTTCCTGTAAGTCAGGTCCTTCCTCTTCATGGATTTCATGGGTCTCACCCTGTGGCACTGCAGGCTCCCTCTTCAATGGGATGTATGGATATTCCTCCACATGGTAATGTTATGGAGCATGCCACAGTCATCTGATACACTTTTCCGGGTGAGTTGAAGAGGGCTCCACGGGTCCGGTCCAGACACCTAAATCTGACTTTCAGGGGCCCAATCCTCACTCTACTACCTGCCTTGTTCTTCCATGGGCATCATTAACCGTTTCTGTGCCTTGGACGAGGTGACCTCGTCCAAGGCTACAGTTCCCCCGTGCCTTGGACGAGGTCACCTCGTCCAAGGCACAGGGGAACTTGGGGGAATGCTAGCGCGCCCCCGTGCACCCCCTCCCCCCCAAGGCGGGGATGGAAGGGGAAGACCTTCCCCTTCCCCCCTGACCCCCCCGACCCCCCTGTGACGTCAGCGCGCGAGCGCGCCCTGATTTGTCACAGGGGCCTCCCCCATTGCACTGGAAGCTCAGCTTCCAGCGCGATTGAAAGAGAAATGCAAAGCATTTCTCTTTCAATCACTGGGGGAGGCCCGGAGGGGCTTAAAAGGGAAGGAAATGTATTTCCTTCCCTTTGAAGTCTCTCCCAGGGTTTCAAAAGCCGGATTGCTTGCAATCCGGCTTTTGAAACCCCACAAGACACCAGGGATTTTTTAATTTATTTTACAAAGTGACATAAGGGAGCGACCCCTTGGGCAAGGGTCGCTCCCCTGGGGGGCAAATTGTATTTAGGCCATTTCTGCCCCCCTTGGGGGCAGATTGGCCAATTTTAGGTCAATCTAAACCACTAGGCACCGGGGATTTGTTTTTTGGTGCCAATGTCACGCAGGGGGAGCGACCCCGTAGGCAAGGGTCGCTCCCGGGGAGGGTGGGGGGGGCAAATTTATTTTTAGGCCGATCTGCCCCCCGGGGGGGCAGAAACTTCTAGGCGCCAGGGCAAAAAAAAATTGTGTGTTTTTATTTTTTTTGTTTGTTTTTTTAGAGATGGGGAGCGACCCATCAGGCAAGGGTCGCTCCCCTGGGGGTCAAATTGTATTTAGACCATTTCCGCCCCCCTTGGGGGCAGATTGGTCGATTTTAGGTCAATCTGCCCCCAAGGGGGCAGAAACCACTAGGCACAGGGGATTTGTTTTTTGGCGCCAATGTCACGCAGAGGGAGCGACCCCGTAGGCAAGGGTCGCTCCCGTGCAGGGGGTCAAATTTATTTTAGGGCATTTCTGCCCCCCCCTGAGGCCGGCTGAGCTAGAGGCCAAACTCCACAGGTAGGCACTTTGAAAAAAAAACCTCTGTTTTCTGTGAAAAAATATGTTGTGTCCACGTTGTGTTTTGGGCCATTTCCTTTTGTGGGAGCTAGGCCTACCCACAGAAGTGAGGTACCATTTTTATCGAGAGACTTAGGGGAATGCTGGGTGGAAGGAAATTTGTGGCTCCTCTCAGATTCCAGAACTTTCTGTCACCGAAAGGAGAGGAAAAAGTGTTTTTTTGGCCAAATTTTGATGTTTGCAAAGGATTCTGGGTAACATAACCTGGTCAGAGCCCCGCAAGTCACCCCATCTTGGATTCCCCTGGGTTTCTAGTTTTCAAAAATGCACTGGTTTGCTAGGTTTCCCCAGGTGCCGGCTGAGCTACAGGCCAAAAACCACAGGTAGGCACTGTTTTCTATGAAAAAATGTGATGTGTCCACATTGTGTTTTGGGCCATTTCCTTTCGTGGGCGCTAGTCCTACCCACACAAGTGAGGTATCATTTTTATCGGGAGACTTGGGGGAACGCTGGGTGGAAGGAAATTTGTGGCTCCTCTCAGATTCCAGAACTTTCTACCACAGAAATGTGAGGAACATGTGTGTGTGTTTCACATAAGCTTTATTCGGCCAACAGACCATCAAAGCAATACAATACAATACAATACAATATAATATAATAATATAAACCATAATGTCATAGAAAAATTTAAAAAAAGAATGATCCATGTTTGCCCGTCTTAAAACAATTTCAACTCATTGTAAATAAAAAGTGCGTATGCGCCATGCTGTTGCTAAAAACTTACTTACTGCGTAAATTGTCACATTTGAATTGTGGCTTTTTAAGATCCGCAAAGCTAAAAAACATTTCCTTAAATTCAATTCCCTACAGATTTTATATATCCATTTAAACCTTGGGATTGAATAGGCGGGACAAAAAAACATAAAATGTTCTACTGTTTCGGAAGGAATGCCACATACAGGACAGGTATCAGAGCTTGACTTAGGTCCCCATCTGCTCGTTAAGGCCTTCAGGGGTAATGTTCCAAATCGAAATCTGGCATACAAACTTTTGCCTAACAAATCAGGTATTGTATCTAAGTATGGTTCAAACTCAGGGTACCATTTAAAATCAATAAACGAATTAGTTAAATGACCATTCGATTTCTGAGAAATGTAATTATTACATATGTGGGACCAGTAAGCTCTCTTCAATACTTTTACATGGGGCTTCACAAGTTGCTGGGGATTCTCCCAGAAGTTCCTCAGTCCTAGCATGCAAAACCAACTAGATACGTGTTTGATCCATGGTATGGACATGGAGTTAGAGGTTTTTAACAATTCTAATAGGGAAGACTTATATATAGCCAGTTCAGGAACTACCCAAAGCCTCACCCAATATAGTAGGGGCCGTAAGATAATCAAATCGGCTATACGTTTAAGCCCTAGATCTAAAAAAAGGGGGGTTAATGGGGTGCTAGTGGGACAAGCACATAGAGCCCGAGCAAAGCTATTCTCAATTTTAGTTATCCTACTGCTATCTGTCATGCCCCAAATCTCTGCACCATAAACAGCAGCACCCTGTGCCTTGGCCACATAGATCTTTACTGCTGGAGACACAACTTTAGCGATCGTATTCCTGTAAAGGCGTAATATGGATGCTGCCCGATGTTGCAAAAGCCCGCCACTCTTACCGACTTGTTCGTCCCAGAGGAGTGAGTCTGTAAGCCTCACACCCAAGTAGTCGATAGAGCTAACCTGGTCCAAAATAGCTCCATCTAACCTGATCGTACACTTCTTACGAGAGCCAGAGCGAAGCACCATCAATTTTGTTTTCTTCGAGTTCAGCTCTAAACCAAAATTCCAACAGAATGATTTAAATCTATCCACAAGAATTTGCAGCCCCATAGGGGTCTTTGAGATCAATAGAGAATCATCCGCAAAAAGAAGAATTGGGATTTTCTGATTGCCTAAGCTGGGAGCATCATTCTGGCATGTCATGAGTTCTTGGACCACCTCGTTAATGAATAAAGAAAACAAAAGTGGCGCTAGGACACATCCCTGACGAACACCTCTTTTAATGGGAAACTTGTTAGTCAGTTCGCCTTGGTTACCCCATCTTACTTGAGCGTATGTGCCTTCATGCATACGTGTTAATAAATGAATGATATCAGATGGTGCCCCTCTTTTGTGTAGCACTCCCCAAAGCTTGTCTCTAGGGACCAGGTCAAAGGCAGAGCGCAGGTCTACAAAAGTGACATATAGTGTTTGCTTTGCCAAGACTACATATTTCCAGTGTAGCACGGTCAACCTAAATACCTGGTCAACCGTGCTAACTCTAGAGCGGAACCCTGCCTGAAGTGGTGATAGGATCTGCTGCTCCGTCACCCAACTCGTCAGTCTAACTAACAATTGTTTTGCAAAAACTTTTTGTGAGGAACATGTGTTTTTTTAGCCAAATTTTGAGGTTTGCAAAGGATTCTGAGTAACAGAACCTTGTCCGAGCCCCACAAGTCACCCCACCTTGGATTCCCCTCGGTCTCTATTTTTCAGAAATGCACAGGTGTGGTAGGTTTCCCTAGGTGCCAGCTGAGCTAGAGGCCAAAATCTACAGGTAGGCATTTTGCAAAAATCACCTCTGTTTTCTTTCAAAAAATTGGATGTGTCCACGTTGCGCTTTGGGGCATTTCCTGTCGAGGGCGCTAGGCCTACCCACACAAGTGAGGTATCATTTTTATCGGGAGACTTGGGGGAGCGCTGGGTGGAAGGAAATTTGAGGCTCCTCTCAGATTCCAGAACTTTCTGCCACAGAAATGTGAGGAACATGTGTTTTTTTTAGCCAAATTATGAGGTTTGCAAAGGATTCTGGGTAACAGAACCTGGTCAGAGCCCCACAAGTCACCCCATCTTGGATTCCCCTAGGTCTCTAGTTTTCAAAAATGCACAGGTTTGGTAGTTTTCCCTAGGTGCCGGCTGAGCTAGAGGCCAAAATCTACAGGTAGGCACTTTGCAAAAAAAACCTCTTTTTTCTTTCAAAAAATTGGATGTGTCCACGTTGCGCTTTGGGGCATTTCCTGTTGCGGGCGCTAGGCCTACCAACACAAGTGAGGTATCATTTTTATCGGGAGACTTGGGGGAATGTTGGCTGGAAGGAAATTTGTGGCTCCTCTCAGATTCCAGAACTTTCTGCCACAGAAATGTGAGGAACATGTGTTTTTTTAGCCAAATTTTGAGGTTTGCAAAGGCTTCTGGGTAACAGAACCTGGGCAGAGCCCCACAAGTCAGCCCATCTTGGATTCCCCTAGGTCTCTATTTTTCAGAAATGCACAGGTTTGGTAGGTTTCCCTAGGTGCCGGCTGAGCTAGAGGCCAAAATCTACAGGTAGGCACTTTGCAAAAAACACCTCTGTTTTCTTTCAAAAAATTGGATGTGTCCACTTTGCGCTTTGGGGCATTTCCTGTCGCGGACGCTAGGCCTAAGCACACAAGTGAGGTATCATTTTTATCGGGAGACTTGGGGGAACGCTGGGTGGAAGGAAATTTGTGGCTCCTCTCAGATTCCAGAACTTTCTGCCACAGAAATGTGAGGAACATGTGTTTTTTTAGCCAAATTATGAGGTTTGAAAAGGATTCTGGGTAACAGAACCTGGTCAGAGCCCCACAAGTCAGCCTATCTTGGATTCCCCTAGGTCTCTAGTTTTTAAAAATGCACAGGTTTGGTAGGTTTCCCTAGGTGCCGGCTGAGCTAGAGGCCAAAATCTACAGGTAGGCACTTTGCAAAAAACACCTCTGTTTTCTTTAAAAAAAAATGGGATGTGTCCACGTTGCGTTTTGGGGCGTTTCCTGTCGCGGGCGCTAGGCCTACCCACACAAGTCAGGTATCATTTGTATCGGGAAACTTGGGGGAACATAGATTAGCAAAACAAGTGTTATTGCCCCTTGTCTTTCTCTACATTTTTTCCTTCCAAATAAAGGAGGGTGTGTAAAAAAGACATCTATTTGAGAAATGCCCTGTAATTCACATGCTAGTATGGTCACCCCGGAATTCAGAGATGTGCAAATAACCACTGCTCCTCAACACCTTATCTTGTGCCCTTTTTGGAAATACAAAGGTTTTCTTGATAGCTATGTTTTACTCTTTATATTTCAGCAAATGAATTGCTGTATACCCGGTATAGAATGAAAATGCACTGCAGGGTGCAGCTCATTTATTGGCTCCGGGTACCTAGGGTTCTTGATGAACCTACAAGCCCTATATATCCCTGCAACCAGAGGAGTCCAGCAGACGTAACCGTATATTGCTTTCGATAATCTGACGTTGCAGGGAAAAGTTACAGAGTAAACGTAGAGAACAATTGATGTTTTTTTCACCTCAATTTCAATATTTTTCTTTTTCAGTTGTTATTTTCTGTGGGAAACCCTTGTAGGATCTACACAAATGACCCCTTGCTGAATTCAGAATTTTGTCTACTTTTCAGAAATGTTTAGGTTTCTGGAATCCAGCATTGGTTTCATGCCCATTTCTGTCACTGACTGGAAGGAGGCTGAAAGCACAAAAAAATTCAAAAATGGGGTATGTCCCAGTAAAATGCCAAAATTGTGTTGAAAAATTGAGTTTTCTGATTCAAGTCTGCCTGTTCCTGAAATCTGGGAAGCTGCTGAGTTTAGCACCGCAAACCCTTTGTTGATGCCATTTTTAGGGGAAAAACCACAAGCCTTCTTCTTCAGCCACTTTTTCCATTTTTTTTAAAAAAAACGAAATTTTCACTGTATTTTGGCTAATTTCTTGGCCTCCTTCAGGGGAACCCACAAAGTCTGGGTACCTCTAGAATCCCTAGGATGTTAGAAAAAAAGGACGCAAATTTGGCTTGGTTAGCTTATGTGGACAAAAAGTTATGAGGGCCTAAGCGCGAACTGCCCAAAATAGGCAAAAAAAGGCCTGGCACAGGTGGGGGAAAAGGCCTGGCAGCGAAGGGGTTAAAGCAAACTTCCCCTGGCTTAATTGAATTCCTTATTGGTGTCAACAACCAAGTATTATTTAGATATGGAGAGAATCCTGTTAAGTAATGGGACATATGTGCAACAATGAGTCACTCACTTCATGATTGTAGTACTTTGACATTGCACACACACAAACAGGACAAAGGAGACGTACCAACCAGCCAGGCCCTCTCTGGGTACAGTTGTGACATCAGGTGGGGTATTGTGCTGTTTCACATTATGAAGGGATCATGGGCTGAAACTGGATAATGGGCACATACCTGTGAAATGTAGAGGTCCACCAAAAAGACAACTTGAACATTGATGGAATGGAAGTTCATTCTGTTGTGGTATACTTGTTTATTGGCCTGCAGTGGGACCAACCCAACTTGTGTACCATCAATGGTCCCAACCACAATGCAAAACCATACAAATCAACCTTCACATTGGCTAAATCCTGATGTCAGGGAAGCTGTATGTAGCTATCCAGGTGTTTCAACATTGCTGATAGGACATTCTTTAACACCAGACTGAACATAGGTTGGGGCATACCAGCCAATAGGGCCACTGTATGTTGGAAAGACCCTGTGGATAGGAAGTGTACTACTGACATGACTTGTACAATGGGCGGTATGCTGGTTGGATAAGTAACAGCTGGCATCAGATCTGGCTCCAACTGATGACACATGTCCACTACTGTTTGCCTATTCAAACAGTACAGAAGGATAATGTGTCATTGTTCCATAATCTGAAGGTCTGGCAGTGGACGGTAGACAGGAGGTTGTCGCATCCTCCCTCTCCATGGGTACCTATGCATGACAAGACATGATTTCTAACATTAGTCAGTGTTTTCACAGCAACATGCATAATGTATGTCAATGATATCATGTGACAAGGCATTTCTCAATGGATAGGCATGGCAACCAGTAGACATCACAGCTGCAAATAACACAAGTCACATTTGACCCCCATAGTTTTTCCACACGTGTCCACAACATGTATATGGACCAAACCTATAGATTTGCAACACAATTGCCCCTTGAAATGTGACTGGATATCCTAACCGCCAAAATGACCATTGGTGGGGGGCGGGCTATGTCCTACTGTTAAACGCCATCTTTGCTCTGCTACATACTACAATGGTGTTTGAGTAGTAGGACCTACATGACAAGACAGGATAAGCATGTTTGTAACGTCAAAAATAATTTTTGGGAGGTGTGACGCAGTTAATAATGCCCAATACAGCATTTCAGGCAGCTAAAATGGTGGCTGCCTGACCTACTCCAGTGGACATTAGGAACAGCCTGCAACCACCGGTGGAAGTCAACATCACAGTAGGCAGTTGAAACTGTGGCAGACACAGCTATAGGCTAACGTTGTTGCCAGTGGCTGCTGTGGGCCAATGACTGTGTCCACCGGCAGTGATGACCGCGTACGTGGTGGACATGACCGCCATGTTCTGCAGATTCATTGACTTGACTCCTAACACTGCTGCCAGCAAGACCTCCACAACCTGACTTTGATGTACTTTCATGCATGGAAGTGATGGAAATGGGGTGTCATGTAGATTCTGTGAACGCAGCCTGCAGAGACCAGGGTCTGTCAAATGTATTTCCCATTATGAGACCTAGTCTGGGCTGTGAGAGAGCCACTGTGGCTATGCACCTAAGGCACTGTGCCCTCTCCCTGCACCCCAGCAGATCCTGTCATGTGGCCAATATGAGGCTCTGGTGGAAAACCCTGTCCAGAATGGCTCATTCCTTTGACTAGATTAGGATTGGGTACAGAGGTAAATCATTAATCTGAGCCATATGTGTACTTAGCATCATTGTCAATGTGTTTGTTTAACTCATGACAGGTCCCTTACTCCCATATCTCTGTTGCCACCTTCCCACAGGTCATATTGTCCTGTACAGGCTTATTGCACAAATTACAGTCCCACTGGGCAGACATTGTGTTGATTCCTGTGAGGACATGATATGAGTCAGCTTGGTCACATCGTAGAAACTGTTCAATGTATGCCTTTGTTTGTTGAATGCCATTTCTTCAAGATAGACACATAGGTCCAAAGGATTGTTCTGTGGTACAGGTACATAGCACAGAACCCCACCTCTTGGATTGGCATGAGTCTGCATTTGTTATTGCACATGTCCACACATGGACAGGGAAGTCACTTTTTGTACCCACAATACCAGCCCCTTCTTTGTTACTCATGTAGAATGTTTGAGTTTGTACTCTGACAGTTGCTTCTAGGGACTGTATACAGTGAGTCATCCTCACAGAGTGTGAATATGGTGGTCCATTCATGCCTAAGGAGTTTACCCTTCAGAAGCCACATAAGTGTGTAGTGTTTCATTGTGGCTCACATCACAGTGCAGGTTGCTAGAGCATGGGCTACATGATGCCAGTGACCTAGCTTAGTCATTGTAGGCCATGGGCTGGGTAGTGGGTTAGTCTACAGATGGAAATATATATATATTTGTGTAGTCATGTCCCTGTACTTTTTGGCTTGCATGTTCCCCAATTGGGGAGTAATGAAATATAGAAAATCCTAGCTTGATGTTACTGACATGTATGTGACTCAACCATTTGTGATGGAACTTGTGGTCATGATCTCTTGATTTGTCTTTTGTATCCGTGCAGTTCAACGCCCATCAAAAGTAGACTCTATGGAGAGCCATCACCACGATGGTGCAGACCCTGGTTGTCCACAGCTTGCAGAGCACCCAATGCAGGAAAAGGTGGGAGGACCTGAGACACTGGGCCTGGAAGATTTCTGAGGTCCAGCTGGGGATGTCCTCCCAAGGTGGGTGGGGTCCCCATCAGCCCATGAATCCCCTAATGGACAGCATTCTGACAGTGGCCTACCAAGACCTCGATAAGTGTTTGAGGGCAGCACAGCAGCCACAAGGCAGTGAGTACAGGGCATATACCTGCCTGTGGAATTGCCAAGTGAATGTGTTAGGTTATGACAACCCCCCTTGACAATTAGGGATGAGCCATGTGTTGCACAGCAGATGAGTAATTGTTTGTGTAGACATGTCATGTGTTGTCTACTGATGTGCCTTGGCCAGGGACCCACGATACAGCTGTGTACAATCCACAAACCACTTGCTCTTCAGGGATAATATACAGCTGTGTACAGTGATCAATGAAGCACGGTTTGCTGTTGTACTATGTTAGACTTGCCACTCTTGGCGTGGTCTCCCCTAACATTTTGCTTCTGCTTACCCGGTTGTTTCTGTGTGCTGGACTCTGTTTTTGCTGTTTTGTTTGCCCTGGACACTTTACCACTGCTGATCAGTGCTAAAGTGTAAGTGCTCCCTGTTAGAAATGGGGTCTTTGGTTGGCAGTCAGGGTAGCCCCCTGTCCAAGCCCAAAACGACAAAAATCCACCATACACAAGTCAAGTTATTAGTTAAAATGCAAAAAGAGTCTTCATGTTCTTTTAAACACAACGCTAACGCTGTTAGCGTGAAAATTTACCTGGGTTGCTTCAAAATAACCCGCACGGGCGAGTGTGCATTGAAAAAGGTAAGCAGTGCATTGATTTGTCACACGCAGGTGAGGTTGTGCATCATTTCTTCTTCTCTGGTCCAATCGGCGTGCATCATTTCTTTCCCCGCAGGAGAGAGATGTGTCGATCCAGACAAAACTCCTCAGGTCCGGGCAGGCTTGCATGGTTTTTCCATGGCCAGTGATGTTGCGTCGTTGCAGCCTCCGTCAGCGATGCCGAGCATCTTTTCTCCAGCCACATGTGTCGATTTCACAGACGCGCTGCAAGCGCTGCATCAATTTCAGCCGTGGAGCTGGCGGCGCGACATTCTTTCAGCCGCTCTTGGAGGTTGCATCGGAATTTTCCCTGCACGCCGATCTGTGCGTGGATTTCCAACCTTGGTCCATCAGCTTCCCCTGTCAAGGCCCCAGGAACTGGATAGGGCACGACTTGGCAGGGCAGGAGACTCCAGGTGCTGGCAGAGAGAAGTCTTTGCTGTCCCTGAGACTTCAGCAACAGGAGACAAGCTCAGTTTCAAGCCCTAGGAGAGTTCTTTACAAGCAGGAAGGCACACAAAGTCCAGTCTGTGTCCTCTTGCACAGGCAGAAGCAGCAACTGCAGGATAGCTCCACAAAGCACAGTCACAGACAGGACAGCTCTTCTTCCTCAGCTCTTCAGCTCTTCTCCAGGCAGAGGTTCCTCTTGGTTTCCAGAAGTGATCTCTAGTCTGTGGTTTTGGGTGCCCTTCTTATACCCATTTTGCCCTTAGAAGTAGGCTTAAATCAAAGAAAAGTCTCTCTTATTTGTGAAATCCTGCCTTGCCATTTTGTGAATCTGCCTGTTTGTGGATTGTCTGTCTAGGTCAGCATGACAGTTGTGCTGTTTGTAAATCCCAATTAGACAGTGAGACAAAGGGAGCTGGGATGTAGCCTGCATATTCTGATGAGCCATCCGTGCTAGAGTGGAAGGAGGAGTGGTCACTTACACCTGAATGGTCTGTGCCTGTCCTCTCACAATGCAGTCTCCAACCCCCTGGTGGGTGTCTGGGGCCTGGACTCGGCACGGCAGGATCTTGTGAACAACAGAAACTTTCCTTTGAAGCTTGTCTACTTCAAAGGCAGGAAGGGGCATAAGTATTGGGCCCAAAACCCCAGACCTTAGATTTCTTCAAGATTACTTCTAGAACCAAGAGGAACCTCTGCCAAGGAGAAGAGCTGGAGAGCTGGAGGAGGAGTACTACCCCTTTTTCTGTGACTGTGCTTTGCTGGGTTGGCCTGCAGTAGCTGCTTCTGCCTGAGAGAGGACAAAGACTAACTTTTGTGTAACTTACCACTGGTGAAGAATCTCCAAGGGCTTGATCTGAACTTGCGTCCTGTTGTTAAAGTCTCAGGAACCTCAAAGACTTCTCTTTGCCAGCACCAGGACTCTCTGCAGAGACTCCTACCCTGCCAAGTTGTGTCCTAACCTGTCTCTGGGCCCTTGAAAGGCAAAGCTGGTGGAAAAGGACGGAAATCCACGCAAAGACTACCATGCGGGGACATTTTCGACGTGCCATGCTGATAAACGATGCACCGCTGGCCTCACAGCTAAAATTGATGCTCCACCTGCATTGTGGCTGGGGGATCGACACATCACAGCTAGAGAAATTACGTGCAACACCCGCTAACGGCTGCTGATAACGACCCCGATGCAGTGTGGTTTCCTTACACCGTGCTACCAGATCTCGAACGCAACATCGCTGGGGGTGAAAAATCAATGCAAACCCTGCCTGGACCCGAGGTGCCCATCTGGGAATCAACACATGGCTCTCTTGCCGGAGAGAAGAAATGACGCATGCCAACCTGACCAGAGATGGAACAATGCACAATCTCGCTTGCGAGTGAGATATCGATGCATTGCTGACCTTTTTTAACACATGCTCGCCCATGCAGCTTTATTTTTTACACTAACCAGGTACTTTGTGTAGAAGCAGCATTCTCACTGTTGTCTGAGGATTAAGGGGGTCATTATGACCCTGGAGGTCCTACTCCACCACGCCGGTAGCGTGGCGGTGCATGACTGCCAAATTATGAAAATGGTAGTGAACGGTCTGAATTGCAGCCAGTTCACTACGTAAACCACCAGGGGGTAGGTCCGCCTGGTCGAAGGTTGACCACGTTTGACCTTGCGGTCCACCTAACACCGCCCGCAGTATTTTGAGCATCCCTACCGCCAAGGATTCCGTGGCGGCGGCCCGCCACAACATTCCTGGCAGTAAGGATACTGTCGACAGGTATAATCATTCCTGTCACCACTAAAGGACTCCCCAACCCCTCCCTTCATGTAGGAGCCCCATCCACCCCTGATCCTATCAGAAGTCCCCACCCCTATTCTGTACCCCCTATCCACATACTGTACCCCCACCTCACCCCTGTACTGTAACCTGTACTATACCCCCACCCATCCACGGATGCACACACCACATTTGCATACGTGCACCACACACCAAACATACTTACATACACATCCACGCTCACTCATTCACACCTACATGCACACATGGCTATGACACTCCCCCACTCCCCTCTTACACACAAACATACTCCCCCATCCCCTGCATACATGCAGTCACACAGAGACTTCCACACACATGCACACAAACACACACAACACCCCCTACCCCTCACCATTCACACACACACGCACCATCATTCACGCACACAACACTGAACACCCCCTCCCCTGTCTGTCGATCACCTTACCTGATGGTTGCGGTGATCGCCCGAGAGGAACAGGGTCCATGGAGCTTGCTCCGCTGCCAGCACCCTGCCAGCACAACACCGCCACGCCATCTACAATGTAGTAATATGGCAGGTGGTGTTGTGGTGACGTGGCGACGGAGCAAGCTCCACTAGACCACCGACTGCCAGTATGGCTGCTGGAGTCTTCCCCACCAAATTGTGGCAGAGAGAAGCCAGCAGCCATAATATGGCGGTCTGAAGACTTCCAAGACTGACTGCCAACACTAGCAGTCATGTGGTGGGCGTCTATGGACCACCAAACTTGTAATGAGGCCCTAAGTCTGTGTTCAGGTTTTGAAGGGGAAATATTGTGTAGTATAGCATACTAAAAAACATATTTAACACATTTAAAAAGCCACTGTACTACACTATGCTTACCATTAAAATTAACAAAACAACACTAAATGCAATCTAAAGAATATGGTGGTACTGCAGTACTCTGCAAACTTGATTTAAAATGTATAAAGTTGTAAAACAACTTGTACTTACCTTTACACACTCATTTAAGCTGATTTATCCCTTCTTGTACATGTATAAACATGTAGGACACGATGTTTAGACTTCAAATCTATAACACAGTGAAAGAGTGATTTAAACTGCCTTTTTCTTTTGTTGGGTCAGTCATTAGCCAATCATATACTGTTTTGTTATTGCCATTTATTGTGGTATACAACTGAATTACTTCTATATATTGTGGCACAATACAATACAATTTCTCTCTTATGGACCTGATTCACAATGAGATATTTACACTTTTTTTTAAAGTTTGTCATTGTTTGCTATTCACAAAGGCATTGCACAAGTATTGTCTTCATGACTGTGGAGTGTCCATACATGAAACAATAGGACTGACATTTCTTTTTATGTGCAAAAACTCTCCAGTTGTAAAGATACCACTTACCTTTCTGAATAGTGAACAATTGTGAACTTACAAAAAAGTTTAAACAGTGCACTATGACAAAACACACTACTATTCTCCACTCTACGACAACCCACTCCACTCTGTGACACATCACTCCCCTTTGCAACAACCCACTCCACTCCATGATGGTTGATTCGATTGTATAATACTCCATGACACTACACTTTACAACACACCACTCTATGACACTCCACTCTATGTAACTCCACTGTACACCATTCCACTTTATGACAATCTACCCTATGCTATTCCACTCTATGCACCTTGACTCTATGCCACTCTACTCCTCTCCACTGTACAATATTCTACTCTATGCAACCATACTCTATGCCACTCCATTAGGTGCTATTACCCTAAATGCCACTCCAATCCACACCACTCTGCTGTACTCTACTCCACTTTAGGCCCCTTCACTCTACTCCACTCCACTCACGTTATTTCATTCTACACCTCTCCATACTATGCTATTCCACTGCCCATGACT
This sequence comes from Pleurodeles waltl, assembly GCF_031143425.1. Classification (NCBI taxonomy): domain Eukaryota; kingdom Metazoa; phylum Chordata; class Amphibia; order Caudata; family Salamandridae; genus Pleurodeles; species Pleurodeles waltl. The sequence goes on from NC_090439.1 coordinate 358,506,229, forward strand.
CCAGCCTATACCACTCTACTTACATCACTCACTCTACACTATCCCACTGTATGACACTCATCTTTGAGCCACTGAACACCACTCCAATCAAAGCCACTTTGGTCTATGCCACTTCACACTATGAAACTCCACTCTACTCAACTCCACTGTATGCCACTCTACTGTACGATATTCCAATCTTTGCCACGTCACTCTATACCACTGCATTCTACACCATTCCACTCTGTGCTGTTCCACATGGCACCACTCTACCCTATGCCACTCTACTCTAAACTATTTCACTGTACCACACTTCACTCTATACCACTGCACTGTACACCACTCCACTGTAAGCTAGTCCACTGTATGCCTCTCCACTGTATGACACTACAGTGCATGTCAATCCACTATACACTATTTCACTGTACTGAACTGCGTTGTATGCCAGCCACTCTGTGCTCTCTCACTCTATGCCATTCCATTCTATGCCACTCTAATGTACGCAACTCTAATATGTGCTATTACTTTGTACGCCACTCCACTATATGCCACTTCACTGTATACTACTCTACTCTACCCCACTGCAATTTACTCTGCTGTACACTATCCCAATCTACACCACTCAAGTGTACGCTACTCCACTGTATGCCACTTTACTCAATGCCACTGCCCTGTATGAGACTCCAATATATGCCATTCCATTGTTTGCTACTGTACTCTATTCCACTCCACTATACACCAATCCACTGTCCCCTTCTCTGGCCTACGACACTCCACTCTACACTATCCACTCTACACCAAACTACTCTATGCTATGACACTGTATGCAACTCCACTCTACTTTGCTTTTGCTTTGCTCTCTGCTATTTCACTCTACCTCACTCTAATACACATCCAGAGGTTGACAGCTTTTGACCTTCCACCCAAAATCTGTCACATTATCTTAGCAGCCAGGCATTCCTCCATAAAAATGGTATACGTCTGCCATTGGAAGAAATTTCTGGCATGGTGCACAGACAAGTCTGACCCCCTATCTGCCCCTCTCTCTGAGGTTCTATTGCTTATACTTCATTTGCTCAGCAGGAATCCACTTTGGGCACTCTCAAAGGTTATTTGTCTGCAATCTCTGCTTTCTTACGGCTGCCTGATAAGCCTTCTTTGTTTAAATCCCCTATTGCAAATAGGTATAAATAGGTCTTTTAACATCCTTACACATATGTTTCCTCCTTCCCCATTCATTATGTTGTAGGGGGATTTGAATTTCGTTCTGACATTCCTGATGTGTGATCCTTTCCAGCCTCTCCACAATTGTCCTCTCAGGCTTCTCACTTTGAAATCAGCCTTTGTTGTGGCCATTACAACTGCCTTCAAAGTGAGTGAGCTGCAGGTTTGTCATCTAAGCCTCCCTACTTTTTCACCTGTCATAACAAAGTGGCGGTGTGCACATGGGAACCTTTTTCCCGAAAGTGGGTATGCCCTTCCAGGTAGGCCAATCCATCAAACTGCCTACTTTTTATGCACACCTGCATTCTTCTAAAGAAGAGGAGTGACTCCACAGACTGGACCTGACGTTCTACCTTGATTGTACCAAAGCATTCGGGGTGGATGATGAACTCTTTGTTGGTGATGTGGGTATGAAAAAAGGTTGGGCAGTGCAGAGGAAAACCATCTCCAGATGGGTCATACTCTGCATTAAAATGTGCTATGCATTGGCTAAGAAGCAACCCCCCAAGGGCTTGCGTGCTCATTCTACCTGATCTGAAGCTGCAACTACTGTGTCAGCACCCAGAGTTCAAGTCTTGGATATAAATCAGGCGGCAATGTGGGCATCCCTGCACACGCTCACCGAACACTACTTCCTGGGTTGCCACGTCTGTAGGGATAGGCACTTTGCCCGTTCGGTCCTGCAGGACTTTTTGGTGTGATCTCTGTTTGCAGACTCACCTCTAGAGATGGTATTGCTTGGGTATCTGTTCTAAGGTTAGGAATCTGCAACTGGATGTATCTATTAGATGGACATGTTACTTACCTTCGATAACACCTTATCTGGTACAGACAATATCTAGTTGCAGATTCCTTACTGACCCACAAATCCTCCCCGATCTGTGAAATTATTTCTAGAGGGCTTTCGCTTCTGGGCTGTAGTTTTGATGCACCAGTGGTCAGTGTTCTTCATGGCTCTGTGCTTCTGGCATGGAGGGTCATAAAGGGGAACTGGCATTGACGCACCGGGGTGGCACCTGTGTGAGACCCACAGCGTCATATTGGTGCACACAATGGCAGACACAGAGCTGATCGGCACCACTTGGTGGCATGTGAGGGTGCTGCTTGGGGGAGGTCTCCGGATCCTGACCCGGGAGATTCTGGGATAGGGAATCTCTAACTAGATATTGTGGGTATCAGATAAGGCATTAACAAAGGTAAGTAGCTTATCCTACAGGAATCATTCCATCAGTCCCAAAAAAGGCATTCATACGCCCATTATGAAAGAAAACGAACTCAGACCTGCTTGACCCCAACAACTACAGACCAATTACAATTGGACCTTTACTGGTCAAGCTGATTGAAAGAGCAGCATTCCCATAGATGTCACAATTCATTGAAGATAACTCCATATTTTCAGACTACTAAACTGGATTCCACCCAGGAAGAGACACAGAATCTGTTCTCATCGCCATCTGAGATGACCTTATGCACAGTAGATCACAATGGAGTTGCTAAACTACTTCTCTTGGACCTCACAATCAATTAATCAGGCTCTATAAAGTGAGGCTAATCATCCAATAGGGTATCCAGGCACTTGCAGGTCCCAGAGGCTTATTCAAACAGCCAGGTCTTGAGAGTCATTTGGAATCCCAGAAGTCAGATGATGGTCCAGAGGTGCATAGGGAGGCTGCTCCCGTTTTTAGTTGCGATGTGAGAGAAGAAGAGTCCTCCACTTCTGCTTCAGTAGAAAGGGTGGCCAAGCGTAGGCCTCTTGACGGTTGATGGGAGTTCAGGTGGTGGTTAATGTCCATGGGTCCTTGGTTGTGTAGAGCACTGTGTGTGTGGGTCAGCAGCTTGAATTGGCATCTTTTCTATATGAGAAGCCAATGGAGTTACCTGATGGGTGGTGTGATATGGGTTTGTCGGGAAAGGACAGTGATGAGTCTGGCTGCGGCATTCTTTATGGTCTGAAGTCTCTCAAGAAGGTGTGCAGTGATTCCTATGTAGAGGGCATTGCTGTAGTCCAGTTGGCTGGTGATGAGGGCCTGTGTCATGGTTTGTCTCGTGTGTAGGGGTAGCCACTTGAAGATCTTACATAGCATGCGCAAAGTGAGGAAACAGGCGGAGGAGATGGTGTTAATCTGTGATTTCATGGTGAGCTTGTTGTCAATGATGATTTCAAGGTTTATGACATGGTTGGAGAGAGTGGGTGTAGGTCGTAGGTCTGACAGCCTCCAGGAGTCATTCCATGTGTTGCTGTTGTTCCCAAAGATTAGTACTTCCATCTTCTCTGTGTTCAGCTGCAAGCTTTCATTCTTCATTCAGTCAGCAACTCTTGTCAGGCATCTGTGGAAGCTGGTTCTAGTGGAGGAGGGATCATCAGTAAGCGAGAGGACATATTAGGTGTCATTTGCACAAGAGATTATGTTGAGACAGTGGCATCTGACAATGTTCACCAGCGGGATCATATATGTGTTGAAGAGCCTGGGGCTGAGGGATGAGCCGGGGGGACACTGCGGGTGATCTCCTTGGGTTTGGAGGTGAAAGGTGGAGGTGGATCCTCTGGGTCTTCCATTGAGGAAGGAGGTGATGCATCTAAGTGTGTTCTCTTGGATGCCAATGTGGTGGAGTTTTTGGATCAGCAGGTGGTTCGATATAGTGTTGAAGGCTGCTGAAAGTTCAAGCAGAATCAAAGCTGCTGTTTCTGCTCAGTCGAGGAGGGTTTGGATGTTGTTGGTGACTGTGATCAGGGCAGTTTCAGTGCTGTGATTGTTGTGGAAGCCAGATTGGGAGGCGTTGAGGATCTGGTTCTGCTCCAGGTATGCCATGAGTTGCTTGTTGATGTGTTTTTCCAGTACCTTTTCTGGCAATGGGAGCAGGGAGATTGGCCAGGGGGATTTGGGTTTGCTGGGGTCAGTGAAGGGTTTTGGTTTTTTTGAGTAGTGGTCTGACGTTTGTGTGTTTCCAGGCATTGGGAAATGTTGCAGTAGTGATAGAGATTCTGAGCAGGGTGGTGAGTTCCTTGCAGAGTCTTTGGTTTCCAAGGTTGACAATATGGTGTGGGCATGGGTCTGTTGGAGTTCCTGAGTGGATGGATTTCATGGTAGAGGTGATGTCCTGGGTGGAGAGGGTGCTCCAGGAGTTCAGTGTGTGGTTTGTGTAGGTTACAGTGGTGGCATATCTGTTAAGGAAGTCTGTAGGTGTGTGTTGGGATTCCAAGTTTCTGTTAATGGTTGCAATCTTGTCGTGGAAGAAGTGGGTGAGGTTGTCACGCAGCTTCTGTGAGGGTGTGTCTTAGATCTGACAGCCTTAGGGTGGTCACCCCCAACTTTCTGCCCACCTCCCTCCATTTTTGTGACACAGTTTGTGCTGGTTTTAGGACTTTGCGCACTTTACTACTGCTAACCAGTGCTAAAGTGCATGTGGTCTCTCCTTTAAAACATGGTGACATTGGCTCACACCCAATTGGCATATTTAATTTATTTGTAAGTCCCTAGTAAAGTGCACTGCATGTGAACAGGGCCTGTAAATTAAATGCTACTAGTGGGCCTGCAGCACTGATTGTGCCACCTACATAAGTAGCCCTTTTGCAAGGCCTGTGTGTGCAGTTTCACTGCCACTTCGACTTGACATTTAAAAGTACTCACCAAGCCTTAAACTCCTCTTTTCCTACATATGTCACCCCTAAGGTACATACTAGATAACCTATAGGGCAAGGTCCGATTTAGGTAAAAGGTAGGACATATAAAGGTGTGTTTTATATATATATATTTATATTCCGATGTTTAACATGTCCATAGGTCATTGCATAGTTTCTATATAAGTTGTTTTAATTAGAAGCTTATGAGTCACTGTTTTCTTTATCTATCTCAATAGGGTAAATATTATCTTACCTATTTAACTACAAGAATTTCACTATTTAAAAATTGAGAAACGATAAAAAATAATGTTATAAAAAGTACACAAATAAATTACCTTCAAATACTGCAACACTTGAAAATCTGTGTTTATACAATACTACTTTAAATCTCAATAGATTTTCTTCCTTATACATATACTCCCTTTCTAAGTAATCATGTATCTAAATTGTTATTACTTTAGCCTTACTGTACAAGAGAAAAGAAACTCTCTCCAATGCACTATTCTGTTTCACCCTTAAACTCGCTCAATCTATTCTCTATCTCCCTTCTCTGCCTTGTGCTACTGTTATAATCTCCAGAATTACCCTTCATCGAATCTTCCCTCCTTGCCCCCCCCGGCTCACCCCAAACCTCAGTTTACTACTATGATCTCCCAAACAATCCGGCAAACTTTTCCCTCATGAATCTCTCCTTTGATCCATACCAAACCTAAATGCTAAACTAATAATATAGTTATATTTCCCTATAATAATCCAACACTAACTCTATTGGGTTCTGGAGTATTGTACTACTCGCCAAAAAGCACTTTGATGCCTCAGGGTAATAAGCGCTATATAAATACAATCACAAGTACAATTACTGTATGGTACTTCAGTGTATGCCACTACAGTGTACACAACTAGACTGTACACTACTCCATTGTATGCTGTTCCACTCTAAGGTAGTGCACTGTACGCCACTCAAGTATATGCTAATCCACTGTATGCCACTCTGCTCTACACCACTATATGCTATTCCACTTAATGGGACCCCACTGTATGCTTCTCTGTTGTAACCCACTCCACTTGTTTTCTGTTCCACTTTACCACTCTCCGCTATATGACAACCCAAACAAGGACACTTCACTATAAGTAGCTCAATTGTACACTAATCCACTTTATGCCACTGCAGTGTATACCACTCCACTGTACGCTACTCCACTGTATGTTATTCCACTGAATGCACTCTAGTTTTTGAGACTTCACTCTGCGCTATCCCACTGTATGCCACTCCACTGTATGCTGCTCCACTCATTGTTTCTGTGTGCCACTACACCACTTTACAACGTTATATGCCACTTCACTATAGTACACTGTAAAACAGTCTAGTCTACTTTATCTCACTCCACTGTACCACACTGTACTCCACTCTATGCTACTGCACTATACTCCACTCTGGAACAGTTTCACACACTCTGCAACCCAGCATACCACTCGACTGTACAACATGCCACAACACTCTCTCACACTTTTCTCCACTATATGTTACTACATGCTATGCCACTATGGTCTACTACACTCCAATATATGACACTTCAGTCCACTCAATGCTCTGCCACTGCACTGCCCTCAACTATACTGTACCATAGTTTAGCTCACTGTATGCCACTGTACGACACTCCACTGTATGCCACTCCACTCTACAGCACTCTACTGTACTCTATAAAACTGCACTCTACAAAGTTTACTTTGCTGTATGCCACTGACACTGTTCTACACTGAATGTCCCTACATTGCAATGTGGAACACTCTATTCCACTCAATGCTATTCTACGATATCCTACTGAACACTACGCCACTCAATGACACTCCCCTCCACAACACTGCATGACACTACAGTTCACTGTACAACACTCAGCTATACTGTACAACACACTACTCCACTGTACAACACACCACTACACTCTACAATACTCCACTCCACTATATACCACATTACTCTATTAAACACAACACCATTCCACTCATAGGTCAACAGTGTGGCAATGGATGCAAGAAGTATGTGTAGAGAGGTGTCCAACGTATAGTAAATTGAAAGTGGTAAGTAAGTTAAAATGTAAGTTCTAATTAGTGGTGTATAAAGTAGAAATGTAAGTTATAACTAAAACATTACAATTTCTCCAGTTTGTATAGTTTAAGTTAGGTTTGTAAATAAAGAATAAATAAAGTGTTCCTAACTATGTCATAGCTTTGTTTTTTTCATAAAACATATTACCCACTTGTGATAGCCAGTAGGTAGTTGTAGTTAGGACCTAATTGCCATAGGGATGACATTTCTATTTTACCTTTAACTTTGGTGTTGTTTAATGAAGCTTCACAACATTTTTAACAACTGATTTGCCACTCACTTCGGCTTTCTGTCTGGAAAGTTTTAGGGGTAATTCATCATGTGGGGGAAAGAAAAAAGTGGAGTCCAAAAATACATTTTCCCCGTACAATTTCCATAGGGATTTTGAACATGACTGCAGCCCTAATTGCTGGACAGACGTGCACCAATTTGGCAGAAAGCTAGATCTTTATCAATAAAGAGAGATTTATTTAATTTGGTGTGAATCTGTTCAGTAGTTTCAGAGTTATTGAAGGAAAAAGATGTATGTATATCGAGGGATATGGATCCTCAGCAGATCCACCCATGGGTGACCTGCAGAAACAGAGACAAAAACAAGGCCCTGATTGGCTGGCCATAACCTGAGACAATAGTTGTAGCTGCCATTTTGTTTCTCTATCAGTCTGGAGGGGAGGATAGTGACAAATGATAAGGATACAGGTATCCTGACCTCATAGGACAGATGGAGGGGTCTGTGAGGGACCGCTCATGGGTAAGATTTGTTTTTTGTCATAAACTAGGATCTGTAGATCTACCACCTTGCTCAGCGTGGCTCAAGTGTAACTTTTCAATGGATCCACAGATCCAATGCTCAATGAAAAAAGTTACACCCACTCATGTACAAAACCCCTGCTGCACACGGCCAGTGGCCATGCCTAGCATGGGCTTGGCTGTATGCAGGGCAGTTGGCTGCATGCCAGGCCCTGCAGCAGAACTCCACTGTGCACGACCGAAGTCTGTGCGGGGTGGAGGTTGGATTAATGTATAGTAATTAAATATTACTTTACATAACAAACCATAGAAATTAACTGGAAAAAAAGGTTATGGGGCTGTTAGAATTAGGTTTGCTGTTTTACACACATAGAACCATAAAAATTCAGCAGTTATAATTATTGTTACTTATCTGATGAAACGATGGCTGGTGCTGCAAAGTAACATTGGGCCATGAGATATGTTTTCTTCACATAAGTATAATTATAACTGCTGAATTGCTATGGTTGCATATATATCTGGGTGAGTCTGTGATTGGGAGTGGTTGTGTTGGTCTGTGAGGTGTATTAGTGGCTGTAGGTATGTGTGAGTGGTTGTGTGGTTGTGGAAGTAGGTTTGTAAGTAGGTGTGTGGGTCTGTGAAAAGGTGTGTCAGTGGTTATGTGGGTATGTAAGTGGTTGTGTGAGTGTGTAAGTGCATGTGTGAGTTTTGTGGGTCTGTGAGTGGGGTGTGAGCGGTTTTGTGGGTGTAAAAGTGGGTGTGTGAGTGAGTGTGCAAGTAAGTGTGTGGGTAGGTCTGTGAGTGGGTGTATTGTGTTTTTAATTGGGATCTAGATCTCCAGATCCACCCAAATTCACATGAAATTGTGAGGATCTGGGAGCATCTGGTTTGATCTGCTGATCCTCATGAGCTCCAAAAAATATTTTTGGACAATTTATTTTTTTCATGCTGGGAACCAAGCCCTGATGAACAAAATGACAGCCTAAACTTTCCTTTCAGTCTGCGGCCAACCAATCACAGCATTGTTGTTGGTGCGTGGATCCACTAAGCCACCTGGATCAGCGGAGGATTCACAGCAAATCTAAATCTCTAGATAAACATAATTCTTTTTCTTTTAATATCTACAAAACTATTGAACAGGTTTACCCAGATTACAAAAAGAGATCTTTCTCGACCAAGATCTAGCCGTCTGAAAATTTGATGTAATTGCATTTAGCAGTTTGGACTTTAGTCATGTCTAAAATTCCTGAGGGCAATTGCATAGGGAAAATGCACTTTGGGACCCCTCTTTTTCTCACCTCCATTTGACGAATCACCCTGAAACTTTCCAGACAGCAGATGAACTAAGTGGCACACTAATTTTGAAAATTTCATGAAGATTTGTAAAACAGCGCCAACGTTATTAGTAAAACAAAACTTAATTTCCTATGGAAACTAGGTCCTCACTATAACTACCTGCTAGGTTGCCAGTAGGTTATTAGGATTAGGACCTAGGGCCAGATGTAGCAACCCTTTTGCGAGTCGCAAATGGCGAAAATCGCCGTTTGCGACTCGCAAACGTGGGTTTGCAATTCACAAACGCATATTGCGAGTCGTTACCGACTCGCAATATGCCTTTGCGACTCGCAAATAGGAAGGGGTGTTCCCTTCCTATTTGCGAGTTGGAGTGGTATGCAACTCCATTTGCGACCGCGTACGCGGTCGCAAATGGAGTCGCAGTTACCATCCACTTGAAGTGGATGGTAACCCACTCGCAAACGGGAAGGGGTCCCCATGGGACCCCTTCCCCTTTGTGACTGGACCCCATATTATTTTTTCAGGGCAGGGAGTGGTCCAAGGGACCACTCCCTGCCCTGAAAAATCCGAAACTAAAGGTTTCATTTTTTTTTGTAGTGCAGCTCGTTTTCCCTTAGGGAAAATGGGCTACACTTCAAAAAAAAAAAAAACCTGCTTTATTAAACAGCAGGTCGCTAACATGGAGGCCTGCTGACGTCAGCAGGCCTCCATGTTAGCGAGTGCCTATACTTGCAATGGGGCCGCAATTTGCGACCCACCTCATGAATATTCATGAGGTGGGTCATTGCGACCCCATTGCGAGTTGCAGTCGGTGTCTGAGACACCGTACTGCATAGCAATTTGCGACTTGCAAATTGCGAGTCGCAGGGACTCGCAATTTGCAAGTCGCAAATTGCATTTTTGCTACATCTGGCCCCAAGTTTCCATTGAAAAAGCATTTTTTTACTTGGCTATATTTTTCATGCCGTTTGAAAAATCTTCATTACATTTTTCCAAAAAAGTGTGCCCATGGGCATTGTTGTGCCTCGAAAATTTTGGGATGATCTGTCAAGCAGGGCAGAGAAGAAGGGCGGCCAAAAGAAGTGTGTTTCCTATGTTAATTCCCATGGGGAATTTGAACATGAGGACAGCCAGAACCACTGAACAGAATTACAACAAATCTGCCAAAAAGGTAGCTTTTGGTCCAGAGATAATGTGTTTTTTTATTTGGTGTAAATCCATTACAGTTCCCAAGCTATAAAAGGAAATCCTCATTTGTATATCTAGAAGCACAAATACTTAGTGAATAGTTCTGATCTCTTGCTGAGATTTGTTAGAATGCCAACACTTCAACCAGGAAGGATTGGCAGGCATTTTGGGACTCAGTTTTAGCCAAGTCCCAAAACAAATGCAAAATAAATTGAAAGGGGGCAGGGTAGGAATACCCTAATCCCTAGCCTTGGTTCAGGGTGGGGGTCTGGGAACCCGCTAGGGTAAAAAAAAGTTTTTTGTTTTTAAATTCACTGTGAAGTTCACAAATATTTGTGAATTTTGCCATGAATTTAAAAATTAAGCAAACACAGGCTCCCGTCTTTGCTTTTAATTTTGCCCCCTGGTGGGCTAGGTCCTGCAAACATAGTTATTTTCATAATTAAGGAGGGGGTGTACTGGAATCTCATCCTAGAGCTATTAGAAGCATCAGGGACCACCACCTCCCTGGGGCTACATTTTTAAACTATGCAGGGGCTGAGCAGACCCCCTGAGCCCCAGGGATCACCACCTACCTGAGGTAATTTTTAAAAGATGGATGGGGGCTACGGGGACTCCCCTGGGCCTTGGGGGCCACTATTTCCCATTAACTAGATTTTATAAATATACAGGAGGGCCACTAGGAACCCCCGAGGCCCTGGGGACCACACCCTCCTCAAGGTTACAAAAATGTTTTATAAGGGGGTCCGTGCAGATCCCCCGTGGAACACCACCTCCCCCAGGCCAATAAGATTTTTACAAAGAAGGAATGGGGCTGCACAACCCCCTTCAGAGCCACATATAGCCCTGGGGACTGCCAACACCTAGGGCTGGCTCCTGATACGTCCTGAGGTTCCCACCCTCTGGAGGTAGCTGTTTGCTTTTGCTGGGCAGGAGCTGTGACAGCTCCCGCCAAGCAAAAGTAGACACTAAGGCCCGTATTTATACTTTTTGACGCTAAACTGCGCTAACGCAGTTTAGCGTCAAAATATTTTGCGCCGGCTAACGCCATTCTGAAGCGCCATGCAGGCGCCGTATTTATTGAATGGCGTTAGCCGGCGCAAGCAGACCGGCGCTGCCTGGTGTGCGTGGAAAAAAAACACGTACACCAGGCAGCGCCGGCGTTGGGAAAAATGGCGTTAGGGCGTCTTAAAATGGCGCAAGTCAGGTTGACGCTAAAAAATCGTCTTAACCCGATTTGCGCCATTTTTAACGACGCCCAGACGCCATTTACATGACTCCTGTCTTAGTAAAGACAGGAGTCATGCCCCCTTGCCCAATGGCCATGCCCAGGGGACTTATGTCCCCTGGGCATGGTCATTGGGCATTGTGGCATGTAGGGGGGCACAAATCAGGCCCCCCTATGCCAAAAAAAAATATATAAAAAAAAAAAATGTATACTTACCTGAACTTACCTGAATGTCCCTGGGGTGGGTCCCTCCAGCCTTGGGTGTCCTCCTGGGGTGGGCAAGGGTGGCAGGGGGGGGTCCCTGGGGGCATGGGAGGGCACCTGTGGGCTCATGTTGAGCCCACAGGCCCCTTAACGCCTACCCTGACCCAGGCGTTAAAAAGTGGCACAAATGCGGGGGTTTTTGACCCGACCACTCCCGGGCGTGATTTTTGCCCGGGAGTATAAATACGACGCATTTGCGTCGCCGTCATTTTTTTAGACGGGAACGCCTTCCTTGCATCTCATTAACGCAAGGAAGGCGTTCACGCAAGAAAATGACGCTATTTGCCCATACTTTGGCGCTAGACGGAGTATAAATATGCCCCTAAGCTTCCAGCAAGCAGAAGTTGTGAACATGCTCCTGCTGGCTGGAAGCAGAGTTTTCATCTCTCTCCCTGCCTGCAGACCTGCAAAACTATTGCTCCCACAAACAAGGAGCTGCATTTTAAGCAGCTCCCTGCATGTTGGAACAATGCTGGCTCCCGCGGAGGCAAGGAGCTGTTTGGGACCACAGGGGACTAGAAGCTCCCTCTGATGTCCCCAAGGCTTGGCAAAAAAAGAAAATCCTGCCCTGCTATGTTTTATTATATAAATACACAGGGCAGGACTCATTGTGGCATGATGCTCATTGCGCAGAAATAAACCTCAAAGTACAGCACATACAGGTGTAAACAAAGCAGGTGCTCAAATTGAAACTCCCCTTCTGTAAAATACTAATCATCCTAACTTTATGCACATGGCCAAGGCAAAGCAAATTTGTTTTCTCTGCATTTCCACCAAGTTATCTGTGAGACTTGAAGGAGGTGTTTTAGTGCAATATCTCATGTAGTGACTATGAAAAGTGATTTATTTCTTGTCATCTCCTGCTGAGACCATATAATGTTCTATCCCCTTTAAAAAATACAAGTATGTGAAATGGCGTAGAAGCACCACCCTTTTGGCCCTGCCCCATATGCATTAGTGATATGCAACATTTTCCAAGAAAGATGGACAGCTTACTAAACAGACCCCCCAAATGTGTTTCAAATGATTTTGGAGATGTGTTCTAAATGCAGATTAATATGATCACATCACAAAACAAAGAAACACTTCATGAGTGCCCTGCTGCAATCACCTTCCGTACACTCTTGGAGGTTATGCAAGGCATGGGGTTCATTGATTATAAGGGGTTGGGTTCAGGGCCTGGCCGCAGGCCAGACCCTGTGGCCAACTCCCACCGTGCATGGTCCAAGGCTGTGCGTGTCACGGGGTTGAGTGGTTATAGGCGGTTGGCTGCAGGGCCTGGCTGCAGGGCCAGGCCGAAGGCCATTTGCAGCAGTGGTTGGATTAAAACTACTTTACATTCAAAATACCATAGAAATTCACTGATAAAAACAAAGGTTACAGGGATGCTATAGTTAGGCTCACATTTTAAACAAACAAAACCTTATACATGCAGCTGTTATCGTTAGAATTATTTCAAGTAACTATAACTTGTGCCCTAAAGTAACTATAATTTGTGCACTCGCCCGCACTGCTAATTACTCCAGATGTTACAACACTCATGACATCTTTTATAACATCATTTATATCACTGTAACATTTGCAGTAACATTATTGATGAGAAAACTGACCATGGCTGGGCGTGAGTTATGGTTATCTAAGAGCAAGAGTTATAGTTACTTGAAGTACTCTATAACTATAACTATGACAGCTGAATTTCTCTGGTCGTGTTAAAATGTGAGCATAACTATAACTATACCTTTCTTGTAACCTTTGTTTTTTCAGTGAAGATAGATAGATAGATAGATAGATAGATAGATAGATAGATAGATAGATAGATTTGTATACATGTGGCCCAGTAAAGCAACTGAACCAAGAAAAACATATTCACACAACTATTACTACAGTGGACAAGTCACATTCAGTTTTACTACCACTGTAGAGAGAAATTCTGAATTCAGATATCCAGGAGAAAATCATTATTAATAACCATTGTTGAGGGAAGACAGGGGCATCATAACCAACACCCGACAATGATATTAAATATAATAGCCCTCTCTGCTTAAATGCATATATATCGCACACGGACACCCGCGCGCGTCGGAGTAGACGATTCTGGCAATTCTGATCTTTGTTGTTTCCAGTACACAGCTAAAAATCTCAGCAAACACACTAGGCAGCCGACAGCCATCTGTATGAGTACCTCTACAATAATATCCTCATTCGCAGTGAGCAAAGAGGAGTAAAGTGACAATTCAAATTCTGCTCACGCTGCACATTTTCCATCTGTATAGAGGCGCCACTATGGGCTCTGATGTGCCTTTTAGCGTCCACCGTGACATTACATTATTGAAGTGAAAGATCACTGCCCCCACTCTATCAGCCATCAGCGAGACATATAAAAATCTTTGAGCGATTTTAAGCTTCCCTCAAGGCAAGAAAGAATGCAGCTCAAACGCTCGCAGTTCTCTTATGTTCAAGTAATTAGCAAGTACTGAGGAACAAGATAGAACAAAATAAAAATGTTCAGCACTCTTTAACCAGTCTCCAGTTACTGTGGTATCCTGTAGGCTAATTTCTGATTTCCTTCTCCATAAACGATCTAGTTAGGGTCGAGCGCGCAGGCGCACTGTCCTGCTGGCATCTCTGTGTGTGCTTTTAACGACGCCCACTTTGGCTATTAATTCTTGTTTTGCTTGCTTTCCTCTTGCGACTAGTGTATAGCATGTGCCTAGTTCCTGCAAGCACTTTCCATAGACCGAATAGCCAGGAGCGATCAGAGTCGGAATGGGAGAGAAAATAGGCCCAGAACCAAATCAAACTCTTCCTCCATTAGCGAATCCGATTGCTAAAAGAGAGGTCCAAGTGTGTAAATCAGGGTAGGTTTGGATTTTAAAAGAGACGTCGCATAGGTGTTTTCAGGGTATGGACTTTGCATGCATTTGTGCTTGCTGCAGGTAATGGTTGTGGTAATATTAAAGAAATAACAGTAAAAGCCGTCCCAACCAGAGCATAGCACCGCCCACACACAGACCTGTCAGATCAGCCCCTTCTGGCACTCCCAGATTGCCCTGTAGGGCAGACCTACCCTGAAAGCGGAGGTTCTTCGGTTGCCTAGCTCTTCATCATCAGCCTGTCGCCAGAGATGTGCCACTTAGATAATGTGATGGAAGCAGCCTCCCTGCCAGCTCTGAGAGCCGTTTATTCAGACACTGGGCGACAGAGAAGCCTTTCGGCAACTATGATGCGGGTCAAACTCTTGTCCTTGCAAACAACGACTGCTTGAAAGGTGTCCGCTCAGTACGTACACTTTGTGCGCTGCCCATGTCTCTGCATTTTCTGCTTAAGGAACACCCTATCAATCATCTCTCTGTTTTTATCAAGGAAGCAGCCACGGGAAGATATATTGCTATTCAACACAGCGGTGCAAAAGAAAATGCAGCGTTAGCCTTTGTTTAGTACATTCTATCACATTCCCACAGCCTGTTGTATTAATACAATGATTAATTGCTAGAATTAAGAGATGGTGCTCACTTGGAGCTGGCTTTAGGAGACACAATAAATATAGTGGAACTCTAAAAACACACCACGGGGTTCCTTCCCGTAAAATAGCAGTTCGATTTATGGTATGTTTTAATAAATGCTAATGTGTGTTTTAAAAAGGAAAATCACATAGTAAACGGTAGTAAATATGATCCCAGAGCAAAATTAAAATCGGTACCATACATGAAAACTTCAGCCCACTTCTTCCGTCAACAGTCTACGGCTGTCAAACGACTAAAGGCTTCTGAGGGGTCTCACGGCTGACCACTTCTAGTGCTGCGAAGGCACGGGGCAGGAGGGGGGCTGTATGAAACTAGATTTTAGGGTGCAATTAACACTAGTATATCAATTGTGGTCGAGAACGTCAGAAATACTGATTTGAAGTCTTATGGTTACACATTTGGTGCAAGGAAAATTCAGATATCAAACTGCTACGTGAACGGGGCGCATCCTTTATTATCAGCCTTTTCACACACATACTACATACGGATCAGCATGCATATACACACATATGTTTACTTGTCTTGTGCATTCCTGCAGCTACCGTCGACTTGCGGATAAACATTCTCTAATTCACTGACTCATCTTATTTCACTCTAAAAGAATGAACATCTGAGCTGGCCACAAGATTCAAACCTATGACCTACAGGCGACCCTAAATTTAACATTTTAGGATTTTTAAGCCACTGAGCTAACTTTCTATCTTTTTGACCTGGTCACATGAATCTGCTAATAAAATAGTTTGAGGGAGAAGACACCGAATGCAAAGATCTCTGAAAGAAGCAAATGAACAACTAATTACCTTCAGTAATGCTTTTTCTGTTGGATACTTCATTTAACTTCAAATTTCTCACTTTTAAAATATCCCCAGGTGCCTGACTGGATCCTGAAGATTTTAACAACATTTCACCAACATGCCAGTAGGAGGTACGGTGCCGTCCAGCGTTGTCGTTGTTCTGCCTAGCAATTGATGGTGAGCTCACATATAAGTACCACACTGAGCATCAATGCCAGTTTCTTTCTTGACTCTGTCCAAGCCTTCCGACACTGAGCTCAACAATGATGTGAGGTGCCAGTGTGCTAAGCTCTAATTTGTGACTTTTCATATGGTAAAAGAAAACATTCCAGAGGATGGGGAGGTGGAAGGGCAGTGAACAATCTACCTTTAGAGTATGCACCAGAATTAATGTTACCAAAGAAAGTAGCTTGTTGTTCTGATGGATACTTCTTACTTTAGATTCCTCACCCTTTGAATACATACCAAAGCAGTACGACCCTGGGTAGTGGGCCTCTGGAGTGGCTCATACCAAAGAGTCATGCTTGACCGAATGAAGAAAATGCCTACTCCATTGAACCTGGCTGTCAAGTAGTGCTTGGTGAACACGTGTACCAATTCTCACATCACAGCAGGACAGATGTCAAGATCAGGCACTCCACTTTCCAGCACAGTAGTAGCAGCCTTGGCCCTGGTGGAATGGACTCTAAATTCCTTCAGAGGTTGCTCTTTGGCCAGTGGGTAGCAGATCTTAATGCAGACGACTAGCCACCTTGGAGCAGTTCTTTGTTTGCACTACTTTGACTTTTTTTGCGCCAGCGAATCCCACAAAGGCTGACTGTTTACCCAATGGTCTTTGGTGCTACTGAAGTAGAAGGTTAATGGTCTTTTGGAATCCAAATGATGGAACCTCTCCTTCTCCTTTGAGGAGTGAAGCAGAGCAAGCATGTTGGAATAGTGATGGATTGCCGAACCTGGAAATCCAAGATGACAACCAGCAGAAAGGCTAATATGGCCCCACAACACCACTTTATCTGGGAGCAAGTTTGATTCTCCATGTGAGTGAACTTAAAGTTCTGTCAGTGCAGCCACCTTACACCACTTTTTCCCAGACAAAGTGGTGTAAGGTGACTTCACTACCAGAACTTGAAGCTCACACACATGGAGAATCAAACTTGTGAGACAAAGAACACAATCTTCAGTGTCAGGAGGATTAGTAGGAAGGCAGCATTGCTTTGAATGGCATGGATAGGAGGAAAGTGGGGATATTATTATAATCTCACCGTGTCATCACAAAGGGCTTTAGAATAAACACATGAATGAAATATTTGAGAAATCTCATCACAAAGGGTGAATTGAACAAGGATGGTTGGTACAGAAAACATAAAAATGCTAAAAGGATTGACAGACAGTGTTTAATTTGAGCCAGTGGTTGCCAATAGGAGGCACCAGCACTTATATTTAGAGAATGGCACTTATTTTCCACATCAGAGGATTACCAAGTGCGAGAGAGGGAAAAAAACATACAGATTGGAAAGACAGAGGAAAACCAAGATGGCCAAACTGTCACAAAGGGAAAAAGTAGGAATATGCAAGGGTGAGAAAATGGGGTAGGGAGTGGCTTGTAGTGGATTGAAGACTACCAGGCTTGGCATGTGGTGAACCAGCGTTTAATAGCACCAGCCACTGTCTTCTAAGCAGAGCTTCGTGCTCCGGCACTCTTTATGTTACAAATTAACTACCATCCTATCTACTGTCCTATACTGTCGTTTAACGGTGCTTACTGCAAGTCCTTGCTGTGCCAGACATAAAACAAACAACAAGAAACCCAACAGTTTGACCTGTTATGGGTCAGTGTTCTGGGTGCACATTAGGCTAGAAACTTGTCCCAGAACCTGGTGTTGACAGACTTTGTAGAAGGGCACCTGGTAGCCAGGATGCCATCCACAACCTTAGGAGGAAGATTGAATGCAGTCAACTGCTGATGCTCAATCTTCATGCACTGAGGTACAGTTTGTGCAAGTTCTGGTGCAGGACCCTTCAAAGCTGCTGCAACAGGAGATCCTCCCAAATGGTAGCCTGATTGGAGGTACCCACCAATGACTAGGCCACACATGGAGCTTTAAATCACACATCTTTATTCCTCTGTGTGTACTTGTGAACTCCAACATTCTAAACCAAGCTTTCATTATATTCCATTCTAGCGATTACGTCACACTGATACTGAGTCTGCTTGAAGCCAGAAAGGTTCTGTTCTAAATCATGCAAGACAATACATCTTCCCCTCTTTAAAATGAAAAATTACACATTAATAGAAAGTTGTACATGTATATATAGAAGCATATACCATTATTGGCGTCACCATGACCGCCAGGGTCACGGTCGCGGTCGAACCGCCGCCAAAGTGGTGGTCCGAGGGCAACATTATGACTGTGGCGATGCCGCCACTGTCCAACCACTGACACAGCCAGGATGCCACCAGCCAGCAGCCTAGCAGTCCCAGTGGCTGTAATCCACCAGGGCAGCGCTGGAAGCCTAGTGGGAAACAGGCAGCAGCAATGTCTCCAGCTCAAAAACGGGCCAGCGGAAATTCTGTCACTTGCAGGGTGCCCCAGCGCCCTCGTAATGTTCACTGTCTGCACAGCATGCAGTAAACATTGCGCGGGTACTGTTCTCCGCCAGCCTTTTCATAGTTGTCTGACTGCCACTGTCTCAATGTGGAGTTTGAACCGTTACAGTAGCGGCAGACCTGACTGCCACCGCGAGGCTGGCTGTCATAAGTCCGCCAGCTTCATAATGAGGCCTTCAGTCTTTCTTTCACCATCTTGAGTTGAAGACAGATGAAAGACAGGCCTGAAGTAAGACGAATCTCTAGTAGTAGCCTGCCCAGGGTGCTGGGCAGTCATTAGGTGTTCTTTGGTAGACACCACTTGAAAAAGCATTGCATTATAAGGAGCATCAGATTTTCATTTGCATATCTGTTGAGTGATCACCACATCTCCTTTTCTGAGTGAGAGGTCTTTTGCATGTCTCCTCTTGTCTACATACATTTTCATTTTCTGCTTGTTAACAAAGTCCTTTGTACAAGTCATGTTTTCATTGTTATCTCTTTCTGTGGTCCATTGGGGTAACTTGGTTTCATTGCTCTCTCAAACATTAAAGTCACAGGACTTTCACCTGTGGTCAAGTGAGGTGTTGACCGATAAGCTGGTAGTGTAGAATTCAATACTGTTTTTAAATTGAGCTTCTCAGGAGTTGCACGCATCACTGCTTTCTTTAGTGTGCTCATAAAACGCTTCACAAATCCATTGGCCTGTGGCCATGAAGGTGTGATCTTTTGATGCTTTATGTTCAGATGCTCCAAACATTCATCAAATTCTTTACTGTTGAAGAGAGGACCATTGTTAGACTTTACAATGGCTGGTATGCCTCATGTTGCAGAGATGCCATCATCAAGTTTTTCGATTACTCGTTCATGAGTTGTGGATGAGAGATCTTCAACCAACGGAAATCTTAAGTATTCATCTTCAATCACCAGTAAATGATATCCATTATCAAGTGGACCAAAGAAATCAATTGCTATTCTTTCCCAAACATGTTTAGGGAGTTCTGACATATTGAGAGTATGTTAAGTTTGGTTGACAGGCAATTTCAGATATGACAGGCCTTGTTTTCCTTTTGAACTCTTTTGTCAAAGCATGGAAGCTAAAATCAGTCTCAGTGAGCTTTCTTTGTGGTAACAATACCCCAAAGTCATTAGTGAGCAACTTCAATCACTGTTGGTTGCAGACACTCCACAATCTGGATCTTCCATCCTCACAATATACTCCTTCCTGAGTTATGGACAATTCGTCTTTGACATTTTTGTATTTTTGATATTCACCATAGTTACTGAGAGGTTGAATGTGTTTGTTCCACTACTGATATGTAATTACGGCTTTTAATTTCAGCAGGTCACTATCATGACTTGTGGCAGTGACAATCTAGGCTAACAATACAGCTGCTGGTGTACTTGACAATCAAATTGATATCGCCTGCAGCTTTCTTGGATGGAGAACCGTGATCTTGTATGGGTATTCTTGAAAAGTAGTCAACAGGATTCTGATCCTTTTCTGGAGGATGCACAATTGTATACTCATACTCTTGCAATTTCAATTTCCATCATTCAATTTGAGGAAGCATCTTGGATTTTGGATTGTCAAAGATAGTCAGCAAAGCTTGATGATCAGTCCCCAGCATAAATGAATTTCCATGCAGTAACACAAGGAAATGTTCGCAAGCCAATATCACAGTAAAACTTTCTTTCTCAAGCTGTGAGTAAGCATGTTCTGTTTCAGACAAACTTCTACTAGCATATGCCACAATATGCTATTTAGCATTTGGGCGCCCACAATGTTGTGCAAGTATAGTGCCTAACTCTACCGGGTTAGCGTCAACCACAATATCTCAATATCTGTACGAACCCTTGGAATAAAGTAAGCCATTTCTGTAGCATTTTTAATGGCATGCTTGATTAGCTTGAAACTTTTCTCACATTCTTTTGGCTTATTGAAACAACACGTTTTTCTTTGTCAACTCTTGTAATAGAGCACCGATAGTGACTAAGTCTTGCATATATCCTGAACAGTAACTAGCCCTTCCAAGAAAAGAACGTACCACTGAAACATCTTATGAGGGTTCGGCATTTGTCAAAGCTTGTACTTTTTTAGGATCAGGAGTAATGCCTCTATTGGAAAAGTTAATGTAAAAAATTTCAATTTTGTCTTATTGAACTCACACTTGTCTATATTCAAAGACAAACTGGCATCACTGAGCAATTGACATACTTGTGTGAGAGCCCTATTGTGCTCCTTCTGTGTAGCTCCAAAAATGAACATGTGATTGCTATAATTGTATGCATTCAATACAGGTTGTATGGCACATGGAATGACTTCTTGGAAAAGTTCTGTGGCTGATGACACACTAAAACAAAGGGCATGATTACGACATTGGTGGATGGAATACTCAGTCACAAACATGACAGATATTTAATCCGCTGTATTACAATAGCCATAGGATATAATGGAATCGCAATATAGCAGATGGGATATCCGTCACATTTCTGATGGAGTAACCCCATCCACCAAGATTGCAATCAGGCCGTAAGTCTCTTATATCTAATTAGACCAACATGTGTAGAAAAGGTTGTAATATACCTGAAAATAATCTTCAAGTTCCAACTGATGATAACCTTTATTCAAATCAAGACAAGTGAAGACTTTGGCATCATTTAATTGCGTTACCATGTCAGCAATATGTGGTCCAGGATGTATTTCTCGTTTAATTGCTTTGTTTGCCTGGAACATGTCAATGCTTATGTGCACAGCTCCTTCACATTCCTTTTGGGTACTTCTACCAGGGGGGAAATCATTGGTTTTGGACCAGTGGAGTGATCAATATTATCATGCTTAAGTAATGATTCAAGTTATTTTTTAACAGCTTCTTGTAAATGAAAAGCAAATTGTCTGTGTCATTGAGAAATAGAACAGACTTCATCATTAATAAGCAGTTTTACTTTCATTGTCTTTAACTTACCAAAACCATTAAATAATTAAGGGAATTAACTTACTATTTTGTGATGAGCATTCTTGCTGTAATCCACAAAAATTAGTCCTATGTCAGCCGCTGTGTTGAAACTGAGCAAGCAGGCACTTGCTGCCGTACATTATAACATATGAATCAGTGCTTAGACCTTTGTTTTCTTATAGTTTACTGTCACTACAAATGGACTTTTACTCTTCATGGGTGTCAATGCAGCCCGAGTATACACTTTGGCCTTTGATGCCTTAAGCCTCGGTGATGGAGACAGTGCATTGTACTTCTCTTCAGGCATTATATTTATTGATGCAACGCTGTTGATAATAAAAAGGTATTGAACATCCATTCATTTTCAATGTAATGTTTGAACAGTGTTTGTGTGAATGTGTTTCTTTGTCATGTCGACTTTTCTTTTTCTTCACATGCAAACAGTCCTAAATGTACAATTTCCTGAGGCAAACAGCAACATGGTACAGTCACTTTCATTACTTTCACTTAATATTGAGGCAGAAGAACTGTTCAAAATTGATTTGGATGACAATTGTCTTCATTTAGGATCTAGTTGCCTCAACTGATGTCGCCACTTGGCCTTGTGGGCATGTGTCAAACATTGCTCCTGGAATGATCTGATGGCCATTTTGTCTTTGTGACACACTTACTTTTCCTTTGCTTTACACATCATCATAAAATTGCTCTCTTCACCACAGCCACTGCACATCTGACAAATGGTAGGACACTTTTCTTCATGTAGAAACAAAAATCCACATCTGAAGTACAACTTCTTTTTACATGTTGACAGAACTTTGAAACTGTCAGTGTTTTGTTTTCGAGTTACATTTTACACTCCTGACTCACTTGCTCTGAGTGCCTACGGCCTCCATGCCAGTGTCTTGTTTCTCAGCACGTTACTCAGCTCTGGCAGCCAGCAACACTTATACCAGACTAAAAGTTTCTCTCAGCAATCAATGCCTGAATGAATCAGACAAACAACCATCAATAATTCTAAGTCACATGTCTTCTTCATCATTAAATTCAAGGAACTTACAGTGTCTGATGCGTATGTCAAGTCTTTCCACAAATTCATCAAGTGTTTCACCAACTCTTTGACAATCTTGACAAAAAACATATCATCCATAAACAACTTTTAGTACTTGTCACGTACTGCGCTGGACTTCTCACCTCTGGATTTCGGATTGGCGAATACACCAAGTCTTCCACAGGTCCTGGATACTCCCAGATAAAGGTGTCTCCTTCTAGTAGCCACGGTGCCGCTTGACAGGCTAAGCCAAAGCAGACCGTACCCTCCAGAAGGAGTCCCAGAGGGAAAAAACCCCAACACTGGAAAAAAAACCACTAACAGGAACTCCTGAAGGAAAACAAGAAAAAACAGGACTTGACAACAGGACTTGACAACAGGAAACAGGAAAAATAGGCAATATCCAGGGAAAAAGGCTGGAAAAAAGGAACAGGCAAATATCTCCCAAGGCAAAAGCAGGAACAAAGAACAGGCAAAAAATCTCCCAAGGCAAAAAGCAGGAACAAAGAACAGGAGCGAACAGCACAACCAGAAAGAAGTGTTTGCAATGCAAGGAGGAACAAGACTGACTGACTTATATACTGGGAAAAGGGAAGTGACATCACAGGAAAGGGAAGTAACACCATCTTGGATTGGGAAAAGCCCATAGACCAGTATAGAAAAAAGGAAGTAGTATAAAAGAAAAACAGAGCATGCTGGGAGAAAAACACGAAGAAGACAAGATGGACACAACATGGATAGAGACAGGCAAAAGGACCAACAAAAAACACGCCACCAACAACAAAAGAAGAAAAAAGGCTACAAGTAAGTGTAGCGCGACCGGGAGCGAAATATATGCTTCCCAGAAAGCATAGTTAAAAAAACGCGGGGAACGGCGCTCCGAATATCGGTAGCGCGTTCCACCCGCGAGGACAGAAAGAGACGCCACGTCAGAGCGTGCCGTTACAGTACTGGATAGAACTTGAGATTCATTTAATTCTTAATCTGATGGTATGTGACTTCTTCGTCCGTTCTAAACAGTATTTTCTTTATGACTTCGTTCACACCATCACCAACAAGATTTTTGAGAAATTTGATCATTTTTCTGTTATCAGTCCTTCAAGTGCATCAATGAAATCTTTACATGTCTCCATCCATGCAGTCATTGTCAACTTATTGATCAGATAGTTAAAACCATTACAAATACAGGTAAAAAGAAAAACACATATGAGGCAAAATCATTTAAAAACAATTTAGGTTTAAAAGGTGAAAGAAATAAGAGCCAGATGTAGAAAGCATTTTGCATGGTGCAAACTGCGAAAATCGCAGTTTGCGCCATGCAAAATGCCTTTTGTGATAAACATTCACAATTTGCGAGTCGGTACCAACTCGCAAATTGTGAATGCGACTCGCAGATAGGAAGGGGTGTTCCCTTCCTATTTGCGACTCGCATCGCTATGCTAAATTGCTTTGTGACCGCGAATGCGGTCGCAAAGCAGTTCGCAGTTACCACCAGTGTCACACTGGTGGTAACCCATTCGCAAAAGGGAAGGGGTCCCCATGGGACCTCTTCCCCTATGTGAATGTTGCCAATTAGGGTTTTTCAGAGCAGGCAGTGATCCAATGGACCACTGCCTACTCTGACAAACCGAAAACAAAAGGTTTAGTTATTTTTTTTATTTTGCAACTCGTTATCCTTTAAGGAAAATGGGCTGCAAAATAAAATAAAAACTGCTTCATTTAAAAAGCAGTCACAGACATGGAGGTCTGCTGACTTCAGCAGGCCACCATCCCTGTGAGTGCAGGGACTCGCTATGGGGTCGCAAAATGCGACCCACCTCATTAAAATTAATGAGGTGGGTCTTTGCGACCCCATAGCGACTCGCAGTCGGTGTCTGAGACACCGTACTGGATCTGATTTTGTGAATCGGAAATTGTGAGTCGCACCGACTCGCAATTTCCAATTCGCAAAATCGGAAATTGCTACATCTGGCCCTAAAAGACTAAAGTTATGTGCTCTGCTGTCTATTCCACTATCTGGGCTAGCGCCCTATTGAGTGCTATCATATATTTTGCACATCTTGCCACAGCCCAGGGAGCCAAGTATGAGAAGCAAAGGTTAGATACTTCCATACAGGACCGAGCTACCTGAGCCAAAGTCAATGGCATTATTAATTGTCTTCTTTCAGCTGCTAGGCTAGGACAGCAGCACAGCAGGTGTAGCCTGGTTTCTCGGGGGTAAGAGCAGAGTCTACACGTGCTGTTTTGCCTGTATGTGGGCCAAGAGGGATGGAAGTCCTAAATTGGGAGGTCTAATGTTCGCATGTAGATAATTTGGTTCGGAATACCTGCATTTATTGCTGCTAGGAGGTATGGTTTTGGGGCTCCGACAAAATAAGAGTCATTTAACACATGCACAGTTGTGGGTGATTTGGCTATCGCTAAATCAGACTCACAGGAGAGTTACTTTGCTCTTTTGTTAATTAATGTTTTACAGGCAGCGTAAGTCAATGAGTCTCATAGCTGGATGGAATCCCCCATTTCGAAGGTCTTCTGCACCTTACTTAATTGCATGTGCCATGGGTTGCCAGGGGTCTCAAATATCTTTCTCAGGTATGGTTTTAGTGTAAGCGAGTTGGCCTTCCTGAGACTAATGTAATATTTCAGGATTCCCGCTTGGCAGTCTATTGGTTGTGACTTTAGGCCCATTTCCAGTCTGAGTCGGGTGCGACATGTGCACTTTGGTTGTCGTAGAATTTTTAAGTATGCCCTGCAATGGGCCTGTCCTACAGTGGATTCCAAGGCCCCTGGATATGCCAGGTAACCATATTGCAGAGCAGGTAGTAATGTCGCCTTTGTTACTCTCAGTATTGGTGCAGCTGAGGCACTTCTGGGTTGATCATTCGGTTTGGCAAGCTTGTATGTGATGGATGCGGCTTTTTGTCTGATTGTGTATTTCTGTGCCCCTCCCGTATTGTTTTCTGTAAACCACACCCCCAAGTAGTTGTATTTCATGGCTGTGTAGATAATGTAGCTTCCCAATTGCCACGTTGTGAGTTTTTTAGGTTTATACCTTCCGAATATTAGGACTTTGGTCTTTTAATAGTTGACCTGCAACTGATTGATATTGCTAAAATTGTTCAGGGCATTTAAAGCTCGCTGTAACCCAATTTTCGTACAGTCCTTGATTTGGAGTCTTGGGGGCCCAACTTTGGTAGAACCAAACAGCTAGCTTTCAATTATTTCTCCAGATCTGCAGTGTACAAATTAAATAGAAGTGGGGCCAAAACACAACCCTGCTTCAGGCCTCTGTTCATTTCTATTTTCCATAACAGAGATACGGGCCCAGTGCGGACCTGGATTCAGGTACTGGAACAGAGTGAAATGATGGCTTTTAGGAGGTGTGCTGGAATGCCCCATAGTGATAGGTTTTTCCACAGTGTATTACGATCGACCCTGTCAAAGGCTGCACTGTAGTCTACAAAACAGCAAAATAACGGTTGGTGACCACAGTTGACTGCCTGATGCTGTAAATATGCCAGTGCCACAATGTTATCCACTGTTGAGGCCCCCGCTCTGAAGCCAGATTGAAAGAATGGCTGGATTTGGCGCTCTTCCACCCAGGCTTCCAGCTGATCCAACAGTAGTCAGCCATACATTTTGGCCTCTACGTCCAGGAGGGCGATTAATCGGTAATTTGTTGCTAGAGAGTGGTCCCCCTTTTTGTAGATTAGAAACAGTATTGAACCTTTCCAGGACTCCGGAACTGTGGTTAGGTAGTACGCATTATTGAAGAGGTCTGTCAGCTTCTCTACCCAGTCCGATGGAGCACATTTAAACAGTGTAGCAGGTAGACCATTTGGTCCCGGCGCCCCGTCCATCCTAGTCCTTTTTATGACATTCTCAGTCATGCTCATGGAAAAGGTGGTTGATGTTGTAGGCAAGCGATTATCGCCTTGGGGGGGTCAGAGGGTACTGAACACTATGCCGGCTGTTGCTGACAAAACTTAAAGATGGGTCTGTGTTCGTGTATAGGTTAATTACATGGGAAACCTATTCAGACTCTGATACCCTGTTCCCTCTTGACTTGTGATTATGTCATAGTTTGTTTACATAGTCCCAGAAGCGGGTGTGATTAGAGTCTTTAAGAAGCTGGAATAGGTTACTCCATTCCTTCCTGTCTTTTTCCCCCTTGTGCCCCCATATCAGTTTTTATGGGAGCTTCTGCTGTTTGATTCCTGCACCGCTGTGTCTGGTGTGGGCTTTTGCTTATGTCTGCATAGGGCTCTCCAAAGTGCCCGCCTTTTTCCGAGCAAGTTGTTGTCCATGTGTCTTATTGTACCTCTTTGGGCCTGGAGGATGGCTTGAGTGCGCTGCAAGTTGCCCAGCAGCGGCTTGTGCAGATCGTCCACTGACTTCGTCCACCATTCTAGGGATCTGGTTGGTGTCTGAGGCTGGGCACTTAGCCATAGGGTTATTTTGGAGTATTCTTCTCACCAGATAAACTTGCTCTGTGCCCGTTGAGATCCCTACCACTACCTGCTGTCCATCTGCTTGAAGTTCAATTGTACATTTTAGTGGATTATGGTCACTCTCCCCCCTCTCAGTAATTTCAAAGTGGCTGACGCTCTGCTTGAGCTTTTCCGAAAGGTAGAAGTAATCAATGGTAGAGCCACCCTTGAATGATGGAGGGAGGGGGCACCCTATCCGATTGTCCCTTTGCTTCTGTTAGGCTGATGTTAGACTGAAGGTTGTGAAAAAGTTTTGGAATAGCTGACGGCCTCTGTCCAAAGGGAAGTCCTCTGTGTTTGCATCAAGCTCCTGTACGTTAAAATCACTCATCTTAATTATTTTGTGACCGGGGTGTCTGTAGAAAACCATTTCCAGGCTTTTCAGGAGTTCAAGAATGAATTCTGCTTTGGATTTACTTGGAGCATTTATGTAGCAGTTGATTATTATGAGATCCACGTTTTGCTGGTCAATGGACACACCACTAATTGTTATTACTTGGGCCATTTAGCTCTAGATGGTGAGTTCAGTAGTTACCAGGAGAACCGCGTGTTTGATGAAGATGGATAATGTACCAGACGGTCGACCAAAGATGCTGGGACGCGTGGCTGACTGGAAGATTTTATAATAGCCTGCAATAGAGAAGGAGCACATTTACAAGTTTCTTGCATGCAAATAATGTCATTGGAGTTAAGATAGGACGTGGCGGCACCGGATTTACAGATACTCCTGAGGCCTACCACATTCCATGACAGAATTGTCAGAGTTTTCCGTGCTTGTGTAGGGTGGTACTCTGTGATCCCCATGATGCTAGGGCCGATGCATTGGCTCTTCCTGATCCCACCGCTTGCTTTGCTGGCATGTTTTTGTAACCGTGTGAACTTCTCTTCTATTTTGTGAGCAGACTATGGTTATGGTCTGCAGAACCACAGTTGTGTTGATCGCGTGATTCTGCCCCCCACCGGAGCCTCATAAAACCAATTTCCGGTTCTGTGAGGGAGCGGTGTTTAAGAGGATATGTGGGTACTTATCAGGCTGGGGGATGTGTAGTTCAATGCCCCAGTCTGCGAACAGCTCCCTTGCTTCCCAGACTGCTGACCTCTGTGCCGCTGTTTTCCAAGATGATTTAGTGATCTTGTTTTTTCCATTCAGTACCAGGGACACTAACCTTACCCATTCCATATCTTCCAAGGTGATATGCCTGAGAGAAGGTATTGGAGTAAATGCACACAATAGATTCCCTCTATTTCGAGTATCTATGAGTCCTTTTGAGGTATAGTGTGGAATAAACATGAGGTCCGAAGAATCCTGTTCCACAAGGTCTGATTTGACTTGACCCACTGGCAGTGTTTCTGAGCTAGCCCAGCGGGTGGGACCTCTGCCGTTGGGAGTATAATGAATTGAGTTTACCACTGGGAGGAGAGCAAGTTCTCTGTTAGCTGCAGAGGCAGTGATTTGAGCTGTTTCTGTGGGTTGCAATAGTTGTGCCCTCCTTGTGACCACTTGCCGCTCTTGGTAATTGGTCTGTGTGTTATGTGACATGGTGTTCTCCCTTGCCCCTTCCATGGGGGTACCATCTGTTGCGTGCTTTGCCGAAAATGTTGGCGGGGAGGGCCTTGCGTGTTGAGTCTTTTGGTCTTTGGAGGAAATGTGGGCTGGGCCCCTGGGCTCGTAGATAAAGCGAATGGGCCGCTATTCCTATTAGCTGAGGTTGCGCCTGACCCTATTGATTCTCCTGCGTCATGGCCCCCGGGGGTCAGTGCTATTTGCGCTGCTGTTTGATCCTGTGATTGTACCTAGGGTGAACACTGCTGAGTGGAAGGTGAAACTTTCCCTTGCCTGTGTTGGAAGGTCATCACCAGTTCTGCCTCATGTTCGTGTTGCTGGGCTAAATGTGAGGTGCGTGCCTGAAACATTGGGAAGCACTTGATAGTGCCCTTGGTTTTTGTCGCATCTGAGTCATTGCTTATTTTGTGCCCTTTGAATGATCTAACTTGGGTCCTGTGTTTCCTGGCTTGTTTTTTTAAATGTATTTTTTGCTCTTTTTGTGAGGGCTGTAGATGACTCTTGGGTGGACTTAATGGGGGGGTGGGTGATGTCCTAGGTTTGCTGAGAGTTGTAGTCTCTTCTTCAGCAGTGATTGCCAGTTTATCGCCTACGCGGGACATTGTGTCTCTGCCTGAGCTGGGTGTAGTGCCAGAGGGGAGGCCGTCCGCCCCAGGGTCTTGACCTAATGTGTTGCTTGTGGTCGCTCTTGCTGTGGCGATATTTTGGCCTTGGATGTGAGCTGTTTGGGAAAGGTGACCCCTTCAATGGGGCAAGGTGAATTTTGTAGCTATGTCGGTGCTTGGTGTTGACTTGACTGCTTCCACTAATTCACGCAAAATGATCAGTAGGTCACATAGCTTTTCAAGGATCGGAGAGGACGGACATTGCTCCCATCCTTGTGGTGACCAGGAGCTTCTCAAAATTGGTTACCTTTGTTCTGACATCAAGCAGATATGTGGCCAGTGACTGAAATAGGTCCAGTTGGAGCTCCATCTTGTTTGACTGACATATCAGTGCCCCGGCCATGATGTCCTGGGAGGGTCTGATGGCCGCCAGCTCTTGTGCATTTGTGGGACACTCCTGAATTGTGCTAACTGATGGGCCATCTCTGACCTCGTCCTTTTCACAGTGTTTTGCTGTTTTTGCTGCTGTTACGGTTGTAGTGAGAGAGAGAGTCCTGTCAATCTGCTCCTCTAGGTTGCTGAGGAACTGCTCGGATAGTGCCCCTAGCTCTTGATCTGTGAGGCTAGACCTCCTTTTGATGATTGGCAAAATTGTTGGTTTGCCACTAGGTGAGAGCTCTGAGGGGTTGGCTATCTCCGTCTGCTCAGCTTGCAATGGTGACCACTCAAGTTCCCTAATTGCTTGTGCAATTGTGGTGACATTGTTCATTGCTGGATTGTGTTCCTTGGGTTTGTTGGTGTGCTGACTGGCTGTTTCTGCTGTAACAAATAAGGCATTGGACAGCGTTGTTTGCGAAGAGGCCGCTGGATGGGGGCAGTCGACCGTAGAATTGTATCGCTGCAAGGTGCAGTCTTCTATGGTGGAAAGGACACTGGTCAAGAGTGGCAGCAGTGCAGCGTGACCTTGCGACAGGGAGGTGTCATAGTCATGGTTGACGAGTTGTGGAGGCCAGTTGTTATCAGAGTTGGGCATGAAAGGGATCTGCGGGGTCCGGTCCCTTCTGTAGGACTGTATATGTCTGTAGATATCTCTGGCAAGCTAATGCCATGTGCAGGGATTAGATCCTCTATGCTAGTCCGGCTAGCGGCTTCCTCCTCTGCTACATTCGACCTTACGTGCTCTCTTCCCCGCTCTGGACTCCCTGTTGCCGTTCTGCGCAGGAAGCGGACTATGGCGTCCCTTCCATCAAGTCGGACCTGTCTGGCCTGTACCTGTGCAGCCGCCTGCTCTGAGAGCGGCTCTGCCTCTTCAGGCTTCCTTTCGGCCGACGGGTTGGCTGTGCGTCCTCCCGGACATTTTGGTTGTGGGGTCGAGCAATCCCCCATTCCTTGTTGACGAGTATTGTATTTCCTTTTGGGCATCCCCATCGAGGGTCGCAGGTCGATGTGGAAGTTAGCATGCAGGGCATGCTGGGCGGTTTTGAGGACCCGCGCCCCATGTGGCGAGCTCCTGACCCCTGGCTCCTCCTGCTTGCTCTCTCTGTCTCTCTGTTACACCTTGTGCCTTTTGCCCGAGCTGGCTTACGTTGCTGAGCACTGCCTCTCCTCCACCTCTGTGAGATGTGACCCACGCCGGTCGTCAGGCACTCAGTGAGTAGACAGTGGAGGTGCACGAGCACGCTGCCTGGAACTGTGGCCAGGCGATGGATCAGTGTCAGTGTGCTGATGCAGCGGGAGCAGCACTGTCCTGGCAGCCCCGCTCCTTGCCCCAGCACTTCGGGCTCCTTTCCTGGCCCTGACAGGACCAGGAGGAGCCACAAGGGACTTCCCATACCCCCTGCTTCCCCTGCCACCTGCGACCCGCTCTCTAACCACAGCGCACTGTAGCTGGGCTGTACCGGGCTTTGCAGGGCTTTACTGCACTGCATGAAGCTGTGTGAAGCTGCTCTGAGCCCCCAGGACTCAAGGACTCAAGGACCAGGGACCAGGGACCAAGCGTGCAAGGGGCAGGAGTGCTGCTTACCAGAGGGCTTCTGGTGCACTGCTGGGGATTAGAGCCACACTCTGGACTGCACTCTGGGCCCCTCTTGCGTTTCCATCCATGCAATCTATCTATTGCCAATATTTTACTTTTTGGCGGTATCAGAAGGTGGTGGTGGTTTCAAGAATGCAGAAGCATTGTAGACTAGTGTGGAACTTACTGATGTCAGGATTGGAGCTCTTCCTGGCCCCATACTCTGGAAACCGGGATCTGTTCCATTCATGCCCCTGTAGATAGGAGTGGGACCTCGCTTCTGATGCCTTCACTGTTATCACCACCATGGCACCTTAGGAAACCAGGCAGACCTCTTTTCATCTATTCAGGTAAGAGAACTATAGAGCATTGTTGTACTTTTAGGCAATATAATAGGCAATGGCAACTCTCTCCATCTCCTCACTCCTTAGGGGTTAAAATAGTTGCAGACTGCAGTGCAGTGAGTAGGAGAATAGTTGAAGAAGGGTACCACATAACTAATTGTTACACACCATCAGCAGATTTTAAAAACAAGCTGTGCTAAAAGGCAGCAATGTGAAGTTAAACACCCCAAAAAAGATTTGAGGCATGAATAACATAAAATATATATTTTTTTTAACCCGAACAATAGTATAATAAAACCCACCCCTTCCTCCCACAACTGGCCAATACCTTTCCCCAAACAAATATTCCTGTCCCTAACCAATGTCCAAAAAACGTTAAAGTGTCCATCAAAGTCCAATTGCCCAGGTCCCAACTCCCACATTCCCACCCTCTCCACTGACCACAAGTCCCACCCACAAAAACAAGGGTTAAAAAGGGGCAGAAGAGGACATTAAGGGTGGAGCCAGGAGGTTTTTCAGGTCCCTCTTCATTCTCGGCTGCCTGGCTTAACTCTGTGCCTGCCTTTGCAGGATGCTGAGTTGAAATGTGCAGTCTGAGGGGGCAGCAGTGATGGAAAGGTGGCAGGTGACTGCCAGCGGACTGCAGCACCAGTGTTGAAAGGCTGGGGGTGCTGGGGGCTGGCTGGGGCTCTGGGCATTGGCAGCTGCCCCCTCCTCCTCAAGAACCACCAGCCACTGGTATTCAGCCCTGATGGCCTCCAGCTTCTGTTGGAACAGTCAGGCTGTCATTTCCTGTCTGGAAGGTAGACTAGCAGAAGTAGCTCGATCAAGAAAGAAAAAAAGACAATGCTCTGTACAAAACACTTGTTTGAAATTATGTAGTGGCATAGTAGCAGTACACTTTCTGGCCACCTTGGGCCATCCAATGTTGATGTGATTAGAGTCATTATGCACTATGGAGCACAAGTATTCTTCTGTCTCCTGTTGTGCTAAATTAGTGGAAGCATGCTAGCTCTGCTGGCGCCCTAGTCGTACTTGCTAGTCGTACTTTGTTACTCTCTGCAGCTGGAGAAGCTTTTATAGACAATTACCTTTTTCCAATGGCCCTGCTCCTCTCCAAAATGCCTTTCAATTTTACCCTGACTACAAGGCAGATGTGTACTATGAATGATACACATCACATACTATAAAGTCAATCATGCAGACATCCTGTCTGCTGTAAGTACACAATGGAAAAAGAGCTGCACTGCAATAAAGGAAATGGATTGAGAAATGGGATATAGATTGTATTTAGCATGTTTATCACAGACTATCCTATCTATAAAAGTCAATGCACTTACTTAGTCCCACTTTACTCACAGACCTCACCTTCCGCCACCACACTTTGTAATTACTTTATTCAACAACATGCATTTGCTTGGCAATAAGGAAAGGAATCTTATCTTACTCTACTGCTGGGTAAGTTAGAGGGATTAGACCGGGTAGGTAGATGTTTTACTGACCATCATCATCATCATGTGCCTAAGGTTTAGCTAGTAGTGAGTCACTATGGTTGGCAAATGTTGAAAGGGAAAAATTGGAACAGATGTGAATCCGTTATGGAAGCCATGATGAAATATATCACTTTTCCAGAAAATGTGGCACATGCAAAAAATGGATTTTTCAAATTTAATTTTTCAGAAGGTTGGGAAAGAACTTAGGAAAGATTAAAGGAGTGATGTACTAGTGAGTGACTGAGTGGGCACTGGTAGGGAAGGGAAAGACCCTGTGTTGTCACATTACCATGCATTGAAAATGACATATTAACGCAACTTAAGCAGACTCACATTGCACAGCCAACACTGCAGTGCCAAATTGAACTATGCAGCTGTTAGGTGATCATCAGTGGCAATGGCGAAATGCCATAGGTAGGGTGGGAGGTGATGATTGATGATAGGTGGGATACATAATGTCTGCCTAGCTTGAACAATACTGTGAGTCAAGGGAGTAGTCATAAGTACCACCTCAACCCTTCGAATCAAAACTTTGATAAAACCATTCAAAGTAAGTAACGTAGGTGAGAAGAATGCCCCTATCTAGAAGTGCTCCCTTGTTTCTTCATTCCAAGCATTTATCCATTCATTATTGCATTTTTCTTCTAGTATTCTTATTCTTCACCCTTGGCTTTGATGCATACCATTTATGCTTTACGTTTGATCATCTAGTCTTTCGCCATTGAAAACCATCCATCCATAAATCCATCCAAATTCTAAACATAGCTCTCAACGTACCTTTCACCAACATCCATTTACTGACTGATGCATCCTTTTACCCATTCACCCATACAACCCACCAAGGATTCCTTTTACCCATACCTTTTAACCCTGCCAGGCAGGCATAATTTCACCCGTATACCCTTTCATCTATCTTTCACCCACCCATGCATCCTATCACCAACTTATATGCACCCTTTCACCCATGCATCCTTTCACTAAAATTATATTTCACTCATCCTTTCTCTTTCCATCCTTCTTTCCTTTTAACATCAACCCATAATAGTTCAAGTTCAATGTGAACCTGTGTCTGCTGAGTTGCAGATAGAAGAGGCCATTAAATACTCAACTTCCACTGTATCTGCCAAAGCGGAGTGTTCACAAGTGAGTCAACATTAGTTCACCCTTGATGTGAGTATATTACTAATTGTCAATAAGCAAGCAATATGACTTACCACCTGCCACTGACGCCACTGAGACCCCCCTTTGACCGCTGCTGGCGCTGTGGGCTCCAGCACTGGTGGTCGGTGAGGCTAGAAAAAACATGACACATTTTAGATGCCAGAAATGCCTCCCCCTATTTTTTTTAGAGCAAAACACAACCACAATAGATCACTACAATTTGGTTACAGTATCTTCAAAATATCAGGTTTGGCGTTCTGTTGGTTGGCAATTTTTGAAAAGCCAGGTAGTCAAGCTAAACAAAACATTTTCTAATAGAGGGGCAGAGCTATTGCTAAATCTGTGTTTTTGAAGAGAAATAAAAGGGTGCAAGAACTGGTCAATGAAAGACATATGGTCATGGTTGGCAAAAACAATGAGGCCGCCCTCCTCATACTTCCAGCCATGGTGTAGTCATCAGCTGCTGATGTACTATAATGATGACACATACACAACTCTGGGGGGGTCCAACATGACCGTGCCCACTCTCTTGTTTTACTGATTGAGGAGGAGCAAGAAAAAGAAAATCTTATCAACAAACATATGCAGAATACCTTACTTAGGCATGCAATCTTCACAGTAGAGTAACTGACCTAAAATGGGTTCTCTGAGTATCACAGTACCAACAGTCCACAAGATATATTAAAGTGGAGGGACAGCTTGCTCACAAAGCAGAAGAAAGGAAGCTACAGATAGTTGTGATGCTATTAATTGTGTTTGACCAATAACTTTGTGTTTCACCACTGCGCATATTAGTTGCTCAATGTTCACCAGTAGCACATTATGGGGGTTATTACAACTTTGGAGGAGGTGTTAATCCGTCCCAAAAGTGATGGTAAAGTGACAGATATACCACCAGCCGTATTACAAGTCCATTATATCCTATGGAACTCGTAATACGGTGGTGGTATATCCGTCACTTTTGGGACGGATTAACACCTCCTCCAAAGTTGTAATAACCCCCTATATGTTTTGTTC
Source organism: Pleurodeles waltl (assembly GCF_031143425.1). NCBI lineage: Eukaryota > Metazoa > Chordata > Amphibia > Caudata > Salamandridae > Pleurodeles > Pleurodeles waltl. The sequence continues at coordinate 358,541,485 of NC_090439.1, forward strand.
TGTTTAGCTGCCTATTGGCTTTAACATGGAGTTAGCCATTACATTCTGTATTCAGTTCAGCTGCCTATTGGCTTTGACATGGCATTAGTCACTACTTTCTGTATTCAGTTTAGCCACCTATTGGCTTTGACATGGCATTAGCCATTACATTCTGTATTCTGCCTATTGGCTTTGACATGCTGTATTCAGTTTAGCTGCCTATTGGCTTTGACATGATATTTGACATTACATTCTGTATTCAGTTTAGCTGCCTATTGGCTTTGACATGATATTAGACATTACATTTTGTATTCAGCTCAGCTGCCTATTGGCTTTGACATGACATTAGACATTACATTTGATATTTAGGTTAGCTGCCTATTGGCTTTAACGTGGAGTTAGACATTGCAGTTGAAACATCGCAGATGTCTGTATTCTTCCAAGCTGTGTTTTTCCACAAGATGGACCAAGCTGTTTTCTTCACACCAGACTAGACCTGATAAGAGAGAGTACATTTGGTGTTTTCCTTTCTGCTCAGTCTTGGGAATAGGAGAAGTCTAGGAGATCTAGCCAGTCTCCAAAGGCTTGCGTAGTTTTCCCGAGTCGGAGAGGAGGGGGCACGCTTTTGTAAGGATGACTCTGGGTTACAGTGAGTTAGATTCGAATCTGCTTGACTTCAGGCTGGAGCTAGACGTCAGTTGCCAGTCTCCCGTTTGGGTAGATAATCTCTTTCTCGCAGTTGACCGGAGTCATCAACATGCAGACCCCAGAAAGATGAAGCTGAATATTTAGGCCCTGCCGCCTTGCTCAAATGGTGATGAATTTGACTTTTATGCTTTACTTTGAATATATTATATATTTGCTGTGTACATTGCAACTGAGAAGTACTGTGATATATTTTGTTTTTTTGCTGCGACTACTTTGTGCTTGAAATCTACTAATTCGTCTTTCAAGAACTTGTGGGTGGGGAAGAATTAACAACAATAAAGGTCTTCTTTGAACTCAGAAGTGCATTCCAGAGAGGTTCTGTAAGATCTGATATGAGATATGTAGGAAAGCAGAACATTTTGGCGTAGTCGGCAGGCTTGAAAGTCGAATTATAGTTTTCTACGTGCACAATTTAAAAGTGTAATTGTTTTTTGTTGTGTAGAGAATTACAGAAGCACGGCAGACCATGTTTGAAAATGCATGTGTAGTTAAACTGCCTGATGGTGCTGTGAGAAACATGTTTTTTTGTTGTGATAAAGCATATTTAGAAAATGTGGCTTTTGGAAGCAATGATGTTCCTTTTGTTTTTGACAGAAGGGTTTGGATACTTTTATCTGCTTACAGAAAAATGCAGGAAAAATGTAGGCAGTTGGAACATGAAAATAAGAATTTACGTGAGCAAATTAGCCAGAATACATTAATGCAAGATAATGCTGAAAGTTATAAAACTGCTGTTTTAGAAGAATCTGTCTTTTCCCATTCCAGTAATAAGGGGGTTAAGACAGCTGTGAGCCAGTCTGAGCCTCCGTGTGAGCCAGGTTTTTTGGCAGTGGAAGTGCATTCCTTAACTGATAACACAGAGAACAGAGCTCAGAATGTGATTTACAAGGTACCACTGGCACAAGTAAAACAAAAGATTTTAGAGTTTCTTACTGTTTGCACTAAGCAAGAGACACCGAGTTTCATTAGCTTGTTTGATGTTTGGAAACAGTATAGCCCTCATCTGAGTGAAATCCTAACACTTTGGTATAGAGTCACTAGGAAAAAATATAAGCAGCTGCGTGTTTGTGATATGGCAAATGAAATAATGACTTTAGGTTTCTGCGCAGTGCAAGAGGGAAACACTGATTTACATGTAAATCAGGAACAGGGGAAGAAAAGAGTGCCCCTAGCTAGGATCATACACTGGATCTGGTACCTGCAAGACAGATCTAGAGTACCACAGGTAAAAGAATCACCAGTGAAATTGAGTGCACCATTTGAATTTGTGTCCCCTGAAGATAAAAAGCATGTTTGTTTGACTAATGTTTCATTGACTGAAATGTTGTTTTCTAGCACAAGAGAAGGAACAGTGTTGTACAATGTGTGTCAGATTTTAAAGCAAGAGCTGCTTGAGATGTGTCATTTTTAAACTGATTCTTGGTTCACTGCCAATGGTTTAGCCATTTGGTTTTCCACATGGCTTGTACATAACTGGTTCAATTCCCTTGCAGATGTTAAAGAGAAAAATTCAGAGTCTGAAATGTTCACCCAGAATTCTGACTTGGTGGGGATGGCTAAGTGGGTGCACCAGAAATGTGAACAGCTGGGAGAAAATGCCACTTACAAGTGGGCAGAGATGAGAGAGATGCACATTCCCCTAGATTTGATAAAACCTGTGCAGCACGCACAAGAGCAATTTGTCCCAAAAACAGTCAAAGAGCAGTTGGGGAGAGGAAAGTTACCAGGACAGATATGGCAAATTGATCAGGTTTTAGGGCGAGTGATTGCTGCAGATTACCAAGGAGAAATCAAAATTATGCTGATAACTACAAAAGAATCTGATTCATTCATACAAATTGGAGACAGAATGGCCCAACTTGTCAAAAGTGCAGTGAATGGAGGTGTGGTAAAGAATGAGTCTGTCCCAGCCCTTCTGACAGTGCAAGAAAAGGGAAGCTGTGGTGCAGCAGATCACAACCTCAGTGCTGAGGTGTGGGTTGAAGCCCCAGATGACCCTCCAGAACCTGCAGAAATAATAACAAAGGGCCCCAAAAACGTCTTGCTGATTATAAAACAGGGAAAAGAGGAAGGGTACATTTCAAATGACAAATGTTATTTGCAAGAAAAGTCATACTTTTTTCTTTTGCAGATCCTACCACGTTTCGCCACTGACCCTGAGTGTGCTGTGTGGTCCCCATTCGGGTGTGTGCGTGTGGGGTCGGGGAAGGGACCGAACCCCCAACCTGAAACTGACTGAATAAAGTGCAAGCACCATGGATCCATTTTGCGCAAATGGCGCCTTCAGTTCAAGTTCAACTTGTTTGATTACATTCTTCCACTGGAACTAAGCAACCTTAACAGTTAACTGTCTGTGTTTTTTCGTGTGGAACTCTGACTTTCAATTACCTTCCAGCAAACCTTTCAGGTGGACCGTGCACCTTTACATGAGTAGAACTCATGCTACATCAAATTGCTATTTTAGAGACACTATTATCTCATTCAGAGTATAAAACTTTCAGTCTTTTCTGTGTAGATGTATCTGATGTGAAACGTTTTGAGATCTATATGTTAATCTACTTCCATTGCTTTACAGTGATTGCTTTTATCATTCAAATCTGATTTGCTGATAACGTTTTTTGTGTTGATATTAGTTGTTTTTTGTTTTTGTTTGTAACAAGAGACATGTGAAACAAAAATTCATTGGTCATAGGGTGGAATGTGATGCTATTAATTGTGTTTGACCAATGACTTTGTGTTTCACCACTGCGCATATTAGTTGCTCAATGTTCACCAGTAGCACATTATGGGGGTCATTCCAACCCTGGCGGTCCATGACCGCCAGGGCCGGGGACCACGGAAGCACCGCCAACAGGCTAGCGGTGCTTCCAGGGCCATTCTGACCGTGGCGGTAAAGCCGCGGTCAGAAAAGGGGAACCAGTGGTTTCCCGGCGGTTTTCCCCTGGGCCAGGGAATCCTCCATGGCGGCGCTGCTTGCAGCACCGCCATGGGGATTCCGACCCCCATCCCGCCACCCTGTTTCTGGCGGTTCTTACCGCCAGGAACAGGATGGTGGGAACGGGTGTCGTGTGGCCCCTGGGGGCCCCTGCACTGCCCATGTCACTGGCATGGGCAGTGCAGGGGCCCCCTAACAGGGCCACATGAAGATTTTCACTGTCTGCTTTGCAGACAGTGAAAATCGCGACGGGTGCTACTGCACCCGTCGCACCCCTGCAACACCGCCGGCTCCATTTGGAGCCGGCTTCTATGTTGCAGGGGCTTTCCCGCTGGGCCGGCGGGCGCCCTTTTGGCGGTCGCCCGCCGGCCAAGCGGGAAAGCCAGAATGGCATCTGTGGTCTCCTGACCGCGGAGCGGCCATTTGATGGTGACCGCATGGTGGGCGGCGACCGCCGCCCGCCGCGGTCAGAATGACCGCCTATATGTTTTGCTCCGTTTAGCTGCCTATTGGCTTTAACATGGAGTTAGCCATTACATTCTGTATTCAGTTCAGCTGCCGATTGGCTTTGACATGGCATTAGTCATTACTTTCTGTATTCAGTTTAGCCGCCTATTGGCTTTGACATGGCATTAGACATCACATTTTGTATTCAGCTCAGCTGCCTATTGGCTTTGACATGACATTAGACATCACATTTGATATTTAGGTTAGCTGCCTATTGGCTTTAACGTGGAGTTAGACATTGCAGTTGAAACATCGCAGATGTCTGTATTCTTCCAAGCTGTGTTTTTCCACAAGATGGACCAAGCTGTTTTCTTCACACCAGACTAGACCTGATAAGAGAGAGTACATTTGATGTTTTCCTTTCTGCTCAGCCTTGGTAATAGGAGAAGTCTAGGAGATCTGGCCAGTCTTCAAAGGCTTGCGTAGTTTTCCCGAGTCTGAGAGGAGGGGGCACGCTTTTGTAAGGATGACTCTGGGCTACAGTGAGTTAGATTTGAATCTGCTTGACTTCAGGCTGGAGCTAGACGTCAGTTGCCAGTCTCCCATTTGGGTAGATAATCTCTTTCTCGCAGTTAACCGGAGTCATCAACTTGCAGACCGCAGAAAGATGAAGCTGAATATTTAGGCCCTGCCACCTCGCTCAAACGGTGATGAATTTGACTTTTATGCTTTGCTTTGAATATATTATATATTTGCTGTGTACATTGCAACTGAGAAGTACTGTGATATATTTTGTTTTCTTGCTGCGACTACTTTGTGCTTGAAATCTACTAATTCGTCTCTCAAGAACTTGTGGGTGGGGAAGAATTAACAACAATAAAGGTCTTCTTTGAACTCAGAAGTGCATTCCAGAGAGGTTCTGTAAGCTGTGATATGAGATATGTAGGAAAGCAGAACAATAGTCTAGTACAGACAGACAGTTTAAAGTAAAGTACAGAAACTTGAAATATAGAAAATAAGTAAATAAGATAATGGACGGATAAGAAGAATTTGGGAAACAGATGAATCAAAGAGGAGTTGGAAAAATTATGAGATAGGCACAGTAAAAAGGTAAAATAAATAATTCTAAATGTGGAGTCATAAAAGTTAGGGAACTAAATAATAATATTAACAACAGGAGGACTTACTGGGAACAGCAGAGCCATCTGCCACAGCACTTGTGGAAGGGGCACCTACAGCTCCCTTAGATGCCTGACCAGCCCTCTTCTTGCCCCGGGATATAAGAAATAAAGGAAATAAAATAAAAAAAGATTAGTGGTACAGTTAATAATCTCTCCAAAAATATTTTTTGGCAGGAAAAGGCAAATTCAGTAACATTGAACTTTTCAAAATCAGATTGCCTGTATAGTACTAGCAATAAACATAACATATACTCAACACATCACCCACCCACCCCCCAAACAATACAAAAGAGTCATAAAAAACCCACCCCCCTACAAAACAACTACTATGGACTAAACTACCTACAATATGCTAATTCTAATTAACCAACCTTAACAATCTAAAAATCCAAACTATGAAAACAAACTATATACATGGGGAACGGAACCAATGTCCAGATCGCAAAATGTCCACTTCAGCACCTGCTGAGTTGGGCCTGGATGTCCTATAGTACTTTTAGGAGCTGTTCAGTCCTGTGCTCCCACCGAGCAATGCGATATTTTTGGTCTGCCAGTTCTGAACTCCAGCACACACAGTGGCTCTACAAAATGCTGAACTGGCTGGGATGTGCCAGATGCACAATGTGATGAATGTGGCATAGGTGCTCTAGAGGGTCCTGCTCCTGATGGTCCTGCCCTGTCCAATGTTCCAGACCTGCCTGCTGCCTGGGTGGTGGATGATGGCTCATCCCTTGGTAGTCCCCCCGAGGAAAGGCCCTCCCACTTCCCGAAGCCTTGTCTTTGTCATAGAGGTGCTCCATCCTCCTTTGCCCCTGGCTGACTAGTCTGATGTGCCAGAAATGTTCTGCATGCTTGGTGAGCTCCTACTTCTCAGATGGGGTCATGTTGGCAGCTGCAACAAAAATAAGACATGTCATCCAAATGTCTATTAGGCAAAGAGCAACATGCATGCAAAGAAAATAGCAACTGCAGTCATCACACGTTTACCAGCACAAATCACAATGTCCCCTGATGGGCAAGGTAAATACACAATTGCTCACCAACTAACACATAAAAAATGCTCACGTCCAAGGTTTCAAGGCTTGCCACTATTGCCAAATACCATTTAACCATATTTGAACATCTTCTAAGGACCATGACACCATTGACTAGTATTGCCATACACATCATCCATGTGACCATGGTATGTCACAAAAATCATGTTGGATTACTCATCAATGTCCCTTATGCATGTACCACTACCTCTGATCTGATTACATGCACCAAACTCATCAGAGCAAGTGCTGCTAGTGAAAGATAGTCTCACAACAGTTTGTGCCTGATATGGCAAAATAGATTTCTGGAAACATTGCTACATGGAAAATAGATGTGAAATGTATCATATGTGTAAATGGAGGGTAGAGCAGTCACCCATGTCACACGGAGGAGCCTGACACAGCTCTCATATCCACACAGCTCAGTACCTGGTTAATTGTGCCTTAACTTAAGGCATAGTCTCAGAGTTCCTTGATGTGTTGTGCTATGCTGCCCTTTGTCTGTATATATGTCAAAAAATCTGTGCAGCATGTTGCACTACAGCACTCAGCACCACTATCTCATATGCGGGTGCATGCATGCCCTACACCTTAACTGCACAGGTATTTTGGAACAGCACTGGCTAATGCTGTACATGGTGTGAAACTGTTTGCATCACATCATTAGCCCTATCAGGACCACAGTTATCTGAGAATGTTTTGAATGATGGCATCTCGTATGTCAATGTTGTATGGACATCCCTCAGACCAAAAACACATGTCAAGATCTTTGAGGTTGACATGGCTTGACAATGTAGCGACACACAACACTGAGTATGCGGTATTACACCTCCAGGGTGGTTAAGGCTTTGACATATCTCAAGTGTGGTAGGTTGCCCATTGTACTGCAAATCTTAGGAAAGTAATCACATGGTGATAAATCCCACCATGACCAGAGTTGATGTGTGCTATGTGTGTCACACAGTGCAGTAACATGTTTAGGGAACAACATCTTGCCTCCCTACATACATGGATCAGAACCTTTACTTCTGGCACATGTTCCTACTGTCATCATTGTTTTTGGACTTATATACCATGTCCAATATTTACAAGGCCCTTGCCCTACATGGTGGCACCAATGCATTGTTTACTTGGGATACACATCCTATACACAACTGCAAGCATACTGTCAACATACATGTATTGCATACAAGTTTTGTAATAGTTTACATATACTTGATACATGGCATCCCACACAACATATCACATCACACACCATACTTACACCATACATTACATGGACAAATATTACACATCACACAAATGACTTCCTACTAGTTAGAAATGGGATTTCTAGTTGGCAAAGGTATACACCCTTGTCCTAGCAGGTACCGCAGTCCTAGTCAGGGTAAGTTGCACAGAGTCCAAATTGTCCTGTGCCCACCCCCTGGTAGCTTGCCACTGAGCAGTCAGGCTTAACTTAGAAGGCAATGTGTAAAGTATTTGTGCAATGAATCATGCAATAACACAGTGAAAATACCACACAAATACACCACATAGATTTAGAAAAATATAAGATATTTATCTCAATGAATTAAGGGCAAAGCAATCAAGATTTGGTTAGTACAAGTTGAAATATCACTTCTGTAATGATAAGAAGACTCTTAAGTCTTTAAAAAGTTACTAGTGTCTCTTGTAAGAACAAAGTACCTGGTATGCGTCAAAATTACACGCACAGAGACAGCAGAGGAGGGTATGTGAGGAAAACAAAGGGTGTGTGTTAGACTTGACAGCCTTAGGGTGGTCACCCCTAACTTTTTGCCTGCCTTCCTCCACTTTTTGGACACTGTTTTTGCTGGTGTTTAGACTCTGCACACTTTACCACTGCTAACCAGTGCTAAAGTGCATATGCTCTCTCCCTTTAAACATGGTAACATTGGATCATACCCAATTGGACTATTTAATTTACTTATAAGACCCTATTAATGTGCACTGTATGTGCCCAGGGCCTGTATATTAAATGCTTCTAGTTGGCCTGCAGCCCTGCTTGTGCCACCCACTTAAGTAGCCCCTTAACCTTGTCTCGGGCCTGCCATTGCAAGGCCTGTGTGTGCAGTTTCACTGCCACTTCGACTTGGCATTTAAAAGTACTTGCCAAGCCTAAAACTCCCCTTTTTCTACACATACGTCACCCCTAAGGTGTGCCCTAGGTAACCCCTAGAGCAGGGTTCTGTGTAGGTAAAAGGCAGGACATGTACCTGTGCAGTTTATATGTCCTGGTAGTGTAAAACTCCTAAATTTGTTTTTACACTACTGTGAGGCCTGCTCCCTTCATAGGCTAACATTGGGGCTGCCCTCATACATTATTGAAGTGGTAGCTGCTGATCTGAAAGGAGTAGGAAGGTCATATTTAGTATGGCCAGAATGGTAATACAAAATCCTGCTGACTGGTGAAGTTGGATTTAATATTACTATTTTAGAAATGCCACTCTTCGAAAGTGAGCATTTCTCTGCACTTAAGTCTTTCTGTGGCTTACCATCCACGTATGGCTGGGTTTAGTTGACAGCTCCTTGTGCATTCACTTAGACACACCCCAAACACAGGATACTCAGCCTCACTTGCATACATCTGCATTTTGAATGGTTCTTCCTGGGCTGGGAGGGTGGAGGGCCTGCTCTCACACAAAGGACTGCTACACACCCTCCTGGGACCCTGGCAGACAGGATTGAACTGAAAGGGGACCTGGTGCACTTCTAAGCCACTCTTTGGAGTCTCCCCCACTGTAAAGGCACATTTGGGTATGAAAACCGGGCCTGTGCCCTACCACCTCTGAAACTTTCTGGAGAAGAAACTTGTAACCGGAACCTGCATCCTGCCTAGAAGAACTGCCTGGCTGCCCAAAGGACTCACCTGACTGCTTTCTGTGAAGGACTGCTGCCTTGCTGTTGCCCTGTTGCCTTGCTGCTCCCTGGCTGTGGTGAAGAAGTGCGCTCCAAGGGCTTGGATAGAGCTTACCTCCTGTTACCTGAAGTCTCAGGACCAAAAAGACTTCTCTCTGGCAACTGGACTCCTTGTGCGGCGAAAATTCGATGCACAGCTTGCTAAAAACGACGCACAGCCTGTTCTGCTGTGAAAAATTCACTGCACGCCAAACCGGGACGCCGCCCCTCGACTTCGCAATGAAAAGATCGCTGCGGTGCCTGCGGTGCGACTAGAACTTTGGCGCACAGCCCACTAGATTGACGCACAGCCGACCTGGGATGACGCCGCCCGACTTCCAGAGGGGAATCAATGCAGCGCCTGCCGTGAGGGAGAAATTTCCCTCCACCCCCCACCGGAATAACGCAGAGCTTGTCAACAAGCCCAGGATTCCACGCACAGACCCCGGGGCATCTGAAAACCCTGCAACCCGAAGAGGATCCACGACTGAGCGCCGGAAATCGACGCCCAGCCGTCCCTGTGTGGAAACTAAACAACTCATTGACCGTGTTCGGCCCGAGAAATCGACGCACACCCCTTTGTTTCCACGCTTCTCCTCCTCTGCGGCCCTTTGCAGAGATTTTTCACTCAAACCAGGTACTTTGTGCTTGGAAGAGACTTTGGGGGTCATTCTGACCTTGGCAGTCCATGACCGCCATGGCGGAGTGCGGCGGAAGCACCGCCAACAGGCTGGCGGTGCTTCCTTGGCGATTCTGACCGCGGCGGTAAAGCCGCGGTCGGAAAAGGGGAGCCGGCGGTTTCCCGCCAGTTTCCCGCTGGCCCAGGGAACCCACCATGGCGGCGCTGCTTGCAGCACCGCCATGGGGATTCCAACCCCCTTACCGCCAGCCTGTTTCTGGCGGTGTCCACCGCCGGAACCAGGATGGCGGGAACGGGTGCCGTGTGGCCCCTGGGGGCCCCTGCACTGCCCATGCCACTGGCATGGGCAGTGCAGGGGCCCCCTAACAGGGCCCCACAAAGATTTTCACTGTCTGCTTAGCAGACAGTGAAAATCGCGACGGGTGCCACTGCACCCGTCGCACCCCTTCAACTCCACCGGCTCCATTCCGAGCCGGTTTCATTGTTGAAGGGGCTTTCCCGCCGGGCCGGCCGGCGGTCTTCTGGCGGTTGCCCGCCGGCCCAGCGGGAAAGCCGGAATGACCGCCGCGGTCTTTTGACCGCGGTGCGGTCTTTTGGCGGGAACCGCTTGGCGGCCGGCGACCGCCGACCGCCGCGGTCAGAATGACCGCCTTTGTTTGCTTTTAAAAGACTTAATAAACTGTTTAAGACTTTTCAAGTGATATCTTTACATGTTCTTATTGCATCTTTGATCGTTTTGACCTGCAACTATCCAGATAAATATTATATATTTTTCTAAACACTGTGTGGTGTATTTTTGTGGTGCTATATGCTGTTGTTGTATGATTTATTGCACAAATATTTTACACATTGCCTTCTAAGTTAAGCCTGACTGCTCAGTGCCAAGCTACCAGAGGGTGGGCACAGGATAATTTGGATTGTGTGTGACTTACCCTGACTAGAGTGAGGGTCCTTGCTTGGACAGGGGGTAACATGACTGCCAACCAAAGACCCCATTTCTAACATTGGTAATCAGCGGTGAGGATAGGACTTGTATTTGTGCAGTGACATACAGTAGCTAAGTATTTCACTACCTACCCACAGTTGAAGGTCAACTTGATTTTTATATTTTTTCTGCAATTTCGTTTTTCCTGTAAATGTTTTGACCAAAATCCTCACTCAACATGTCTCAGGCTGGGTCTCAAACAGGAGATTTTGACCTAGCCCTGCTGGAGACATACACTGTCAAACAGCTGAAAGGATTCTGCAGGGATATGGGAGTACCCACCCAAGGTGCCTCCAGAAAGGAGGAATTTCAAAAGGCGCTGAGGGCCTGGGCAGAAGCCCATTCAGAGGAGGGTGCTGAGGAGGAGGAGCCAGAAGATGGCTCCCCAGAGGATTTTGTGCCACCAGTGGATGTTACCACTGCAACTGTGCCCCCTGTAAAACCAGGGTGCATTGTCTCTGATCAAAGCCTGACCGCAGAGGAAAGGAGAGAGGAGAGAGTGTTTTAGTTGCACATGGCAAGGCTAAAAATTGAGGCTCAACATGAGGAAAGGAGGGCAGAGAGAGAAGCCAAGCAAGCTGAAGTGGAAAGAGCTGAAGCTGCAGCTGAGAGAGCCTTGGCTGAGAAGAAACTATTGTTGGCTCATGAACTGAGTCTCGAGGAGCTGGAGATCAAGGCAAGACAGTCTGAGTCCAGCAGTAATGGTGGCAGCAGACAAACAGGACCTGCTGGAGAAAAGAAGGTTTGTATACCCAAAAATGTGGTGCCCAGTTTTGTGGTGGGAGATGACATAGATAAATGGCTAGCTGCTCATGAGGTTGCACTAAGGGCTCACGAGGTTCCTGAAGGGCAATGGGGTACATTTATGTGGAGTTATGTGCCATCACTGGGGAGGGACACAGTTCTCACACTGGATCCAAAGGATCAAAACACATACCCACTTTAGAAAGCCATTTTACTTGCCAAGTTTGGGCTGACCCCTGAGGGATACCATCAGAGGTTCAGGGCCAGCACCAAACAATCCACACAAACATGGGTGGATTTCTCTGACTTTTCCAGTAAGGCACTGAATGGATGTGTTCGGGGCAGCAAAGTAGATGATTACAAAGGGTTATATGACTTAATTCTGAAAGAGCATATACTCAATATTTATTTTACAGAGTTGTGCCAGCACTTGGTAGAAAGTAAGCTGACTGTCCCCAGGAAGCTTTCTGAGGAGGCCGACCTCTGGGTTAGCACCAGTGTGTCCAAAAAGGTATCTGGGGGGGATTCCCACAAAGGTGGTCAGGGTTCCCAACAGAAGAAAGAGGGGGGAGAAAAACTTAGAGATAAGGAGTTCTCAAAAGGCCCCAAAAGAATTAACAAGGGGGGTGGTCACCATTCCTCTCCTAGGTTTGCAAAGAAGCCAGGGTATTTTGATAAAACATTAGGGAAATTCATCTCCAAATGCTTAGAGTGCTACCAGCATGGACACTCTAAGGGTGACTCCCAGTGCCCCAAGAGGGCACAGTCCACCACTGGACAGACACCTGGGTTGGCTAGTGTAGCGCTCTTGGGGGGGGAGATAGTCCCAATTAGCTTTGGGGAGCAGGTAGAGGTGTCCCTGGGAGAAAGAGAGATGGTGTCTAAATCCTACATGCCAGAAAATACTTCAAAGTATAGTCAGTGGGTCACCATTGATGGGCAAAGGGTGGAGGCTCTGCATGACACAGGAGCCAGTATGACTACTGTCAAGAGTCATCTGGTGTCATCAGAGCACCTAGTCCCAAATACATTCCACCAGGTCATAGTCGCTGACAATCGTGAGAGTCACCTACCAGTGGCTCTGGTTCCCTTTGAGTGTGGGGGGTCTCTGGTACTCTGAAAGTAGCTGTGAGTCCTGCCATGCCTGTAGATTGTCTGTTAGGCAATGATCTTGAGCATACTGCCTGGAAAGAGGTAGAGCTCAGATCCCACCTGGAGATGTTAGGTTTGCCTGAGTGGGTCTGCATGACCACACGGTCCATGGCTGCTCTGGGAGGGAGTCAAGGGCGCCTGGAGCCTGGAACAATGGCCAGACAGCTGCCAGGAGGAAGGGCAAGAGGCACGGGAAACCTGCCTCAAATATTCCCACAGTGGTGGACAGGGCCCCTGAGGAGGAGGAGGCCCCTGAGCCAACTGGGGAGGACATAGCTGCCCTGGGTAACCTACCTGAACTTGCTGGCTGGCAAGTAGAGGGTGGGCCAACCAGGGCAGAATTCTGCAAGGCGCAGAAGGAATGCCCAACCCTTGAGGGTCTGAGGCAACAGGCCACAGCCCAAGCAGCAGGTGACGCCTCTGGCACTCACCATAGTTACTGGGAGAATTATCTCCTTTACAGTGAACCTAAGGTTCCAGGTCCTGAGGCAGCCTGTGTGCTGGTGGCCCCCCAATGTTACCGGGCCTTCCTACTGGGTCTGGCTCACGACATCCCCCTGGCAGGACACCTGGGCCAAGACATGACCTTTAACAGGCTTGTCACCCGCTTCCATTGGCCCAGAATGAGGATAGCCTCAGATAATTTCTGCAGAGCTTGCCCCACCTGCCAGGCTAGTGGGAAGACAGGGAAACAGCTTAAGGCTCCCCTGCTCCCACTCCCCGTCGTTGGCACCCCCTTTGAAAGGGTGAGCATCTACATTGTTGGTCCCTTGGACCCCAAAACTGCCTTGGGCAACAGGTTTATCCTGGTTTTGGTGGACCATGCCACCCGCTATCCAGAGGCAATCCCTCTGAACAGTGACTGCACCGGTGGTGACCAGAGCCCTGTTGGGAATATTTACCCATGTGGTTTTCCCTAAGGAAGTTGTGTCTGACAGGGGCAAAAACGTCATGTCTGTGTACATGAAGTCCATGTGGGATGAGTATGGGGTGACCTACTGGTTTACCACCCCTTATCATCCTCAATCCAATGGGCTTGTTGAGAGATTCAACAAGACCTTGAAGGGCATGATTAATGGCCTGACTGAAGCCATGAGGCATAAGTGGGACGTCCTCGTTTCATGCCTGTTTGCTTACAGAGAGGTGCCCCAGAAAGGGGTGGGGCTCAGCCCTTTAGAGCTTCTCTATGGTCACCCTGTCAGGGGACCTCTAAGCATTGTTAAAGAGGGCTGGGAGAAAGCTCCCAAGACACCTCCCAGGATGTGGTCAGCTACATGCTGGCCCTCCGCAACCAAACCTAACGCTTCTGGAAGCAGGCCAAGAGTAACCTCAAGGCCAGTCAAGAGGTGATGAAGGAGTTGTATGACCGGAAGACCACTCTGGTTGAGTTCTCTCCTGGGGACAAAGATTGGGTTATGGAGCCAGTAGAGCCCAGTGCTCTCCAGGACAGCTGGACTGGCCCCTTTGAGATCAAGGAGCATAAGGGGGAGGCCACTTACCCAGTGGACCTCAAGACCCCTAGGTGCCCCCCTAAGGGTCCTCCATCACAACCGGCTTAAACCTCACTTTGAGAGGTGTGAGATCAGCATGCTCCTGGTCACAGATGAAGGCATGGAAGAGGAGAGTGAACCTCTCTCCGACCTCCTCTCTGCCAAAGAAGGTGATGGGTCAGTGGAGGGTGTCATTCTCTCTGACTCCCTGACTGTAAACCAGAGAGGAGACTGCTATGAGCTGTTAGAGCAGTTCTCCTCCCTGTTCTCCCTTACTCCTGGACTGACCCACCTATGTGTTCATGACATTGACACGGGTGACAGTCTCCCTGTGAAGAACAAAATTTACAGGTTATCGGATAAGGTGAAGGCCAGCATCAAGGAGGAGGTCTCCAAGATGTTGACTTTGGGGGTTATTGAGAAATCCAGGGGTCCCTGGGCCAGCCCTGTGGTGTTGGTTCCTAAAGCTACTGCCCCCGGTGCGAAGCCAGAACTCAGGTTCTGTGTGGACTACCGGGTTCTCAACTCAGTCACATGGACTGATGCTCACCCCATCCCCCGAGCTGATGAGCTTGTTGTCAGCCTAGGCACTGCCAAGTTCCTGAGTACGTTTGATCTTACTTCAGGGTACTGGCAGATCGCCCTGACTGAGGGGGCTAAAGAGAGATCAGCATTTTCCACACCTGATGGCCATTACCAGTTCTGGGTGATGCCATTTGGGTTGAAAAATGCCCCCTCTACCTTCCAACGGTTGGTTAACGGGGTCCAAGCTGGCAAGGATGCCTACTGTGCAGCCTACCTGGACGACATAGCTGTCTACAGTTCCAGCTGGGAGGAACACCGGCTCCACCTCAAGGAGGTGCTTCAGGCTCTGCGACAGGCAGGCCTGACCATCAAGGCTAGTAAGTGACAGATTGGGCAGGGTTCCTTGGTGTACTTGGGACACCTAGTAGGTGGTGGCAAGGTGCAGCCACTCCAGGCCAAGATTGAAACTATCAAGGCCTGGCAACCACCTAGAACACAGGCTGAGGTGAGAGCCTTTTAGGCCTCACTGGATAGTACCACAGATTCATCAAGGGCTATGGTACCATTGTGTCACCCTTGACAGAACTCACTTCCAAGAAACAACCTAGGTTGGTGAATTGGACAGAGGCTTGTCAGAAAGCCTTTGATTCTCTGAAGGAAGCCATGTGCACGGCCCTCGTACTCAAGGCCCCTGACTACTCCCAGGAATTTATTGTGCAGACAGACGCTTCAGAGCATGGCATAGGGGCTGTTTTAGCACAGCTAAATGAGGAGGGCTCAGACCAATCAGTAGCCTTTATTAGCAGAAGGCTATTACCACAGGAACAGAGGTGGAGTGCTATTGAGAGAGAATCATTTGCTGTGGTCTGGGCACTGAAGAAGTTAAGACCCTACCTGTTTGGGACTCACTTTCGGGTTCAGACAGACCACAGGCCCCTCAGGTGGCACATGCAGATGAGGGGTGAAAATCCAAAACTCTTGAGGTGGTCCATTTCCCTACAGGGGATGGACTTTATGGTGGAGCATCGCCCGGGAATTGACCATGCCAACGCTGATGGTCTCTCCACATACTTCCGCCTTAGCGATGAGAGCTCCCAGGAGGTTGGGTAGCTCTCTCCACATTCAGCTGGGTGGGACACATGTCCCATGTCCATGTCCTGACAGCCTTAGGGTGGTCACCCCTAACTTTTTGCCTGCCTCCCTCCACTTTTTGGACACTGTTTTTGCTGGTGTTTAGACTCTGCGCACTTTACCACTGCTAACCAGTGCTAAAGTACATATGCTCTATCCCTTTAAACATGGTAACATTGGATCATACCCAATTGGACTATTTAATTTACTTATAAGTCCCTAGTAATGTGCACTGTATGTGCCCAGGGCCTGTAGATTAAATGCTACTAGTGGGCCTGCAGCCCTGGTTGTGCTACCCACTTACGTAGCCCCTTAACCTTGTCTCAGGCCTGCCATTGCAAGGCCTGTGTGTGCAGTTTCACTGCCACTTCGACTTGGCATTTAAAAGTACTTGCCAAGCCTAAAACACCACTTTTTCTACTTATACGTCAACCCTAAGGTCTGCCCTAGGTAACCCCTAGAGCAGGGTGCTGTGTAGGTAAAAGGCAGGACATGTACCTGTGTAGTTTACATGTCCTGTTAGCGTAAAACTCTGAAATTCGTTTTTACACTACTGTGAGCCCTGCTCCCTTCATAGGCTAACATTGGGGCTGCCTTCATTCATTATTGAAGTGGTAGCTGCTGATCTGAAAGGAGTAGGAAGGTCATATTTAGTATGGCCAGAATGGTAATACAAAATCCTGCTGACTGGTGAAGCTGGATTTAATATTACTATTTTAAAAATGCCACTTTTAGAAAGTGAGCATTTCTCTGCACTTAAATCTTTCTGTGCCTTACAATCCACATCTGGCTGGGTTTAGTTGACAGCTCCTTGTGCATTCACTCAGACACACCCCAAACACAGGACACTCACTTGCATACATCTGCATTTTGAATGGGTCTTCCTGGGCTGGGAGGGTGGAGGGCCTGCTCTCACACAAAGGACTGCCACACACCCTCCTGGGACCCTGGCAGACAGAATTGAACTGAAAGGGGACCTGGTGCACTTCTAAGCCACTCTTTGAAGTCTCTCCCACTTCAAAGGCGCATTTGGGTATGAAAACAGGGCCTGTGCCCTACCACCTCTGACACTTCCTTGAGAAGAAACTTGTAACCTGCATCCTGCCAAGAAGAGCTGCCTCGCTGCCCAAAGGACTCACCTGACTGCTTTCTGTGAAGGACTGCTGCCTTGCTGTTGCCCTGCGGCCTTGCTGCTCCCTGGCTGTGGTGAAGAAGTGCTCTCCATCGGCTTGGATAGAGCTTGCCTCCTGTTCCCTGAAGTCTCAGGACCAAAAAGACTTCCCTCTTGCAACTGGACTCCTTGTGCGGTGAAAAATCAACGCACAGCTTGCTAAAAACGACGCACAGCCTGTTCCGTGGTGAAAAATTCACCGCACGCCAAACCGGGACGATGCCGCTCGACTTCGCAAGGAAAAGATCGATGTGGTGCCTGCGGTGCGACCGGAACTTCGGCGCATGGCCCACCAGATCGACGCACAGCCGACCTGGGACGACGACGCCCAATTTCCAGAGGGGAAATCGACGCAGCGCCTGCCATGAGGGAGAAATTTCCCCGCACTTCCCACCGGAATGACGCAGAGCTTGTCAACAACCCAGGATTCCATGCACAGACCCCGGGGCATCTGAAAACCCCTCAACCCGAAGAGGATCTACGACCGAGCATCAGAAATCAACGCCCAGCCATCCCTGCGTGGAAACTAAACAACGCATCGACTGTGTGCGGCCCGAGAAATCGATCACACCCCTTTGTTTCCACGCTTCTCCTCCTCTGCGACCCTTTGCAGAGATTTTTCACTCAAACCATGTAATTTGTGCTTGAAAGAGACTTTTTTTGCTTTTAAAAGACTTAAGCCACTTTATATCACTTTACAGTGATATCTTTACATTTTCTTATTGCATCTTTGATCATTTTGACTGCAAATATCCAGATAAATATTATATATTTTTCTAAACACTGTGGGGGTCATTCCGACCCCGGCGGTCAAGGACCGCCGGGGCCGGGGATGCGGGAGCACCGCCAACAGGCTGGCGGTGCCCCGCAGGGCATTCTGACCGCGGCGGTTTGGCCGCGGTCAGACCAGGAAAACCGGCGGTCTCCCGCCGGTTTTCCGCTGCCCTGGGAATCCCCCATGGCGGCGCAGCTTGCTGTGCCGCCATGGGGGATTCCGACCCCCTCACAGCCATCCTGTTCCTGGCGGCTCCGACCGCCAGGAACAGGATGGCGGTGAGGGGTGTCGTGGGGCCCCTGGGGGCCCCTGCAGTGCCCATGCCAATGGCATGGGCACTGCAGGGGCCCCCGTAAGAGGGCCCCACTTTGTATTTCAGTGTCTGCTTTGCAGACACTGAAATACGCGACGGGTGCCACTGCACCCGTCGCACATACCCACTCCGCCGGCTCCATTCGGAGCCGGCTTCCTCGTGGGGAGGGGTTTCCCGCTGGGCTGGCGGGCGGCCTTCTGGCGGTCGCCCGCCAGCCCAGCGGGAAAGCCAGAATGGCCTCCGCGGTCTTTTGACCGCGGAGCGGCCATATGGCGGATCCCTCCAGGCGGGCGGCTCCCGCCGCCCGCGGGGGTCAGAATGACCCCCTGTGTGTTTTTCTGGTGCTATATGGTGTTATTGTAAGATTTATTGCACAAATATTTTACACATTGCCTTCTAAGTTAAGCGTGACTGCTCAGTGCCAAACTACCAGAGGGTGGGCACAGGATAATTTGGATTGTGTGTGACTTACCCTGACTAGACTGAGGGTCCTTGCTTGGACAGGGGGTAACCTGGCTGCCAACCAAAGACCCCATTTCTAACAGTGTTCATCAGGTTTTGGGGTGCAAGCAGACGATGCGTTGATTATTTTCCACACAGCAAGGGCTTTGCGTCGAATTCCGGTGTGCAGGTTTGAATCCTCTTTGCGATGCAGGGTCTTTTGATGCCCAGTGATGATGCATGGAAATCCTGGGCATGTACGACAAAGTCACAGGTTCTGCGTCGACCTGGTGGGCGATGGGTCAGTATTTCTGTTGCATTGCAGGTGCTGCATCGATTCCTCCCGCAGGAAGTCGGGCCACATCGTTCTGTATCTTCAATGCGTCGATCCTGTGGGCTGTGCGTCAAAGTTCCGGTTGCAATGCTGGTGCTGCGTTGATTTCCACTCGGGGAGCCGGGCTGCGTTGCTCTGGTTTGGAGATGCAGTGATTATTTCACCGCTAACCAGGCTGTGCGTCGATTCTAGCAGACTATGCGTCAATTTGTGCCACACAAGGAGTCAGAGGCCATGGAAAGAGCCTACAGGTGCCCTTCCATGGCCCAGGGACACCCTCACCCACCCCTACCCACACCAGGAAGACACCTAAGGATGGGAGACCCCATCCCAGGTAAGTAGAGGTAGGCATGGGAAAGTATTTTATTTTATTATACGAAGTGCCATGGGGGGCTTAACTTGGGCTCCCCTACATGGCACTGGGCCCAATGGCCATGCTCAGGGTACATAAGTCCCCTAGGCATGGCCATTAGGCTGGGGGCATGACTCCTGTCTTAACTGAGACAGGAGTTATGTCCATGGGGTTCTAATGTCAGAAAATGACGCTAGTCTGGACTGAGGCATTTTTTTTGCCTGTGCCCGTACTAGCGTCATCCTCTGATGCTAAACTCTCTGTTCCCCCTACACCTCCCCCACCCAGCTAGCATCCTTTTCTTAGACACTAACCGGGCCTTACCGCCAGCTAGCGTCAAACCATAAATATGACACCCGGCCAGCGTCTTGGTATGGCGCTAGTTGCTGATTAACTTTTTTACGCTGAACTGCATTAGCGCAGTTCAGCGTCAAAATGTTGAAAGATGGGCCAAAGTCTTTTTGGCCCTGAGACTTCAGGAAACAGGAAGCAAGCTTAATCCAAGCCCTTGGAGAACACTTCTCAGCACAGCCAACGGCCCGCAAGGGAGCAGGGCAACAGCAAGGCAGCAGTCCTTCACAGCAAAGCAATCCAGGAGAGTCCTTTGGGCAGCCAGGCTGCACCTCTTGGCAGGTTGCAAAATCTGGTTCAGAATATCTGTCCCAGGGAGTGTCTAAGTTGATAGGGTCAGGGACCCAGTTTATATACCCAAAAGTGCCTATGAAGTGGGAGAAACATCAAAGAATGGTTTTGAAGTGCACAAGGTCCCCCCTCAGTAAAACCCTGTCTGCCAGGGTCCCAGTAGCGGGTTTGGCAGTCTATTGTGTGAGGACAGGCCACTGTCCTTTGAAATGTAAGTGTCAGGACCTCCACCCTTCCAGCCCAGGACGACCCATTCAGTATGCAGATTTGTGCAGGTGTGGCTGAGCATCCTGGGTCTGTGGTTGTCTGGGTGGACTGCACAAGAGAGCTGTCAACCAGCCCAGCCCCGATGTGGATTTGAGACAGGCTTTTAGGCACAGAAGTATTTTAAGTGCAGAGAAATGCTCACTTTCTAGAAGTGGCATTTCTAAAATAGTAATATAAAATCTAACCTCACCAGTCAGCAGGATTTTGTATTACCATTCAGGCCATACTAAATATGACCTGTCTACCCCTTTCTGATCAGAACCTACCACTCAAACAGTATGTGAGGGTAGTCCTAATGTTAGCCTATGAAAGGAGCAGGCCTCACAGCAGTGGAAAAAAAATGTAGGTTTTTTTTACTACCAGGACATATAAAATACACAGGGATATATCCTGCCTTTTACCTATATAGCACCCTGCCCTGTGGGTTATCCTGGGCCTACCTTAGGGGCGACTTATATGTAGAAAAGGGGAGTTTCTGGTTTGGCAAGTACTTTTAAATGCCAAGTCAAAGTGGCAGTGAATGCCCACACAGGCCTTGCAATGGCAGGCCTGAGACATGATTACGAGACTGCTTATGTGGGTGGCACAATCAGTCCTGTAGGCCCACTAGTAGCATTTAATTTACAGGCCCTGGGCACATTTAGTGCACTTTACTAGGAACTTGCAAGTAAATTAAATATGCCAGTTGGATACGAGTCAACGTCACCATGTTTTAAAGGAGAGCGCATATGCACTTTAGCACTGCTTAGCAGTGGTAAAGTGCTCCAAGTTCTAAAACCAGCTAAAAGTGTCAAAAAGGAGAGGGAGGCAGGCAGAAAGTTGGGGGTGATGACCCTAAGGCTGTCAGGTCTAACACAACTGCATAATTATAGAGCGTAATTAAAGGTAATGTCAATCTGAACATACATGACTCAAAGGACTCACTCAGGCATGATTTCCTTTACTCCTGCATTATTTCTATCATTATATGTACATTACTATATTACTATGTACATTACTATGCAACATACAAAATTAGTCAGTCCCTTAGTGGACATTAACACTTCTTCCTGGTAAACATTTTCACATCTACTATGACACACTTGTGTCAACATTGCTGCACTTCATACTTTTTTCAGAAGAAATGCTGGAGATGAGGTCAGGAATATGCCATTTGTCTCTGGTCTGGTGCTTTACTGGCCTTGTAATGGATGTATTTTTTCAAAGCCACACTACCCACTGCCCTATCCTTTGTCCTAACTTTGCAAATGAGGGCCTATGTCGAACAGACATGTACCTGCAACTGCACAACAGGAGTCACCCACAAAGATTTTGTACTCACCAAATATTCCGCCGACCTCACTACCAAGGAAATCTAACAGGTCTCTCTCCGTGCTATGACTTCTATCCAGCGATGGTTCAGTTGCCAGACAGTCCTCACCACCTGATACACGTGGTTCATGTGGGACAGGATCTTGCCTCTATCAGGTAGCCTTGGACGACACTGCCACCCAGGCCACCATGAGGGGGAGACAATTAATTATTAACCAGATAAAGCCCCCAAACTCACCTGAACCAAGGTGATGAGCCCTTCCCCAACATCCTAAGACCCCAACCCACAGTACCCTGCCCAATTAAATGAAAACCCAGAATTACCCCTAACTAACTTAACAAGCTACACCAATGACAGGCACACCACAATACAATTACAAAATAGTACAATAAATTAATGCACAACACAAAATAGACACAATGGACAGTACAGGAACACCAGACAGCTCAAAACACCACTCCACAGCCCTTCAAATCACACCTCAACACCAACACATCCTCCCTCCAAGACAGACAAAAAGACTGTGAGTGAAAAAGAAAGTGAACCTAAGATCCATTACCTCACTTCCTGTGCAACTGCGGCATGTGTTTTGAGAATTCGTTGTTTTTTTTTTACGCTATGCAAATGCATGCTTTTTTCATGTCGCAACAAAACAAAAACATGAGGAAGTTCACATGTGTTGATGGTATGCGTTTTTTTTGCAGACGCACTTGGTGATTTGACTTTGCGTCTTTTTTTAGAAGCAATGGCTGTATTATTTGTGTGAAGATGTATGGTGTCATGTTGTAAACATTTTCACATTTTGACAGTCATATGGATTGTTGTTTTGCTTGTGAATATTTGCGTGACACATACTGCTCTCTATACATTTGTCCAATATATGTGTTTCATGTTTGCAGGTGTGATGGTGCATGCCTTACAAGGATCTGACAATGCAAAGGCCACACTTTCATTTATTCTTGGACATGACAACTTCAGAGTTTTGTCTCATGTGGCAACTTTGTGTTGGCAACTCTTTCCATTGCCCATATTACCGCCAGGGATGCCATGGACTTGACATGGAATGTGGCCTGTAGGTCCACATATAGGACTGCACACATGTCATACAATATGTGCTATATCACAAAGTACAGAGAGTAGGCTGTCATGCAAGGTTGCTGGGGATGGGGATGGGGGTTTATTTTGTAGTGTAGACAAGTTTAGGGATGTGGTGGACAGACATTTGAAATGGTTATTTTTTAACATGACATGCATGTGAGTGGTATGTGTTCATGTGTCATATCTTCTGCTAACTAAAGTGGTGCTTTCTGGGATATCACTTCTACAGTCCTTGAACTCATTCATGGGTCATAGCACTTCTTCAGAGGAGCACTATTGTTGCTCATTTTGGTGAATGCCATGTTGTCCTCTGCTGATAAATCTCTCCTGTACCTAAGTGCGCAGAGTTGTTTTTCTCAAACACCAGGCCAAATAAAGGATCTTAGCATTTCTCCATGTTCACAGTTATGGGCCACACAATGCAGGGGGCACCTAGGGGAAACAATAAGATTGAAGTTTGTGTATATGTTCCCTGCACATACACTTTGACTGTAGAATTCTGCACCATATAGTTTTGCGCAGACTTACTTTTAGCACACACTCTGAAAGGCAGGGCTGCTGTCAGACAGGGATGACAGCCTACACATCAGTGCACACTCAACTGCAGGTAACAAAAATGTACATCTATACTCTCCTGCCCTATGGTCTGCTTGGGACTTACAGGTCATTTATGTCAGCCTTGCCCTATTATCTACTAGGGGCGCACAGGTCATTTATGTCAGCCTTGCCCTATAATCTACCAGGGACTTACATGAGACTGTGATTTTAGGTAACATTTTTGACTTTTGTTCATTGATACTTCATATGTAGATATTGAGACAGTGACATGTCTGAACACCTGGGGTACAGAGAGTGTCAGTTCCCACATGCCTCACTCATACTTGTTTGTGCTGGGCAAGCACACAGAGGGGCTTGCTGATAGTGTGACTGGGATGTAAAGTAGCCTACACAATGTGTGCACTTATGTGTCTGGCCTAACATAGATGCAGTGTTGCATTGTAAAATATTGTGTTTACATTGTGTAATGATTCCAACACCCTGAAGCCAACTTGTGTACTCTAGGCTTCAAGTGGCACATTGCTGGCACTACGTACTCACTTTATACCTGCTCATCTTTCTCATCCTTACTGGCCAATTCTTAATGCACATTACAGTATTTGGACCATGTGTTAATTGTAGATAGACTTTGATTCATCTATGGCACTATACCTATTTGCTGTATCATATACACTGTATGCAGGATGAGTAACTGACACCCACACATTCACAGACTCAAGTCACATCACCTGTGTAGTCTGTGAGTCACCTTCACAAAGTGGATGGGCCAGTTAGGCACAGGAATGTCTCAGCTGTCCTATAAAACGAGTGTTTCACATGAGTACTCACACACAGCTGTAGCCAAGATCCTTTGTGAGATTGTCTTAATAGTCCTTACAGCTATAAGTACATCATGCTTGCGGTAATATGTCTGTGTCCTGCTTGCCACATTCATTTTTCCAAGGTTTTGAGACATGCTATGTCCTTGTTTGACATACATGCAAGATCACAACTAATTTGAGTGAGAAAAGCCTAGACAGGAAGGTGCAATGACCTGTGTATTTCACTCACTATTTTTCACCTGTGGTTGTGACATTCAATCATTGACTTGTGACAGAGCTCACACTGACCCTCTGCTGATGGTACTACCTCCTCTTGTCCTACCTATGCCTGGCATATGGGCAGCATTCATCAAATGGATATTCATTTTGTCTGCTTTCAAATTTCAAACAGACAGACTTGTGTGATATGAGTGTTGCTATATGAAATGTATGTGCAACTGGCAATGCATACATTTCACTGTCACATTCCTTCATCAGTGCATTGTGTGTAGTTGTCTGGACTTCTAGAGTGTGTAAATACTTGTTTTCCAACTGTTGTGGCCTAGTCATGCTTTCAGAGATGTGGGTGATTTGCTGTTGCATTAGAATGTGGCAAATACTTCAAGACAGATGTGTGATCGAGTGATTTATTTTCTAAAATGGTGCACTGTGGGGAATAGAATACAGGGTTCTGGAAAAGATATTGTACAATATTTGCCCTTCCGCGTGCACAAGCAGCAGTATTTAGCAGGCTTCTGTCGTGTGGTTGGGCATCATTGTCCTCATCCTGGGGACCTCCACCTGTTCATCAAAGAGGATATTAGTCCTAACACAAATGTTATGCAACATTGCACAGGGCAGTATACATTTGCACACAAGGGGTGGAGAGTAGAGAAGTTTACCCATGTGGTATGTGTGTGATGTTGAAGATTATGGAGGATTTTTCTTGTTTTATATGACCTTCCAATGAGCCTTGTTGTTTGATTTAGAACCTTTTTTGTGTGTTCTGTGCCATGAGACAGGTGTTGTGTCCTGTGTATTGCCTGCAACCCCCCTCACCTTGGACATGGTACTCCTCCCTTGCATGCAGGGCTGTTTTCCATATTTTATGTCTCGCATACATGTGTGAGTAGACCTCATGCAAAGTTTGGCATAGTAGCTTGGGATGTATTGCCATGTATGTGGATAATCTACAAGCCCCTGTGACACAGGATGGGGGCGTAAGTGTCTTGCTGCAGCATCCTGCACTATTAGGAAAAGCTAGCAGGGTGCCATATCTACTAGATATGGTGCATTTATGTCCTCAACCACTGCACTGACACTAACTCAGCTTCCAGGTTCCAATGTAGGCACCAAGCACCAAGGTGTAATGATGCCTGCATTGCAGGGGTGATTAATTATGTGCAGGAAGGTGTTCTTTCCTGCATATGACAAATCAGTGATGACGATTTGCTGTTTGTATGAGTGCTGTAGACTGCAGCACACATTGGAAGAGCAAAAACAATTTGTGTGTGGAGTATTTCTCCTTGTTGCACCATAGTGATGGCACCCCTAGGGTGGCCTTATTTTTTGTGCTGCCTCAGGTGTGCATACTACATATGAGGCAATGCCAAAATACAATGTGGTTTGCCGTGGCACACCCACATCATAATCCAATGTACGCCCCTTCCACACTAGGGCCCTCATTACAACCCTGGCAGTCGGTGTGAAAGCGGCGGTAATACCAACAGGTCGGCGGGAAAAAAAATTAAATCACGACCATGGCGGAAACCGCCAACATAGACAGCCACTTTACACTCCGACCGCCACAGCAGTAGAAACAAACACCGAGGCAGTAACCGCCAACAGACAGGTGGAGGAGAAAGTACCGCCCACCATATCACAACAGGCCTATCCACCACCTTTTTCGGGGTGGAACCAACACTATCAAAAGCACAGCAGAAACAGTACACAGAAGGGAAAAAACACTCACCTCTCGATACCCAACGAGGAACCAGGACGCCATGTAGCCCGAACTACAGGTGTTACCAATGCTGGTCTTCCTCCTGCTCTATCAGGAGCAGGACAGATGCTGTTGATGACCACGGTGAGTACTGCACCTACAACACAGGGGAGGGGGAGGAAAAAGAGAGTGACACACACACACGCAACATGCAATACCCCCCCCACCCTCACCCACAACAACATACACACAAATACATGCAGCAACATTACATATACACCTCCCCACCCCCTGGAAGAACACAAGGACAAAAGGAAATGATTGTAAAGATTGTAATCATGAAAAATCTGATAGTGAAAGTTCAAAATTCAGTATATACAAATGTGTACACCAACTACACAAGTGCGGATAGTGTACCAATCATTGTCTGTGGACCAGTGGTCCCAAAATGCATGGGGGAAGCCCACACATGATACCTGACTTGAAATGGAGAGAACACTGCAGGGGCATCAGAATGAAAATAAACAGGCACTTCAGGGGTAAGGGAAGGGGGGGGGCACCTCAGCCGGATTAACGCACGACACCACTGCTGCACGAGGGGGCTCCATGCCCATTGCTGTATCCTGGGGAGTGCAAAGCCACAGTCTCTCAAGTCTTTCCAGTTGGTTGTTTGCCCACTGCTTCATCCTGGGGAGTGCAAAGCCACAGTCTGTCAAGTCTTTCCAGTGGGTGGTTTGCCCACTGCTTCATCCTGGGGAGTGCAAAGCCACAGTCTCTCAAGTGGGTAACAGTCTCCACTGGTTCTGGAGGGGGCCTGGTGCCCAGAGTGCTTTATCCTGCCAAGGACTGAGGTAGTGGATGTATTTCTCCACTGGTTCTGGAGGGGGCATGGTGCCCAGAGTGCTTCATCCTGCCAAGGACTGAGGTAGTGGATGTGTTTCTCCACTGGTTCTGGAGGGGGCATGGTGCTTAGAGTGCTTCATCCTGCCAAGGACCGAGGTAATGGATTTATTTCTCCACTGGTTCTAGAGGAGGCATGGTGCCCAGAGTGCTCCACATGCAGTGTGGCCGGTCCCATTCCCTCACCTGGGTGTGTGTGCCACGAGATTGCCTAGGAACAGGTAGCATGATATGCCATGGAGGCATACCCCACACTGCTGCGGCTTTGCCTTCCACCTGCAGGTGTAAACAGTGATGGAAGTCATGCCTCATGGAAGCTGGGCAGGGTCAGGAAGTTTCCTCCAGCCTCGGACGACTGACCACTAGAGGTGGGAAGCCATTTCAGCAGTGGTGCCACTGTCCGAGCACATCGCGGGGCTAGTGGCGTGCTTGCGGCGGTGTCTGGGGTGGCGGTGATGGGAGTGGTGCATGGGTCAGCACCTGTTTAGGGACACAGCAGGACGTCTCCTGCAGCCTCGGACGGCTGCCCACTGGGGAAGATGCTAGGGACTGTTGCTGAGGCTGCAGACTTGCCGGTGGCTGTGCAGGTGGCGGTGCAGGTGGCTGTGCAGGTAGTAGTGATGGTGGCAGTGCAAGTCGTGGAGTTGTGGACAGAAGGGGTGACACTAGTCCCTCAGTCGGTGCCACCGTGCCCTGTCATGACCTGCTCTTCTGCTTATGTCCCTTCCTCACCTTTGATAGTGCAGCAGGTGTCTTGCCACTGTCCCCTTTTGTTTTGGCAGAGCCCTAAGTGGCTGGTAGGTGCGGCTTCTCCCTCTGGGATGTGGGCACCTTCTTCTACTTGGCAGGTGGCGGAATGTCCTTGCCCTCGCTACTTGGCACACTGGCAGCCCTGATGGGTGGCGCACTCGATGACTCCGCAGTTGCTGGCACCACTGGGCCTGGAGTATGGTTACTGAGGTGCTGGGCTCACACCTGGAAAGCCTGGCCCTAGGGGAAGGACGGGGGGAGGTGAAGGGAAGAGGTCAAGGTTTGCCGGGAAAGATTTTTTAGACACACTGGGACGGGAAGATGGAGGGGGTTTGAGAGTGGAGGAAGAGGTAGTGGTTGTAGGAGGTGTACGTTTGCTGAATTTGGGTGAAGGTGCATGGGCCGGAGGCTGTTGTGAGGTGGATGGCTGTTGGGTGGGTGTGTGCCTGCATTTGTGTACTTTGGGAGGCAGGCTCACAGACACACTGGGAGAGGACACTGGGGATGTGTGCATGGTAGTGGGGGTGGTGATTGCACGTGATCTGTGTTTGGTAATGGGCGTGCTGGTGATGGAGGTAGTGGCTGAGGATGTAGTGCATGCAGGTGTGAGTGGCGACGAGATAGGGAGGGAGGACGTGGAGGAGGGGGACACAGTGGAGGCAGTGGATGTTGCTGTGTCTGCATGGGGATGGTGCTTGTGTGAGTGCTTGTGGGATGTGTGGTGCTTATGTTTGCCATGTCCACTCTTGTGTGTTGATGAGTGTGCATGCTGGTCTGATGGTGTGCTTGGGATAGGCTGAGGTACAGGGGATTGGGTCGGGTGGAGGAAGTTGGAGGGGGGAGGCTGGACACAGGGACAATGGCTGCCATTAGTGTTGAGTCCAGAGCCTGAAATGCTCTCTGTTGGGCCACCTGCCCAGAATGAATGCCCTCCAGGTGTGTATTTGTGTGTTGCAAATGCCTCTCAACACCATGGATGGCATTCAAAAAGGTAGATTTCCCAACAGTGAGGGATCTCAGGAGGTCAATAGCCTCCTCACTGAGGGCAGCAGGACTGGGTGAAGGAGATGCCCACCCTCCTGGGTGAGCGGGCACGTGACACACGCTGAGGGGCTGCTGGGAGGGCGATGCTGGTAGGGGGGTGGCTGCTGTACCTGTTGATGCGGTGCGCACAGAGGTGCCTGCCACTGCAAGGGAGCTCCAATCAGAAGAGGAGTCGCTGTCACTGGTGTGTGCTCCTGTCCCCGTCGTGGAGCTCACCTCACCCTCTGTCCCACTGGTGGCTTCAGACTCCGTTGCTTCACCCTCCAGGGCAAAGTGGGTTGCAGCTCCCTCCTGCTCCGGTGCCACTTCTCCTCCGCCAGATGATGCTATTGCACACAAGAACAGGGAGACAAAACAAAAAGGGGGGAAAGACAGAAGAAAAACATGTTCAGTGCATGCAACACCACTACAGTTGGTGGACACAACACACAGGGAGCAGCCCTCTCCACTACGCGATGCACTATCAGTTCCTGGCAAATTCACATGCCCATCGGGTACGAGGCCTAAGCCCAATTGCTGCACACCTGGAAGTCACAGGAGCCTGAGCAGGTGTAGATGGCTATTACCACTAGTGGGGTTGGGGTGCCACAGAGCCTGCCCAACAAGTGACCTTGCCTACCAAGTTCGCCCTGGCGTGGGGGAACCCACTTCCCACCTCCCCCACCCAGACACCTCATAATGAGCGCAGAGTCAGCTGAATGAGAGTGTACGCACCCCCTTGTGGCTGCTGTGATGCCCTAAAGCGCCCATCCAACTCCGGATAGACCACCCCCAGGATCCGGTACATCAGGGGGGTCATGGTGCGATGGACACCCCTTCCACGTTGGGAGGCCATCCCCAGCTGGGCCTCTACCGTCTTCATGCTCCAGCGGCGCAGGTCTTCCCATCCTTTACAGCAGTGGGTGCTCCGTCTGTGGTAGACCCCCAGGGTCCGGACTTCCTTGGCGATGGCACGCCAAATACCCTTCTTCTGGTGGGCACTGACCTAGAGGAAAGGTACAGGAGGAAAGGAAATGACTCACCCGTCCCGACCCTCATATTCATTGCCCACCAGTTCCCACCCATGCCCTGATGCACATACACTCACCATCCGCACATGCAGGCCTCAGCCCCCCATGTATCTTCCATCCACACCACTCAAAACATGCATTGCCCACGCAGCATACTCACAGTGTACTCACCTGTTTGTCTGGAGAACCGTACAGTTGCGTGTACTGGGGGAGGACCCCATCCACTAGTTTCTCCAACTCCTCTGAAGTGAAGGCAGGGGCCCTTTCCCCAGACACTGTAGCCATCATTGCTTCCAGACACAGGTCACAGCAGCACTTGCATTGTAGGTCCTCTCCTGTTGAAGGTCAGGTATCAAGTGAGTGAACGGATAGAAAATGGCGGTCACGTCAGCGGCGGTGCGCACCATCACCACTGGGGTACATTGTCATTGGCTCCTGGGACCCATAGGGCCCAATGTTAACCAATGCTGAATTGCGCTGCGGTCTTTGACCGCCCACCGCGACGGTGTACAACGCCAGCGCAGTTACCTCATTTCCCCTTGTCCCACCTTACAGGTCAGGCAGCCGCCATTTCAGGGGGCCACATGGGATGGATAAAAACTGCGTCAGACCTATCCAGGCTGGGAATACAGACAGATACCGGCACATTGCGAATTACCAACGTTTCAGCAAATAACACATTGTGATACCTCAGTGTTGGATGACCCTCTGCTCACTGTTCTCCTCCATAGGGCACGTCTGCTGGGGCAGGTGATGAGATGACGGCATCCTCCGGTGTACAGACCCCTGGTGGACCTGTCGACAATGGAAAAGAGACACATCTTTATCACATACAGACTTGATCGTGCAACAATCCAGGAACTGTGTGCCCAGTTGGAGCCAAACCTGATTTCAGCTATCCGTCATCCCACAGGGATCCCCCCTCAAGTGCAAGTGCTGTCAGTACTCCATTTCCTTGCAAGTGGGTCATTTCAAACAACAGTAGCCATAGCATCAGGGATGTCCCAGCCTATCTTTTCCAACGTGTTGTCCAGAGTGGTGTGTGCCCTGCTGAAGCACATGTGGAGCTACACCGTTTTCCCTCAGGTGGAGGATTTGCCTGCAGTGAAAAGTGACTTCTATGCCCTGGGACATATCACAAACATCATAGGTGCCATTGATGGCACACATGTGGCCTTGGTCCCCCCCGCAGGAGTGAACAGGTGTACAGATACCGGAAGAGTTACCATTCGATGAATGTTCAGATGGTGTGTTTGGCAGACCAGTACATCTCCCATGTTAATGCCAAATTTCCTGGCTCAGTGCATGACGCTTCCATCCTGCGGAATAGCACCATCCCTTATGTGATGGGCTAACTCCAGAGGCACCGTGTGTGGCTACTAGGTGAGCACCTGGACCCAAATCAGTGGGAATAGTTGTCTGGGTCTGGGGAGATCCCTAAGAGTTAGTGTGTGTCTAACAGTTGTCCCTCACCATTTGCAGGTGACTCTGGTTACCCCAACCTGTCATGGCTACTGACCCCAGTGAGGAATCCCAGGACAAGGGCAGAGGAATGCTACAATGAGGCACATGGGCAAACTAGGAGGATTATAGAACGCACGTTCAGCCTCCTGAAGGCCAGATGCCGGTGCCTTCATCTGACAGGTGGCTCCCTATACTACTCACTCAAGAAGGTGTGCCAAATAATCATGGCCTGCTGTATGCTGCACAACCTGGCTTTGCGACGCCAAATGCCATTTCGGCAGGAGGATGGGCCAGATGGTGGTCTTGTGGCAGCTGTGGAGCCTGTGGTCAGTGAAGAAGAGGAGGCAGAAGAAGAGGACATCGACAACAGGAACTCTGTGATCCTGCAATACTTCCAGTGAGACACAGATAAGAAGACAAACCTGCCCACTACATGTACTTTAACACTACTACCTCTCTACTGTCTGTCCTTTTCACCCAGTGTATGGTCACTGAGTTGTCACTTTCTCTTACAATTTCACAGATGTGGGTCCCACTGTGTGACATATGCTTTGTTTCCTCATGGACTAGAGCTCTGTGACATAGGTATGTTGACATTACCATTGAAAGAGCATTTTGTCACTGTAATTGCTAATACACTAATTCGAAATCACAGCCAGACTCCAGATTGTTTTGTGCTTTAATGGTGTTTATTTAAGTGCTCAATATTGGAGGGGGTTGTAAAATGGGCTGGGGTGATGGTGGAGGGATGTCCATGGCAGAGTCCAGTCTATTTGTTTCACAGGTGCATTGTCCAATGGGACATATGAAGTGGAGCAATGGCAGTTTGAGGTGGACAGGGTGTCAAAGTGGGACAGAAGGGTGACATTCAGGGGGGTCTTATTTCCTGGCGGGGTCTTGGCATCATTCTCTGTCTTTGTCCTGGATCTCAGGGACCGCTTGCGGGGTGGTTCTCCATCTGCAGGGGGTGGGGTGCTGGTGTGGTGGTCCTGTGGCGGTGCCACCTGTCCACTAGCTCTGGCGGAGGTGGTGGGCAGTTCATCGTCCAGGCTAGTGTCCGGGGCCCCTTGTTGTGCCACAGTGTCCCTCCTGGTGTTGAGGACTTCCTTCAGCACCCCTACAATGGTGCCCAGGGTGGAATTGATGGATCTGAGTTCCTCCCTGAATGCCAAATACTGTTCCTCCTGCAGCCGCTGGGTCACCTGAAACTTGGCCAGTACCGTTGCCATAGTCTCTGTTATTGTTGGGGTGATGGGTTAGCCTGGGTTCCCTGTAGTGGTGGACACACTGCTGCTTGATGTGTCCTGGGGACAGAGATATGGTCCCGCTGGGTGGGTGCTGTGCTGGTGTTTCCAGAGGGGGGAAGCTCTGTAGTGACCTGTGACTGTGTGAGGGGAACCGACTGTCCTGAGGTCCCAGATGGGCCGGGCTGGTCATCTAGATCCGGTTGGACAGAGCTGCTGTCGTCATTGTGGGCCTCTTCTGTGGGGGGACTTGATACGTCTGGCACCTCCTGTCCGGTGACGTTGGGTAGGGGTCCTGTTGGGGTGTAAATGCATAGTTATTGTATGTGTGTGTGCCATCTTCTGCAATAGGTGAGTTACCCTCTACTCCTGTGCTTGCATTATTGGCTTAGCCCTTGTGTGATTGGTGATTTTGGGGCATGAGTGAGTCTCTCTACTGGACATGCTTTGGTGATGGGTGTCCATGCATTGGTGTTACATGCAGGGCTTGGTTATGGGATGTGTGGGTTGTGTTAGTGGGGTATCTGTGGGTTGTTGGGGTGATGTGTGTGAGGGTGGGAGTATGTGATGGCATGCAGGTGGGGTGGGGGGATAAAGTAGTAAAGATTTGCCTTACCAGAGTCCAGTCCTCCTGCTACTCCTGCCAGGCCCACAGGATGCATAATTGCCACAACTTGCTCCTCCCATGTTGTTAGTTGTGGGGGAGGAGTTGGGGGTCCACCGCCAGTCCTCTGTACATCAATCTGGTGTCTGGACACCACAGAGCGTACCTTCTCCCGTAGGTCGTTCCACCTCTTTCTGATGTCATCCTGTTTTCTTGGATGCTGTCACACTGTGTTAACCCTGTCGACTATTCTGCGCCATAACTCCATCTTCCTTGCAATGGAGGTCTGCTGCACCTGTGATCCGAATAGCTGTGGCTCTACCCGAACGATTTCCTCCACCATGACCCTGAGCTCCTCCTTTGAAAATCTGGGGTGTCTTTGGGGTGCCATGATGTGGTGTGGGTGATGTGTGGGGTGGTGTGTGTTGTGATGTGTGGGGTGATATTTAGTGGTGTGTTGGTTGATGTGCGTGGATGTTGTGTGAGTGATGGTGTTGTGTGCCTGTGGATGCTCGTTTGGAGATGGTGGTGTCTCTCTGTGGCCTTCAGTCGCAATTGTGGTCGTAAGGGTTTGTGGGTGATGTGGGTGTGTGTTTTATATTGTCTTGGGTGTGTGGGAGTGGTGTGTGTATGTGTATCAGGTGTGTGTATTTGGAATTGTCCAATGTGGCTGTGTTTTTTAAATGTGTGTGTATTTTGAGCGCGGTGGTGTGTACCGCCAATGGAATACAGCAGTTGAAAGACCGCCGCGTGGATTCGTGGGTCTTGATAGTGTGGGCGTATTCCTGTTGGTGTGACGGTGGAGGTTTTGTTTTTGACAGTTAATCACTACCTTTGGTGTGGCGGACTTGTGTGGGTGTCTCAATTTTGGTGGGTTCCGAGCAGTGGGTCATAATGACCGTGGCGGAATTTCGTGCCGCTGCGGTGTGTTGGCGGTCTTCTGTACGGCGGTAAGCGGATTTTACCGCCAATGTTGTAATGACCCCCATTGTGTCTCAATATCACATTGTCAATACAGCCATTTCACATTCATCACTTAGGCCCTCATTACAACCCTGGTGGTAAATCCCGCTTTCCGCCGTGCAGAAGTCCGCCAAAATACCGTTGCGGCAGTGGAATTCCGCTACAGGTATTACGACCCACAGCTCGGAATCAGCCACAATACAGACACCCACACAAGTCCACCACACCAAAGGTCAGTGATAATCTGGCGATACCAAAACCTACACCGTCACGCCAACAGGAATACGCCCACAGTATCACGACCCATGAATCAACGCAACGGTCTTTCAACCTCGGTAAACCACTGGCGGTACACTCAAAATACACACACACTAAAAAAACACAACCACATTGGACAATTCAAAATACACACACCTGATACACATACACACACCACACCCACACACCCAATCCAATATAAAGCACACACCCACATCACCCACAACCCCTTACAACCAGAAATTTGAAAGAAGGCCAGATCCGGAGGAGTTTCCGGAGTTTGATGGGCGCTTGAGGGCATCACAGCAGCAACAAGGGAGTGAGTACACTCTCATTCTGCTGATTCAGCGTGCAGTGGAGGTGTCTGGGTGGGGGAGGTGGGCTGTGGGTTCCCCTAGGCCAGGGCAAGTGTGCTAGTTAAGTGCCCTTTTTCAGGCAGACCCTTTGGCACTCCACCCCACCTGGGTACAGTGCCAACCACATCTAGTCAGGCTCCTGTGACATCCATGTGTGCAGATATCGGCCATAGCCTGGTAGGCCATGTCCCAGGGATTGAATAGTGGACCCCAAGTGCGCGACGTAGTGCAGGGGGCTTCTCTGTCTGTCGTGTTCGCCAACGGTAGCGGTAATGCATGCACTCAACATGTCTTTCTTCTGTCTCCCCCCACTTTTTGTGGTCTCCCTGTACTTTTGTGCATTAGCATCATCAGGCGGAGGAGCAGTGGCACCGGAGCAGGAGGGAGCTGCATCCCACATGGCCCTGGAGGGCGAGACTACGGACTCCGATTTCACCAGTGGGACGGAGGGCGAGGGGAGCTCCACTGTGGGGACAGGAGCTGACACCAGTGATACAGACTCGTCCTCTGATGGGAGCGGTGGAGGGCCCATCTGTGTCCCCGACATCTACAGGTACAGCCGCCACCACCCCATCCAGCACCGCCCTCCCAGCAGCCCCTCAGCCTTTACCCCCAGGAGGGTGGGCATCACCTTCGCCCCAGGCACCTCAAGCCCTGCCCCAGTCACCCCAGAAGCACTCCGTGAGGAGGCCATTGACCTCCTCAGGTCCCTCATTGTTGGGCAGTCTACCATTTTGAATGCCATCCAGGGTTTAGAGAGGGAGTTGCAACAGACGAATGCATACCTGAAGGGCATGCATTCTGGTCAGGCAGCCCTTCAGCGAGCTTTTCAGACTCTGGCCTCAGCACTGATGGCAGCCATTCTCCCTGTCTCTAGCCTCCCCCCTCCAACTTCCTCCACCCAGACCCACAACCCTGTACCTCTGCCTATCCCAAGCACACCATCAGACCAGCATGCACACACCTCAACACACAAGGGAAGCTCTAGCAAACATAAGCACCACACATCCCACAGGCACTCACGCAAACATCACACATATGCAGAAATACCAACATTCACTGCCTCCACTGTGTCCCCCTCCTCCTCGTCTCCCTCATCCCTCCCAGTCTCGTCACCACACACATGCATGCATTACATCTTCAGCCACTACATCCATCACCAGCACACCCACCACCACACCCCTCTCACGTGCAGTCACCACCCACACTACCATTCACACATCCCCTGTGTCCTCTCCCAGTGTGACTGTGAGCCCACCTCCCAAGGTACACAAACGCAGCCATCCACCTCACGACAGCCTCCAGTCCATGCACCTTCACCCAAAGTCCCCAAACGCACACCTCCTACGACCACTACCTCTTCCTCCACTCCCAAAGCCCCTCCACCTACCCGTCCCAGTGTTACTAATAAACTTTTCCTGGCCAGCCTTGACCTCTTTCCCTCACCTCCCCCCCCCCCAGTCTCCTAGGGCCCACCCCTCAAGGTCCCAACCTAGCACCTCAGCCACAACATCGGCGGGACCAGTGGTGGCAGTAGTCACCGGATTATGGAGTGCACCAGGCAGCAGGGCAGGCAGTGTGGCAAGGAGCCACAGCACGGACAGTCCCCCACCTGTCAAGCATCAAAAGTTGGCCAGTGCCCGGCGGGAGAGGGTGAAGACACCAGCCACCAAAGACGCTCCCAGAGGTACAGGTGGGAGTGTGGAGTCAGCTGAGACACCTTCCAAGGTGGGGAAGGGGAACAGGAAAACCGGCAAGTCTGGGAAGATCAGCACAGCGGAGAAGACCGCCATCAGCCCCACTGCCCAGGACCCAACCGCCAGCAGCCCCACTGCCCCCAGACAGGACCGCCAGCAGCAGCCCCGCTGCCAAGGAGCCGACTGCCAGCAGCCCCGCTGCCCCAGACAGGACCGCCAGCAGCAGCCCGCTGCCCAAGACAGGACCGCCAGCAGCTGAACCGCTGCCCAAGACAGGACCGCCAGCAGCTGAACTGCTGACAAAGACACTGCCGCCACAAGCACCGCTGCCAAAGACACCGCCGCCACAAGCACCACTGACAAGGACACCGCCGCCACAAGCACCGCTGCCAAGGACACCGCCGCCACAAGCACCGCTGCCAAGGACACCGCCACCACAAGCACCACCGCCAAGGACACCGCCGCAACAAGCACCGCAGGCCCATGAGCGCCAAAAGCTCTGACGCTATTGAGGCCGCCACAAGCAGGATGAAGCACTCTGGGCACAAGGCCCCCTCCAGAACTAGTGGAGAGTTACATCCACTCACTCAGTCCTTGGCAGGATGAAGCACTCTGGGCACAAGGCCCCCTCCAGAACTAGTGGACAGTTACATCCACTCACTCAGTCCTTGGCAGGATGAAGCACTCTGGGCACAAGGGCCCCTCTAGAACCAGTGGAGAGTTACATCCACTCACTCAGTCCTTGGCAGGATGAAGCACTCAAGGCACAAGACCCCCTCCAGAACCAGTGGAGAAAGACATCCACTCACTCAGTCCTTGGCAGGATGAAGCACTCCGGGCACAAGGCCCCCTCCAGAACCAGTGGAGACTTATCCACTTGAGAGACTGTGGCTTTGCACTACCCAGGATGAAGCAGTGGGCAAACCACCCACTGTAGAGACTTGAGAGACTGTGGCTTTGCACTACCCAGGATGAAGCAGTGGGCAAACCACCCACTGTAGAGGCTTGAGAGACTGTGGCTTGGCACTACCCAGGATGAAGCAGTGGGCAAACCACCCACTGTAGAGACTTGAGAGACTGTGGCTTTGCACTCCCCAGGATTGAACAGTGGACAAACCACCCACTGTGGAGACTTGAGAGACTGTGGCTTTGCACTACCCAGGATGAAGCAGTGGGCAAACCACCCACTGTAGAGACTTGAGAGACTGTGGCTTTGCACTCCCCAGGATTGAACAGTGGGCAAACCACCCACTGTAGAGGCTTGAGAGACTGTGGCTTTGCACTCCCCAGGATTGAACAGTGGGCAAACCACCCACTGTAGAAACTTGAGAGACTGTTGCTTTGCACTCCCCAGAATTGAACAGTGGGCAAACCACCCACTGTAGGGACTTGAGAGACTGTGGCTTTGTACTCCCCAGGATTGAACAGTGGGCATGGAGCCCCCTCATGGATCTGGCATTGTGCACTCAACCGGCTGAGGTGCCCCCTTTCCCTTCCCCCTGAGGTGCCTGTTTTATTTCTATCTGATGCCCCTGCAGTGTTCTCTCCGTCTTGTTCGGGTATCTTGTGTGGGCCTCGCCCATGCATTTGGGGCCCAGTGGTCCACGGACTTTAATGGTGGAATACCTTGGACTAATATTATTGGTATATATATTTGTAAATAGTGTATGTATATTTTTGGAATACTGAATTTTAATATATTACAATCGTTCACCTCATTTCCTTTTGTCTTTGCATTCTTCCGGGGGGTTGGGGATGTAACTGTAATGTATCATGTTGTATTAGTGTGTGTGTTGTAGTGGGTGAGGGTGGGGGTGGGGGTGTTGCGTGTTGCGTGTGTGTGTCCCTGGTTTTTCCCTCCCCCTCCCCTGTGTTGTAGGTGCAGTACTCACTGTGGTCTTCGCTGCCGGCATTCGTGCTCCTGGTAGAGGAGCAAGAAGATAAAGGCTGGAAAAATGTGGAGCTCTGGTCCCATGGCGTCCTGGTTCCTCGCGGGGTGTACAGAGGTGAGTGTTTTCCCTTCGAAGTCCTGTTTCCACCGTGTTTTTGTTCGCAGTGAATCCACCCCGGAAAAGGTGGCGGATTGGTAGGTTGTAATTCTGTGGGTGGTACATTGTCTTCCGCCTGTCTGTTGGTGGTGACCGCTGCGCTGTTTGTTTGTACCGCCGTGAGGGTCAGAGTGTTAAAGTGGCTGTCTATGTTGATGGCTTCCGCCACAGTCGTAATTCCATTATTTTTCCGCCGGCCTGTTGGCGGTTTTACCGCAGCTTTAACACTTAACACCGACCGCCAGGGTTGTAATGACCACCAAAATGTTGCTAAACACCTCCATGTGAGGGCGTCATAGGCACTGCACTACCACAGCATCATTAAAAGTGACAGTACGGTGGCACTAGGGCCTTGTACATTGGCCCCTTTGTGCTGGAGATGTGTATTGGAGGTTTGTAGAGATGCATGTTGCATATGTGTTGCTCATTGTTCAGTCATATATCTCTATCCATCTGTGTAGATTGTGGTGTGTGTATTGTTTGCTCCATATGTCTTCTGTGTTGTATGTGTTATGTAATTGCTGCATGCTTACCTACAAGTAGGCCATTGCCATAATGTCCATCCTGTAAGCATTGGTTCATGGTTGAATGACGGAAGATATAGGCATCATGCACGCTTCCAGGATATTTAGCCAGCATATTGGTGAATATTCCCCGGTGGTCCACAATGGTCTGCACATTGATGAAATGTGTTTGCTTCCTGTTCCTATACAGATGTTGAGTTTCAGCAGGAGGGGCAAGTAGCATATGCATATAGTCCTTGGCACCCAACACATATTGGAACCCAGCAACTGAATAAAATCCTTGTTTGATCTCCTGCTGCAGTTGCTGGGTGTTGGGAAACAGGATGTTGTGAGGAGTGAGGCGGACGATGGAATCTAAGACAGTAGGGAGTAGGGCAGAGAGGGAGGGCTGGGAAATTCCACTCATTTGTGCCACAGTTGACTGAAATGATCCAGAGACCAGCATGTGCAGCACAGCTAGCAGCTTGGTCATGGATGAAATGTCTGTTGAATTATACACTGTGGGTATGATTGCTGGTGCAATGGCATGGAGCAGATGGACAATTGACTCTAGCTTGAGACGATAATATCTGATGATAGTCTCCTCTCTTTTCCCAAGGATGGATGTCAGAACAGTAACAGGTCCATTTTGCCCTGGTGGTTGCCAGAGGGCTTTATGTGTGCTTTCCTTTTATACCTGTGTCTGAGAATCATTTCAATGCCTGGGCTGACCAGACGTTGAGATTTTGG
This sequence comes from Pleurodeles waltl, assembly GCF_031143425.1. Lineage (NCBI taxonomy): Eukaryota > Metazoa > Chordata > Amphibia > Caudata > Salamandridae > Pleurodeles > Pleurodeles waltl. Next base: position 358,580,951 of record NC_090439.1, read on the forward strand.
CACTATTTGGAATTTGAGAAGTTTTTCAGATGCACCCATCCTTTTTTGGCAGGCTTGTTAACATGGTATTAGCTGTCTAGCATCATTTTTTAGGAGGGAAGACCTATCCTGGATATCATTGTTGTTAGACAGAGCAGAGTTAGGCGGCACTCCTGAAAAATTATGCAAGCATGGGAAAAGTAGAGCTACTCATGTCTAGTGCCTCTTTGTAAATATAGCACTGCATTATCGCCACTGTTGCACCATAAATGTGGCACAACGGTGGCGCTAAATCCTTGTAAATCTGGGCCATCATCTTCTTTGAGACAACGAGTAAAGCACATGCTAACTTACAACACCTCAATTCAAGATCTAAAGATATATGGCAACCATTATGAGACTACCAAGTGACACTAGACACAGATATACTGGAATTATGTGTTGAATTGCAATTCTTTAGTGTAAAGAACTCTGCATCCATACCATCTCCCAAGAGCCACCTTATATGCAGACACCTCCCCCCTCTTTTGCCTCCTAGAACACCCAAGATCTGACAAATTAGACTAGAAGTGAGCAAACTGCCATCTCCCACTCCCCCCAATGACCTATTGTTTGTTGTAATGGCTCTGCCTATGCCAATTTTCATCAAACATACCAGAATGTTGTTGTATCAACTGCTGACAGGTTCTAATTGCTCAATATTTGGGCATAATGTGGCACAACGGTGGCGCTAAATCCTTGTAAATCTGGGCCATCATCTTCTGTGAGACAACGAGTGAAGCACATGCTAACTTACAACACCTCAATTCAAGATCTAAAGATATATGGCCACCATTATGAGACTACCTAGTGACATTAAACACATATATGCTGGAATGATGTGTTGAACTGTAACTCTTTAGTGTAAAGAACTCTGCATCCGTACCACCTCCCAAGAGCCACCTTATATGCAGACACCTCCCCTCACTTTTGCCTCCTGGAACACACAAGATCTTACAAATTAGACTAGAAGTGAGCAAACTGCCATCTCCTACTCCCCCCAATGACCTATTGTTTGTTGTAATGGCTCTGCCTATGCCAATTTTCATCAAACATACCAGAATGTAGTTGTATCAACTGCTAACAGGTTCTAATTGCTCAATGCTTGGGCATAATGTTGTGAGAAATGGTTACGAAAATGAAAAAAGATAAAGTTTATAAAACAATTCTTCAGAACTTGTGGCATGGCAGGCAGGAGACAGAAAGGAGTACACAAGTCCCATGCTGCACTCTATCCAGAATATGACTCTGAAGGAGTCTAGTAAACTTCAACATGCAAAGGTTTTGATATTGCAAATTTTCAGTGGTGGCAAAAGAGCTAGCCAAGGTCCCCCTCTATTGCTAGAAGGTGCTCTGCTCTACCTCATTGTGTAATCATTATCTGTGATCCTCCAGGGTCTGCCAGTTGAATTCCTCTGACCTGACATTCAAAGAAGCTGCCAGATTGTTGACTACCAGAGAAATGCCCTGACACTCCATCCATCTCCAGAGATGATGTGCAGAATGGCAGTAGACTCAGGACTCCATCCATCCTGCTTTTTGCCAGATGACATGGTAGTTGTTTAATCTACAAGAACATGAACCAGCCATGCGAATGGCCTATGGGTCCAGAGTCCTTCGATCACCACCTCTTTCAGGTGGTCTTCCCATGGCAGTAGTGATGCATCGGTCACCACTATCAGCTCTGGGTGTCGCAGGGAGATAGGTCTGCTGACAGTCTAATTGCAGCTGAGCCACCACTCAAGTGCTTTGCGGTCTTCTCCGAAACATGAATGCAATCCTAGAGGTTTCCCTGATGCTGAACCCAATGAGACCCCAGGTTCCTCTAAAGAGACGTCATATGCCACCTAGCACAGTGAATGAGTAGGATGTGTGATGCTAAAAGGTCCAAAAGCTTCAGGTCCACAATCATTCAGACCCAGAGTTGAAGCGGACACATTGGAATTATAGCCTGGATGTCCTAGGCTCCCTTTGATGGAGAAAAATCCTGACATTGCAACATAGCAGGTAGCTCAAGTGAAGCAGGGCTTCTGTGAAGTAGTCAGATGTGACTTCGGCACATTGACTGTCAACCACAGCGATGACAGGAAGTTGGCCGTTATCTGGAGGTGGTCTTAGATTGACTATGGTGAGCCTTCCTTCAACAGCCAATTGTTGAGGTAGGGGAAAACTGGAATCCCTGACCTCTGAAGGTGTTGAGCAATTACCAACATCATTTTCATGAACACCCAAGGGGAAACAGTGAGGCAAAGGGGGACCACAGCAAATGTATAATGTTCTTGGCCCACCGTGAACCACAAGTTGCACCTTTTCGACTGCAGAATGGGCACATGAAAGTAGGCATTCTTCGGGTCTAAAGCTACTACCCAGTTGCCATAATTCAGAATAGACAGAAGCTGGGCCAGTGCAAACATCCTAAATGTGTCCTTCTGCAAGAAGGCATTCAGAGGACTGAGATCTAAAATGGGACAAATGACTCCACCCTCCATCATTTTTAGAAATACCAGGAGTAACAGCCAATTCCTATGTATGGGACTTCAACCTTCTCCATGGCTTCATTAAAGAAAAGAGCCTGCGCTTCTTGGAGCAAAATTGACAGGTGCTTCTCTGAGGGATGCTCAACGTGGAAAGGAGGTGTGACAACTCTGAAAGGAACAGCAAGACACAGACCCTCTGAGTGTTCTGAAGGACCCATATGTGAAATGTTATCTTTTGCGACCCAGGTGCCTTAAATGGCAAACTAGCTCAGCTTGGTAGCTGAGGAGCACAGGTGGGGACTGGGAAGTGCACTGGTCCTGATTGCTTGGGCATGATCTGCTTGATCCCCTCCCTCCAAAACGACTCAGGTGACTGTTTCTTTGGCAGTGGGCTTTGGCTTTGCCGGCATATCAACTCTCTGGAGAAGCCTGGAAAGGGGAACAACTGTTCAAGATAATGTCTTGTAGGGGTGGAAAGACCTAAGAAGCACACCATGGCCCAGATTTCTTTAAAGTGTTCCAATGCTTAATCAGCATTCTTGACAAACAGACAAGATCCATTGAACAGCATATCCATTTAAAAGATGTATACATCATCTGAGAAATCCATGGATTTTATCGAAGTGTGTCGGCAAAGCACCATGCGGTGGTCAAATTCTCTGTCCAAGCAATTGGTAGTGTCCAGCCCAGACTGGATGATATACTCTGCAGAATCCTGATCATTCTGGATGGTTGAACCAGTTTGGTTGAGGTTCCTTAGGGACTGCTAGCAAAATCTCCCCAACCATGATTCATAGAGCATGGAAATATCTCCCCAACAAATATCTGGCATTGACTGATTGAAGACCTAGGCCAGCCGAGGAAAACATTCACTTCCTGAATACCTCAAATTGTTTTGACTCCCTGTCTTGGGAGTCACAACTTGCTGATGAAAGTCTAAACCACTAAACTTTTGGGTGTGGAGTGCTGCATCCAAACAAAAAGTAGCCTGACAGTGGTCTGTCAAGCCTGGCAACCTGCCTGTTCATTAGAGGTTAAAAAGAAGGCTTATACCATGTTCCCAGAAGACTGTCAGTTAGGGCCTCATTAAATGAAAATATAGTTTTGGATGAAGTTGTCCAGGCTGCAGAACTTCTGTCAGTACCATAGTTTTGATTTTTATATTTGGCAACTATAAATTCATTACCTCTACTGCCTGTTTCATTACCAATGGAAGGGAGGCACTCCCTTCCATTGATAATTCAAGGGGAGAACACAATCCAGTGCCCAGGGAAGTTTCCAACATACTGGTCTCTTGAAAAACCATAAATAAATTATCATCATCATAGTGTGGGAAAAATAATCCGATTCATTTTCATTTGTCATCTTGAAAGGCTGGCTACCTGTGATCAAAATGTTGTTGGAACTCTCATGTGTATTACTCCAAGGCAGCAGCCTGGATTTGTCGGAGCTAAACTAGACTAGGACTGTGTTCATCATTATGACCCTCATTACAACATTGGCGGTAACTACCGCCTACCGCCACGGCGACGGCAACCAACATACCGCCACCGTTGCTACCAGCTGTCTACGTGTATCATGGCTGTCAACAGTATACCACCAGAATGCTGGCAGAACACCACCGACGCTCATGGCGGCGGAAAGCGTCAAGGCGGCGCTGCTGACAGCAGCACCGCCACGCCAGCAAAACACCGCCAACCGTATCATGACCAATGATACGGCCTGGCAGTGTTTCGCTGGCAGACGCTGCTGCTGCCAGCAGCGCCGCGGACTGTCTCCAGCCAGAGGACCCCCTGCAAGCAGGTAAGTCAGGTTGTCCGACCGGAGAAGAGGGTGGGGAGTGTTGTGTATATGTGGGGGGGGGGGGGGGTGTGTGTATATTTTGGTATATGTGCATGTGGTTGTGAGTCGCTTTGGATGCATGAGTGAATGAGTGATTTTGAGTGTTGTGTGATGTGAGTGCATATGTGTGACAAGGTACATTGGTGTGCGTTGCGGTGTGTGGGTATGTATTTGTGCATGCGTAGGTGGTGGTGGATATGCGTGTGTGCATGTGTGTATATGGGTGCACGTGTGGGTGTGTATATGTATGCGGGGCAGGAGGGGGAGGGTGGGGGAGGATTGTGGGGAGAGGGAGTGGGGCAAGGGAGACCCCTATCGGTGCCAGGGAAGGGATTCCCTTGCAATGATAGTGCTTACTGCCATAGTTTTTGTGGCGGTCAGTTTGACACGAAAACCATGGTGGTAGGCCGGGTCGTGATCCCGAGGGTGGGATTGTGGCGGCCGCCGGGCTGGAGACCAAAGTCTCCAGCCCAGCGGCCGTTACCACCCTGGCAGTCGGTGTGTTAAAGTGGTGGTCTTGGTTGGCGGTTACCGCCAGGGTCAAAATCCCTTTTTTTTTTACCACCGGCCTGTTGGCGGTATTAAAGCCACTTTAACACCGACCGCCAGGGTTGGAATGAGAGCCTATGAGTCTAAGATGATTTTGGCTCCAAGACAGTGAGGAGTATCGGAATAGGGAACTTCTTTGGTGCTGGCTGCTTTAGTACTTGGGTCGATGTTAAGGGGACTGGTGTGGATTTGGTGTAGACTGGAAATTGGTTTTGGCTTCAGATCGAACCTCAAGACAGGTTCAGGAGGCACTGATAAGGCCCTGGGCAGACCAACTGGCGGTAACACAACTGGAGACCTCTGTGCACCCTAGAGTCCCAAAGCCATGCCACAGGGAGATGGAAAACTGCCTAAGATGTACAACATGGCCTCTTTGAATGCCTCTATCTGTTGCAACATCACTAATGCCTCCAGAACTTCAGGGTGCAATAAGGGTCAGCTGCAAAATCGGCTCCTTGGTGGGGGACTGGTAGTGAAACCAAGAGAAATCCTGATGCCATTGTGACTTCTCTCGCTGACAGTGATGGTACAGGGACCAATTCCACTTGTCCTTCATGTACTTCCACTTTGACTTCAACATACTGGGGGACATGGTCCATGATGAGGACCAGTTGCAGGAACAGCCCAGAGAGAAGATACGGGTCCACGGTCTCAATTTTGAGAGGAAGCAAGAATTGTGTGACTTTGTTTGGTGTTCAGTGGTATACAGCTTCACTTTGCATTCCTGAATTGCCTTAACAGGACTTAGTTTTGCATGACAAACCCAAACACCAGAGGCTCACTTCATAGGGATCTGTCACAAATATTTGCTTGGGACAGTCCCTACACTACATAAATCCTCTTGTTTAAGAAGGTACATTGTTTATTTGTGCAGCATAAAAAATAGTAATTTCCAAAAGAAACTGACATGGAAAAAGTTGTGAGTGAGCTCGGGATCTTTGTTTGAAGGTTCTGAAAGAAAGGAACTGACATTGTGCAAGGTTGGCGCATATGTGCCGCCCTGTCATCACTTCCAGGTGGTGAGGTGGGGGGAGAAAGTCAATGCATACTGAACAGTTGATTAGAGATATTCATGAGAATCAGATTATAACACTGGCATAATAGCTCAGGTAGTTAATGCACTTGGTAGAAAAATCTGTATATATTGTCACAGGTTTGCATGCACAGAGTACTACTCTTCCTTCTACAGAGTACTACAAGCAACATGCAGGTTCCAGGATTGAATCCTAATAACATTCCGCAGTGAGGTCTTGACTCTCCTGCAGAGACTGCTGACTTCGAGTTGCATATTCTTAGCCTGAGAAATAGTTCAGTGTGTCATACACCTGCTGCAGACATTTTAATTTTACCCTGCAAGGTGTAAGTGGGAAACCTTTGCAGAACAAATTTATAATTTTGATAAAATAAGCCTTTTTGAATTGTGGAGGGATTAGACGCTATTGTTATCCATCAATAAAAATGAAGAACTGAATTTGCTTTATGTTCTGCATAAGTGGTTGTGTACTACAAAAGGTTAGAAATGTAGCTTTTCACATGCACCTGCATATATATGATACTTTACAGATAATTAGCTTGATTTGCCTTCTCTCTTCTTATGCTTTCTCAAACACAAGTGTGCAAGAGGGACCCTCAGCTGATGCAGCATATGGCATCCACTTCTGCATTATCTTCTAGTCAGTTGTTCTGTGCCTCATGGCTGGCCTTGAGACTTGTAGGGACAAGGGAGAAACAGGCTGGAGAAAGCGTACGTAAGCATTAATAGGGAAAACTGGTGTTATTAGGGAGTACTGATGCTGACATGGTATTATGAGATAAAGCTTTAAAGCAGCCATAAAATACTGGCACAGCACAGACCTGACTACCACAAAACCCTGATACCAACACTCTGTGTTGCATTAAATTCTGAAGAATGCCACTGTACCCTTTGACAACATAACATATTCTCCCCCTTAAAAGCAAGGAAAAACCAAGAACACAATAAATCATGTTATAATAACAAGAAACAATAAAATCATGTAATTGGAGTAAAATAATATATAAAGTAAACAAGTAACAAAATAATATTCTACAGACAAGATAATTGAACCCATGCTGTCAACTTCAGTGATGTGTTTCTTGCTCTACCCATGAATTTAACCCTCAGTGCAAGATGTTCACCATAATACCATCTAACCACTTCAGAATCAACCACAACATCCCCCTCTTTCTTCAGCTGCTTCATAAGACGTAGACTCTCCATCACTCAACTAAATACATTTATTGCACATATTTTGGATGAACATCAAACATCACTAGCAAACATGTAACCAAATCAACAATTTACATCAGATTCCTTAAATTAGTACTTAGCCACCAATCTAGCACACCAAACATGTTCGCCCTGTATAACAATACAAGGATGATATATTAAGGAACTCAAAAAAGTCCAGTGCACTTTAAACTCCATTGGTTACATGGCCGGATTAAATAATTCTTACTCAAACCCTTACAACTTCAGTAACCTGACTTGTTTACTAGAATCATATATTTCCTTAGCATATTCAACACAATCAACCAAACATGTTTGTCCTCACATAAACCATGTTCCTTTTTTTACTTTCTTGAACCAAGCAGAATACAACTAGAATGGAGGTTGTTGACCTTCAAGTAATGTGAAAGGATTCTCTTCCATGGTACTGTGCAGTTTGATCTTAGAGAGCCACAATGTTTCCTTTAAAAACTCATTCTGGTCAATTCCATTTGTTAATGTCCATGTCATGTTTCTCAAATTAACTCTTTCAAAGTGATCAATCTGGCCATTGTACAACACAGAGGTAATATGTTTGATTCCACAAGACTGTAAACATTCTGTTAACTGTACCCTATTACTGTAAATAAGAGCTTCTGGCTAACCTTCTCTTCAAAAACATTCTCTAAAAAAACATACTAATCTTTTCAGTTATGATTCCACGTACAAAAGTAACTTCTGGCCATTTCAAGTAATAGTCAACTAATACCAACATGTGCCCAACATTGTGTGGAAATGAGTTGAAAGGACCAGACATGTCCAAAGCTATTTTCTATAGGATTGCCATTATCATCAGAAGTATTAGGTCCTGGAATGAATTTAAGGCCCTCGGTATGTGTGGTCTGTTGTTGGTTACAATCAATTTTGCACTGCAATTATTGCATATTCTGGGTTTTCCCTCTAAAAAGGGGTGTAATTTCAGATTTTGGAACTTACTAAAACAAAATTCACAGTACCTGTTATTTACATACCAATTGCCCCCTGGTAAATGTGGAAAGGCTTGCTCTGTAAAAATTTACTTTGGAGGAAATTGAAAAGGTGCAGTGCTTGGTACAAAACTCAAAATTCTGATGTGTGCAGTAACTGAAGTTACTATACTTATTGAAATTTTACTGCCCATTCATAATGAGGACATCAGTGTCCTGTCATGATTACACAAGAGCAGCAAACTCCAGCCCAATTTTTAGCTGCATGATCAATCCATGGCCACCAAAACAATTTCCTAATCAGTCTTTACAATAAGGACATAACTGTATGACATTATGAGCACACTTTTATCTCTGACTCCAACAGCAGGAAAATATTTGTCAGCCCTGACATATTATTTACTTTCCAAAAGTTCAGTAGCAATTTTGCAAAAAAGCAATAAATCATTTACTCAACCAATTACTCTGAGACGAACCTTCAAGCACAATATTTAAGAGGCTGCAGAAAATGGATTATCATTTTACATGCATTCTACATTCCCTCATTTTCTCTTCTGAACTTATCAGTGATGACAACATGAACAGTGGCATCTATCTGCAATTCATTTCCCCGCAATTTCAATCAGAATCATGGGAAAGATAAGAAAGGCAATCATCTGCAATGTTCTTTTTCCCTGGAACGTGCAATGTTGAAACAATGCTCCTGTAGTTTAGATAAAGGTATCACAGTATGAGCAGAGAATCTCCAAACTCCCACAGGAGAATACCTTGCCACCAAAGATTCATGCTCAGTTATTAAATTTTTTTGCTCTAAAAGTAGATCTGGAGAGGTTCAATTGCCCGCATACAGGTCAACAAATTCTTCATTATATTAGTAACTCTGTAGTATTAGATGTGTGAGATGAAAGAGACGGATTAAATGACTCTACTTCCTCCTGGGCCCATGCATACACTTTACAAATGCTATAGCTTTCTTACTCTGTGCTAACAGAAGCCTTCAAATATCTTCTGAGTTTCATCATTGCCTAACTCAAATTCATTATTCTCAGCTTGCGCTTGCATATTTCAGGATAAAGACCTAAATGGCTGCTGCCCTTCTGAACCTAAACAGTGCAAAAATTTATTTTTCTGTCTGTCCACAGCTGTCTTGTTACTTTAACAGTAATCACTTAAGTTGTAAACTCTTCCTTCCTTCTTTTCCACTATAACAGGAGATCTACTTTGCACTTAAAAGTTTAGGAAGGGTTTCAAATCATTGTATGTTGTCACCCTTAGCAAAACTATACAATAATCTAGTGAACCATATGAAAGTTTCTACTTCTTAAGCAAGCGGTGTAAGATATTGGGTTAGTAGTTGAGTGGGGTAGACGCCACACCCAGGCAATAAACACAATCCTTGTCAGGGTGAACCACAAAAGCCACTAAATTATTCTGTTTTAACCCTCTCGTAGCTCGGCACAAAGCAGTCAGACTCCACTTAGAGGCAAAGTGTAAAGAATTTATGCAGCACAAAACAATAATGAAATGAAAACCAACAAAAGAAAAACCTGTAACCAATTTAGAACAACAGAGTAATTTCTAATGAATAAAATTATACCAGAACAAGAAAAACCCAATTACTGGAATCAGGGATAAGCAATTTTAAAGTTGTAAGCATCTTTTATTGCACCTAAAAGCACAAAGCACAACTTGTGTTCATCTGGTCATGCTAGACAGGGGGAAAGACAAGTTCAGGCTGACCGCGATGGAGCGTGGGGTAGATAAAGTACCAGGTTGGTCCTGCTGAAAAGGTTACCTTCTTCAAGTCTGGTGCAAAGAGTTCCATTTAAAATGGAGGATCTGCAAGGGGAAGGGAGCATGCCAGGGATGGTCATTGCTGTATCCCAAAGAGTAGGCCGGGTGGTGCGGGCTGTCATTGCTGTAGCACAAAGAGCCAGTTGGACATCTCAGATGGTCCTTGCTGGAGTTTCATGTTGGCTGTCACCATGGGCTGTCATTGCTGTAGCTCGAAGAGTCAGGTTTATCAGAGCTTCATGTTGATTGTTGTTTGGGTGAAACTGTCTCTGCACTGATAACGCAAATGTCTTAAATAGAGATTATTAATAAAAATATTTATGTATTTTGAATGATGAAATTGGTAGAAAATGATTAACGTAGAAAAATAATGTGCACGTTTGAAATTGTGACCTCGAAGTGTGGACACCAGGATTCACGAATTACATTAAAAGAGTAATTAACATATATGAAATATTGAAAATGTAATAGATTCATGTAGTAATGTGTCATATTGAAAGATATCACCTATGCATTGCATTAAGTGTTGGCCTTAACTTAGCGAGTGTCTTGGCCTAGTTTTGCCAGGCCTCATGCAGAAGCTATATTTCTTAGCGTTTAATGAAAAGTGCTGACAAGATGAACTAACCGTGAACTGCCCATTGTTTAATAAAATTTGCTTAGCTAAAGCCTCTATGTGGACCGATGGACAGAAAACGATGGAACTAGAAATGTAACGATTTGTGTGTAAAGCGCACTGGGTATCCTTTCCCGGGACTCGAACAAAGAAGACACTGACTGGATAAGAAGATGCATCATTTTCGATACCTGACAAGCTGGATAATGAGGCCATCATAAAGTGACCAATCAACGACATGTGAACTGTGAAATATTAGAATTCATAGATTTGGTTTACAAACTTTATTGTTTAGGAGAAAAACATATGATTAAGTGACCAGTTAGGAAATAGGGGATAGTCTGAGTGACTTTGATATAACAACGCAACAGAGGGAAGAGAGTAGAGAAGAGGATGTCAGATGTTAGGGGAGAGACTGCGAGATCATAGAGGTGATTTGAGGTTCCATTATTGGGCTCATACTCTTACAGAGCCTGATGTGATGCTGATCAATTGATGACCTGAAGACGGAGACTGACTTTGTTGCTGATCCATACCGAGGATAGGTAGATATGACAATGTGACTGAATTATTTTTTTGTTCCTTTTCTTTCTAGCTACCAACTGCGCTGTCTAAATAGTTTTCCTTTAGCTAGATGTTTTCTAAATTCTTGTTCTAAATTGTTTTGCATGAAGTCCTGCATGCTGATGCTAATCTGAGTTAGATGAGGGTTTTCTTTCTATGACGATTGAAAATTATTAAGATGAATGGTTGACGGACTGATTTGCTGAACTCCATGACACAATTTGACCTATTGCCTTTGATTCATTTATTGACTTATGCTAATGCTTTAGAATGTACTCTGATGCAAGTTTTGATTAGGATATGTTTTTAGCGCCTTCTAATGAAGTAATGCAGATTTAGCTTGAATTGAATAAAGTTTGAACTAATCTCATGACTTAGTATTGTAACTAATAGGGAAATAAAATTACTAAAACGTATACTGAGTTGTGGTTATTGATGGCTGAAAAGTCATGGTGTGTTGTTATTATCTTCATTGATTATTGATGAATGACTTGTCTAATGGTTATTGCTTTTTGTGTATTGATTATGGGGAACATTGGTCACATCATAGCTAGGATACTCCATGTGAATCAAAAGGTTCATCGACCTATGCGCGTCCCCCTGTAAGTTTACTTATTAAGGACTAGGTGCGCGAACAGCATTAATGGGTTGATTTGAGGTCACAGAGAGCCCAAAACTGTGGGATTATGTTTTCGTCACAGTAGGAGGTTGGCTAATGCCAGTCAAGGGTCCAGGACTTGTAGAGGTTCCTCCTGAGACTCAAGCAGGTCCAGTTGCAGGACTATGCAGGGTCAGTGCAGGAGGTCATTTGGGCAGTTGCAGGGAGACCTCTGGAGTTCATTTAATCCCTGTAGCTCAGACAGTAGGTCAGCCATTTGACCCTTGGTGTCACTCAAGTTATTCTGGGATGACTGGAGCAGGTGCATTCTTGTTTTTCAGAGTGCTGGGCAGTCCTAAAGCACCAGCGGAGTTTCCTGGTAGCAGCAGGGCAGTCTTCTAGTACCTGGACAGTCCTTCATCTGTAATATCCCAAGGTCGAGGAGTGTTGTGATGAGTGGCTCCAGAGGTAGAATTTTCATTCCTGGTGCCATCCTTTGAAGTGGGGGGATTCCCTATAGTATGTCTACATCTGGTTCTGGACAGTTCTCTTCCTCTGTCAAGACTCCAAACATTCTGAGGTGACAAACTGCATGAAAGACCTGGTATGAGCTTCTGTTATGTGTATGGGAGGCAGAGCCCTGTGAAACATATGTGGGGATGGGTGCAGCTCCTCCCAGTCATCCTGCCAGGATGGCCCATCCTGTCCACACCTGAGCCCCATTTATGTCACTGTCTGGAACAAATATACAAACCACAACAGTAGAGCTATTCACAGTCATGTGGCTCAGCAAAAATAATTAGGACAAGAAAATGCCAACTTTCTAAAAGTTGTATTTTCAGAATTGTGACTTAAAATCCAACTTTACCATTAGAGAAGATTTTAAATTACAATTAATTTGAGTGTTAACAGAATAATTCCACCTGCTCCCTGTCTAAAGTTATCACTTATTAAATGTAATAAGGTAACCCCGTGTCAGTGAATGGGAGAAATAGATTACTACTTTAGGAGTTTCTCACTGCTAGGACACGTAAAACATAAATCTAAATCTCTAAACTTTTTTAATATAATGCACAATGCTCTATGAGCCTTTAGGACCTAAGTTAGAGATGACATATATAATGAAAAGGAAGGTTTGAGCTGGGCAAAAGGTCTATTTTGGCAGGTTAAAATGGCAGTTTAAAACTGCACTGCACGCTGCAGTGACAGTCCTGAGAAAAGGCATGTCATAAAAGGCTGTTTTAGTGAGTGGCATAATGAGTGTTTCAGGCCATCCAGTAGCATTTAATTTATAGGCCCTGAGTACATGTAGTACAACCCACTAGCGTCTTATTAGTAAATTAAATATACTAATCAAGTATATGGCAATTGTACCACGTTTTAAAGAGAGAGAGCACAAGCACTTTCCCACTGGTTACCAGGGAAAGTGCACAGAGTCCTAATGCCAACAAAATGGGTTCAGCAACAGAAGCTAAAAATCTGGGGAAGACCATGCAAAAATGGCCAGGTAAACATTTGGGAGAGACCCTGCAAAAAGGGTCAGGTCCAACAAGCTACAACAGACTGAGATATAACAAATGATAAAGAATATGACAACGTTTTACTTTGCTAAAGTAAAAATAAAATACAAGTTGTCTTTTTTTCTAGAATGAACTATCATAAAATCTAGATACATATTTCTTCTTGTGTGTGCATCAATGCTACACTCTAAGGTAATGTGCTTTTTACATTATTTTAAAAATGGAATGTACCCCATACAGTTTGTGTGCGCACAAAATACGTGGTCTGAGATATGCTTTTTTGACTGATGCTCTTCTAATTTGCGTGCGCATCAATCTGAGATATTGTCTATCACGAATTGTTGCACAAATCTCAACTTCTGTTGTACCATGCTAGTATGGCGTGCATATCACCGATAAAATGCACAAAGAGTTATGACTACATAAAGATTTGGCTATAGAACTTTTCCAGTTGGAGCAACATGTGTGCATATAAGAGTTTACATCTGCACATAAACAGCTGCTACAGTTTTGACTGCAATCAAGTGATGAAGACGCCAAAAGTCTCATTGCCTTTGTATTCCAGATTTATTCGCAAAATGAATGCCACACCTTTGTAACACATAATTCCAATATTATTAACTTCACTCACAAAATTCCGCCTGGCTTGAAAAGAGGGCTTGACCACCATACACGACATTAGAAGGTGTTTACTTGATTCACAGAATGGCCATAAGTGAAAAGAAGGTAAGATACAGAAAACACAGCCCCGAACATTGTAAATAACATTGCACCATAGTCAGATGCTGATGAAACACCTACGATTCTCCGTCCACAGAAACAACAATATTTCACCACACCATATGCTGTTTCACTGTGTTGCTGAAGATCGTTTTCAACAGCCAACAAACAAAACCACAACACGAATCATGACACGACACGTGCCCGCAGTATAAGACGTAGGATTTGATGAGGTTATGGCTGTAGAAATGCGTGAGACAGTTAAGTCAGTCCAAACTAGTTTTATGGTGACATAAAGGGCCATATTTATACTTTTTGACGCAAAACTGCGCTAACTCAGTTTTGCGTCAAAAAAATTTGCGCCGGCTAACGCCATTCTGAAGCGCCATGCGGGCGCCGTATTTAATCAACGACGTTAGCCGGCGTTAGCCGCCGGCGCTGCCTGGTGTGCGTGGAAAAAAACGACGTACACCAGGCAGCGCCGGCGTAGGGGGATATGGGGCTTGGGCGTCAAGAAATGGGGCAAGTCAGGTTGAGGCAATTTTTTCACCTCAACCCGATTTGCGCCATTTTTTTTGACTCCCAACCCCCATAGAAATGACTCCTGTCTTAGCAAAGACAGGAGTCATGCCCCCTTGCCCAATGGCCATGCCCAGGGGACTTCTGTCCCCTGGGCATGGTCATTGGGCATAGTGGCATGTAGGGGGGCACAAATCAGGCCCCCCTATGCCACAAAAAAAAAAAAAAAAAAACACTTACCTGAACTTACCTTAATGTCCCTGGAATGGGTCCCTCCAGCCTTGGGTGTCCTCCTGGGGTGGGCAAGGGTGACAGGGGGTGTCCCTGGGGGCATGGGAGGGCACCTCTGGGCTCCTTCAGAGCCCACAGGTCCCTTAACGCTTGCCTTTTGCAGGCGCTAAAAAACGGCGCAAAAGCGGCCGTACGTCATTTTTTTTGACCCGCCCATTCCCGGGCGTGAATTTTGCCCGGGAGTATAAATCCGACGCACATGCCTCGGAGTCGATTTTTTAGACGTGAACGCCTACCTTGCATCTCATTAACGCAAAGTAGGTGTCCACGCTAAAAAATGACGCAAACTCCATGGACTTTGGCGCTAGACACGTCTAACGCCAAAGTATAAATATGGAGTTAGTTTTGCGTCGGAATTGCGTAAAAAAAAACAACGCAATTCCGGCGCAAACGGAGTATAAATATGCCCCAAAGATTTTAGGCGAGCATACAATAGAGGCAGAGCATAGTGTCAAATCCTGATTAAAGTATAATCTTACCACTCTGTGAGCGCTAACATTCTGAAACATGCAACAGTAAGCTTTATCAACATCAATGCAGCAACTAGTAAGTACTCCAACTATTCTAAAGATTTCAGCAGATCTGGAAGAATATTTTGGGCTGTTCTTTTCCCTACAAATAGCATTTCCATTCATTTCCCTTGAATTTGCATTTTTCATCAGTGTAACCCTTGCTATGCTCCTAGCAAATGATATTTTTTGAAGACTAGTTGGAGGTAGCCTGCTATGTGCTACAGTGCTACAGCCTAATCTTCTAAAGGGGAACCCATTCAACTTTGAAAATACTTCAAATTACTATGGAAAGGCAAGGTACATGTGTGTCAAAGAAAAAGCAAGAAAAATACTAAAATGGTTACATTAACTGAGAATTTAAAAGTAAGCACTAGGAAGTGACCTAGAAGGAACTCAAATATCACTGGAGGAGATAAAAAAATCATATTAATAAAAAAGGAAGGAAAGGCTGACGTGAGCTAAATAAACTATAGGGTGAAACAAAGAGGAGAAAGGGAAAGGAAAGAAATATTATGGAAAGAGAGAAAATGGATCAAAATGTGTGGCATTGATGGTACAGAAATATAAAAGTTAACTTGCCCAAAAAAGATAAGACTCGGGAAGAGATAGGAGAATATTTAATTAGTCAATGTTGGTAGCGAAGGACACAATACTATTAATTTGGCAGCAACTCGCAAGGAGAGGAACAATAACTTAGAAAGGGTAGTGGAGGAATCATAAACATATGAAACATTCCTCAATGTTTGTTAGACTGGAGGACTATCAAATCCTGGTGCCTCCAGTGTATGCATTTACTCAATGTTAGTTAAACTGGAGTTAGAATATCAAACCTGCTCCCAGCCCTTGTGTATGCATTTTCACATGTGTTTGAAGAACTGGAAATTCGCCCCCACTCAACAAATATAGAATTACTTCAATTTTTTTCAGACTCAAATTGAAATAGTAAATGTAAGCCCTGCCTCAACGTTTACACGTTAGCCAAAATTTTTTGACTAGATTTAAGATAGCAACTCTGACCAGGTCCTTCAATTAATGTTAGACTGGAGTTTGATTAGTACATTTTCCCCCTCATACCCCAATGTGTGCATATTCCCCAATGTGTGCTGGACTGAAGTTAGAATAGTAAGTCTGACCCCTCTGTCCCAAATGCATGCACTCTACCCACTATTTATTAGACTGGAGTTGGAACAATAAATGTGGCCTCCATTCTAAATGTATGCACTTTCCCCTTTGTTTTGAACTCGAAATAGTCGGTTTTCCCCAATTACCCAAGTTTATTTTCTCCAAGGTTTGTTGGAGTTGAGTTAGAATAGTAAACATGTCCCCCTAACCATGCATGCACTTTCCCCAATATTTTTTAATTGGAATTTGAATGGTAAATCTGACCATGCCCAAGATATGCCTTTTCCCCATTGCTTGCTAGATAGGAGTTAGATTAGTAAATCTGACCTCACCTCACTCCACTTCAACAATGTATCCATATTATTCACTGTTTAAAGGTTTGCTGTTAGAACAGTGCATTTTATTTGCACTTTACTTATTTATTTTTGATCATTGTGGATTAATATTACATATTACTGTGTCCTAAGTAGGGGTGGGTGCAGTTTGTGCGGGCCCACTACGCAGAATTCTATGAAGTGGATAAAAAAGTTCTGTGAGCTCTGTGAAATTCCACCAGTGGTGGAGTTGCTCGGCGCACCGGTTCGGGGAAAGTTTTTCACATTCAGTAGCACGATTTGTGTTCTCGCAATTGAAAATATTGTGTGAATGGCACCACACAGTTCACATGGGGGTGGCCATTTTGTTTTCTCTGTCTCTGTTCTGGACCTAACTTTTCAATACCACCCTTTTCTAAATGATCCACCCCTTATTTTCCTTTATTTCATCAGTGTGTGTCTTTGTGTATTTTACACTTCTGTCATTTTTTGGGTGTTTTTTTGTGACTTTTTGAATACTTCACTTTTTTTCTGCCTTTCCTTTTACTTCTTTGTATTTTTTTTCTTTCTTCCATCCTTCTATTTTTTCCTTTTCTTTTTCCCACCCAGCTCCATGGCAGAGGGATTGGCGGTGCCAATGCCCTGCTAATCGCTTACCTTGGTGGGTGTGGCGCAGCCAAGGAGTGCAGGCTTGCACCATTTTCAAAGAGGCAGAGGTGGCAGCACCTGTCTTTTCTCTGCTGCGCCCCCTCCACGCTGGCAGCAGGTGGCAGGCCTGGGAGTGGTTATGCCTCTCAGGAGCGTCGACTGCTGTTGGGGAGGGTAACTAGGTTGGTGTGTCAGCATCCTTGGTGCCAGCACCCCCAGCAGCAGTTGATGCACTGTTGGGTGGTCATAATCGACCATGAACAGGACCTGCTTGACCTGCTGGGCTTTGAGGTGTTGGGGATCGGTAAGTAATAGTTATCTATTTTTTGTGTGTGTTCCACAATGCTAATTATTTTTCTAATAGCAGTGCTGACTCTCAGAGGTAAGTGAGGGTTACGTTTATTTATTATGTGATCCATTTTGAGCCGTCAAGGTGCGTCAGTGCTTCGGAATTACTGGGTGCACGTTAGAGCTGAATATTTAAGAAGTCACGCAGACATAAACTCCTCCTGTCACCAAGAATAAGATAGAGGTAGTATTAATAAGTAATATCAATGATTTAGCATTCCATTCTCTGCACCTTTCTTTATGTAGCTTATGCAGTCCCTCCCAATCGCAATCTCCGGTGATGTGTAGTATGATATCATCATAGTATGTACGCATCAAAGCATTTAAAAGAAAGGGAGGCCGAGTGGCCCCATCTAAGGAGGTTGAGAAACAAAAATCATTTGTTGGTACATAGTTGTAAATGTAGGGCCATATTTATTTACAAGGCCCTTTGCACTATTAGAAGTCACATTTAGTGACGGTCTGGCAGCGGACACTGCAGGGCCATACTTACAAGGCCACATAAAGCCACCCTGTGTGGATATTCATGGCCTTGTAAATGTGGACTGAGTCAATGCAGCACAAGTTGCTGCACTGACTCACCCTGCGACTGGCCGTGGGTGTCCCCACATAACACCCATGGCATTTGACACATTCCCAGATTTATAAAATGTTGTAAATCTGGAAATGCGTCAAAAGTCTACTCCTCATCAGGGGAAGGAGAAGGGGAAACGCAACGAGGAGAAATATTTTAATTTCTTCTCTTTTTATTTCCTTTTTCTATGTTTACTGCAATCTGCAGCACAGATAGAAAACATAAAACTCAGCTTGTGGTTGTCTTTTTTGCAGGAAGGAGTCCCTCCCTGCACAAAAACAACCATCCCTTCAACACAGGCACCCTTGTAGCATTGTGCAGGGGTGCCTGCATTAGCTCCCGGCATCCCATTGTGTGCCAACACTGGGGAAAAGGTCACAAATGCACCATATCTTGTAGATACAGCACATTCCTGCCCTTTTCTTTTGAAATAGGGCAGGTCTGCATGTATTTTATAGGTGATTAATATTTCTTGGCATCCATAACAGATTCATGCCTGTTCAAATTTTACCCTTTTAACATTTGTCAAGTACAGTGAAGCATGTGTGCTGCCCTGCATCAAACATTCATAAATATGGCCTGTAGTTTAGGAAATTTGGAGTAGGGCTTAGGTGTAGGAATTAGGAAAGTAAAAACAATATGTCAACTCAAGTTGAGTAGATCATACTAAGCAACCTAATTTAGAAAAGTACAGTGTTACTGTGTTTGCCTCTGCTTGTCGCAATATTTATTGGGAGATAAACTGTACCGCTATTCTTTTATAAAAATTCTTCTTTATTTCTTACCACACCACCCAAGGTGAAGAAGAGGGCAACACTTGAGGTGGGTCCAGGAGGAGACGTGGGTACCAATGCCACCACCAGTGCGAATGCTGGGAGATCTGCTGGCCCCAGTGATTCTTCCTGTTATAGTATTATTATTTCCCTAATTTTCACCTCTCCTCATTTTTAATAATTTGTCTTTTAGTTTTAGCCTGTCTACCTTTTTTTGTACTAATTTTCATTTTATCTAAGCTTGTTAAATTCTTGTCATCTTTGCATGTATCTATTTTTCAGGTTTCTGTACTTAACTTCCTCCTGTCTGTACTAGCTTTCTTCTGCTTTGTTATCAAGCTTCGCTTTCCCTTCTCCCCTTACATAACTTATGGATAGGTGCTTTATGACTAAGAGGACTTTTTTTAAGACAGGCACTCTGCCGACAAGATGGCATGCTCGCATCAGCTTTTCTACGCATGTTTGCGAAGGTTTTCTTTTACGTGCTCATGCCCATTGCATTTGCCAACCAAGAGCTCAACATAGGTTTTCCTGGATTGACCAAAGTATTCCACCCCTTTATTGCTCTTCAGTGACTCAGCTCTGCCCCTCCTTTAGGAAATATTTGTGGTTGATTTGTCTACCCGACTTTTCTAACAACTGAAAAAATTCCTGAAGTGAATAATAGAAGAAGTTAGAAATGCAATGATCTATTTGTGGTTGTTTTTTTTTGTAATATAAAATGCAATTCTTTTTTCCAGAGACACCAACCACCAGTGCAAGGGCCAGTGGCAGCACCAGTGCACTGGAAGTGGCAGGAGGGGGAGAACTGGAGGCAGCAGGGATAGGCATTGGTAAGTTATATTGCTTTTGCTCATTAAAAATTACTAAGATACTCACTGAAAGGGTGTTACTTGTAAGATCTCTGGTTTAACAGCTACAGTGAGGGTTGAGCTCTTAATGGCCTCTTCTCTCTACAAATCAGCAGACAAAAGCTTATAATGAATGTACAATACAAATGATGGCTTGATGGAAAAGCGAATGAAGGATGGACGGCTGAAAGAAAGGATAGTTGAAATGGTATAAGAGTGAAGAGATGTGTGGGTGAAAGGAAAGGATGTGTAGGTGAGTGATAGGAGAAGCAAGGGTGGGTGAAAGGATGGATGAAAGGGGTGAAAGAATACCTTAGTGGGTGAAGGGTGGATGGAATAAAAGCTAATGCTCGGGTGAGGAATGGGTGGATGGTAACGAACAATGGTAATGAACATGACCTGGGTAAATGGAAGGCTAGGTAAAAGCAGGCTGTTTTAAAGGGTGAAAACTGGATAGATGAGTGTATGGATGGACTGGTGGATAAATATGAATGGCTGGATTAGAATAGTGAAAGACTGGATGAGTGAGTGTAAAGCTTAAATGGTGGGTATCAAAGGGTGAATAGAATAGATGAATGAAAAGATGAATGTATAATTGCGTGGATCAAGAAATAAGTGAGCTGTTGTGGAGAGGGACGTGTCTGCTGTTCACCTACGTTACTTGGTTTGCATGGTTATCAAAGCTTTGGTTCAAAGTGGGAGTATTTATCTTTTCTGTCTTCTCCCTTAACTCAATGTAGTTGAAGCAAAGGATATATTCATCCTTTCACCCATCATCATACCTCCCTCCTCATTAGTCACCCATGCTACTATGACGTAACTGCAGCATGCTTCAGTCTGGCAGTACAATAGTGTTGTCTGTGCAAAGTGCATCTGCTTCAGTTAATGCAGCATTTACAAAGTTGTCAATGCATTCCAAACTTAAAAGGTGTGTTTCTCTTCCCTCTCAGTGTCCACTCTGTCACCTCCTAGTACTTCAGTCTTTTATTCCTTCCAAAGTTCTGTCCCAGCCACCCAAAAATAATGGAAAAATCTCTTTTGGCATGCACCACATTTATTTACAAGTGATTAATATTTCTTGGCATCCATAACGGATTCATGCCAGTTAAAATTTTAACCTTTTAACGTTTGTCAACTACAGTGAGGCATGTGTGGGTAAAAAATGGCCTAGTGACTTGTCGTAATCAGTCACATCAAATTTTAATGGCCAAAGGGAACCATAATTTACTGCTGCTGTGTCATTCTACTTTTTAAAAATATGTTTGCACTCAGCACAGTTTATAATTTGTTATTTTCTTTTGTCATTCTTGCTATAGCTACCCCTGGTGGACATCCAACTCGCCAGGAGATAGAAGCCGAGCTGCAGCATAAGAGGCCGCAGGGCATCCATAATGAATATCCGTGGCTGGTGGCCCTTCTGGAGGAGGAGGATAAGGCCCAGGCAACAGTCAACATGCCTGCCAGTCCTAGTCAGCGCCTCCAACCTCCCAGTAGTACAATCATCAGAATCACAAGCTGGCATCAGTCCATCCCCATTCCACCACTGCTGCTCCCTCGCGCTTGGACTGCAGATTTGTGTGTTGACCAACCTCAGATGGCTCTTTTTTAAATGTTTTGTTTTGATGGGAGGGACCCTTGTTGTGGGTGGAAATGATGGATAGGGAGTTGGGACAGGGATTTAAAAAATGTTTCACATTGACCCTTTTCTTTGGACATTTTGGGGATGGGGTATTTGTTTGGGGAGAGGAGTGAGCCTGTTGTGGGTGGAAAGGGTGGGTTTTTGTATTTGTTAAAAATAAAAAGGGGATCATTTATTTTACTTGATTTATGCGTCAAATGTTTATTTTGGTGTTTTAGTTTGCACTGCTGTCTTTTAGTGTAGCCTGTTTTTTAAGTCTGACAAAAATAAGTGTATGTCATTTACTAATACCCTTGCTCTATTGTCCTTTGCAACTACATTGACCACTAAGGCTGATTGTCATTACCTATTTTGCCTATAAAACCCTAGATACACATAGACAAGTTAGACAACATCTTCTTTAGTAGGAGTTAATTACTAACTAAAGAAGTTAACTTCAATTCATAGTTCTTTTCTTACCTGAACAGATGAAGCGAGAAAGTCTTCTTACTGCAGGGTTTTTCCCAAGGTGGCACCTTAGGGGTGATAGGTAGTAGTATTAGCAGGCAAGCATACTAACAGAGGAGACAGAAGGTGCCACTATCATGTACGCGTACTCCAACTGCAGGATTAATCAAACTAGATCGAAAGAAAACAGAGAATGGGTCATATTATCACATAACTTTAGGAAGACTGAGACCGGACTACCACAATGACAGTATTTGACATACAACAAAGAAGACCTGATATGATATTAAAAATAAAATGTTAGACAAATTGTGGCTGTGTAAAAACAGTGCGCACATCCAAGTTTACTATTGTCCTTGATATCAAAAGTTCATGGTAATGTGTCCAAATATGACAGAGTAGAGTGCTCCAGTGGTGATACACCCAGCCACAGGGTGTAGTACGCTGTTGACCAACAAAGGTCACAGTCCATGTAGGAAAAGAAGCAAACCACGGCACATCACAGAGTCAAGATGAAAGTACTTTATTGCTTGGTGACAAATCGGCGCTGAAGTCCTCTGGTGTCATGAGAAACACCAGATACGTGGTGTGTAAGCACAGTAATTTCTTCAAGTTTGCATAACAACAGCCGACACGTGTTTCGTCATCCTTGACTTTTTCAAGGCTGTAAGCATATACAAGTAGGATGTATCACAAGATTTGAAGATGAGTCACACAAATGGTGTTCATACTGTGAAAAGCATCGTTGAAGTGAGAAAACTGTGATGAGAGGCCCGATATCACAAGTCACAAAATGAAATTTACCATCATCTATCTTTGTGTAAAGAGAACGCTGTGATGGGTGACAGAAAGAAAAGAAATGTGCAACTACCAAAAAGCGTGAAAGAAAATAGCATTGAAAGCTAGAAACCTGCAAAAACCCATGCATAAGAAAAAAATGTGGTTTATGGTGTACTGCTTCTAATAGTTAACACCATAAAAGAAAACCTGGAGTAGAGAGGAGAAAAGTACGTCAAAAGAATAGAACGTCTAAACAGAGAGAAAATAATATAAAGGCGTACCTTATTCAATATAAACTATAGAGTTGAACTTGATAGAACTCCAAAAATTTCAAGAATAGTACATCAAAGTGTACCAATGATAGCATACGAATGAAATAGACCCTGGTAAGTCTGTAGGAATAAAAATAAAAGAAAAGGGGGGTGGGGATAAAAGGGAAAAATCAATAATGGCCGAAAGGTGATGTAAACCAAATTATTTGTGGGCAGCAAGAATCAAGGTACAAGTAGTATTAAAAAGTACCCCGGGAACAAATGTCTTGCTAAGTAATTACGAAGTTATGTAAAATACACCGAGAAAAATCTTAAATAGAAAATGTATATGTTTGGGAGAAATAAACTGAGGACTTAATACGTAGAACCTAATGTATATAATCATTATATATGTACACCAATTAGAAAAGCTGAACCAGCGCTTGAAATAATTGAGTAGACTAGGAATTATAACTTATGGAGAGCACTCAATCATCCGGTCCAAGTGGAAATAGACAAGTGAGGAGAGGTCGCCTTTCAAGAGTTACATCAAAATACGCCGAGTATAACCCCACAGTAAAACGTTAGTGGGTGCCCGGCCGTCTTTAAAGACAAATATTAATAAAATGCACGCAAACTACGGGCGCTGGGGAAATGTCCGGTAACCGAATAACACAATAGAACTGAGGGGCGGGGGTGGCGGGGGGCTCGCCCCCGTCCGAGGGTTGTATGGGGCCATGGCTATGCAGGTGCTCTTACCTGTGTGGCGTATGGTCTGTAGTAAAACAAATGAAGGTAGCGTTGTCCTGAGACGATCGCCATCTTGGAAGGGCCATTTATTGTAATAGGTCGAAATGGAAAACAGACTAGAGGAGCCAGTAATCGGGAAGGACCCACCATATATAAATGGAGTTGAGAGTGAGAGAAATAGACCCATAATGGTGCATATAAAAGAAATAAGACAAACGATACAGTGAAGAAATATAGCATAGTGAAATCAGATGTATTGTGTCCATCACCAAGTACTAGGTATGCACACAGAAAATAGCGGTTGGTAAAATTCGAATGTTTTATGAAGGATTATCATTAGAATACGTGAACTACTAGAAACAGCGGCATTTTTAACAAAATCTATACATGACTGATAAATGATAATGCAAATTTAGAGTCAGTCCTAAAGAATTCTTGGTGCAAATCACAGAATCGTATTATATACAAAAGTAGCAAAGATAGTTATTATCACAAAGGGCGCAGAATTAGCATTGCATCATATAATAACCAATAGTATCAAACATGATTTTACAGTCAGTTCCACAGTAACGATAAACAAGAAAAAGGCAGCGTGGAATACACAGAAAGAATCGCACACAATGAGCAACAAGTCTATACTAAAAAATGTGTAACAGTACGTTGCACAAAAAAAATAAGCAATATCAACTTCTTCTGAGCCATAGTGGAGAGTTAGTATTTAAAAACTAAACTTAGGAAATGAAATTATGGAGTCAGGAGAAGTGTGCTCAGAGTCAAGAGTGGTTGAACAAGGGTAAACGTTTATGTAACACACAACACAACAAGCTTTAATGATGATGCTGATAGGGACGGTGTGGAATATTGTTCAGGTGATAGAAGGTCATAGAGTGAGTTAGTGTCACGTGTACCAAGGCCATTTCTGCCCCCCTTTGGGACAGATTGGCCTATTATTTTTAGGCTGATCTGCCCAAAGGGGGGCAGAAACCATTAGAAGCCAGGGATTTTTTTTTTTTTCATATTGCATGATTTTGTTGTTTGGGAGCGGCCCCTTGGGCAAGGGTCGCTCCCATTTTGGGGGCATGTTACCTGTGGCTATTTCTGCCCCCCTTGGGGGCAGATCAGCCTATTATTTTTAGGCTGATCTGGCAGAAACCACTAGAACACCAGGGATTTTAGTAAAAATTGTATTTATATGGGGGGGAGGCAATGAACTGTTGGCCATTTCAGCCACCCTTGGGGGCAAATCTGCCTATCATTTTTAGGCTGATCTGCCCCTAAAGGGGGCAGAAACCACTAGAACGCCAGGGATTAAAAAAAAATATGTTTATTTATGTGGGGGGGCGTCCCCTTGGGCAAGGGGTGCCCCCCCAAGGGGGGCATTGAACTGTTGGCCATTTCTGCTCCCAAGGGGGGCAGATGGGCCTATTTTTTAGGGTCATATGCCCCCAAGGGGGACAAAAGCCACTTAGACTCCAGGGATAGTGTGCGTGTTTGTTATTGGATGGGGGGGCGGCCCCATGGGCAAGGGTCGCCCCCCTTTGTGGGCGAGTGTACCAAGGCCATTTCTGCCCCCATTTGGGACAGATTGGCCTATTATTTTTAGGCTGATCTGCGGCAAAGGGGGGCAGAAACAACTAGAACACCAGGGATTTTTTAATATGTTGATTTATGTGGGGAGGTGTCCCCTTGGGCAAGGGGGGCGTTGAACTGTTGGCCATTTCTGCCCCCCTTGGGGGTAGATGGGCCTATTTATTTTTTAGGCCCATTGTCCCCAAGGGGGGCAGAAGCTACATAGGCACCAGGGATAGTGTGTGTGTGTGTTTTTTTTGTTTCGGCAGTGGCCCCTTGAGCAAGGGTTGCTCCCCATGGTGACACACTGTTTAAGGTATGTTCTGCCTTCCTTGGGGCAGATAGGCCTACTTTTATCATTTTGTAGATCGGTTTTCAGAGGTCTTTGTTCCAGGCAAAGAAATAGCTGTGGACGAGTCTTTGGTCCTCTTCAAGGGTTGTTTGGTTTTTAGGCAGTACATTCCTAGCAAGAGGGCACGATATGGATTGAAATTGTATATGCTGTCTGAAAGTAGTACAGAATATGTGTATAGTTTCGTGTCTACACTGGCAGGGATTCCAGTATTGACCCCACTGGTTGTCCTCCCACTTTTGGAGATACTGAGAAAATTGTGTGGGAACTTGGTAGATGACTGTTCAACAAAGGTCACCATTTGTATGTAGATAACTTCCACACTGGAGTGCAGTTGTTTAAGGAATTGTTTAGAGTGGACACTGTTACTTGTGCCACAATTTGCTCTAACCATAAAGGCTATCCAAGGGAGCTTTTTAGTAAAAAACTTGAGAGGGGACAGTGCAGTGCCTTGCGCAATGATGAGCTGCTAGCTTTGAAATTTTCAGACAAGAGGGATGTCTACATGCTAAGTACCATCCATGATGATGAGAGTACTTCCCCGTGACTGTTTGGGGCCAGGTTGCTGAAGTGTGCAAACCTGTGTGCATTTTAGATTATAATAAGCACATGGGAGGTGTAGATAGAGTTGAACAGAGGTTGCAACCTTATACTGCTAGTCATAAGTCTTACGTTTGGTAGAAGAAGTTAGCAATTCACCTTTTCTACTCAGCAACTTTTAATGCTTTTATTGTGTTTAAGGATAGGTCTCCAGAGTCAAAGATTACATTTGTGAAATTTCAGGAGTCAGTGATAGAGAGCCTTATTGTGGTGGAAAAGGCAAGAGTTCCTAGAGAAGCAGTGGTGGAGGATGTGGCTAGATTGAAAGATCGCCACTTTGCTGAGCACATTCCACCCACGCCCAAAAAAGACTTTCCAGCTAAGAAATGTAGAGTCTGTGCTCAAAGAGGTATCCGGCGGGAGACTGAAATGTACTGCCCAGATTGTCCTTCAAAGCCTGGGCTGTGTGTGAATGGTTGTTTCAAGAATTACCACACCCAGAAGAATTAACGGGAACTACCATGAGTGTAAACTGCCTGTTTTATATTTTCATGTGTTCAGTTTCATGGTTGGCATTTCTATCATGTACTTAGTTAGAGCTTTTGTGTTGGTAGTTTTGTAATTATTTCTAATTAGTTAGTGGTTTCTCTGTTTTTATAACAAAAAAAAAGTGATGCCATTGTATGTGGAGTGGCGCTTTACTGACGGTGTACATATTGACTTGCTGTTGGCTACTGCAACACACTGCCAGCCAAACGCCAGTCCACACACTCCCATCAGCTGGTGTGATTGCTGTATCAGGCATGTGGACATTTGTAAGTGATGGGCCCTTGAGTGGCGCTGTCTGTCGATGCGAGTGTTGTAATGTGCTGGGCCCGTGCTGGCGGCGTGAATGGTCTTGTGCATGTCATGTATGAAAGGTGTGCGAATGGACTGTAAAGCGGTTGGTGCCTTGATGTAGCTTTACAGCTCACGAGCTGTGAGTCATTGGTTCAGTTTTTTGGCCTTTCAGTTATTAACAGTGCATTTCATTTTTGTGAAATCTCTTGCTAATAAAATTTGATCCACTGAACCATCACTCCCCTCGTGCCAAATCCAACCAGTATGTGTGGTAAAAATGACACAACCTGCTCCGCTGTAATCAGGTGTCGCAGCACACATGTGACACAGTAGTTGTCTTGGGTGGAACCCCGATGATGAAGCATGCCACCAACTTGGTTGGTGGGTGAAGGGTCTTTTTAACATAACCTACATGCGTTTCTTTTCACAAGTTTAGTGTTTGGAACATCACATACGTATGTGGACATACCAAAATGATCTATTGCAAAACTACCTGTGTTTGGGGGTGCCCCTATGTTTTTGGTACCGGTGTTGTAAGTCAGTAGCGATTAGATTAAGCATTAGCAGAAGACATCTTGCATTTTGAACATTTCGCGGAATCCATTTTGTATTCATGGCAGCCATTTTCTCTGCCATGTGCTCTGTCCTACCTTTCTGTTAACTACTCTTGAAAATCTGTCTAGTGACAAGTTATATTTAGCATCTCCCACTTTTGCACATGCCCAGTAGGATCTGCAGCTGTTAGTAATCAGTAACACACAGTAATGTGTTTACTAGTCCTTGAAAACTGTAAGCCCCTCCTACCTGTCGACTGTGCATTTCCATATGACCTTATATGTATGTAAGTCTTGCTTCTATAATTGTACCACCTTCTTTTAGCCCCTGCATGGGTTTAAAAGGACCATGCTCTCTTAGTTCAGTCTGCTACTTCAAACATTACTGAAGGGTGCTGTTTGAACTATAGTACCACCGCATGAGGTTTAAGAAACTTTGTCTTTCATTTCAGTTTCTGTGCCAACTTCTTCCTATATGGTCTGAGGACTTTGTGCAGAGAAGGGCAAATCCCTTGCACTAGTAGGCCTTGCTGAGGCTTACTTCGACAAATTGGCGCCCGAACAGGGACTCATCGGCGACTCGGACGCCCAACGGATTGGTCGCGACGAAGGATTGGGATCTCGCCGCGGACGATCAATGCCTGAGGAGACCCGAGTCTTGGCAACCACGGCATTTTTCCCTTCTTTCTGATTTGAACCATCCAGGTGGCACCGGTCCTCGACTGAGATCCTTTTTGTTAATTCGTCATGCAGTGACCATCTGGTCGATTTTAGAACTTGGCAGTTGGAACCTGGACGCCCTGTGATTGGTAAGAGCCGTTTTACGGCACTTGCTGTGGGTTTTGATGCCTTTGTTTGGTAATGAAGTTTAGCACCACTTACTGTGGCTCTCGTGTTTTGGGTGACTAGTCAATTTGTGTCCTTTGAATTGATATATAAATTGCAATTTATATAGGCCGTAATGAGGAGAATTTTCTCCAATTTAATTTTGATTTGAACGGCACCTTAAGTGCTACTTTGATTATAATATTGCATATTCTGCACTATTTTTGGCATGCCTGTTTTTAGCGCACTTCGTAGGATGTGTTGCTTTTGTAATGGTACCAATTTGAGACTTGAAGAATGGCAACCGGCATCCCCAGAGGGGACGCCCAATAGAGATATGTATGTTAAATATGGTCTTTCTTCTATAATGTATAGCACATTATGAATTAAATACACTTGTGCGGATCCTGAGTTACGTTGGCCTATGCATGGGTCATTTGATTTGCGAAAGATTGAGGGCCATATTTATACTTTTTGACGCAAAACTGCGCTAACGCAGTTTAGCGTCAAAAAATTTAGCGCCGTCTAACGCCATTCTGAAGCGCCATGCGGGCGCCGTATTTATTGAATGGCGTTAGCCGGCGCTACCAGACCGGCGCTGCCTGGTGTGCGTGGAAAAAAACCACGTACACCAGACAGCGCCGGCGTAGGGGGAAAATGGCGTATGGGCGTCTTAAAATGGGGCAAGTCAGGTTGCGTCGAAAAAATCGTCTTAACCCGACTTGCGCCATTTTTTAACGACGCCCATCCCCCATCAACATGACTCCTATCATTGTAAAGATAGGAGTCATGCCCCCTTGCCCAATGGCCATGCCCAGGGGACTTCTGTCCCCTGGGCATGGTCATTGGGCATAGTGGCATGTAGGGGGGCACAAATCAGGCCCCCCTATGCCACAAAAAAAAAAAAAAATACTTACCTGAACTTACCTTAATGTCCATGGGATGGGTCCCTCCGTCCTTGGGTGTCCTCCTGGGGTGGGCAAGGGTGGCAGGGGGGGTCCCTGGGGGCAGGGGAGGGCACTCTGGGCTCATTTTGAGCCCACTTGTCCCTTAACGCCATGCCTGACCCAGGCGTTAAAAAGCGGCGCAAATGCGCCGTTTTTGGCCACGCCCACTCCCGGGCGTCATTTTTGCCCGGGAGTATAAATACCACGTAAAGGCCTGGGAGTCATTTTTTAAGACGGGAACGCCTCCCTTGCATATCATTAACGCAAGGAAGGGGTTCACGCTAAAAAATGACGCACACTCCGGGCACTTTGGCGCCCGAAGCGTCTAACTCCATAGTATAAATATGGCGTTAGTTGGCGTTAGTTTAGCGTCGAATTTGCGTAGAAAAAAACGACGCAAATTCGGCGCAACCAGAGTATAAATACGGCCCTGAGTATGTGGAACAATGTATGTGTAAGCGAAGGTCTAGGCAAGAAATGTTTGACTGTGTACGAATGTGGGAGAAAGAAGTGCGTGGACGATTGAAGCGTGAGCAAGCCTTGCTTGAGAAAGAGCAGCGGAAGAATGTATATGTGAAAGCATTGGAAATGAGAAAGAAATAAATAAATGACTTAAAGGAGCTAGAAGAGAAAGAACGTAAATTACAGGTAACTGGTCAATACACTGTTAGGCAACCTCTCTATCCTATCCTTAATAAACCACACAATGATTTTTTGTTACTAGATCGCCCTCCACCTCCGTATGTCGTTCCTTCTGCCCCTCATGAGTTAGCTGAGGTCTCCGGTTCGGAGCAACAGAAGATACGAGACAGTCGCTCTATGTTGCCTGCTGACCGTGCGTCTGAGCTTAGAGCTATTGGTCGTAAAACAATGTGAGGCGTTGTCTCTGCTTCTCAACTTTTAGACAACATGAAAGGGTGGACGGAAAAGGAGCAGCTATATTTTACTGAGGCATTTGGCACATAAGTTATTGAACTATTTCGGAAATATTCTGATGAGTTAGAGCCCGATGATGTAGCAGCTGATCATAAGCAAATGCATGATGGTCTTTTTGTTTTCTCCCAAGTGGCTGATGCAATCAGGCATTTGGTGAAATTATGTGTTGTGGCAGTCAGTTTGCAAGAGGAGAAAAGGGCCGTGGATGTAGTTGCACGGACATCTCAGACCGGCGGGGTGTAATCTTCCATCTTCAGAACAGATAAGACTATGATAGTTCACGTGAAACCAATGCGGGAGGCCGCGCCTTTGTATGTTCCTCCTAAAGGATTGGGTACAAGTGATGATAAAACTTCTGTTGATGCTAAGGGTTATTTTATTTATAATTGGGTGTATACTCCTTGGAATAGGGCAGATGTAATGGCACTTAAAACAGCGTTACCTGACCCGCAGAAAAATCCAGCCGCCTTTTATGAGGAAGTTGAGGGAGCAATTAGTTCTTGTACTATGACTTTGGCTGACATTGATTTATTGTTTGGGATTGATATTACCGCCATATATGTGAAGAACTGTTCGTAAAGTTGATGATTGTGTAGTTTTTGGGGCATTATGGAAAGAATTAGAACAGATGGACGGGTATAGGGAACCTGCGAAAAAGCCATATCAGTTGATTCTAGATCTTCCCGCAGCCATATTAGTTAGGTTAAAAACGATTATTCCCCCTAAAAAGATAGATTGGACTGTTTTTGCGTCTTGTAAGCAAAAGGCAGATGAATCGGTCTCTGATTTCTTTACACGCTTTGAAGAAGCATTTCATGATTTTAGCGGCCAGTTATTGTCAGATGATACGGGCAGACATTTGTTTGTCGATAAATATGTCGCAAATCTGTTACCAGGAATAGCTAGTCATCTAAAAGCTAGTGAAAGTTCATGGACTACCTCTACTCCGGTTTCTCTTTTGACTATAGCTCAGTATTATGAACGTCAGGAATTAGAAGCAAAAGGTAGTGAGGATAAAAAGATTAAAGAATTAAAGACGAAGGTTATGTTGGCTCAAGCTTATGGTCCGCCTTTTAGAGGTAGTGATAGAGGTGGACATGGATCTTATGGTTCTTCTTACACTCGTTCAAATTTGTCTGTTGATCAGCGTGCGTATTGTAAGAGATTTGGGCATTGGGCTGCCAATTGTCCAGCACTACGTGTTCAGCAGTGTTCACGTGGTCGGGAACAAATGAGAAATCGCTCAGGATATTCAGGGCCTAGAAGAAGCACGAATGATCATGCTAGGGTTGATACTAATGTACGAGGGCAGGATGGGTTTAACACTTTTGATAGACTGAACCAAAACCAGATGTCTAACTATGTGCAGCCTGATTTCCAAGATTCTGCTTATGCATAGGATTGCCTAGGATGGGTAAGGAATCAGTTGAAGTTCCAGTAGATCAGAGGGGTCCCTATGTTACAGCACATGTTTTGGGTTCTACTGATCAGTTTCTGGTTGATACAGGAGCTACTCGTAGCGCCTTGTCTAAACAATTGATTCCCCTGTCTGGATTAACCATTACATCAATAAGTTTCGATGGAACACCTTCCCCTAGCCCATTGTCACAACCACTTGCATTCCATGTTGATAAATTTACTGCTCCATGTCCATTTTTGCTTTCTCCAAATACACCAGACAATATTGTGGGTCTTGATATGCTCAAGTATTTCAGGGCTACAATACGATGCTCTCCTGAAGGGTTGCGTGTTATTTTGAATGATAATCATCCTGTGATGGAAAGAGTTTGTCTTGTTAAAGAGGATATTGCATTAGCTTCACTCCCTAGTACTTTGTGGTCTACTATAGATACTGATGTGGGACAAATGATTATTCCACCAGTACATATTAGTGTCAAGGAGGGAGCTGTATTGCCATGTTTGCCTCAATACAAAATTTCACAGGAGGGCGAAGAAGCACTCACACAAATTGTGCATGATCTTATTGCAGTTGGAGTTGTTGAGGAAGTTCCGTATAATGTTTGTAACAGTCCGATTCTTCCTATTCTGAAAAAGGATACTAATACTAGGATTTACTGATTAATTATTGATTTACGAGAAGTCAATAAAATTGTGGTACCACAATATCCTGTGGTAACTGACATCACAACACTTCTTACTTTGGTTGCCCCAACAGCAACTACGTTCTCTGTGATAGACTTGAAGAATGCTTTCTTTTCGATCCCTATTCATCCTGACAGCCGATATTTGTTTGGTTTTACTTTGAATAAATGTTCATTTAGATTTTGCAGAGTTCCTCAAGGCTATACTGAGAGTCCTAGTATTTATAGTCAAGCGTTGAAACGACAACTTGATTCTTTTGTTTTGCCTGAAGGTGTGGCTCTCATAGAATATGTTGATGATATTTTGTTGGCAGCTGATACCCCTCAGCAGTGTGAAAAGTGTACTTTGTCCTTACTTTCTTTTCTTGCTTCACACCATCATAAAGTGTCACGAAAGAAATTGCAATATTATAGACCAAAGGTAACCTATTTAGGTCACCTTTTGTCTAAGGAGGGACGTGCACTTACATCAGTTCATATTCAAGCAATTTTAGACACACCAGTACCTTCTACTCAGAAAGATGTTTGTGCATTCCTTGGTCTTACTTCTTTTTGTAGGCAATGGATATTAGGGTTTTCACACATTGTCAAACCTTTGCTAGCACTTTTGACTAAAGATACTCCAATGCCCCTCCCATGGACAGATGAATGTGAGACTGCTTTCCGGCAGCTACGACAAGCCCTTTGTTCAGCACCAGTGTTAGGTACTCCAGATTACACAAAGCCTTTTGCACTTTACGTACATGAGAAAGATGGATGTGCATTGTCAGTTTTAGTACAGACACATGGCGATAAGCAGCGTTCCTGTGCATATTTTTCAGCAGTACTTGATCCTGTCACTCGAGCGTTGCCTGGGTGTTTTCGTTCAGTTGCCGCAACAGCTGTGTGAATACGTCAGAGTGAAGGGACAGTTTTGTCACATAAGCTGCTGGTGTTAGTACCCCATGCGGTTGATGCTCTTTTAAATCAAACAAAGACCCAACATTTAACTAGCGCTCGCCTGACAGGATATGAATTGACATTGCTGGCTCCTCACATTACACTGAAGAGATGTACAACACTAAATCCAGCCACTTTGTTGCCATATCCGGTGACTCAGCCTCAGTCACAAGAAACACATGATTGTATATTCCTTACCGAAGAACAGACAAAGGGTCGTATTGATTTACAAGATACGCTCCATCCAGATGTAAACGGGGAATTGTGGGTTCATGGGTCTCGTTTGAAGTTGCCAGACGGTATGACCTCAGCTGCATATGCAATCACCACAATACACACTGTAGTGGAGACAGCTCGTATACCACAGAAGTCAGCTCAAGCAGCTGAACTAATAGCTTTGACACGAGCATGCGAGCTTAGTACTGACTTATGTGTGAACATTTACACAGACAGCCGCTATGCTTTTGTAGTGGATCATGATTTTGGCATGCTTTGGAAGGAGAGAGGCTTTCTCACATCCCACGTGATGCAGATAATGCACGGAGAATTAGAACATAACCTCTTGACTGCATTGACATATCCGAAGAAACTAGCTATTGTGAAATGTAGTGCCCACAAGAAAGTGACCAATAAGATAGGGCAAGGTAATGTCCTTGCGGACCGCGTAGCACGTGAGACTGCGATGCAGCGAAGTACTACTTCTATGTATGTAGTGACGTCACAAGCTGAACTTTGGCATAATGCTGGACAAGACGTATTAGATATACAGAAATCTGCCTCTGTGAAAGAACGCGAGCAATGGTCTGAAGAAGGAGAATTGGATGATGAGGGCTGTTGGCAGAATAAGCAGATGGATAAATGGAAATTGCCTATAGCTTTTGTACAACCTATGGTTCAGATGGCACATGGGCTGGCACATGTTGGAGCTTCAACA
The DNA here is from genome assembly GCF_031143425.1 of Pleurodeles waltl. Classification (NCBI taxonomy): domain Eukaryota; kingdom Metazoa; phylum Chordata; class Amphibia; order Caudata; family Salamandridae; genus Pleurodeles; species Pleurodeles waltl. The sequence goes on from NC_090439.1 coordinate 358,615,219, forward strand.
ATAACGAAGTTGCTTACGCAAGTTTGGGAGCATCCAGAAATTTCCAGTACAGCTAAGAGAGTAGTACAGTCTTGTTTGATCTGTTTACAATACAATCCTGGAAAATTGACACGAACTCCTGCGGGAGGGTTTGCTACACCAACTGCACCTTTTGAAGTTCTACAAATGGATTATATTCAACTTGAACACTACAACAATTTAAAGTATGTCTTGGTGGTGGTATGTGCCTTCAGTAAATGGATAGAGGTGTACCCCACAAAGGATAATACTGCCATTACCACAGCAAAGGTGCTTTTGAAAGAATTTTTACCTAGGTTTGGTGTTTGCAGACTTTTATGGAATGATAACGGACCTCATTTTGTTGGGGAAGTTATTAAGTATGTCCTGAAAGGATTAGGGATCAAACAGAAGTTCCATGCGGTTTTCCACCCACAATCAGCAGGGTTGGTGGAAAGGTATAATGCTACTTTGAAGCTGAAGTTAGCAAAGATACAGGCTTCCAGATCCTTAACTTGGCCGGATGCATTACCGTTGGCATTATTGTCTATTAGGTCAGTGCCACACTCTCGAATAGGCCTTACCCCCTATGATATAGTATTTGGAAGGCCAATGAACATTTGGGGAGTTCCTAAGCCAAAATCTGTATATGATGCACCTTGTGTCCTGATGAAAAATTATTTGGCACAGTTAACCAACAATTTGGTTTCTATTCATCAACAGGTTCAAGAAGCACTTCCTGACAGATCTACAGGTGAAGGCCATGAACTCCGACCTGGTGACCAGGGGATGATTAAGTCCTTTGAAAGATCAAGCAGCTTGGAACAACGGTGGCGAGGCCCAGAGCAGGTGCCGCTTGCGACAAGGACAGCCGTTCGAGTGACGAACCAAAAGAATTGGGTCCATAGTACTCACTGCAAGAGAGTGCTACCTACCTTGGTGGAACCTACTGTGCTGACCGATCATCGAGAGATTTTGACTACGGAGAAAGGCTGTGCTATATCATCTGACAAATCTGCGGAGTTGGTCCCGGACCATGCGATTTCTGGAGTGTCGCAATATCATTTGAGTCCGAGGAAAGACCCCGTAGTGCTGGAGAAAACTGGTTGGGCTACCACCCTGGGTTAGTGAAATGGAGAGCCAATGTGGCAAGGGGGAGGATCAGCCATGCATTAGAGTAGTGACACCCGTCTTGGCCCGTGGTGAAGAAATCAGTGGCTGCCCAGGGATAAGATCTCCAACGGTTGTTTTTAATTAATTTCTGAAAGGGTCGATTATCACTGTTGCTAAAATGAATAACAAACTGATCATTAGTACTATGGGGTTTGTTGTTGTTTTGGTGGTTATAGCAATAATCACCTGGTTTGTTGAAAAGAAGGCTCCTGCTCGTGAGTTTTTTGTTGCCACTACTCCAGTACCAGAGGATCACTATTACTTTACACTTCCCTATCAGGAGCAGAAGCACCGCCAATCGTACTTCAATAATACTTTCATCCAGATGTTGCATCATACTCATAATGCTACAAATACTACTAACTGTTGGGTATGTGGAATGATACCTGCGCATCAAAAGAAAGGAGGAACACCTTTCATTCCTCTTTGTTTTTCACACAATGGTTCTTGTCAAGCTTGGTATATGCTTTTGTTTGCATCTGGAAAACGTACAGAGGGCGGACCTCTTTTTCGCCTTAATAAAGTATGCTACTAAGACAAAGATGGGTATCCCCAAGGCAAAGGAACTAAATGGGAATGGGATGAGTATCAACCGGACAATGTTTCAATACCATTTGTCTTCACAAATATAAGAGACTGACAAGAAAGAACAATTTGTGATTTCTGTTACAAAAACTAAAGCAGATTTATGTATACGTAGCATTGGGTGAATTCCAGTGGGGATAAGCGATTGTACCTTGATTTTAACTATTGAGGGTGTAAATAATAGTAGTTTTACAGCTTCACATAATACATATTTTGTTTGTGGTAACTATGGATATTACCAACTACCTGTTGGGTGGTCAGGTATGTGTTTCTGTATCTTTTCTATTACTCCCTGTGTTTTTGGCCCCTGCATCATATCACCGAGATTTTAAACTGTTCAATGACATCATTAAAAATAGATATAAAAGGACAATAAATACAAATGAGGTAGACCAAACGGACACTAGCCTGCAACAATATTTTGATTTTAATTTAGGGTTGTTCTCCTTTGTGGGTGCTGCGTTAAACAGTAGGAAAGTGAGACGATTGACTAGGGTTCTGGAAGCTGTTACCAATCAGGCAGCTCTGGCACTTGGGAATATTACAGAGAAGTTCCAAATTGCGAGGATTGTAGCGCTCCAAAATCGTATGGTACTAGATGTGGTATTAGCTGATCGAGGTGGTGCACGTCGCATCATCGGTAGTAGTTGCTGCGTTTTCAATCCAGATCACTCACCTTCAGTATATGATTCAATATCTAAATTGCATAAAATTGCTGCAGAAATCCACACAGAGACTGGTACTTGGACTTTTTCTGGATTGTTTTGGGCTCTTGTTTACGTTTGGGGCTGGAAACTACTGACTATCCTGTGTGTAATGATTGCAATATTTTTCACATGCTGTATCTGTATTCAGTGTGGTCCAATGTTCTGCTCCTTGTGTATTACTGCTTGTATGCCTACCAAAAGAAATATTACAGAAATGAAAGCACAACACATGTTAGATAAGGAAATAGTTGAAATGATGAGCATAAATATACAAGATGAATATTTAGATTATCCCAGGAAGACAAATGTCTTCAGCTAATGCTGAAAGGGTCGTCTGTTGTAAATCAGTAGCGATTAGATTAAGCATTAGTAGAAGACATCTTGTATTTAGCAACTCTTGTGAGCATTTCGCGGAATCCATTTTGTATTCATGGCAACCATTTTCTCTGCCATGTGTTCGCCATGTGCTCTTTCCTACCTTTCTGTTAACTACTCTTAAAAATCTGTCTAGTGACAAGTTATATTTAGCATCTCCCACTTTCGCACATGCCCAGTAAGATCTGCAGCTGTTAGTAATCAGTAACAGACAGTAATGTGTCAACTAGTCCTTGAAAACTGTTAGCCCCTCCTGCCTATCGACTGTGCATTTCCGTATGACCTTACATGTATGTAAGTCTTGCTTCTATAATTGTACCAACTTCTTTTAGCCCCTGCGTGGGTATAAAAGGACCATGCTCTCTTAGTTCAGTCTGCTACTTCAAACATTACCGAAGGGTGCTGTTTGAACTGTAGTACCACCTCATGAGGTTTAATAAACTTTGGGGCATATTTATACTCTGTTTGCGCCGGAATTGCGTCGTTTTTTTTTTACGCAATTCCGATGCAAAACTAACTCCATATTTATACTTTGGAGTTAGACGCTTCTAGCGCCAAAGTCCATGGAGATTGCGTCATTTTTTAGCGTGGACACCTACTCTGCGTTAATGATATGCAAGGTAGGCGTTCCCGTCTAAAAAAGTGACTCCGAGGTATGTGCGCCGTATTTACACTCCCGGGCAAAAATCACGCTCGGGAGTGGGTGGGTCAAAAAAAATGACGTCCAGCCGCTTTTGCGTCATTTTTTAGCGCCTGGTCAGGGCAGGCGTTAAGGGACCTGTGGGCTCGGAAGGAGCCCAGAGGTGCCCTCCCATGCCCCCAGGGACCCCCCCCGTCACCCTTGCCCACCCCAGGAGGACGCCTAAGGATGGAGGGACCCATCCCAGGGAACATAAGGTAAGTTCAGGTAAGTATTTTTTTTTTGTTGTGGCATAGGGCGGCCTGAGTTGTGCCCCCCTACATGCCACTATGCCCAATGACCATGCCCAGGGGACAGAAGTCCCCTGGGCATGGCCATTGGGCAAGGGGGCATGACTCCTGTCTTTGCTAAGACAGGAGTCATTTCAATGGGGGTTGGGAGTCGGAAAAAATGGCGCAAAACGGGTTGAGGCGATAATTTTGCCTCAGCCTGACTTGCCCCATTTTTTGGCGACCAAGCTCCATATTCCCCTACGCCGGCGCTGCCTGGTGTACGTCATTTTTTTTGACGCACACCAGGCAGCGCCTCCGGCTAACGCCGGCTAACGTCATTGAATAAATACGGCACCCGCATGGTGCTTCAGAATGGCGTTAGCCGGCGTTAGATTTTTTGACGCACAACTGCGTTGGCGCAGTTGTGCGTCGAAAAGTATAAATATGGCCCTTTGTCTTTTATTTCAGTTTATATGCCAACTTCTTCCTATATGGTCTGAGGACTTTGTTCAGAGAAGGGCGAACCCCTTGCACTAGTAGGCCTTGCTGAGGCTTACTTCGACACTGAGTGCGGCCTTCATCTAGGGAAACCTATCAAACCCAGACATGTTACAAAAATAGACACCCCAAGGAGTCCAAGGAGGTGTGGCTTGCCTGGATCCCCCAATATTTTCTTACTCAGACTCCTCGGCAAACCTCAAAATTTGCTTAAAAAATCATATTTTCCTCACTTTTCTTTGTAGGATCACTGCTGCTGCACCAATTTCCTACCACTCAGCATTCCCCTCAGTCTCCCAAGTAAAATGATAGCTCACTTGTGTGTGTGTCCAAAGCAGAGTCAGCCTAAAAGATGTATAAAAGAAAAATATGTGCTTATCAACTTGCTGTGCTATCCCTTCCATCTCTAGGGGTTGGTGCCATTTTCCCATTGCAGTCACCTGGGCCACCCACACAAGTGAGGTATCATTTTTATCGGGAGACTTGGGGGAACGCTGGGTGGACGGAAACGTGTGGCTTCTCTCAGATTCCAGAACTTTCTATCACCGAAATGAGAAGAAAAAGTGTTTTTTCGCCAAATGTTGAGGTTTGCAAAGGATTCTGGGTAACAGAACCTTGTCAGAGCCCCACAAGTCACCCCATATTGGATTCCCCTAGGTTTCTAATTTTCAAAAATGTGCAGGTGTGCTAGATTTCCCCAGGTGCCGACTGAGCTAGAGGCCAAAATCCACAGCTAGGCACTTTGTAAAAAACAGCTATGTTTTCTTTCTGAAAATGTGATGTGTCCACGTTGTGTTTTGGGGCATTTCCTTTCCCGGGCGCTAGGCCTACCCACACAAGTAAGGTACCAATTTTATTGGGAGACTTGGGGGAACGTTGGGTGGAAGGAAATTTGTGGCTCCTCTCAGATTCCAGAACTTTCGGTCACCGAAATGGGAAGAAAAAGTGTTTTTTTGGCCAAATTTTGAGGTTTGCAAAGGATTCTGGGTAACAGCACCTGGTCAGAGCCTCACAAGTCACCCCATCTTGGATTCCCCTAGGTGTCTAGTTTTTAAAAATGTGCAAGTTTGCTAGGTTTTCCGAGGTGCTGGCTGAGCTAGAGGCCAAAATCCACAGCTAGACACTTTGTAAAAAACAGCTCTATTTTCTTTCTGAAAATGTGATGTGTCCACGTTGTGTTTTGGGGTATTTCCTGTTGCGGGCGCTAGGCCTACCCACACAAGTGAGGTACTGTTTTTATCGGGAGACTTGGGTGAGTGCTGGGTAGAAGAAAATCTGTGGCTCCTCTCAGATTCCAGAACTTTCTGTCACCAAAATGAGAGGAAAAAGTGTTTTTTTGGCCCAATTTTGAGTTTTGCAAAGGATTCTGGGTAACAGAACCTAGGGCCAGATGTAGCAAAAATAAAAATTGCGACTCGCATTTTGCGAGTTGATGCGACTCGCAAAATGCGAGTCGCAAATTGGAATGTCAGAAAAAAAAGCGATCCGATTTTGCGACTCGCAGCCGGACTCGCAACGCTGTGTGCGAGTCTGCAGTTTGCGAGGTCGCTGTTTGCGAGTGTGCAAAAAACAAACTCTCAATTAGCGAGTGGGTGTCGCAAATTGCGATTACCTTCAAAATTGCTTGCAGGTGCAGCAGAACACTCCAGAAAGCATACCAGAACACTCTGGAAACACTTCCTGGCACATGATGATGACATCACAGCCAGGAAGTCAACAAATACACCTGGGAGGAGGCAGGACCACACCCTCACTCGGGTGGCTATGTTGTGGAGGACGGCGCATGCGACCACAATTTTGAAAGCAGTAATGGGGGTGTATTGGAGGGCGCCTCCACTGCGGCAGAGGCATCTGAATCTTGCCTTCAGCAGTCCGAAGGTGCGCTCGATCAGGTTCCTGGTCCTCTTATGCGTACTGTTGTATTGCCTCTCTGATTCAGTTCTGGGTGTTAAAAACGGAGTCATGATCCAAGGCCTGAGAGCATATGCACTGTCACCTGTTGGGCACCAAAGTACACTGTTAGGAAGTCCAGATAGTCGTGCACAGTGACCTGTGTGTATGTCTGCAAGTGTCTGTGGCTCTACCTAGGAGGTAACCGTCTCCAAATTCCCCACGTTCCAGGCGTTGATGTATCCCACTATGCCTAAAAATGTATGAGTCATGGGTACTGCCAGGAAACTTAGCTACGATGTCCGTGATGACATAATGGGCATCACAAACAACCTGTATGTTGAGTGAGTGGGTACACTTCCTGTTGCGGAAAATGTGTTCCAGATTAGCAGGGGGGCATATTTGAATGTGTGTCATTCTACACACCCTATGACACGAGGAAAGTGGGCAATGCGGTAAAAGTCCAGCTTGGTGCTGTTAATTTCTGCCTCATTCCTTGGTAAGTATATGAAGTGAGACATGTGCGTGACTAAGGCATCTAGGAATGCCCTGAGGAACCTTGACACTGCACTTTGGGATACCCCACCTGCCATGGCAATGACCCCCTGATAGCTCCCTGAGGCCAAGAGGTGCAGTGCGCATAGTACTTGCACATGCGTAGGGATGGCGCAGCCACGCAGAGTCTTGTGTTCTAGCTGTGGTTTCAGTAAATCTATTAATTCTAGAATGGCTGCGCTGCTAAGGCGGTATTTGTCATAGATCTCCTCTTCAGTTTGCTGAAAAAGAGTCTGCCTGGTTCTATATATCTTCTCCTGTCTGTGGCCCCTCCTCCTCCTCTGCTGGGCTGCGTAGACTCTCCTCCTCACTGCTATCAGGTATATCTCCGCCATCTTGAGTAAGCCAGATGCCTTCTGGATCCCCTTTTATACTTTGGTAATGGTTACCACCTGCTCTGAGTTAGTGGTAAATGGGACATGCAAACTGGGCTTTTTGCGACTAGTCGCAATTTGCGAGTTGCAATTGCATATGGGTTGCGACTCGCAAATTGCGACTTGCAATTTGCGGGTCGCAAAATGGGGTCGCACCGGATGCGACTCGCAAACGGGTCCCAACGCTTTTTGCAAGTCGGAAATGGGCTTTTTGCATCCCATTTCCTATTTTGCACTGTCGCAAATTGCGATTCGGCCCTTTTGCGAGTCGCAATCGTTTGCTACATCTGGCCCCTAGTCAGAGCCCCACAAGTCACCCATCTTGGATTCCCCTTGGTGTCTAGATTTAAAAAATGGGCAGGTTTGCTAGGTTTCCCTAGGTGCCGGCTGAGCTAGAGGCCAAAATCCACAGCTAGGCACTTTGCAAAAAACAGTTCTGTTTTCTTTGTGAAAATGTGATGTGTCCATTTTGTGTTTCCTGTCGCAGGCGCTAGGCCTACCCACGCAAGTGAGGTACCATTTTTATCGGGAGACTTGGGGGAACACAGAATAGCAAAACAAGTGTTATTGTCCCTTGTCTTTCTCTACATTTTTTCTTTCCAAATGTAAGATAGTGCGTAAAAAAGACATCTATTTGAGAAATGCCCTGTAATTCACATGCTAGTATGGGCACCCCGGAATTCAGAGATGTGCAAATCACCACTGCTTCTCAACACCTTATCTTGTGGCCATTTTGGGAATACAAAGGTTTTCTTGATACCTATTTTTCACTTTTTATATTTCAGCAAATGATTTGCTGTATACCCGGTATAGAATGAAAATCCATTGCAAGGTGCAGCTCATTTATTGGCTCTGGGTACCTAGGGTTCTTGATGAACCTACAAGCCCTAAATATCCCCACAACCAGAAGAGTCCAGCTGACATAACAGTATATTGCTTTAAAAAATCTGACATCGCAGGAAAAAGTTACAGAGTAAAACGTGGAGAAAAATGCCTGTTTTTTCACCTCAATTTCAATATTTCTTTATTTCAGATGTTATTTTCTGTAGGAAACTCTTGTAGGATCTACACAAATGACCCCTTGTTGAATTCAGACTTGTGTCTACTTTTCAGAATTGTTTAGCTTTCTGTGACCCAGTATTGGTTTCACACTCATTTCTGTCACTAACTGGAAGGAGACTGAAAGCACAAAAATAGTAAAAATGGGGTATGTCCAAGTAAAATTCCAAAATTGTGTTGAAAAATTGGATTTTGTAATTCTAGTCTGCCCGTTCCTAAAAGCTGGGAAGATGGTGATTTTAGCACCACAAACCCTTTGTTGATGCCATTTTTAGGGGGGAAACCAGAAGCCTTCTTCCGCAGCCCTTTTTTCCACTTTCTTTGAAAAAAATGAAATTTTCGCTGTATTTTGGCTAATTTCGTAGTCTCCTTCAGGGGAACCCACAAAGTCTGGATACCTCTAGAATCCCTAGGATGTTGGAAAAAAAATGACACAAATTTGGGGTGGGTAGCTTATGTGGAGAAAAAGTTATGAGGGCCTAAGCGCAAACTGCCCCAAATAGCCAAAAAAAGGCTTGGCACAGGAGTGGAAAAGGCCTGGCAGCGAAGGGGTTAAGGGCCAGATGTACGTAGCTTTTTTCTTGTAGGAAACAGCCCGATTCTCAGAATCTTTGTTCTTTGCTATGTACAAACCCTACTTTGCAATTCGGTAAATTATTTACCAAATCACAAAATAGATCTGCAAGTCGCTATTTGCAAGGGTTGTGCTGAGGGAATCCCTTCAACATAGCGAGTTGCAGGGGGATGTATGATTGTTTTGTGACCACAGTTGTGGTTTCACAACAATGACAGGTACCAACAATTTTAAATTGGTGGTAACCTATTCGCAAATAGGAAGGGGCGGAACCCCTTGGTCTTTGTGAATGGGTGCGGAAATAATTTTTCAGAGTAGGCAGTGGTCCCATGGACCACGGACCACTGTCTGCCGTGAAAAAATGTTTCATTTTTCTTTTTCAAATGCATCCTGATTTCCTTTGAGAGGAAAAATGGGCTGCATTTGTTTTTTAAACTACTTTATTTAAAAAGCATTTTGCCAACCACAGAGGGTGACCCAGGAAACCCAAAGGGGTCTGGGTAAAACTTGATTACAAAAACAACACGGACCCCTGGGAACAAAAGTGTGACCACAGTCACCTCACCCCTCATATATACAAATGCACCATTACCATTCAGTTATTCCAAGAGACATTATTTATTACAAATACCACATACATATTTATTTCATATAAATACAATTTGTATAGTCCCCATCATATCACAACAACAAAAGAGATAGAATAGACCCAAGTGCAATTAAGATCAAGTGCTCATGTTTCAGAAAGAATAAGAAATGATAGATTTCCCATTAAAAATTCCAAACAAAACATTTAAAAAAAATATCATAAAATAGCCTGTTGGTTATTCTTTCAACCACATTGAATCACAATATTATTTAATCAACAGAATTATATCTCCAATTCGGTCTCCTTCAACAGTAAACCAAATCCAGGCTAGAGCATCACCGTCGATGTTTCGAACCCCCTCATGTTCTTGAACCAAATATCGGCTCCACACTGGTCTTCCCTGGGCCGATCGACAGGGGACACCCACATAACTCTACACTACATTAAATATCCATCTTCATCAATAACCCTTAATGAGTCCTTCGCCGACAAAGGATGTAAGGTGGAAGGAATGCTGGCAAAGTGTGGAATTATGTGGGTGTACGCTGATTGCGACACGTAAAAAACGATTCGCAAAGCAATGCATAAAAAAATCGTAAATAGTGATTATTCGCAGAATGGCCTTTTGCACGTGCAATTTACCACGAATTGAAACCAGGTGGTAACCATGTGCAACCTATATAAAGAGGCCCAGAATGCCTCAGCTGCTCTTCACCAATGGCTGCACTCTACGTCATGATGAGGAGAATGAGGATTTTGGCAGGTTTGAGGAGAGGGAGGAGACAGGAGCGCATTTTCAGAGTGCGCATTACCCTTTTTGACCAGACTGAGGAGGAAATTTATGAAAAGTACAGGTTAAGCTCAACCATGATACTTGACCTGATAGCTGAGCTACAACCCATGCTGCAGCGCACAACACACAGGACCAATAGCATACCCACCTATGGGCAGGTATCATGCTCCCTGCACCTATTAGCCTCAGGGAGCTATTAAGGGGTCATAGCAGCAGCTGGAGGGGTATCACAAAGTGCCATCTCTAGATTTTTTAACACATTCCTCAATGCCATGCTGAGCAGAATACAACTGTACATAAGATTCCCCAATACCCCACAGGCATTACAACAAACTGAAATTAATTTCTACCAGATAGCACAGTTCCCACATGTCCTAGGTGCCATTGATGGGACACATGTAGCAATCTGTCCACCATCGGCCAGCGAGTATGTGTATTGCAACCGTAAAAACAATCATTCATGAACATACAGTGATGTGCAATGCCTCCTACATCATTACCGATCTTGTGGCCAGATACCCAGGGAGCACACATGAGTCGTACATCTTTCGCCACAGCGGGATTCACACAAGACTGCTAGCTGGGGAGTTTGGTGAAGGATATCTACTAGGTAATTTGATAGTTTACAATATTGCATTGATGTAAGTGTGACGTCAAATATCACAAGTACTCATTTTACTCTGTGCATTCAAGGGACAGTGTCTACGTTGTGCTCACCTATATGCTGATGCCCTACCTGAGCCCTGCAACTCCAGCAGAGAGGAGGTAAAATGCTGCACATAGGGCAACCCGCAATGTTGTGGCGCGCATTTTTGGGCTGCTGAAGAGCCGCCTCAGGTGCATCCAAAAGAGTGGAGGTGCACTACAGTACTGCCCAGAGACGACATGCAAAAGTGTGGCCACATGTGCTATCTTGCACAACATAGCAACCACCAGGGGCACACCAGTGGAACTCACGGAGCCGGACTCAGATGTGGATGATGATCCCTCACCACCCCTTCAACCAGCAGACAGGAGCAGTGCAGCAGAGGGCAGGCAAAGACGTGCTGACATCAATCCCAACCATTTTTGATTTAAGAAATGACAACTCCACTTCAATATTATGTATTTCTGTAGTCAGCATCTTTATTACCTTGACTTCAGGTAACAAATGTGTCAATAGGACATAGCTATGCACAATAGGCAGACATGTATGATTAAAAGTGTCACACTATTAGCATCCTAGTATAACTGTATTGCTACATGTTTAGGTAGTCCCCTGTAGCCCTCAACATCACTTCTTACGTCCATGCACTCCACTTGAGTGCTCAGTGCCCTCGATGGCACCTCTTGTAGCAGGTTCACTGGGAGTGGTAACACCCTTGCCCTGCGTCTAGTAGGAGCAATACTGTAGGACTCACTGGTATTTGAGTCAGATAGTGGCTGTGTTTCTGCTTCCCCACTATTTCAGATCCTGCAGCAGCAGGGACTGGGTCATCTGCAAGGACAATGTGCAGCATGTCAGTTTTTGCATTTTTCACAGAATTTGACATTATTGTTTTAAATGTACAATTAAATTGTGTCACTATTAGTCGTTTGTGGTGTTTCTCTATGCGCCTGACCACTATCTTGCTATTTATGTTGTGTATTCACCTTAGGGTTGTGTACTACCACTCCCATAAGACATAGTTGTTTTCTATGTAAGATGTGACATGGACTACTTTTCACTGCGCATCAACCTAATATCTATTTCCTAATGGGCATTTGTACATGCACATATGGGGATATACATAATTACTGGCCTTACCTTTGCTGGTGCTGGGTGTCCCTGAGGTGTCAATGTCAGTAATGCCACTGACAGCTTCTGGAAGCAATGTGGACTCCACCAGGTCTTCCATGTGGGTGGGCGGTGCCTGGGTGGATGGTCCGCCTCCGGTGTTCCTTGCCTCCTTTAGCCTGCTGGCCACCCTCTCTTTGGCACGAGAACCCAAGTCGTACCATCGCTTGCGTATCTCCTCCACACAGCGCTGCAGAACACCCACTGGGCATATTTTTGTCTGGATGTCAGACCAGAGTTCTCGCTTCTCACTCTCAGGTACTTGGAGTGAGCTCTTGCCAAATAGTCTGTCATGATTCCTAACAACCTCCTCAGTGATCACCTCCAATTCTTGCTCACTGAATTTGAGCTTCTTCTTCCTGTCTCCTTTCTCCTTCTCATTTCCAGCATTGTCCATGTTGCTGTTTGATCCTGGCTTGCTCACAATGCTGGCTCCTTGGTGCTGGGCTGTGTGTCTCTCCCTGCTCCTGTGGGGGTGGCTCCTGGAAACAGCATGGGCTGATTCACTTCCTGGTTGTGATGTCATCAGGCTGTTCTGGTTTGCCGTTTTCGCTATTTGCGATTTTCAATTACTGAATCGCAATTTTTTCAGCGATTCAGTATTTGTAACTCGCAAATTGCATTTGCGAATTTTAAGAAATTGCTATTAGCGATTTTCAATTTTGATACATCGCTTTTTGCATTTCTTAAATAGTGATTTCTTAAAAAACACTATTTGAGAACCGCTAACTGGAGTCTTGATACATCTGGCTCATAATTCTGTTGATGAAATAATATTGTGATTCAATGTGGTTGAAGGAATAACCAGCAGGCTATTTTATTATATATTGTTTTTAATGTTTTGTTTGGAATTGTTTAATTGGAAATCTATCATTTCTTATTCTTTCTGAAACACGAGCACTTGTTCTTAATTGCACTTCGTTCTATTCTATCTCTTTTTTTGTTGTGATATGATGGAGGACTATACAAATTGTATTTATATGAAGTAAATATATATGTGGTATTTGTAATAAATAATGTTTCTTGGAATGATTGAATGGTAATGGTGTATGTATAGATATGTGAGGTGACTGTGGACACACTTTATTTAAAAAGCAGTCACAAACATGGTGGTCTACTGTCCCCAGCCATTCCCAATACGTTTGGCCCTTAACCACTACTGGAGAATTTGTATTTGTATTTGGGGTATTATAAAGTGCATTCAGACCAGAGGTATCCAAGCGCTAAGCAGGTGAGAAGGCTGAGGTGGAGTAGCCGCCTATAATGCGAACAGCCAAGTCTTCAGATGCTTTGGAAATGGCAGGAGGGATGATATATCTCTTATTCTTTGAGGGATCGAGTTCTAAGACCTGACAGCAGCCACTGAGAAGGCTTTATCTCCCCATTTTTTACTTCTTCCTGCCTGGGCCAGCCTAAGCTCAGCAGATCTTAAAGAATGGTTAGGAGTGCACAGTTGATGGCAGATTGCAGGTATTCTGATCCTTGAGAGTGGAGGGCCTTATGTGACAAGCACAGTGCCTTAAAGGTAATGCGCTTTCTGACTGGAAGCCAGTGCAGATTCATTAAGCCTTCTGTGATGGGAGAGGATTTCAGCAGACCAGCACTAATCAAGCAGCAGCATTCTGAATTAGCTGCAACTTGTGAAGGGATGATTGGTTTATATTTAAATACAGAGCATTATTATAGTAGTTCACTCTAATAGTATGAGGGCCAGCACCATTGTCACCCTGAGGTCTGAAGGAATGAATGGCAGAACCTTTTTTTAGACTTCTAATAATCCAAAGTCAAGTATTGGGAACTTTATTTATCTGCAAATTAAAAGTCAGATCTGAGTCACAGTTGATCCCAAAGTACCTGGCTTCGGGAATAGGAGGGGGAAGAGTCCCACAGATCTCAGGCCACCAGCTATGATTCCAAATGGAGGTATTTGTACCAAAGATGATGGCCTCCATCTTATCCTTATTCATCTTCAACCAATTATGGTTTATCCAATTGCTGATTGATTTCATGCAGTATTGAAATCTGTCTGCCATAATCTGTATCTTGTTATGAACATTGACAATAATTTGGGTGTCATCAGCGTATGACAACAGCTGGAAATTAAAAGATCGAATGCTTTTGGCCAAAGGAGCCATGTACAAATTAAAGAGGGTAGGGTTAAGCGACGATCCATGAGGAACTCCACAGGGAAACTGAAAGGGGGCTGAGTTATAGTCTCCACAGCTGACTGTTATTGTCCTGTATTGGAGAAAAGACTCAAGAATACTCCTCCTCAGACCCCTCCGTCCTGCCTGTAGAAGGCGGTGCAGCAATATTTCGGGCGAGATAGTATTGAACGTTGCTGACAGGTCCAACAGTTTCAGGATGGCACCGCCTCCTTGGTCAAGCTGTCTCTTAATGGAATCTATGGTGGCGATCAGAGCAGATTCCATGCTATGGTTTTTCCGAAACCCATACTGGGAGGCATCCCAACAGTCGTGATTAAGCAAGAAGATGGCCAGCTCTTGGTTAATATGGTTTTCCAGGATTTTTGCAAGCGTAGGCAGGAGGGCAATGGGGCATACATTTTTCAGGTCATCTGGTTTGACTTCAGGTTTTTTCTTAATGGGCATGATTATTGTTTCCTTCCAAGTGGCTGGAGACACCCTGTAGTCCATGACGTCTGCAAAAATAGTCTCTAGTGGCACAGCGATAGTATCGTTTGCTAATTGAAGTACTCTTGGTGGGTAGGGGTCTCTGGGAGACCCCGAGTGAATTCCATCTAGTAGGGAATTAATTTTGCTTGTGTCTACAGGAACAAATGTTATCAGTATAGGGCCTCCATCAGTTTCATCTCAAGTACTGTGGCATAGAATCCCCTGGTCTATGTTTAGTGGAGAAACTTCATGAGACAATTCGGAGAATGATCAGATATTCTACAAGGAAAGATATGTGTCTTTGAAGTACATGGCACGTCAGTGGCTAGGAAAAAAAGGAAATTGTTTCTGGCCATAGTTTTATGGGCAAAACATTTGTGGGTATATTCTTTGACACAAGGGTTCCAGACCGGCTATATGTCACACAGATCCAGGAAATCTGACTAATTTGCCAGTGGAGTAGTTCTCTGAGGTTCATCAGCACGGGAACCTGATGTGTCTATCTCAGGACACATAATTGTGATGAGGTCAATGCCTATAATAGAGGAATCCTGTGGCATGTCTGCCAACACTTTCCAAATGAAGTTTAGGTTCTGTCTAGAGAATGAAGGAGGAACATTGGCACTAATGAGATTGTACTGCCTCATGTCCATCCTACCATTCAAGACAACAAATCTGCTTGAGCATCAGCGGTGCTCTGGAAGACAGACAGTGAAAGATGCATTGGTAGTCGTATAGCAGAACCACTGGAATCTCTGGTATAGCCAGCAAAAAACAGTTTTGCGTTTGCATTAAATTTGTTTCTTTCAGATTCAAAATCCACTAAACAAACATAAATGGCATTTTATAAGAACATCACATACTTTGAATGGTTACGTTAAGCTCAGCTAAGATTCTTGTAAGCAGAAATCAGACTAAATTGCCTGGAATTAAATTAATGAACAGTCAAAGTGCTATAGATGCAATTGTGCAAAGGAGCAAGTATAAAGACTGCTTTCAAAGATATCACATACATGCGATGGCAACGTTATGCTTCACAAATTTTCTTGACAAGAAAATTCAACTTATTGAGTGAGATAAAGCACACAAACTATCAAAGTGCTGTGTAGGAAGTTGGCTCTGTATATACTATCTCAAAGTGAGAGATAGTGTGCACAGAGTCCAAGGGTTCCCCTTAGAGGTAAGATAGCAGCAACATTAGATAATTCTAATGCTCTATTTTGTGTAGTGTGGTCGAGCAGTAGGCTTATCAAAGGGTAGTGTTAAGCATTTGTTGTACACACACAGGCAATAAATGAGGATCACACACTCAAAGACTTAACTCAATGCCAATAGTTTTTATATGGAAAAATATATTTTCTTAATTTATTTTTAGAACCACAAGTTCAAGATTTGAAGTAAATACAAAAAATGCAAGGTACTCCACACAGGTAAGCCAGGAACTTTGAAATTAGAGCAATATCATATACAGTTTTTGTTAAAATGGCAATGAGCTATTTTAAAAGTAGACACTGCAAAAATCAACAGTTCCTGGGAGAGGTAAGTATTGGTTAGATTGTGAGGTAAGTAAGACACTTACAAGTCTCAGTTCCTGGGCATAGGCAGCTCACCATTGGGGGTTCAAGGCAACCCCAAAGTTACCACACCAGCAGCTCAGGGCCGGTCAGGTGCAGAGGTCAAAGGGGTGCCCAAAACACATAGGTACCTATGGAGAACAGGGGTGCTCCGGTTCCTGTCTGCCAGCAGGTAAGTACCCGTGTCCTCGGGGGCAGATCAGGGTGTTTTGTAGAGCACTGGGGAGGACACAAATAGGCACACAAAACACACCCTCAGCGGCATAGGGGCGGCCGGGTGCAGTGTGCAAAGCAGGTGTCGGGTTTTGTATTGGATTCGATTGAGGGACCCTGGGGTCACTCTAGCGGTGCAGGCAGGGCACAGGGAGGCTACTCGGCCCAGCCACCGACTGGGCTAGGCAGAGGGTCATCTGGTGGTCAATCCTACACTGAGGTTCGGTTCCTTCTGGTCCTGGGGGCTGCGAGTGCTTGGTCGGGTCCCTTGTTACAGGCGATCACGGTCAGGGGGTGCCTCTGGATTCTCTCTGCATGCGTCGCTGTAAGGGTCCAGGGGGGTCGTCTCGGGCTACACATGAGGTCGCAGTCACCTGGGAGGCCTCCCTTTGGTATTGGTTCTCTGGATCTCAAGCCGGGGGTGTCGGGTGCTGAGGGTGAAGTCTCACGCTTCTGGCGGGAAGAGTGAGGTATTTGAAAGTTGCAGAAAAGTTGCAATATTGTTGCTGTTTGTTGAGCAGAGCCGCTGCTCACTGGAGTTTCTTGGTCCTTAGGTTCAGGGCAGTCCTCTGAGGCTTCAGAGTTCACTGTTCCCTGTCGGATGCATTGCTGTTGCAGTTTTTCGAGTCAGGAGACAGGCCGGTGGGGCTGGGGCCAAAGCAGTTATGCCTTCCATCGTCTCTGCAGGGCTTTCAGGTCAGCAGTTGTTCTTCCTGTTTCAGGTTGCAGGAATCTGATTTCCTGGTTTCTTGGGTGCCCCTAAATACTAAATTTAGGGGTGTGTTTAGGTCTGGGAGGGCAGTAGCCGATGGCTACTGTCCTGGAGGGTGGCTACACCCTCTTTGTGCCTCGTCCCTGAGGGGAGGGGGGCACATCCCTAATCCTATTGGGGGATTCCTCCAAACTGAAGATGGAGGATTTCTAAAGGCAGGGGTCACCTCAGCTCAGGGCACCTTAGGGGCTGTCCTGACTGGTGGGTGCCTCCTCCTTGCTTTTCTCATTATCTCCTCCAGCCTTGCCGCCAAAAGTGGGGGCAGTGGCTGGAGGGAAGGGCATCTCCACTAGCTGGGATGCCCTGTGGTGCTGTAACAAAAGGGGTGAGTCTTGGAGGCTCACCGCCAGGTGTTACAGTTCCTGCAGGGGGAGGTGAGACGCACATTCACCCAGTACAGCCTTTGTTCCAGGCCACAGTGTGACAAAAGCACTCTCCCCATGTGGCCAGCAACTCGTCTGGTTGTGGCAGGCTGGCAGAAACTGGTCAGCCTAACACTAGAAGTCAGATTGGTATTCAGGGGCCATCTCTAAGGAGCCCCCTGGGTGAATTTTACAATAAATTCCACACTGGCATCAGTGTGCATTTATTATGCTGAGAAGTTTGATACCAAACTTCCCAGATTTCATCATAGCCATTATGGAACTGTGGAGTTTTTGTTTGACAAACTCCCAGACCATCTACTCTTATGGCCACCGTGCACTTACAATGTCTAAGGTTTTGCTTCAACACTGTAGGGACATAGTGCTCATGCACATATGTCCTCACCTGTGGTATAGTGCACTCTGCCTTAGGGCTGTAAGGCCTGCTAGAGGGGTGACTTACCAATGCCACAGGCAGTGTGAGGTTGGCATGGCACTCTGAGGGGAGTGCCATGTCGACTTAGTCATTTTCTCCTCACCAGCACACACAAGCTGTGAGGCAGTGTGCATGTGCTGAGTGAGTGGTCCCCAGGTTGGCATAAGACATGCTGCAGCCCTTAGAGACCTTCCCTGGCACCAGGGCCCTTGGTACCAGGGGTACCATTTACAAGGGACTTATCTTAGTGCCAGGTCTGTGCCAATTGTAGAAGCAAAGGTACAGTTTAGGGAAAGAACACTGGTGCTGGGGCCTGGTTAGCAGGGTCCCAGCACACTTTCAATCATAACTTGGCATCAGCAAAAGGCAAAAGGTCAGGGGGTAACTATGCCAAGAATGCATTTCCTTACATTCTGTAAATACATTTGTGCAAAAGAGCAAATATAAAAGCACTGACAGCAAAAGCGGTGCTAATGCAAGTAAACAAAAATAGTTCTCAGAAAATCGTTTTCAAAAGCGTAAATTTTACCAATGAGAGGTGTGCATCAGAAGTTTAAAATATTATTAATATAATGCAATGTAAATTTAGATCAAAATTGAAAGATAGATGTAATCATTCATTAGAAAAGTGACCGACTTCGGAATCTAAACATTTCTCACGTACAATCCATGCAGGAAAAAAAACTTTGCAACACTGACAACAATTGCTTCAGTAGAGTCAGATCCCAAAATTCTTAGGGCAATTTTGCATTGCCTAATTCCCAAAAGATGACTCAGAGGTTTAATCTACTTCTTATATGGAATTGAGGAATCATTGCAAAAGAAAATAAAATGATGCAAAGAACTACATGACGAACAGTGCCAGTTCTCTCCCCAACAAATTATGAAGTTATTGACAGACATATTCCATATCTGAATTTGATGTACAACTGCTTGGCTACTGAGCAGGGGATCTTACATAGAAATACTTCATAAAGGGGAATAACTTTGAGGTCTAGAAATCTATCCATCAAGCTACTAGGCTTACATCTGGATAGTTCCAGCTCCCACAAAAGAGCCTTTAGTTTCTGAAGGAACTAGTTTTGACACTAGGCTGTTATCAGCAGGAGATTCCAAAAGAGCTAGTCTAAACGAAATGCATTTGACATAAACTAGCCAAGGGATTTTCAGGCAGGCATTTGAGAGTAAAAATGTCATTAATGGTTACCTATATTAGTTAAACTCATCTGTGGATCACAATCTATGTCAAAACAATAGGGGATTTAACGGGAGAGGAAATTTGATACATACCTATATTAAGGGGCTGAGCGAAGTGTGGAGCACTCTGTGCTTTGATATCATAATATCATATTTTATTGCAGCTAGAGAAAGAGGGCCAGACAAAGGGCCTCATTATGAGGTTGGCAGGCTCTTGGGTAGGAGACCACCACAGAGCTGGCAGTGTCCCCCCTCAGCACTATTACAATGTTTATACTGGGCTGACCAACGGAACCCCTCGCATTAAGAGGTTTTTGCTGTTTAGCCCAGTAAAAACTGTGTGGTGGCACTGGTCTCGGCTCCTCATTGAGCTGAGACCAATGCGGTCGCACAGAAGGGGACCCCATCACCCATAGAGTGCCCACTGTTGGCCGTAGCAGACAGTGTACATTTGAGGATGCAGAGCAGGGGGGACCTTCACTGTTCACAAAATAATTGTGGGCAGTGCAGGGGCCCCCCTATTGCCCCCAGCACTGCCTTTCTGCCAGCCTTTTTATGGCAGGGACACCACAGTGAAAAGGCTGGGACAAATGGGACTCATGATCAGCACAAACAGTGCTGAACTCAGCGCTGCTGTGGCTGACCATGACTTCAACCACCGATATCCTGTCAGGAGCCATTTTCCTGGCAGTGGCGACAGTCCACTGGAGGTCTTTCTGCCAGGATCATAATCTGGTAGTTGGACCACCAGGAGTGTTGCGGTCCGGCTGCCACTGTGAGACTTGTGGTCTTGAGACCACCAGACTCATCGGCCCTTAGTATTCTTAACTATCTTCATAGCCCCAGATGCCTGCTGTAGCTTTAAAGCACTCTTGTTGATTTGCAGCTGCCAGGCGAGTTTGTAAGTGAATCGAACTCCTAGATAGTCAAAGTACTGTACTTGTTCAAGGACTTCATTCTGAGCTGTAATATGACTTTTCACGGGACTGTAGGGGTTGAAATACACACATTTGGTCTTCCTTATATTTAATATTTAATTTTAATCTCAGAGCAGAAATTTTTAAATCTGTCGAGTAAGGCCTACAGACTGGCGAGAGTTTTAGAGATAAGGAGTGTGTCACGTGCAAACACTAGCGTCAGGATTTTAAAGGCACCTAATTTTGGACCATCAGTGCAGTGAATTCTAAACATTATAGCAGGACATTTCCATTAATTATATGATATAAAAGGATCTTGGGCCAAAACGCAACCCTGGCAAACTGCCTTCTCTATTCTGAAAGAATTGGACAGCTGCACCATTTTGCCACACCTAACATGGGCATAGTTGGTTTCATGCAAACTTACTAAGACTGGTAGGATGTTGAAGAAAATATTCCGAATTTGAGGGTACAACATGGCGGCCGGCTGAATCGCGGGCCACTGGGGAGAATGCCCAGATAGTGCAGTACAACGAAATGAAGTGCACAAGGGAGTGTATTGTGTCTGTGAAGAAGTGTGCAAAAGTGAAGTAGCTTGACGCTCACATACGTTTACCTTATGTATTTTTATCTTTGGACCGCTTCTTTGCCAGTGCCAGTTCCAAATCAAGGTGTGGTGGATGGCCCACAGTGCAGAAACACCTCAGCGTGGTCCGGGTCTTGGACCTGTGCCGCATACGACTTCTGATGAGGAAGGGAGGCAGGGTCCAGAATCTCCTTCTGGGATAAAGGAGGCACACTTGGTGCAAGTCGCAGTAAGATCACTGAGACAGAGAGTCTGTCATCCTCAGAAGCAGCAGCTCTCACACTGAGGGAGCAGTAGACATCAACGAGTACTACAGCAGGCCACAAAGATAAACAGCTCTGGGTAAGAAAGTGAGCGGGGCAAAGTTTGGGGGGCCTGCCTGTAGGAAATGGGAGGGGGAGACAACAGGTACAAGAAAGTGTGGCAGGAGCCCTGTTTATGCCTTAAGGCACAGGAATAAATTAGTAAGAACAAAAGAGAAGGTGAAGTTTACAACAGTGGTTCCAAACCTTTTGACTTCTGTGGACCCCCACTTTATTATTACTGGAGCCCAGGGACCCCCACTGACTCTTTATTCGAATTCTGGCACCCCCCACTGAGCCATTACTGAAAGTTGGGGACCTAATCTATTAATATTATTTATTTTTTAAGCAGCCACGAACCCCCTGAGGAAGCTTCGCGGACCCCCCAGGGGTCCCCGGACCATAGGTTGGGAACCACTGGTTTACAATAATTAGTCCTGGCATGAAGACAGCACCTTAGGCACCCTCTAGGGCAAATAGATACAGAAATATCCACGAAGGAGAAGGCGACACAACTAAGGGCACAATCATCAATCTCAGAAGGTGGCAGGGACCGGAATTGGGAGCTAATAAGTAAGAGACCCAGGGTTACCCCCTCTTTGAGGCCTTTTTTTGGGATATTACCTAAGACACTGATTCTTAGTGAAAAGGCATTAAGGGGTTTGCTGGAAGATTCTTAATTAGATAAATCTTGGTCTAAGGTCACTATGAATACTTAGGAACCATAGTTTGAGTGTAGCCCTATAGATTCCAGGCTTTGGAGCTTTTGGACAAAGGAGAGGAGGGCAATTTGGGAATCGGTTCCAGCCAATTTTCAGGAAACATAATGCTACTGAACGAGAGTCCCCAACTTTCTGAGTCAGAATGGCTGAACCGCCAGAGCAAAGAGCTGGAGACTGCTATCACAGGTCGCTCGATATGGGCATTACAAAACTCTGTGGGAGACAAAGCCGGGCAGGATCAAAGCCACAGAGAAGACCATTATAAGCAGTTGATTGCAGACATGCTTAGCTCCATATCCCTGGAAGTTAGGTGTGGCTTTGAGGTCTCAAATGTGAACCAGAAAGAGATAAGAAGCTTGTGTGGGGATCTTGGGAAAAAGCTTGAAAATCTGGCAGGCAAAACTGCAGCCCTGGAAGCGGTAGGAGTCCTGGAAGTAGCAATGGAACAAAACAGGGAGAAAATCAAGATACTGAAGGCTGGAGAGGTAGGAACAACAAATAAACTGGAAGTATTGGAAAATAATCAAAGAAAAAAATATTTGAGACTTCTAAAAGTTCAGAGGGGATGGAGGGGGTGATTTGAAAGCCCTGGTAGTCCATTTGATTAAAACAGGGGTGCTAGTGGAAGACACGGAAGAGGATATTGCAAAGGACATTCAAAGGGTTCACAGGGACCCCTTCAGAAAACTGCCCACCAGTAACAAGCCGAGGGAGATTTTGGTAAGTTCCATACATATGCAATTAAACAGTGTATTCTATCAGCTGCGTTGAAACAAAGTCCCTAATGTTGGAGGTAGTCTGTGTTGAAATCAGATCCAATCTCTCTAACATAACCCTCAATAAGAAGTGGGAGTTCAGAAAGATAGAAGTGTTAAAGATGCTGGGGACTACAGCCCAGCTGAAGTGCCCTTCCATGTTGAGGGCTATGGTAAACAACAAAATGTACAATTTAAAGGAATGCAAGGAAGTCAATGGTGTAATTAAGGATTTGGAAAAGGGCAGTCATGGGGGACAATGACTGTAGTCTCCTCATTACCTCCTATGTTGGTATCCATTTGGAGGTGGATAATGGTCTAAGAGTTCCTAAAACTCAATGTCACAATATGTATGTTCATTTTAATGTCTTTCTCTTTAATGCTAAGCTAAGCTGGGGTTCTTTCCAAAAGGCAATGACTCCAGGAGGAAGGAGTAAGGGAGGGTTATCCCAAGGAAAGGCACAGAGAAAGGACTGGGTGTGGTGGTGTGGGGGTTTGGTGGGCACAGGGTGGGGAGCATGTTGGAGAAAATAAATAAAAAAATGGCCTCTAAAGTGGTGGAGGGAGGGATGAAATGATAGGAGGTGGAAATCAGGCGTGGTCCTTGTCGAACAGAAGGGTTTCAGGGGGTCACTCGAGTGAAGTTTGGAGGTAAAAACAATCAAAGATGAATAAGACAGAATTACTGGGACTCCTGTCTGGGAATATTAATGGTTTAGTGGTAAAAAAACGCACAATCAACTTTGCTGCAATATTTGAGGGTCTTCTGGTCAAATGTACTGGTACTACAAGAAATGCACCTAACTAGAGAAGAACGCTTAGAATTATTCAGACCGTGAAAGTGGATACAGCAAGTAGTATGTACCAATCAGAATATAGGTATGAAGGGAGTAGCCATCTTAATTAAGAATCATGCTAATCTCTCCCTTCAGGAGACTATAGTAGATAAGACTGGGATATGGATAATTGGGAAATTGGTTGTATATGTTAGGGCTTATACTCTAGTTTGATATTATGGGTCTAATATTGATGACACTGCACCATTGGTAGACCTCTTCCAACACTTACTGCAATTTTCGGCCCCCATTATTTGGATGGGAGATTTTATTGTAATGAACTATAATTTGAATAGGTCATCTCGTAGCAGGTCAAGGATTAACGAAAAATGCGGCACCAAGTAATAACCATGATGTCTCAGAGGGGTTATATGATGTATGGAGAGAAAGGATGAGGTCTTCACGTGGATACACCTACAACAATCAAAAATATAGACATCAGTCAAGGATTGATTGCATTCTATTAAGTGGCACTTTAAAAGAGAGTGTACAGGAAGTATTAGCACATGGGAGCCTATCTGTCAGAGCACTCAGCAAATAGTTTGACCATTTTGTTAAGGGGGAATATTGCCAGAAGTAGATGGACTTTAGATAGAACTCTACTATTAGATGAGAAAGTAGTATTGGAACTACATGCAGATACAGAAGAGTTCTTTCATCCAAATGTAGGTTCAGCCCCTTTGGCCACAGTTTGGGATGCCCTTAAAGCTTTCTTAAGGGGAAGGTTGGTTAGGTTGGGCTTGTTTAAAAGGAAGTCATATAAGGAAGAAATTAGTACGCTGGAAGAGCGTCTGCAGATGATGGAGCAGAGGCTGGCACATGCGGATCTTTATGACAGGGAAATTGATCAAATGAGGAAGCTAGCTCAGTTAGTACATTATGAGCTCACATCAGTGACAGAGTCTGGAAAAGATGCAAGTTGAATAGGGCAGTGCTTTGAATATGGGGAAAACTGCAGTAAACTATTGGCCTGGAAATTAAAATTAAATTCCCTTAGGAATATAGTGAATAAAATACAGTGTAAGAGAATGGAGGTCACTAGCAGAAGCCCCATATCATTTTGGAATTTGTTTGAGGATTTATACTCAGCAAATTTAGAGGTTACTTCAGAAGTGGTCAAGTTTTGTATAAAAGAGCTAGACCAGGCCTCTTTGAATGACAAGCATAAAATGAACTTGAATGTGCATCTAGAACAGTCCCAAGTGGAGCAGATCTTAAAGTTTAGTAAATCAGGGAAAGCCTGGGATGGATCGCTTGCCTATGGAAATCTATAAAGCTGTGTGTAAGGAAATGCCTCCTTGGCATGGTTACCCCCTAACTTTTTGCCTTTGCTGATGCTAAGTTTTGATTGAAAGTGTGTTGGGACCCTGCTAACCAGGCCCCAGCACCAGTGTTCTTTCCCTAAACTGTACCTTTGTCTCCACAAATGGCACAACCCTGGCACTCAGGTAAGTCCCTTGTATCTAGTACCCCTGGTACCAAGGGCCCTGATGCCAGGGGAGGTCTTTAAGGGCTGCAGCATGTCTTATGCCACCCCAGGGACCCCTCACTCAGCACATCCATCCACACTGTCTCATTTCCTCACTGTGGGGAGGAAATGACTAAGTCGACATGGCACTCCCCTCAGAGTGCCATGCCATCCTCACACTGCCTGTGGCATAGGTAAGTCACCCCTCTAGCAGGCCTTACAGCCCTAAGGCAGGGTGCACTTTACCACATGTGAGGGCATATGTGCATGAGCACTATGCCCCTACAGTGTCCCCTACAGTGTCTAAGCAAAACCTTAGACATTGTAAGTGCAGTGTGGCCATAAGAGTATATGGTCTGGGAGTTTGTCAAAGAGGAACTCCACAGTTCCATGAAGGCTACACTGAAATCTGGGAAGTTTGGTATCAAACATCTCAGCACAATAAATGCACACTGATGCCTGTGTGCAATTTATTGCAACATACACCCAGAGGGTATCTTAGAGATGCCCCCTGAATACCAATACGACTTCTAGTGTAGGCTGACCAGTTTCTGCAAGCCTGCCACACACCAGACAGGTTGCTGGCCACATGGGGAAAGTGCCTTTGTCACTTTGTGGCCGGGTACAAAGCCTGTACTGGGTGGAGGTGCTTTACACCTCCCCCTGCAGGAACTGTAACACCTGGCGGTGAGCCTCAAAGGGTCACCCCTTTTGTTACAGCATCCCAAGGCATCCCAGCTAGTGGAGATGCCCGCCCCTCCAGCCACTGCCCCCACATTTGGCGGCAAGGCTGGAGGAGATAATGAGAAAAGCAAGGAGGAGTCACCCACCAGTCAGGACAGCCCGTAAGGTGTCCTGAGCCGAGGGGACTCCTGCCTTTAGAAATCCTCCATCTTGAGCTTGGAGGATTCCCCCAATAGGATTAGGGATGTGCCCCTCTCACCACAGGGAGGAGGAACAAAGAGGGTGTAGCCACCCTCAAGGACAGTAGCCATTGGCTACTGCCCTCCCAGACCTAAACACACCCCTAAATTCAGTATTCAGTATTTAGGGGCACCTCAGATCCCAGGAAATAAGATTCCTGCAACCTGAAGAAACAAGAAGGACTGCTGACTTGCAAGCCTGCAGAGAAGGAGGAAGACGACAACTGCTTTGGCCCCAGCCCTACCGACTTGTCTCTAACTTCGAAAACCTGCAACCAGCGACGCATCCGACAGGGACCAGCGACCTCTGAAGCCTCAGAGGACTGCCCTGGACTACAGGACCAAGAAACTCCCATGAACAGTGGCCCTGTTCAAAACCAGCTACTTCTTGACAACAAAGAAGCAACTTCCAAAGACTGCACGTTTCCCGCCGGAAACGTGAGACTTCTCACTCTGCACTCGACGCCCCTGGCTCGAGATTCAGAGAACCAACACCTCAGGGAGGACTCCCCGGCGACTGCGAGCCCCTGAGTAACCAAAGACGACCCTCCTGAGCCCCCACAGCGACGCCTGCAGAGAGAATCCAGAGGCTCCCCATGATCGCGACTGCCTGTAACAAGGGACCCGACGCCTGGGACCAACATTGCACCAGCAGTCCCCAGGACCTGAAGGACCCGAACCTCAGCGCAGAAGTGACCCCCAGGTGACCCTCTGCCTAGCCCAGGTGGTGGCTGTCCTGAGAAGCCTGCCTGCCTGCACCGCTAGAGTGACCCCCGTGCCCCTTCATTATTTTCTACCTGAAACCCGACGCCTGCTTTGCACACTGCACCCGGCCGCCCCTGTGCCGCTGTTTTGTGTGCCTACTTGTGTCCCCCCCAGTGTTCTACAAACCCCCCCAGTCTGACCCCTGAGGACGTAGGTACTTACCTGCTGTCAGACTGGAACCGGAGCACCCCTGTTCTCCGTAGGCGCCTATGTGTTTTGGGCTCCTCTTTGACCTCTGCACTTGACTGGCCCTGAGCTGCTGGTGTGGTAACTTTGGCGTTGCCTTGAGCCCCCAACGGTGGGCTGCCTATGCCCCAGAACTGAGACTTGCAAGTGTTTTACTTACCTCCTAATCTAACCATTACTTACCTCCCTCAGGAACTGTTGATTTTTGCAGTGTCCACTTTGAAAATAGCCTATTGCCATTTTTTCAAAGACTGTATATGATATTGCTTTTATTCAAAGTTCCTAAAGTATCTAAGTGAAGTACCTTACATGTAAGGTCTTTACTGTAAATCTTGAACCTGTGGTTCTTAAAATAAACTAAGAAAATATATTTTTCAATATAGAAACCTATTGGCCTGGAGTAAGTCTTTGAGTGTGTGTTCCTCATTTATTGCCTGTGTGTGTACAACAAATGCTTAACACTACCCTCTGATATACCTCTTGCATGACCACACTACCACACAATAGAGCATTAGAATTATCTAATTTTGCCACTATCTTACCTCTAAGGGGAACCCTTGAACTCTGTGCACACTATTTCTTATTTTGAAATAGTATATACAGAGCCAACTTCCTACACCCTGGGAAGGAATATTATGCAGGTTTTGACTGATTTATGTACCAGGATTCTGGAGTCACGTGATATGCTCCCCATCATGGAAAGAGGCCACAGTTATGTTAATATTAACACCCAGGAAAAACCCAAACAGCTGTTATTCTTAAAGGCCCATTTACTTGTTAAATTGTGATTTTTTGCAAAGGTTCTGGCAGATAGACTAAGTGCTGTTATAGGGGGCTTATACATAAGGACAAAAAATTATTTTTAAATGTTAGATATGCACTAGTTGACAGAGGGGTTAAGAGGTTCAATTAATTTCTCTAACACATATGAGGTATCCATAGCAGTAGTCATGTTAGATGCTACAAAGGCTTTTGACAGGGTTAATTGGACATATTTGAATACCATATGTGAGATTCTTAACCTGGGAGGGATTTTCACCCAGGTGCTGAAAAAGATCTATCAGAATCCTTATGCAAGAATTTGAATTAATGGTTTGCTAACTCGACCTTTTAAAATTGAAAGAGGGACAAGACAAGGTTGTTCACTACCACCCGTCATTTAATCTATATATAGAACCTTTAGCATGCAAAATTAGGGGAGGGTGGAAGATAACCCCCTTTATGTGTGGAGAGTGGTGTAGGAAAGTCTCCCTGTATGCAGATGACCTAATGGTTTATACAGCTAACTTCAGGGATACAATACCAGTCCTGGAGGCATTGACAATGGAAATTGGGATTGTGCTGGGTTATGCTGTCAACAATGGCAAGAGAGAGGTTATGGTCTGGACATGCCGGAGGAGGGTGAGATAGTAAAGAGGGAACTGAGACACTTGGGGGTCATCATTACACAAAATATGAACAAAATTGCAGAGGTAAACCTTATGAAGGTTATGGGAGACTCCTGTAAGGTAATGAGGAGTTGGAAGCATCTACCCCTCACCATTTTAGGGAGAGTCAATTTAATTAGGATGTGTACATTGCCTAAGCTTACTTTTATTTTTAATTTGGTGCATCTGCTATTTAACAAAGCATGGTTGAGCAGATTCCAGGGTAAGATAAATAGTTTCATCTGGGCTTCAAAGCTGAGAAGGAAGAAAAAGAAAGGCGGACTGGCTTTTCCAGACAGTTAGACCTGACATCCTTAGGGTGGTCATCGCTCAACTTTTTTCCTGTCTCCCTCCATTTTTCTGACACTGTTTTGGCTGGTTTTAGAACTCCCCACACTTTACCACTGCTGTCCAGTGCTAAAGTGCATATTCTCTCTCTCCTTTTTCTACATATAAGTCACCCCTAATGTAGACCTTAGGTAACCCATAGGGCAGGGTGCTATGTAGGTAAAAGTTAGGACATGTACCTATGTATTTTACATGTCCTGGTAGTGAACATCTGCTGATTCGCTGTGAGGCCTGCTTCTCTCATAGACTAGCCTTAGAACTGATCTCAATAACAACAATAAATAACTTTATTTCGGCTAAAAGCCATAAAAGTGTCCAATAAGCAGCATACCATAATCATACAGTAAAATTATTAAAAGATAAAGCAAAGGGTTCCACATAAACATTAAAAAGCCTTAACATTTCTTCTAAATTAAATTATTAACTCACAATTATGAGAACAATACAAGACAGATCTATTTTAGGATGGTGTAAACCTGTCTTTCTTAGTTCCACTTAGTTATCTATTTCTGTCTGGAGTAATTTAGTAGAGAATAAATTATTAAAACACAGAATTATAGCAGCAATACGGGACTAACATCAGTTTTTAAAAAGCTAGGCCTTCCTACCTTGATTTCACTTAATAATCTACTTTTGTCTAAAATAATTATGGCTATGTCAATCAGTCAACGAGGTTTCCTCTGGTTCTTGTAGCCCATGCACATTGTAGTTACCTTGCGATTGCAAAAACTACCTTGTCGCTTGTATCGCTTACCAAAATTTGTAAGGATGTATTGTATTTCCTTATCCCCATTGATCTACATAGAGGAATAATCCACTTCTTCCTAGAAGCCAAGTATCTGGGGCAAAAGAACATGAAGTGTGCAAGTGTCTCTGGTTGCTCATGGCAAAAGTGGCAAAAACTTGAGTTATAATCCTCCTTGCTCCACATTACAGTAAATGTCTTAAGTGGCAGAATCCCTAGCCTAAATTTGATAAAAAGAGTTTTGATATAGGGGGGATTTATATTATCCATATAGGCCTCAAACTTGGGACTGCATTAATGATCTAGAAACTGAAGTGTCCTGCTACCCTGGGCCTTTTTTGTCCAAATATGCACCAAGATAGTCTCCCAGTAACACCGTCTTATGCGTGCCTTTGCTTCCTTGGTTAAATTGCAAGGATCTCTCCACACCTCCTCCATTTTAATGAATTGGCTCATATCTCTGATGTGTTTAAACCAAGGAATTTTTAATGCACCACCATCCGCTAAAAGCTCAGCTGCTGCTGCTTGGTAGGTGGACAGATATTCGGATGTCCAAAGATGGACCGTACATAAGTGGTCTTAAGACACTTTCGTTATGGATCTCGTTTGGAGCTAAATCAAATCTAAGGGGTATGAGAGGGGTACTCATCAGCAACAGCAAGAAATTGCGCATAAAGCGGTTTTCTACCATCGTCAAACCTCTGGAATTAAAATACCCCCATAGCTCAGCACCATAGATTGAAGCAGCCACTGCCGCTGCCTTGTATACTGTAATGGTAGGTGAGATTTCTCCTTCCGAGATATTAGCAATTTTCCTCCCTATCACTACTGACCTCTGTCGGAGGACAGACAAACTCTTCCCAATCTGTCCCGACCACCGCTGGCCATCTGCTAGTCTGATCCCCAGATAGTCAAATTGACTAACTCTCTACCAATTGTCCTGCTATAGTAATTTTCCCCCTAAATGACTTGCGCGGATTGAAGGCCATAAACTTGGTCTTAGTTGGATTTATTTCAAGGCCCCTCTTAGTGCAGAAATTAGAAAAAGCATCAAGTTCATTTTGAAGGCCCATTGGGGTTCTTGAAATCAACAAAGTATCGTCCGCAAACATTGAGATAGGGACAGGGGCTCCTGCTAGCTTCGGGGCATCATGATTACAGTACATCAGCTGGTCTACCACGCCATTAATAAAGAGGTTAAATGGGAGCCAATACACATCCCTGTCTAACCCCCCTATCAACGGGTATGGCTTCTGTCAGATCTCCACCTTGAGACCAGCGTACCTGGGCGTAGGTACCCTCATGGAGATATTTGATCAATCTCAGCAATTCTGCATCAAGTTGGTAGGTCTTCAGGACTTTCCACAGTAAATCCCATGGGACCATGTCAAAAGCAGCTTTTAGATCGATAAAGGCCACATACAAGTGGCTCTTGTTGAGTGTCAGGTATTTCCAGCAAAGGAGATTAAACCTAAATGCCTGGTCTATTGTGCTCAACCTTTCCTGAATCCTGCCTGAAGATCAGAAAGGAGTCCTCTATCCATGTCTGCAGTCTGGTCAAGACCTGCTTGCAGAAAACTTTTTGACTAACATCAATTAAACTTATTGGTCTGTAGTTAGTTGGTGATTCCCTTGACCCCTTTTTAAAAACAGGGACTATGATTGCTCCTTGCCATGTGGGGGGAAGCCCACCACCCCTCAGAATCTCGTTGCTAAGTGTATTTAAATATAAAGACCAAGTTCTGGGTCGGGACAAATACAAGTCGCCTGGGATGCCATCTAGCCCAGGAGCCCTTCCTTTACATAATGTTTGAAGAGCCAAGGTTGTTTCTTTTAAGGAAAAAAGGTCCAGATCAAAGTTAGATGATATAACTGACCCAGAGGTTTGTGTGTAAAAAAATGGCCCCTCAGATTTTGATAAGGGAACATTAATACTACTATTTTGAGCCGCTCTATACAAATTTCCAAAGTGTGACACCCAGATTCCTGGCTGGATTACTGGGTAGGTCTCCACATTTTGGGAATGTCCTTTTTCTGCCACTAGTTTCCAGAACAATTTTGAGTCCTTTTCGTGGAGAGCGCCTACCGGAGTGTTCCAATATTTCGTTTCCCACTCTTCTTTGGCATTTTTCAATGCCGTTTTATATGCAGTCCTGGTAGCTCTTATCTCTCGGAGACTCCCTGCCTTCAGTTCTCCCAAAAGCTGTGTTTTGGCCTGTCGGCAGGAGCTAGAGAACCATCTCAGCGGTCTATCCCTCGCTTCTACCCGCCTCCTTACTACCTGAAAATATGGTCTTAGCCGGTTGACCAAAATACTATGCAAATTAATCAAGTCAACCAGTACAGAGTCAGTGTGCTTCAGGGGGAGGAGCGTCGATATAACTACTTTATATATTAGTATCTGGAAGTTTGCGCCTTCTGCCACCATTTCCCATCTCACGTGTTTATAATCATTTGTCGCGGTTAAGACATTACCATTCACCCACTTAGTTAGTGTATTGCAATTGAATGTAGAAGTTGAGAAGGATATGCAAAGAGCTTGGTGGTCACTATCGTCTCGTGGAGAGACAACCATATCGATAAGAGAATTCCAGAGTGTGTCGTCTACTAGAACATAATCTAGACGGCTCGAATATAGACCTTTTCTATACATAGGCAACGCCGGGGTATCTGACTTCGTGTTGCCTTTTTCTATTCTTAGACCCATTACTTTTATTGAATCCTCCAATAGATCGCATGGTCCCCCAGTTTTCTTTGTTACGACCTTGGCCAGGCTCGATCTATCTATCACATTGGTCTGCAAACTGGATTCCTTCTTGCTGGATGTCATCCTTGCAACTCAGTTGCATATTATAGTCTCCTGCAACAATTAAACCCTGCCCCCGGTAGATGATTCAAGAAATCTATAATTAAAATTAGCAGAGCAATCTGGATCTTTTGTGGGCCAGGTCTAATATATATATTTACAAATACTATGCGAACAGGCCCCCTTGGACTGCTAAGTTCAACCTCCACGGCTAATATATCCCTAGTGGGGGTAAGTACCTCCTTTGCCTTGGGGAACAGATCATACTTTATCCAAGTTATCATGCCCCCTGATGCCCTACCAGATGGCGATGGGAGCGCAGCCTTCTGGAAGGACCCATAACCTGCTCTATAGATCGTAGAAGGAGCCCATGTCTCCTGTAGTAAAACAATATGATGTTGATCTATAAATCTACACCACTCTGGGTTGGTTGTTTTTGATAGCATACCTGCCACATTCCAGGATAAAAATTTGATTAGGGGATTTTTGCAATCCCCAGTATTTTGCAATCTCTCTTTAGTCTTGTTTTTAAAGGATGTAACTCCACAGTCCCTCCCTTCTACATGGCCATTGCAATATGCTCCTACCTTTGCTCCCACAGTGCCCAGTGATAGATTACTTAGGGCACTGAATTCCAAAGTCTTTTTACTAAGTATACCATCCCTCCCTGCCTCCACTATGGGGGCTTTGCGTCAATCCACAGTTGAAGTTGGGCTACTCCTGCATCCCCGTCTTGAAGTACGTATGCTGGGAAGCAATAGATTTTTAGGTCTGCCTCTAAAGAACAAATTGGCCATTGATGGGGGGATCGATTGGGTAAGAGTCACTTGGGATGAGGTACTAGGTCTCGATCTTTGCTCTAGCGCTAGAAGGCCCTTTGCTAAGCTCTGATTGTTCAACTTCAGCCCTATGAGGTCTGTTTCTGAGCTGTCACTTGAACATCTCTGGGCAATTACTATATCATCCCGTATAACGGACCTACATTTCTTTACACCCCTTATCCAGTGAATTACTTTGTTTTTGAGTGAATCCCCTTGTTCCTTTATCCCGTAACTTAACTTTGGAATGTTCGTCATGTATACATCATGCTGACTGTACTTAGTCTGACTTGGTAGAGTACTCCGCAGGGGGTCTTTATTACTGTTATCTAAAAGCTTATCACTGTACGCCTCATGTTTTCCCCCTCTTCTCAGATTAGTGTCACATTTACTTATTTTGGCCACTTCAGGGATTGTACGTTCTTCCCATTGATAGTTTTGTGATACTACTCCAGCCTTCTTTCCCGTATGTGTTCCCGCCATGGGTGTTTCAATTCGCTGGATTTGCATGGAAGGAGAGTTAGACTTAGGGTTAAAAGACGATTTCCTTATATCCCCAATTACGGCAGTTATGCCGTCCAGCTTCTCAAATATCATATGACTTAACGATGTAAGATACTCTTAGACTCACTATTTCAGCTCTTATTTGTACTAGCTGTGTCTCAACAGGACGTTCCCCCTGAGTGACTAAATGTGTTAGTGGTTCCTCAGCTTCCCTTGGTACACTCTTCTCTATGCTAAGAGGTTACCAGGGAGGCAAGGGGTAAGAAGTGATTAGAACAGTTTATGAGTGGTGATACGCTACACTGCTGGTTAGACACACTCAATTTAGGGCTCTCTAAGAAGTTAACCGTAGTTTCTGATGTGATAGGCTCTAACTGAGTCCCCCATGATAACACAGGCAACAACTCATTATTCACAGGAGTAAAGAATGATTTTATGTCTTTAGCTGCAATGTCAGATCCTCTCTTAGAGGGCTTGGAAGGTTTAGTAGCTAGCAAGCTCTCTACTTCTTCTATTAGGTCATCAATTTGAGTCAGTGTACAGTTTTCAGCAGCATGTCGAGGTATTTTCTTTACCCCTCCCTGCCCAGAGAGATTGCTGCTGGCTTTCCTTTTCCCCATCCTAGTTAAGATTATGGAATTTCTCAAATTTAGATGTAGCAGGAAAGAGCGCGGGATCAAATTTAAGGGGCTTGGTCCCGCCCCCAACAACCACAGATGAAATCCTACTCTTTTGGTTGCTATTGCGTGGTTCTACAACCTAAGCTCAAACATGTAAACAACAATAAGAGTAAAGTATCCTTGTCAAGTAGCAGGGAAATTGGTGGGAAAAGTACCTCCTGGCAGTCACGCGCTTACACGTCCCAAGGTCACAATCAAGGAGGAGATGTCAGGGGGGTGGCCCAGCCCTGCCTCTTCATGGTTATGACGGGCGAAGGGCGGGCTGCCCTTGGCCCGGGCTTTGCCCGGGCGCCGCCCGCAGGCATCCCGCGAGGCGGGAGCACGAAGTTGAAATTTAAAGGGGCCGCCTGGGCCTGCCCCTTCGTCCTGCAGCGTAAGTGAAAACACGCTTCCCGCGAAGCGGGAGTGCGAAGTTGAAATTTAAAGGGGCCTCCTAGGCCTGCCCCTTCCTCCTGCAGCGTCCGTGAAAATGCGCTTCCCGCGAGGCGGGAGCGTGAAGTTGAAATTAAAGGGGCCTCCTGGGCCTGCCCCTTCCTCCTGCAGCGTCTGTGAAAACGCTCTCATATACTCTTAAGTGGTAGATTCAGATCTGGAAGGAGTAGCCATGTCTTCTTTGGTATTGTCAGACTGGTAATAGAAAATCCTGCTTACCGGTTAAGTTGGATTAATAAAACTATTTTAGAAATTCCACTTTTAGACAGTGGGCATTTCTCTGCACTTAATGACATCTGTACTTTACAGCCTGTCTCCAATCCACGTCTGGTCTATGCTGGTTGACAGCTCCCCTTGTACATTCCACCAAGACAACCATAAACACTGGACACTCATATATATATTAATATATATACATATATACATATATATATAAATGAATACATACACACACATATATCTATCTATATATATATATATATATATATGACCTTCAGTACGGGCATTTATAGTTAGGGCCATGTTTCCATAGAAAAAGCTATTTTTAGTTGCTTATATTTTTGGCACTGGTTTGACGAATCTTCACAAAAGGTTCCAAAAACAAAAATGTGGCGGTGATTCTTGTTATCCATTGGAAGTTTCTGGGTGATCCGTCAGGCAGGGGTCGAGAAAAAATGAGTGGTGAGGCAAAAACATGTGTTTCCCATGCTGAGTCCCATAGGAGCTTAGAACACGACTATAGCCTGAACTTCTGAATGGAATTACACCAAATTTGGCAGAAAGGTAGGTTTCTGTTTGCAGATTACGCTTTTGCATATTTGGTGCAAATCCATTCAGTAGTTTTCAGGAAATTAAGGGGGAAATAAATTTGTATATCTAGGGCTATGAATCCATTGTGATATTTTTGCAGTGATCGTAGAGAATTTGCAAATGAGTGCACCAACGAGAATGCTGTGATTGGCTGGCCACAACCTGACCAGAAAATTGGCGCTGCCGTTTTAGGTAAAGGGATACAGTCCCGGAAGTGTTAGAGTTATTTCAAGAAACTATAACTCGCGCCCTAAGGTAACTATTACTTGTGCCCTCGCCATGCATTGCTTATTACCCCAGATATTACAGCACTCATGACAACTTCTATAACATCATTAAAAATATAAATGAAACATTAGCAGTCAAATTATTGAAGAAAAACTGTGCATGGCAGGGGCACAAGTTATAGTTACCTTAGGGTGTGAGTTACAGTTACGTGAAAGAACTCTAACTATAACTGCTGAATTTATATGGATTTGTACTAGTATATTCAGAACCTAACTATAACATCCCTGTAATCTTTGTTTTTGTTGGTGAATATATATATATATATATATATATATATATATATATATATATCATTTAACTTTAGAATGTTTACTATTGTTATACCTATTTTTAATAATTAATTTAATTTTAAGTCAGTACTTCCTATTAGAGGTTCTTGATGTACCAGAGGTTGGCCATCTGTAGTACTAGACTTACTACAAAAGTGCTAGTTACTGCAAAAGTGCAGTTTTTAAAACTGGGACATCAACTCAATCTTTCAAAATACATTAGGAGAAAGTGTCCTGAGCTTCTGTAACTCTTGTAATAGACTTTACCATGGGTTATCTGCTTATCTTATGTTTGTTAGCAACTCTCCAATGACCCCAGAACTTTGTAGTTGCGCTGACACAAGGTGTTCATAAATCCAAGTTTGTGTTGTGTACACAGACACAAATAAATCTAAGGTGTCAAACGTGCTTCAAAAATATATTTTCTGCATTTACAGTTGGTCAGAAAATCAATCACATCTTTGCATCCCTAGAGGCATAAGAGCATGATAAGGATGACTCTAGTTTCATAATTTCTTCCCCAAATTCTGTACAAATTGCCTCTCAAGGCACCAGTGATTGAGAACTTCCTCAGCTTATTGCAAGCCTTAACGCGATCTTTTTTGCTAGGGGTCTTCGACTGAAATTAGAATTGTAGTGATAATATTCTCTTTTGTTGTCTTAATAAAAAACAGCCTCAGAGGCAATCATGAGCTTAAAATGTAACAACAAAAAATTCACTGCTGTACAAAAAGACCAACTCTCCAAATGGCACACATATCTATTGCATATTCAGTGAACTATATTCAAAACAATTGTATCCTAACTACAAAGGAGATGCCCTGCCTCTCTGATCAGACCAGATGCAAAGCCTATTGCTCCACAATCTACCTGACCAATGTATGAACATATATGTGCCTTATAATATGGCATTCTGATAAAATGTTTTTAATGAAATTGCTTGAGCTAATCTTAATCTTAACCTTTTTTGTAATTGTTCTCTGATCACTGTTCTTTAGCAATAGAGACCCATTATTTTCAAATTCGTCTTGGTCCAAAAAAGTACAAGCCAAGACGAAGGACCAGGCCACAAGCCCTGTCAGTGGGAACACAAGCAACCCCTAATGGTACTAACTGCACTAATTCAGGTATTAATATGCAAAAAGCAGTAAAGTAGACAATAGAATGGTGTTACAAATTGGGCCTCTAGTTGGCAGAGGTATACACCCTGTCCAAGTAGGAACCACAATTCTAATCATGGTAAGTCACAAGACAACCTAAATGATATTGTGCTCACTCTGGTAGCTTGGCACAGAGCAGGCAGGCCTAACTTAGAAGGCAAATATGTAAAGTATTTGTGCAATAATTCATGCAGTAACACATTGAAAACGCTACAAAAAATACTCCACACCAGTTTTGAAAAGTAGATAATATTTATCTGAATACAATAAGACCAAAATGACAAGGATCCAATATGCAGAAGTCGAGATATCACTTTTTAGAGGCTTAGCAAGTCTTAGTACATAGGAATCAATGAATGTATCTTTTTAGAGCAAAGTACCTGAGATGCGTCAAAAATAGCGATGCAGAAGGCCTTATAGGATACAATGTATAGGAAAGTAAAGATTTTTCAGGCTTAGCGGATGTGATGCATCGATTCTTTCCTCGCAGGCAAGGTGATGTGCCGACTTCCAGGTGCAGAGCTGTGGCTCCTTACTGAGGTGCAGGGATATTTTGACCCCAATGTGCTGCAAGGATGAAAGAGGCACTGTAAGGATGAAACTGGCACTGCATTGAACTGGTAGATGCTGCAGCAGTTTTCCAGCCATGAGACAGGCACTGCGTCAATTCTCTAGGTGATGCATCGATTTTTACAGACGTTGCATCGATTTTCTGATGCAGTGGATTTTCTCTTTCTGGTGAAGTCTTTATTGACCCTGAGATTTCTTAACAGGAGACAAGCTCAGTCCAATCCTGTGGAGATCACTTGTGGTGAAGGCAAAGTCCATCCAGCAGAGTCAGGGAGCAGCAGGCAGCAGGGCAACAAGAAGGAGAGTAGTCCTTCCAGAAAAGCAGGCCATATGAGTCCTTTGGGCAATATGGAAGTCCCTGTGACACAGTCCAGTTGTAGGTCCAGAAGTGTCTAATTTTAGGGGGAGTCACAGACCCAGTGAACACACCCAAATAGGTCTTTGAGGTGGAGGAGACTTCAGAGAATGGTTTTGAAGTGCACCAGTTCCCCTTTCAACCCGGTCCTGTCTGCCAGGAGATCTGTGGGGGATTTTCAGTCCTTTGTGTGAGATCAGGCCACTAGCCTTTAAAGTGTAAATGAGAGCCCCCTCAAGCCTTCCTACCCAGGAAAACCCACCAGTATGCAGATGAATGCAGATGCAGCAGAGTGTCCTGTGTTTATGTCTGCCTCAGTGGAATGCACAAGGGGAGCTGTCAACCTGCACATACTAGATGTGGACTGGAGACAGCTTGTAAGGCACAGAGAGAAGTAAGTGCAGAGAAAGGCCTTCTTTCTAAAAGGGAATTTCTAAAATGCTAATGTTAAATTCAACTTCATCAGTAAGCAGGATTTCTCACTACCATTCCAACCATACGAATACCACTACTCTTGCATCCTAAATTTCCACTTAAGGTGTATATGGGAATTCCCATTGCTAGCCTATGAGAGGAGCAGGCTTCACTATAGTGAAAAACGACTTTGCGTGTTTTTCACTACCAGGTCATTTGAAACTTACAAGTACATGCCATGCCTTTTATGCACCCTGCCCTATGGTCTACCTAGGGCCTACCTTAGGGGTGATTTATGAGTAATAAAAGGAGACTCTAAGGCTTGGCATGTAGTTTTAAATGACAAGTCAAAAAGCCAGTTAAACTGCACAAACAGGCCTTGCAATAGCAGGCCTGAGATGTAGTTAAGAAGCTACTTATGTGGGTGGCACAATCAGTGCTGCAGGCTCACTAGTAGCGTTTAATTTACAGACCATGTGCACATGTAGTGAACTATACTAGTCCTAAAATGGGTGCCATCACATCTTTGTGGCAGCCAGTAAGTACTTATCTCTAGATCTGTCAGCTCTGCAGACCTTCCGTTCTCTGAAATATATACTTTTTAACCTTATTTTTTTTAAACTACTGAGCAAAATTACATCAAATCACATAAAACAAACTTTGTAGACAAAGACCTTGCTTTCTGACAAATTTGGTGTAAATCCATTCACCCATTTTGGCTGTAGGTAGGTCTAATTTTCCTGTGGGAAATAAAAGGGGATACATGTTTTAGGTCCCCCCTTTTTCTCAGACACCACTTGATGGCCACCCCAAAACCTTATAGAAAAGAACTGAGGTGGATTTGATATTTTCTGGAACGTTTTGTAAACATTCATCAAATGGCAGGAAAGTCATAAGCTAACCAAATAATGCTTTTACTATGGAAACATGGTCCTAACTGGAACTGCAAACTGGCAAATATTTGAAATTAAGAATTGGGGTTGCAGTTTTTACTATAATGGGCTGAAGCGCATTTTCAATGGGCTTTACTTCCCAATTTAGATCTATTGAAGTAAAGGAGGAATAACATGACAAAACAACAGATTGTACATGCTTTTCTGAATTTATATCATAGTATTACCACCATATTCATACTGGCGGTAATGGACATGGGGCCAGATGTACGAAGCATTTTTCTAGTCACACAGGGGCCGATTCGCAGAATTGGCCCGTTTGCGACTTGAAAAATGCTTTTTGGGATGTAAACAGCCCAAACTGCGATTCTGTAGCTTGTTACCGAATCGCAGTTTGGGTTTTGAAATTCGGTATTAGGAATGGGTATGTCAAGGGCGTCCCTTCCTAATACCGAATTCAAATGGTATGTATGATTGTTTTGTGACCGCTAATGCGGTCGCAAAACTATCGAAGTTAGTACCAATTTCAAATTGGTGTTAACCCATTCGTAAAAGAGAAGGGATCCCCGGGTGACCCCTTCCCCTTTGTGAATGCATGTGGAAAAAAAAAATCTGCGCATGCAGTGCTCCCACGGACCACTGCCTGCTCTGAAAAAACGAAAAGAAAACTTTTCATTTTTGCTTTCGAAATGCATTCAAAACGGGCTGCATTTAAAAAAAAAAAAATGCTTTTTTAAAAAGCAGTCACAGACATGGTGGTCTGCTGATACCAGCATGCCACCATCCCTGTGAGTGCCGCCACTCCCAATGGGGTCGCAAATTGCGACCTACATCATGAATATTCATAAGGTAGGTCATTTTCAACCCCATTGTGAATCGCAGAGTGTCATTGACACTGTTGTACATCCGGTTTTGCGACTCGAAAATTGCGAGTCACTAAGCAGTTTGCAAGTCGTAAAACTGGATCTTCGTGCATGTGGCTCCATTGTCTTTTAAATGCTTTGATGTGGTGTTATTGCATTATTGATGAGGTTGTAGACAATCAAGGAAATTAGCATACGGTTTTATTTTAAGTTTGATTTTCTGCGAAATCAGATTTCTGAGGGACTGTACATTTTGTGATTTTGCATTCAGCTTTGTGCTGCTAGGGAGGGTGACAAACTTCACAGCACCAGAAAGCAAATGAGAAATTAGAATTTTTAAGGATAAATTAGACATACAATTTGCATAGTAACCACAAATGGCAATGCGATAATATTAATTGACTGACAACAACAGCGTCTCGTTGAAAGAATTTTCACAAAATAAGTATTGTAATTGTCCCTACTTCACTGTCAAGGAGACCCGCTGTTTGTCCCTGTCTGCAAAGAAGTTCAAAATATGATAGTTTAGATGTCAGATGTAATTAGGCAAAATGATGGCAGAAATCCCAGCAGAAAAAATATTTCTTCAGTTAATTATGTTAGTTGTTCCCTGGCCAAATTTAGCAGGCGTAATTTGCAAATAATTTAATATTACAATGGCGTCTGTCCAAGCCCTTTCAGGGATCACAATGCTAGGCAAGCCTTTGAAACTGGCGTCACCTTTCCGGTCTCCGATAATTAAGTCTGCGATCACAGTGTTTTACATGTAGAATCCAGCACACCCACAAGGAAAACTGTGAATTTATGATGTAAAAATGGAATAATAAGGGCAGTAGTTGTCATGGACGTTCAGACTTTTCCTGCCATTAGAAGGTAGCGTTTTTCTGATAGGACAGACAGTATAATATTGTCTATACTGCTTCACATTTTTTTATTTAAGAGCGATGCTTTAAAGATAAAAGAGATAAAATATGTAACTACGTCACCTCATTAGTGTGCCTGGTGTAGCCTCATATTCGGATACCACTCTGCATTTTATGTTATGCTGTTTTGCATATGCGCTAATCACCCACTTGGGCAGGTGTGCATGTGTGTTGTCCCCAAGGTGTTTACACGAAGAGTCAGGTGTTCAGCTTCTTGATGAACTCAAGAATTGAGAAATACTCATCCTGGCTTGTAAAGGTGTTCCTCTTGAGAAGTCTTGTGGGATCGCCATAGCAATTTCAGGAGTAGATGAGGGTGAGAGCAAGGTCTCTGTGATGAAGAGAATGTCAGGTGGATTGCTTCTCAGTAGGTCCCATATTTCAGGTGAGTGATCTTGTGTTGAGAAGCATGCATGAGAGTTGGTGTTGATGTGTGGATTTGCTATGGCATAGTATGTAGTGGGGTGTAGGTGTTGTTGGTGCTTGGCGCTTGGGTAGTATGTGTATGGGGGGCGATGAGGGCATTGTTAATGTTTGCAAGGAGGGTGTGGGTTGATGGCTTCTGTAGGAATTGTCAGTGGGTTTAGGTGAAAGTTCTTCTGTGGTGTAAACACTGGTCTATTTTTATCTTCTCAAGTGTAGAGGGTATCCATAGAAATAATGATAGATGTTGCATATTTACAGCAGCCACTATTACTCTGTGAAGCATTTTGGAGAACTAAGCATTTTGAAGCTTTCACACCCTTTTTCCATTAACCACTTTAGTGTTCAACTCCCAACACGCTATCCACGTCATAGCTATGGCTAGTAGCCATGGTCAATTTATATGTGCTGGCCAGAACTTTACTGAGAACCCACTGCACAGCATAATGTTCCACGACAAAGATAGCACACCTACCTAGCAAGTTGAACTGCTCTATGATATTGACAGCACATAGAGGTCACAAGACAAGATTTGCCTAACGATGACAGTTACTGAGTCATTAAAACTATCAGATTACTCAATGCTAGTAGGACATCAAGTTTTAGTCCTAGGATTTCCTTTTACAAATAATTGTTATTGGGTGCTTTGTTCAATTCCTTCAGTTGAACAAGCAACATGGAAGAGGCACAATTCACAATTTTTATAAATGGAGACTCAATTTGGCCAGCTATCATTGTGTGTTTGGTCAGGACAACTTATTGTGCGTTACTGCCCTACAGATTAACCAGAGATTCTGTTTCAAGCGATCTGGTGGCCATGCATCTGTGGCATATTTTGCTACATTACTGCCTTTTGCTGTCCATAGACTGTGCCATCTGTCACAGCAAGTCTTCACTCATTCATATTGTATACACTTTGACAGGTGAGCTTGTCACTCAATAAATGAGTGCTTTGGAATAACTATGGCACCACTGTCACTTGCTGTAGTTTA
Organism: Pleurodeles waltl; assembly: GCF_031143425.1. NCBI lineage: Eukaryota > Metazoa > Chordata > Amphibia > Caudata > Salamandridae > Pleurodeles > Pleurodeles waltl. The sequence continues at coordinate 358,657,486 of NC_090439.1, forward strand.
TGTAGGCGGACGCAGACCCATAGGCCCAGATTTAAGAAGCTCTAGTGCCACATTAGCGTACTTTTTTTACACTAATGTGGTGTTAGGCTTCATAAATCACCACACCATACTAACAAAGTGGCGCAATGCATGCATTGCACCACTTTGCAAACCTTTGTGCCACACTATTTGCCATGCATAATATATGCAAAGGGGGCATTCACCTGTTAGAGGGACCACATAAATGGCACAGTGAAATCTAAGAGATTCCACTGCGTCATTCTTGGTGTCATTTTTAATGCCTGCTCTGAGCCGCCATTAAAAGGAGCCACATCATTTATTAAAATGGGCCTCTATGTACTTTGCAGGACTAGTGGCATAATCATTGGCACTAGTCCTATCAAGTACATCAATAGTGTCAAACAGTTTGATGCTATTGCCCGACTCTTTGCTGTGGTGTACCGTATATTTAATACGGCTCACACATGGTGGTGGAACAAGGGAGCTAAGGGGTGCTAGAAAGTGGCACTGTAGTGGATGCAGCGCCACTTTTCTTAAATATGCCCCATAGTTTTTTTTACCTGTACTTGAAATATCTGTCCTGCCTGTTATTGTATTGTAGGCCTAGGGTTGTCCATGGGTTTTTTGTCTATGCAAATGCATTGCCTTGGCTTAAGCTAGAAAAATGATAATGATAATTGGACATTTCAACCAAAATTGTCATTACTGGGTTATGCAAAGTCATCGTCAGCATGTTTATTGTGAATGGCCAGCTGGTAGCAGGTTTGGGGCATGAACAGGAGAAGAGACTTCATCAGGGTGGTGAGCAATAAAGGTCATCATGACAATATGCGAAAACCCAGAAAAGTTACAGAAGTAAAGCTCTGGAAAATGTAATGAGTTTTATCTTCTATGGGAAAGCATTCCACATGATTTAAACTAGCTTATCATGTACCTCCTTGAGCGACTGATATATTTTCTTTCTTACTCCCAGAATAAATGCCTTTATTTCATTGATGGTGTTATATCTGATATGAGGTACTGTCTGTAGCTTAAAGTGTGATGTTGTAGTGCTTTCCTCTTAGCTAGTTTTTAAGCACTAACATAACACAACAGAAATGCACTTCTGAGTTCAAAGAAGACTTTTATTGTTGTTAATTCTTCCCCAACCACAATTTTTATGTTGACGAATTAGTAGCTTTCAAGCCCGCGTTAATCAAACAAAATATATCAGTTTGCAATATACACAGCAGGTTATATTTATAAGATATTGAATGCAAAGCAAAACAAATACTTCACCGTGTGGGAAACTATTTACAGCTTCATCTTTCTAAGGTCTGCAAGCTGATGACCCCCTGTCAGCCGTGAGAAAGAGATTCATCTACCCACACGGGATTGCTGGCAGCTGGCGCCAAGCTCCAGCACGAGGTCCGGCAGATTCGAATCTGACTCTCTGCAGCCTGTGTCATTCGTTACAAAGGTGTGCCCCCTCCTCTCAGACCTGGAAAACTGAGCAAGCCTTTTGGAGACTGGCCAGGTCTCCAAGACTACTGCTGTTCCCAAGCTCAAGCGGAGAGAAAAACACCCATGTACTCTCTCTTATCAGGCCTAGTCTACTGTGAGAACAAAACATCTTGGTTCATCTTGTGCAAAAACACAGCTTGGAAAAATACAGCTTGGATTCTCAACTGCAATGTCTAACTCCACGTTAAAGGCAATAGGCAGCTAACCTAAATATCAAATGCAATGTCTAGTGTCATGTCAAAGCCAATAAGCATCTAAGCTGAATACAAAATGCAATGTATAATATCATGTTAAAGCCAATAGGCAGCTGAGCTGAATATAAAATGCAATGTATAATATCATGTCAAAGCCAATAGGCAACGGAGCTGAATACAAAATGTAATGTATAATATCATGTCAAAGCCAATAGGCAGTTAAGCTGAATACAAAATGCAATATATAATATCATGTCAAAGCCCATAGGCAGAATATCTAATAGCATGTCAAAGTCAATAGGCAGCTAAATTGAATACATCATGTCAAAGCCAATAGGAATGCAATGTCAAAGCCAATAGGCGGCTAGACTGGATACAGCATGTCAAAGCCAATAGGCAGAATACAGAATGTAATGGCTAATGCAATGTCAAAGCCCATAGGCGGCTCAACTGAATACAGAAAGTAATGGCTAATGCCATGTCAAAGCCAATAGGCAGAATACAGAATGTAATGACTAATGCAATGTCAAAGCCCATAGGCGGCTAAACTGAACAAAACATACCATGTGCTACTGGTGAACATTGAGCAACTAATATGCGCAGTGGTGAAACACAAAGTCATTGGTCAAAACAAAATTTAACAAATGGCAGTACATTCCGCCCTTTGACCAATGAATTTTTGTTTCACATATCTCTTGTTTCAAACAAAAACAAAAAACAAAAAAAACAAAAAACATCAGCACAAAAAAAAACATTATCAGCAAGTCAGATTTGAATGATCAAAGCAATCCCTGTAAAGCAATAGAAGTGAATTAACACATTGATCTCATAACCTTTCACATCAGATACATCTACATAGAAAAGACTGGGCAATTTTTATACTCTGAATGAGTCTCTAATTCAACAGTGTTAGCAATTTGATGTGGCATGAGTTCTACTCATGTAAAGGGGCACGGTCCACCTGAAAGGTTTGCTGGAAGATAAGCAAAAGTCAGAGTTCCATACGAGAGGGAAAAAAAAAAAAACACAGCTTAGTTCCAGTGGAAGAATGCAATCAAACAAGTTGAACTTGAACTGAAGGCGCAGTTTGCGCAAAATGGATCCATGGTGCTGGCACTTTACTCAGCCAGGTTCAGGTTGGGGATTCGGTCCCTTCCCCGACCCCACATGCACACACCGGAAGGGGAACCACACAGCACACTCAGGGACAGTGGCGAAACGTGGTAGGATCTGCAAAAGAAACAAGTATGACTTTTCTTGCAAATAACATTTTTCATTTAAACTGCACCCTTCCTCTTTCTTTCCCTGTTTTATAATCAGCAGGACGTTTTTGAGGCCCTTTGTTATATTTTCTGCAGGTTCTGGAGGATCACTTGGGGCTTCAGCCCACACATCAGCACTGAGGTTTTTATCTGCTGCGCCACAGCTTCCCTTTTCTTGCACTGTCAGAAGGGCTGGGGCAGACTCCTTCTTTACCAAACCTCCATTCACTGCATTTTTGTCAATTTGGGCCATTCTGTCTCCAATTTGTATGAATAAATCAGATTATTTTCTAGGTATCAGCATAATTTCGATTTTTCCTTGGTAATTTGCAGCAATCACTCTCCCTAAAACCTGATCAATTTGCCATTTCTGTTCTGGTAACTTTCCTCTCCCCAACTGCTCTGTGACTGCTTGCATGACAGATTGCTTTTGGGCGTACTGCACAGTTTTTATCAAATCTAGGGGAATGTGCATCTCTCTCATCTCTGCCCACCTGTAAGTGGCTTTTTCTCTCAGCTGTTCACATTTCTGGGGCACCCACTTAGCCATCCCCACTAAGGCAGAATTCTGGGTGAACACTTCTCTCTCTGAATTTTTCTCATTAACATCTGCAAGGTAATTGAACCAGTTAGGTGCTAAAACATTAGCAATGGACCAAAAATCAGCGTAAAAATGACACATCTCACGTAGCTCTTGCTTTAAAATCTGACACACATTATACAACGCTGTTCCTTCTACTGTGCCACAAAACAACATTTCAATCAATGAATCATTAGTAAAACAAACATGCTTTTTATCTTCAGTGGACACGAATTCAAATGGTGCACTCAACTTCATTGGGGACTCTTTTATCTGTGGTACTCTAGCCCTGTCTTGCAAGTACCAGATCCATTGTATGATTCTAGCTAGGGGCACTATTTTCTTTCCTTGTTCTTGATTTACATGTACATCAGTTTTTCCTTCTTGCACTGCGCAGAAACCTGAAGTCTGCATTATTTCATTTGCCAAATCACAAGCGCGCAACTGCATATAATTTTTCACAGTGACCATATACAAAAGTGTTAGGATTTCTCTCAAATGAGGGCTATTCTTTTTCCAAAAATCAAACAAGCTAATGAAACTCGTTGTCTCTTCCTTTAAAACCTTTCTTTTTGCTTCATTCTGCAACAGTAACTCGTAAATCACATTCTGGTCGTCTGTGTTATCAGTTAATGGCTCACACGAAAACTCAGTGCAGCTCGGAGTTGTCTTAACCCCCTCATTACTGGAATGGGAAAAGAAAGATTCTTCTACAACAGCAGTTTTATAACTTTCAGTCTGGCTAATTTGCTCACGTAAATTCCTATTTTCATGTTCCAACTGCCTACATTTCTCCTGCATTTCTCTGTAAGCAGATAAAGGTATCCAGACCTTTCTGTCATCATTACTTCCAAAAGACACGTTTTCTACATATGTACAACAGGAATTATTTATCCAAGCACTATCAGGCAGTTTACCAACACATGCATTCCCAGACATGGTCTGCCGTGCTACTGTGATTCTCCAAACAAAAAAACAATTTCTGTAATTCTCCAAACAACAAAAACAATTACACTTTTAAAGTGTGCACTTAGAAATCTACCAACTCGTCAACACCCTCTTAATCACCTCTTAATGACCGACCCCACTTCTGGTACCAATTGTAGTGCTTTCCTCTTAGCTAGTTTTTAAGCACTAACATAACACAACAGAAATGCACTTCTGAGTTCAAAGAAGACTTTTATTGTTGTTAATTCTTCCCCAACCACAATTTTTATGTTGACGAATTAGTAGCTTTCAAGCCCGCGTTAATCAAACAAAATATATCAGTTTGCAATATACACAGCAGGTTATATTTATAAGATATTGAATGCAAAGCAAAACAAATACTTCACCGTGTGGGAAACTATTTACAGCTTCATCTTTCTAAGGTCTGCAAGCTGATGACCCCCTGTCAGCCGCGAGAAAGAGATTCATCTACCCACACGGGATTGCTGGCAGCTGGCGCCAAGCTCCAGCACGAGGTCCGGCAGATTCGAATCTGACTCTCTGCAGCCTGTGTCATTCGTTACAAAGGTGTGCCCCCTCCTCTCAGACCTGGAAAACTGAGCAAGCCTTTTGGAGACTGGCCAGGTCTCCAAGACTACTCCTGTTCCCAAGCTCAAACGGAGAGAAAAACACCCATGTACTCTCTCTTATCAGGTCTAGTCTACTGTGAGAACAAAACATCTTGGTTCATCTTGTGCAAAAACACAGCTTGGAAAAATACAGCTTGGATTCTCAACTGCAATGTCTAACTCCACGTTAAAGGCAATAGGCAGCTAACCTAAATATCAAATGCAATGTCTAGTGTCATGTCAAAGCCAATAAGCATCTAAGCTGAATACAAAATGCAATGTCTTATATCATGTCAAAGCCCATAGGCAGCTGAGCTGAATACAAAATGCAATGTATAATATCATGTCAAAGCCAATAGGCAGCTGAGCTGAATATAAAATGCAATGTATAATATCATGTCAAAGCCAATAGGCAGCGGAGCTGAATACAAAATGTAATGTATAATATCATGTCAAAGCCAATAGGCAGTTAAGCTGAATACAAAATGCAATATATAATATCATGTCAAAGCCCATAGGCAGAATATCTAATAGCATGTCAAAGTCAATAGGCAGCTAAATTGAATACATCATGTCAAAGCCAATAGGAATACAATGTCAAAGCCAATAGGCGGCTAGACTGGATACAGCATGTCAAAGCCAATAGGCAGAATACAGAATGTAATGGCTAATGCAATGTCAAAGACCATAGGCGGCTCAACTGAATACAGAAAGTAATGGCTAATGCCATGTCAAAGCCAATAGGCAGAATACAGACTGTAATGACTAATGCAATGTCAAAGCCCATAGGCGGCTAAACTGAACAAAACATACCATGTGCTACTGGTGAACATTGAGCAACTAATATGCGCAGTGGTGAAACACAAAGTCATTGGTCAAAACAAAATTTAACAAATGGCAGTACAGATGTGCTCTGATTATAATTGGAAACATATTTTAACACTTTTGAGCGGAGGGCGATTGCAGTTTGGGCAGCAGAGAGTGACTACTGGGTGAGAGGTGAATGTGTGGTCTGTGAATGCATGGTAAGTGTTGAGAATTGCAGTATAAGTCATGGATAAGTGCGAGGTGAGAGGCATGTGAGTGCACGATGAGAGGTGTGTGAGTACAGGGTGGGAAGTGGGGGAGTCCAGGGCAAGCAGTGAGTGCAAAGAGTGGTGGGTAAGTGATACCTGAAGCAATGTGAGTGTGAAGGATGAGATGTGATGTTTCTAACTGCAGACTTAAAGTGTCTTACTGCAGGGCAAGTCATGTGTGAGTGTGCAGCATGAGCGGTGAATACCCAGGGTGAGTACTGCATGAGTGGGAGAAGAGCGAGTGCACAGGATGAGATGTGCCTGAGAGCAGGTTAAAAGTGTCTGGCTGCAGGGTAAACTGAAAGTGAAAGTGCAAGGTGAGAGTTGTGCAGATTTGCTGGGTGAACAGTGCATGAGTTCACAGGATAGAGGTGTGATTGTGTTCAGGGTTAGAGATGTGTGACAGCTGGGTGAGTGGTCAGAGTGAGTGTTGTGTTAGTGGTATGCAAGAGCAGGGTGAGATGTTGGTGAGTGGTGTCAGTGCAGTGTTAACAGTGTGGGTCCAATGTGAGGTGTGGGTGGGTCTAGGGTGAGAGGTGTGCTGGTGAATGGTGAATCCTGCATGAGTGCAATGAGAGTGGTGTCTGAGCACAGGGTGCTCAGTGTACAGAGTGAGCAGTGTGCGAGTGTGTAGTGTGAGCAATGTATTAGGGCACAGGGTGAGCAGTTTGTTGGTGGTGAGTGAGCAGTGAATCACTGTGCAGCGGGATGTGTGTCAATGTTTAGAGAGTGAGCGATGTGTGTGTCCCTGTGCAGGATGAGCTTTCTGTTCAAGCAGTGAGAGTGGTGTGAGAATGCATGGTGAGCTGTGTGCAAATGTGCATGGTGAGTGGTATGATGTGTGAAGGTGCAGGGTGGTTGGTGTGTGAGGGTGTAGGCTGAGCTGTGTGTGATTGTGCAGGATGATCAATGTACAATTGTGCAAGGTGTACAGTGTGTAAGGTTGGTGAATGAAGCCTAAGGAGTAATCACAAGTGGTGTTTTAGTGGTGTGTAATGGATGGGTTCAGAGGTGAGCAGTCAATGGGTTTGGGTGAATTGTATCTGGGCGCATGTGACCGGTGGCTGGGTGCAAGGTGAGAGGTAGGTGAGTGCAGAGTGAGTGGTGGATGACTGACATGCTTAGATGCTCACAGATTTTGTGCCTGAATGGTACTAACTTCATACAATTATAAAGCATGTGGACTATATCAGCCTCACTGTTTACACATCGCAGACTGTTTAAATTGGGTCTTTTTCCCCAGCTACACATCTTCTAAGGGATATAATACAAGTTATACAACGTCCTATAATGTTAACTTCTTAACCCGGCATATAATAATATCTCCTACCCTAGATTCAAAGATTGCTGGAAGATGTTATCAGGAGTAGTTATCAGGAGTAGTGTGTAACCTTCGGCCTCATTTCTCTTGTTGGGTCTTTAAATCATCTGAGTTTAGATCAATTAGTGACATATATATATGTTTTTCATTGTTGTGCCCCCAGATGGGTTCAATGACAGAACAACTACTTTCTGCTCTCGAAAGATTTTGCCATTATCAGGTTTATGAAATAAATCTCTTATTTTCAGATATCTAAAGAATCTTTGCTTAGGCCATCCATACTTCAGATGCAAATCAACAAAAGACCAAATTTGGCCTTCAAGAATGATATCCCCTATTTTCCATATGCTTGCCTTCTCCCAAACCAGACAATATTTGTTGTGAAATACTGAGGGAAACAGATGAGAATGCCTGAGACAAAAATTAAAACTAGACCGGTCCTTGCCCGTTTTGTCCCTCAAACTGAAGCAAGTTTTGTGAGCAGCCTCAATTTTCTAGAACCTACCTTTTTGAAGTAGCTAGCTTCCAGGACTCTTAGAAAACATCATCTTGCCTTTTTTGCTAAAGTTAGTTTGTAATTGCTAGGCAGACTTTCTGATTCAAGATACATACCACTAGAGCTGAAATTCAACAGCTCCATATGTTGCAGCATGAATGCCTAGCAGTAGTACCTAAATTGGGGTACAGCACAGCCTCTTCCCCATCTAATAGCATAGATAGTCATTTTAGGGATCTTCTTGCCCTTTCATATTCACAGATGAAGTAGTTGCACATACTGTCTAACTTCATGAACCAATCCTGCCCTGTCCTCAAAGGGATTGCTCTCAACAAGTAGGTAAAACACGTTTGGAAGCACCAACATTTTAACAACAGTGCAACACTCAATACTTATTAACTCAAAATTGTTTATGCATGCCAAAGCTCTCTTGATTTCTCTTGATTTAGTACACTAGCGGAACATAGGTTAATAAAATGAAATTATTCACCTTGATGGTGGTAGGCTACACTATCAATCTTCCAACCACCATGCATGCGTCATCAGTGCACATAATTTGGGTCCTGCCCTTATTAAAAAAATACCCCAAAATCGGCACAAAGCTACCAGCTTCCGTTTTCAAAGATCTGAAGTGAAAATGGCCACATCGTCTGCATACGCCAGCATCTTAGTGACAAAAATATTAGTCACAATGGGGGTTATAGCTTTGGTATTCATGGATGTTTGTCAAAGTGGGTCGCTATAGAGAGCAAACATAAGAGGGGAGCAGGGGCACCCCTGTCTTGTCCCCCGGCTAATCTTAATATTATCTGACTCTCTGCTAGGAGACCCAGTCAAATGCCTATGTGCATACCATAAGATCATTGCCGTAGGAAACTCCTAGACTCACTTATGCCAAATAAAGGCATTACCCATCTAATATCTAGTCCTGTTTTGACCAGGGACAAACCCATGCAGCCACGGAGAGACCAATTTGGCTATGACAAGGATTAACGGGGTTGCTGGCACCTTTGAATAGATTCTAGCATCGCTATTGATGAGTGAAGTCGACCTGTAGGATCCAGGCTTCAGCTGTGATTTCCCTTTTTAAAACAAAAAAAACATGTGTAAGGAAATACCTCCTTGGCATGGTTACCCCCTGATTTTTTGCCTTTGCTGATGCTAAGTTATGATTTGAAAGTGTGCTGGGACCCTGCTAACCAGGACCCAGCACCAGTGTTCTTTCCCTAAACTGTACCTTTGTCTCCACAATTGGCACAGCCCTGGCACCCAGGTAAGTTCCTTGTAACTGGTACCCCTGGTACCAAGGGCCCTGATGCCAGGAAAGGTCTCTAAGGGCTGCAGCATGTCTTATGCCACCCTGGGAACCCCTCACTCAGCACATACACACTGCTTGCCAGCTTGTGTGTGCTGGTGGGGAGAAAATGACTAAGTCGACATGGCACTCCCCTCAGAGTGCCATGCCAAACTCACACTGCCTGTGGCATAGGTAAGTCACCCCTCTAGCAGCCTTACAGCCCTAAGGCAGGGCGCACTATACCACAGGTGAGGGCATATGAGCACTATGCCCCTACAGTGTCTAAGCAAAACCTTAGACATTGTAAGCGCAGGGTAGCCATAAGAGTATATGGTCTGGGAGTCTGTCATACACGAACTCCACAGCACCATAATGGCTACACTGAAAACTGGGAAGTTTGGTATCAAACTTCTCAGCACAATAAATGCACACTGATGCCAGTGTGCACTTTATTGTAAAAGTACACCCAGAGGGTATCTTATAGATGCCCCCTGAAAACATACCCGACTTCCAGTGTTGGCTGACTAGTTTTTGCCAGCCTGCCACACACCAGACATGTTGCTGGCCACATGGGGAGAGTGCCTTTGTCACTCTGTGGCCAGGAACAAAGCCTGTACTGGTTGGAGGTGCTTTCACCTCCCCCTGCAGGAACTGTAACACCTGGCGGTGAGCCTCAAAGGCTCACCCCCTTTGTTACAGCGCCACAGGGCATCCCAGCTAGTGGAGATGCCCGCCCCTCCGGCCACTGTCTCCACTTTTGGCGGCAAGGCTGGAGGAGATAATGAGAAAAACAAGGAGGAGTCACCCCCCAGTCAGGAGAGCCCCTAAGGTGTCCTGAGCTGAGGTGACTCTTACTTTTAGAAATCCTCCATCTTGTAGAAGGAGGATTCCCCCAATAGGATTAGGGATGTGACCCCCTCCCCACAGGGAGGAGGCACAAAGAGGGTGTAGCCACCCTCAAGGACAGTAGCCATTGGCTACTGCCCTGCCAGACCTAAACACACCCCTAAATTGAGTATTTAGGGGCCCTCAGAACAGAGGAAGATAGATTCCTGCAACCTAAAGAAGAAGAAGGATTGCTGACCTGAAGCCCTGCAGTGAAGACGGAGACGACAACTGATTTGGCCCCAGCCCCACCAGCATGTCTCCCTACTTCGAAGAAAACTGCAACAGCGACGCATCCAACATGGTCCAGCGACCTCTGAAGCCTCAGAGGACTACACTGCATCTAAAGGACCAAGAAACTCCCGAGAACAGTGGCCCTGTTCAAGAAACTGCAACTCTTTGCAACAAAGAAGCAACTTTTAAAGACCACACGTTTCCCGCCGGAAGCGTGAGACTTTCCACTCTGCACCCGATGCCCCCGGTTTGACCCTCGGAAAACTAACACTACAGGGAGGACTCCCCACGACTGCAAGCCCGTGAGTAGCCAGAGTTGACCCCCCCCTGACTCCCCACAATGACGCCTGCAGAGGAAATCCAGATGCTCCCCCTGACCGCGACTGCCTGCTTCAAGGAACCCGACGCTTGGAAACCACATTGCACCCGTAGCCCCCAGGACCTGAAGGAACCGAACTCCAGTGTGGGAGCAACCCCCAGGGGACCCTCTGCCTAGCCCAGGTGGTTGCTACCCCGAGGAGCTCCCCCTGTGCCTGCCTGCATCTGAAGAGACCCCCGGGTCTCCCCATTGATTCCTATTACAAACCCGACGCCTGTTTGCACTCTGCACCCGGCCGCCACTGTGCAGCTGAGGGTGTACTTTCTGTGCCTGCTTGTGTCCCCCCCGGTGCCCTACAAAACCCCCCTGGTCTGCCCTCCGAAGACGCGGGTACTTACCTGCTGGCAGACTGGAACCAGGACACCCTATTTCCATTGAAGCCTATGCGTTTTGGGCACCACTTTGACCTCTGCACCTGACCGGCCCTGAGCTGCTGGTGTGGTAACTTTGGGGTTGCTTTGAACCCCCAACGGTGGGCTACCTTGGAGCAAACTTTGAACCCTGAAAGTGTTTTACTTACCTGTGAACCTAACATTTACTTACCTCCCCCAGGAACTGTTGATTTTTGCAGTGTCCACTTTTAAAATAGCTTATTGCCATTTTTGTCAAAACTGTACATGCTATTGTGATTATTCAAAGTTCCTAGAATACCTGAGTGAAATACCTTTCATTTAAAGTATTGTTTGTAAATCTTGAACCTGTGGTTCTTCAAATAAACTAAGAAAACATATTTTTCTATATAAAAATCTATTGGCCTGGAATAAGTCTTTGAGTGTGTGTTCCTCATTTATTGCCTGTGTGTACAACAAATGCTTAACACTACCCTTTGATAAGCCTACTGATCGACCACACTACCACAAAATAGAGCACTAGAATTATCTCTTTTTGCCACTATCTTACCTCTAAGGGGAACCCTTGGACTCTGTGCACACTATTTCTTACTTTGAAATAGTATATACAGAGCCAACTTCCTACAACATGGTATTAATAATTGCCATAATTCTAGGCCAAACATAAGAAGAAACATGATCTCCAAAAACATACCATTCAATAAAATACTCTGAGGGTTTTAGAGATTTCCAGCAGCAACTTCAATTATATAACATTTCAAACTTTTACTGTTTGTTGCAATTCTTAATTACAGGAACCATAGCCTCAAAAGCACTCGTAATATGGCAGATGGAGTATCCTCCAGCCTCTGTCTGAGCATCCCATCCACCAAACTCTAGATAAGGCCATTCGTGTTTCATTTTTGTTTTTAGATATGGATTTTTAAAAATACCTTTACGTTTCACAAAATGTGCATAGTCAACCAGATTCCAGTGCAAAAAACAGTTTTTAAATTCATTAAGAACCATCCACAAGCTATAGAGTGGCTTTTTAAAATACCAATGCACAAAACAGGGTAAGCACATAAAATGCAGAATAACATCCATCAAGCTCGTGCTGTTTTGCACTTTCTCACAATTATGAATTCCAATTTCTTGTAGATATGTTAATTACACTATAAATCCTGTGACTATGTAAATGCTTACTCGTACCTTTGGAACATGTTTATTCAAAAGGGGATACATGGAAATCCATGGTGTTGCAGTAAGAGCCGAGACATCCTGGATGTCACAGCAGTGTTGCAAGGTCAAGGTAGTCTTTCACCCGTCTATATCTTGCTGAATTTCACCTAGGATGTCTTTACAATAAGGGACCGCATTGCTGGGAAGGGAAACAGAGGAGAAAAACACAAAGTCCTTGTGCGCACATCAGCCTGCTGATCACTGCAATACACCACAAGGAAGAAAAGTGCTTCTTGCAATTTGTTTTCAATTATCATTCTTAGACTCGCACGAGCTGGCACGGCTTTTCAGAAGTCAGCAGGCTTCTGCTCTACTTTAAAGAAATATTTAATTGACACGAGTTTTTCTTGTTGCTATTTGTAGACCCAAGTAGAGACATTTTAACACGATAAGCAGGCTGATGATATGGCTAATGTTCCATTTAAGGTTAAAGGAATCAGAAGTTGCATTACATGCACAGCGGTGAATTTGTTGTATGCAGACACTATTGAATTTATGAGAGATATTTGGATAGATGTGACTGCACAGAAAAAAATAATAACAGGACGCTTGTTGCTTTAAATAATATCCAAGCCCCAAACCTGTGTTAAAATACAATTTAGTTTCTGACTGAAAAAAATATTCACCCAAACTAAACGCTTTAGGGTTTCTTTCTGTAAGTATTGACTTTTCTGTTCCAATACGGAAGATAAAACAAAGTTACATGGACGGTAATCATTTTACAATTTTCGTGTTTCCTTCATTAATCTGATATCTCTTTCTCATCCTAGAACCGATATAAAACGATGCGTGTCCACCTCCACAGCGTCAGTGACCCCAAGTTCCCTTCGTCTCCTCTTCCTCCATAGCCCTCACCTCAGAGAAGACAGAGTACTAGGACAAACATGCGGGATCTTATGGACTAGCAGACGCTCTTAGTCACCCTTCCAACATGGCCGTAAAATAGGACGTCATGCCAGAAAATGAGTTGATAGAAAAAGCCAAGAAGTTCCGTCTCAGAATATGAATACAAGTTGAAAGCTTCGAGCGTACTAAGGGCGGCATTGTCATAGCATGCTAACAAACAACTAACAGCACCTGCGAAAAGTGCACTGAGCCCCGAGGGTGATTTTACATTTTAATGTACACAAATGCGTAGAATACAGCACAAAGCAAACGTGCCGTACAGTTTTTCTTCCAGCTTCTTTTATGTGACTTATTTATTTTTCTTCTTTCAAAACTGCAAGATTGCGAGTGCGTGTTAACGGAGGAAAGAGTAACCCCTGGATGACGTTTTCAGTCCATAGGCTTTCTTCAGATTTCAACAAAGATAAACCTGCACAATATCAACAGGAATCTACGCAGGATATCTCACTGGCCTCAACCCCACTTTTAAGAACCTGATACCCTCTCTTCTTCAGGGTAGGCAGCACGGAGTGGAGCAACAAATTGTTGTTAAGGCAGAAGTAGAATGGTCTGTTGACTTTGGGCAGAATGCTAACGAGGTACTAGAAAGCATGTTTTGGGCTGCAAAAGCAACGTTGTTGGATTGCAACTGCTCTCTCAAACTAGTACAAGAAGGTCACTTACAATATTTTATCATCGACACTGTCCTTAATTGCCAATTATGTGACATGACCACTTACTACTACTCTCACTAAATTGTTTCAGAGGAGCTCCACTTAATAAGAAATCAGTTCCATTTCTGACCACACAAAACCTTTAACCCTTACCTATTTCTTCTTGCTTAATAAATACTATAAGATTGAGTCTACTAGCACAGGCTATTTTTTTAAAGTGCTGTGGGTGATCATGAAACTCCCTTAACATTTATGGTCCTGAGGATGGTCTCACATACATGTGACACAAGAGACCAAAATGCCAACATCTGCTCTGCTTCTTAAACAGTAATCATTCGATCTGCGGGATCAACTGATGTGTGCAAAGAACTGTTTCCATTTATTAAGGGAGTGGACTTTACATACGTTAATCTATGAGACTGATTAACGCCACCCAACAATTTTCAGACGCTAACATCCTGACCGCAAACTTTGAAAAAACCAGCACAATGTCAATTAGAGCCAAGGTGCCCCCTAATGTGTGGTACTGGGGCAAGACACAGCTCCTGCAAACACAAAAGTACAAATACCTCGGTGTCACCATTGATAAGCCAGGGAATTTTGTGCATCAAAGAGGGTGCATTATGGGAAAAAGATTAGCCATAGTACTATCTTTAAAAAGACTAAAAGCAGACTTGAATGGTCCGTCACTCACCCCCTCTATTAAAAGCCAAACTTTTGCCTATGATAACCTATGGACTTGAAGTACAAAGAGGTAGAGACTCAGAAAGTTTAAAACACACAGTCCCTCATTACAACCCTGGTGGTAAATCCTGCTTACCGCCGTGCTGGCGGCCGTCAAAATACCGTGGCGGAAATCCACTACAGGTCTTACAACCTACATCTCGTAATACGCCACAAAAAAGACACCCATACAAGTCCGCCACACCAAAGGTCAGTGATGAACTGGTGATAGGAAAACCTACACCGTCACGCCAACAGAACTACGCCCACACTATCACGACCCGCGAATCAACGCGGCGGTCATTCAACTGCAGCAATCCATTGGCGGTACACACCGCTGCGCTCAAAATACACACACATTTACAATACACAACCACATTGGACAATTCAAAATACACACACCTGATACACATACACAGACCACACCCACATACCAACAACACTATAAAACACCACCCACATTTCCCACAAGCCCTTACAACGATTTTCTTGGAAGAAGCAGAGAGAGAGAGAGAATAGCAAACACAACCCCAGCATCCACAGGCACACAAGACCATCACTTATACAACATCCACACACCTCATAAAACACACACCAACACAACACATCACACAGCACAACAAACAGCACCTCACACATCACCCACACCACAACATGGCACCTCAAAGACACCCCAGGTTTTCTGAGGAGGAGCTCAGGGTCATGGTGGAGGAAATCATCCGGGTAGAGCCACAGCTATTCGGATCACAGGTGCAGCAGACATCCATTGCAAGGAAGATGGAGCTATGGCAGAGAATTGTCGACAGGGTCAATGCAGTGGGACAGCATCCAAGAACACGGGCTGACATCAGGAAGAGGTGAAACGACCTACGGGGGAAAGTGCGTTCCGTGGTATCCAGACACCAGGTAGCAGTGGCGGTGGACCCCCACAACTAACATGGGAGGAGCAAGTCTCTTCGATCATGCATCCTAAGGGCCTCGCAGGAGTAGCAGGAGGACTGGACTCTGGTAAGGCAAATATTTACTACTGTATTTCCCCCACCCTACCTACATGCTATCACAAACTCCTAGCCCAACCCTCACACCCATCACCCCACAGATACCCCACTATCACAATACACACATCCCAATACCAAAACCTGCATGTTACACCAATGCATGGACTCCCATTACCAAGGCATGTCCAGTTCAGATACTCACCCAGGCCCCAAAATTAACAATCACACAAGGCCAAAGACAATAAGCTAAGCACAGGAGTATAGGGTAACTCACACATTGGACAAGATGGCACACACAGATACAATAACTATGCATTTACCCCCCAAGAGGACCCCTAACCAATGTCACGGACAGGAGGTACCAGACATATCCAGTCCCCCACAGAAGAGGCCCACAGTGAACACAGCAGCTCTGCACGCCTGGATCAAGATGACCAGCCCGGTCCATCAGGGACCTCAGGACAGTCGGTTCCCCTGCCACTGTCACAAACAACCACTGAACCTCTCCCCTCAGGAAACACCACCACAGCACCCACCCAACGGGCCCAACCCTTGGTCCCCAGGACAAGTCAATCAGCAGTGTGTCCACCACTACAGGGACCCCAGGCAAACCTACCCACCCAAGACAAGCAGGGACCTGGGGTCAGTGGGCACACGGTTCAGGGGACAGAGGCATAGGATAACAGGGAAGCTGGGAGGATGCTGTGCCACAGGGGGAGGACAGGCTCACAGAACCCACTCTCCACGAGGCACTCTCAAACATCATGGGAGCATACCATAATTCCCAAGAGACCATGGGGACTGTACCGGCCAAGTTTCAGGAGACCCAGCGGCTGCAGGAGGAACACTACATGGGGATCAGGGAGGACTTGAAGTCCATTAACAACACCATGGTCACCATTGCAGGGGTGCTGGCAGACATGGTCAACACCAAGAGGGACACAGTGGCAGACCAACTGGCCCCTGACACTAGCCTGAATGATGAACAGCCCTCCACCTCTGCCGGCGCTAGTGGACAGGAGGTCCCGCCACAGGACCAATAGGCCACCAGCACCCCACCCCCTGCAGAAGGAGAACCACCACGTAAACGGTCCCTGAGATCCAGGAACAAGACAGAGAACATAGCCAAGACCCCCGCCAGGAAAAAAGACTCTCCTGATTGTCATCCTTCTGTCCCACTATGTTACCCTGTCCACCTTGAACTGCCATTACTCCACTTCCTATGTCCCCTTGGACAACGCACCTGTGATACCAATAGACTGGACTCCACCATGGACATTCCTTCACCATCACCCTAGCCCATTGCACAGCCCCCTCTACTTATTAGCACAGAAATAAACACCCTTGAATCACAAATCAATCTGGAGTCATTCTGTACTTTCACAAATGTGTAATTGCAACCTATCTGAAAAATAGCAATGTCAATGTTCATTTTCACATACTTATGTTAGACAGTTTTTGGGCAGCAGTAGACATAGCAGAAGGCAGAAAGTGCTACACAGATCTGTCAAATGGAAAGCCAAAGTGAACTGTTAGGGTCCATACACAGAGGTAAAAAGGCAGAATCATGCAATGTCCTACAGTAGTATGATGTGAGCGGAGCAGTGACAGTCTCTTACCTGTGTCTCACTGGAAGTATTGCATGATGATGTTTTTTTGATTGTCTATATCTTCTTCTTCTGCCTCCTCTTCTTCACTGTCCACAGGCTCCACAGCTGCCACAAGACCAACATCAGGCCCATCCTCCTGCAGAAAAGGCAATTGGCGTTGCAAAGCCAGGCTGTGCAACATACAGCATGCCACGATTATCTGGCACACCTTCTTCGATGAGTAGTATAGGGAGCCACCTGTCAGATGAAGGCACCGGAACCTGGCCTTCAGGAGGCCGAAAGTACGCTCAATTATCTTCCTAGTTCGCCCATGTGCCTCAATGTAGCGTTCCTCTGTCCTTGTCCTGGGATTACTCACTTGGGTCAGTAGCCATGACAGGTTGGGGTAACCAGAGTCACCTGCAAATATCGAAGGACAACTGTGAGACATACACCAACCCTTAGGGACTCTACCATACCCAGACACCTATGTAAACTGTGTTGGGACCTTGGGCTAACCTATTAGTTACACACGGTGCTTCTGGAGTTGCCCCATCACATAAGGGATGCTGCTATTCCTCAAAATGTAAGCATCATGCACAGAGCCAGAATACTTGGCATTCACATGGGAGATGTGCTGGTCTGCCAAACACACCATCTTACATTCATAGAATGGTAGCTTTTCCGGTTTCTGTACACCTGTTCATTCCTGCGGGAGGAGACAAATGCCACATGTGTGCCATCAATTGCCTTAATGATGTTGGGGATATATCCCAGGGCATAAAATTCACCTTTCACTGTGGGCAAATCTTCCTCCTGGGGGAAAACGATGTAGCTGCGCATGTATTTCAGCAGGGCAGTCAACACTCTGGACAACACGTTAGAGAACATTGGCTGTGACATCCCTGATGCCATGGCCACTGTTGTTTGAAAGGACCGACTGGCCAGGAAATGGAGTACTGACAGGACCTGCACTAGAGGGGGGATTCCTGTGGGATGGGGGATAGTTGACATCAGGTCTGGCTCCAATTGGGAATACAGTTCATGAATTGTGGCACGATCAAGTCTGTAGGTGATAATGATGTGTCTGTCTTCCATTGTTGACAGGTCCACCAGGGGTCTGTATACTGGAGGATGACATCTCATCATCTGCCCCAGCAGATGTGCCCTATGGAGGAGAAGGGTAAGCAGAGGGTCATATACCACATTTCTTGCACAAGGATGTTTTGAACAAATGTGATGTAATCGGTGTTTTGCGCTGTATGTCCATATTCTTGCTCAAAAGTGCTGTGATGCAGGTAGTTGCCCTGCCATGTGGCCCCCTGAAATGGCGGCTGCCTGACCTGTAAGTGGGGACAAGGGGAAATGAGGTAACAGCGCTAACGTTGTGCAGCTTCACGGTAGGCGGACAAAGACTGCGGCGCAATTCAGCATTGGTTATGATTGGGCCCTATGGGTACCTGGAGCCAATGACGATGTACGCCGGTGGTGACGGTACACACCATTGCGGATGTGACCTCATTTTCTATCTGTTCACTCACTTGATACCTGACCTTCAACAGGAGGCTACAATGGCTACATTGTCTGGGGAAAGGGTCCCTGCCGTCACTGCGGAGGAGTTGGAGAAACTGGTGGATGGGGTCCTCCCCCAGTACACGCAACTCTACTGTCCACCAGACCAACAGGTGAGTACATAGTGAGCATGATGGATGGGACATGACTGTATGGAGTGGTGTCAATGGAAGATAGAGGATGGGGGGTGGGCAGAGGCCAGCATGTGAGGATGGTCAGTGTATGTGTTTGTGGGCCAGGTTGGGAGGTTGTGGCCAATGAGTAAGAATAACCAGATGGGGGAGTAAAATCCATTCTCACTTTACATTTCCTCTAGGTCAGCGCCCACCAGAAGAATGGTATTTGGCGTGCCATCGCCAAGGAAGTGCGGACCCTAGAGGTCTACCATAGATGGAGCACCCACTGCCGCAAAAGATGGGAGGAACTGCGCCGCTGGAGCAAGAAGACGGGGGAGGCCCAGCTGGGGATGGCCTCCCAACGTGAAAGGGGTGCCCGTCCCACCATGACCCCCCTGATGTAACGGATCCTGCGGTGGCACATCCAGAGTTGGATGGGCGCTTGAAGGCATCGCAGCAGCCACAAGGGGGTGAGTACAGTCTAATGCAGCTGACTGTGTGCGCTTTATGAGGTTTCTGGGTGTGGGAAGTGGGCTGTGGGTTCCCCTAGGCCAGGGCAAATGTGCCAGGGTAGATCCATTGTTAGGCAGGCTCAGTGCCAATCCATCCCCAAAAGTGGAAGTGGCCCTCTACACCTAGTCAGGCTCCTGTGGGTTCAAGGTGTGCATCAAATGGGTCTAGGCACAGTCCCCCATGGGCATGTGATTTTTCCCCGGAACTGTTAGTGCATGGCCTAGTGCTGCTCCCTGTGTGTTATGTCTGTCAACGGTGGTGTTGTTGCAGGCATTGACCATGTGTCTCCTCTGTCTTTTCCCCCTTTTTGTTTTGTCACCCTGTCTTTGTGTGCATTAGTGTCATCTGGCGGAGGAGCAGTGGTACCGGAGCAGGAGGGAGCTGCAACCTACATGGCCCTGGAGGGTGAATGTACGGAGTCTGAAGGCACCAGTGGAACGGAGGGCGAGGGGAGCTCCACAACGGGGACAGGAGGAGACACAAGCGGAGCTCCCTTGCGGTGGCGGGGACCTCTGTGCCCACCGCATCAACAGGTACAGCTGCCACCCCCCTACCAGCACCCCCTTCCTGTGCCCACTCACCCAAGGAGGGTGGGAATCTCCTTCACCCCAGGCACCTCAGGCCCTGCTGTCCTCTATGAGGAGGCTATTGACCTCCTGAGATCCCTCACTGTTGGGCAATCTACCATTTTGAATGCCATCCAAGGTGTCGAGAGGCATTTGCAGCAAACAAATGCATACCTGGAGGGCATTCATTCTGGCGTGGCAGCCCAACAGAGAGCATTTCGGGCTCTGGCCTCAGCACTGATGGCAGCCATTGTCCCTGTGTCCAGCCTCCCCACTCCAACTTCCACTACCCAGATCCAATCCCCTCTACCTCAGCCTATCCCAAGCACACCATCAGACCGGCATGCACACTCATCAACACACAAGAGTGGACATGGCAAACATAAGCACCACACATCCCACAGGCACTCACACAAGCACCATCCCCATGCAGACACACCAACATCCACTGCCTCCACTGTGTCCCCCTCCTCCACGTTCTTCTCCTCCCTCCCAGTCTCGTCTCCACTCACACCTGCATGCACTACATCCTCAGCCACTACCTCCATCACCAGCACGCCCATCACCACACACCGCTCATGTGCAATCACCACCCCCACTACCATGCAAACGTCCCCTCTGTCCTCTCCCAGTGTGTCTGTGAGCCCTCCTCCCAAGGTCCCCAAGTACCGGCACACACCCACTCAACAGTTATTCACCTCACAACAGCCTCCAGCCCATGCACCCTCACCCAAACTCAGCAGATGTACACCTCCTACAACCACTACCTCTTCCTCCACTCCCAAACCCCCTCCATCTTCCCGTCCCAGTGTGTCTAAAAAACTTTTCCTGGCTACCATTGACCTCTTCCCTACACCTCTCCCCCATCCTTCCTCTAGGGCCAGGATGTCCAGATCCCAGCTCAGCACCTCAGCCACGAAATCCTCGAGCACTGTGGTCCCTGCAAGTCCAGTAACATCACGGGCCACACCCATCAGGGCTGCCAGTGTGCCACCTAGTGAGGCCAAGGATCACCCTATTCCGCCACCTACCAAGGTGAAGGGGACAACATGCCATAGGGAAAAGCCGCACCAACTGCCCAGCTAGGCCTTCTCCAAGACAATAGAGGACAGTGCCAAGGTCCTAGCAGCGACTTCCAGATTGGGGAAGGGACACAAGACTAAAGGGAAGGCAGCTCAGGGCACGGAGCCTCCGGGTGAGGTATTGGTGACACCCCTTCTGCAAGACAGAACAGCAACCTGTACGGTGGTGGCCACCAGCACCGCCACCTGCACGCCCAACTGCACCACCACCTGCACGCCCACCTCCACATCTACTGCCACTGCTACAGTCCCCAGCATCATCCCCAGTGGGCAGTTGTCAGAGGCTGCAGGAGACGTCCTGGTGTCTCCCTCCACAGGTGCTGACACATGCACCACCACCACCAGCATCTCCACCGCTGACACCGCCGCAACCACCACCACCTGCCCCGTGATGTGCTCAGACAGTGCCACCACAGCCGTCATGACTATCATCCCCAGTGGGCAGTCGTCTGAGGCTGCAGGAGACGTCCTGGACCCTGCACAGAGTACATGAGGCACCACAACAAGCACTGGCAGTACCAGCAGTTGGCAGGCTATGTCACCACAGGGTGGAGTGTGTCTCTGCCTCCATGGAGTATCATGCTACCTGTTCGCAGAATATCTTGTGGCTCTGACACGCAGGTGCTGGAATGGGAACTGCCACACACCATGTGCAGCACTCTGCGCACAAAGCCCCCTCCAGACCCAGTGGAGCGATACATCCACTACCCCAGTACGTGGCAGGATGAAGCACTCTGGGCACTAAGCCCTCTCCAGAACCAGTGGGGAAATACATCCACTACCCCAGTCCTTGGCAGGATGAAGCACTCTGGGCACCAAGCCCCCTCCAGAACCAGTGGAGAGATACATGCACTGGAGAGACTTGGCCTTGCACTCCCCATGACCAATCAGTGGGCAAACTACTCACTTGAGAGACTTGTGAGACTGTGGCTTTGTACTTCCTAGGAGCAAGCAGTGGGCAAACCACCCACTTGAGAGACTTGTGAGACTGTGGCTTTGCACTCCCTAGGAGCAAGCAGTGGGCAAACCACCCACTTGAGAGACTTGTGAGACTGTGGCTTTGCACTCCCTAGGAGCAAGCAGTGGGCAAACCACCCACTTGAGAGACTGTGGCCTTGCACTGACCCAGTTGAGAGACTTGTGAGACTGTGGCTTTGCACTCCCCAGAAGCAAATAGTGGGCATAGAGCCCCCTCGTAGAGCAGTGGCGTCGTCCCATCATCCGGCTGAGTTGCCTCCCCTCCCCTTCCCCCTGAGGTGCCTGTGTTTTTTTCGACCTGATGCCCCTGCATTGTTCTCTCAGTTTTGAGGCAGGTATCATGTGTGGGCTTCGCCCATGCATTTTGGGACCTCTGGTCCACGGACAATGAATGGAACACTATCCGGACCTGTGTAGTTGCTGCACATATTTGTATATAATGATCCGTTACAGACCTGTTTCCCTATCTGTATTTTCGATGATTACACTTGTTAAACTCATTTCATTTTGTCCTTGCGTTCTTCCAGAGGGTTACGGGGTGTATATGTAATGTTGCTGCATGTATTTGTGTGTATGGTGTTGGGGGTGAAGGTGGGGGTGGGAGTGTTGCGTGTGTGTGTCACTCTCATTTTCCTCCCCTGTGTACTAGGTGCAGTACTCATCGTGATCGTCGCCACTGTCTTTGATGATCCTGGTAGAAGAGGAGGTAAACCAACATTGGTAGCACCTGTAACTCGGGCTCCATGGTGTCCTGGTTCCTCGTTGGGTGTCGAGAGGTGAGTGGTTTCCCTTCTGTGTACTGTTTCTGCCGTGCTTTTGATGGAACACACAGAAGCAACAGCAGAGCAGCAAAAGGGAGACATGGAGGTACTTCTCATCCAGCGTGCACACAGACGCAGAGCCCAGCAACAACAACAGAAGCTACCACATCACCAGCAGGGAACCCAAAGGCAGCGCAGAAGGTACCGCCCCGGTAAAGCTGGCAGATTGGTGCCTTGTAATAAAGTGGTACATTGTCTCCCGCCTGGCTGTTGGCGGTTACTGTCACGGTGTTTGTTTCTACCGCCGTGGCTGTCGGAGTGTTAAAGTGGCTGTCTGTGTTGGTGGTTTCCACCATTTTCGTGATTCCCTTTTTTTTACCTCCGGCCTGTTGGAGGTATTACCGCCACTTTAACACTGACCGCCAGGGTTGTAATGAGGGCCACAGTGAGCAAAGCTTACCGGATCAATTTCAACCATCCAAAATTCGCCTCCCCGCTCAAACTCAGACTGGAATTTGGCCTATTGGACCAGTCCTTGGCAAGACGTGGTACATATATAACCTTCTGGAGTAAAGACAGAGGAGCCACCTAAGATTCCCTTAACCACCATCTATGGCAGGAGCTCAAAAGCAAGAATACCTCACCATCCAGAGTTTATCTAGAGGATTCACTTAGGAAGACATATCACCGACCTATGGAGGACTCCAACTTCTCATAGCGCCTTCAAATAAGCTGTTAGGAGATCAATTAGGCTTCAATCCTTGTTGGAGGATAAAGCAGCCTTTCCAAGGAGGTCCCATGCTTGGATGACTTTGAACACCATATGACTCTGGCCCCACTAGCATATCTTGATCAATGCTTCCTAAGACACACTAAAGAGCAATTCTTAAGGCATTGATTGGGGCTTCTACTATGCAATCTAAATGCAGCCCCTTGGCTGAAAAATTCAACAAATACTATCTGTTACTTGTGTGGTGCGGGCACTGAAGATCTACTACATGTGCGCTGCTCATGTGAAAATCCTGCGCCTGAAAGGAAAGCTCTATTAAATCAAGTTTAATGAAAGAGGCCTAAGAACAAGGAGCTGTGCTGGTGAGTTTCGTACCAGGCGACCTGCAACTAAATTGCCGCCTAGTCAAGTTCCTATTGATGGTAATGAAAAAACAGCAGGGGGCACCATGATAACGCAGTGAGGCAACCTCCTTTGTGCACCATTTCTCTCCAACCTTTATCATCCTCCTAATGGCACAAAATGCTTGCCACAATGTCAAACAGAACCCTCAGTCAACATACATGCCTAAATCAACCAAGCAGCAAAAGATAACATGTCCTATGACTATTAGATCCTGAAGAGACTCCCTGCGTAAAAAAAAAACCAAAAGAGTGAACAATTGCGACTATGGTTTTTAATGTAATGTTTTTAAATAACTATGCAAATAAAGTATCTATCTATCTATCTATCTATGATGCTCATGTGAAGACTTTCATTTTTATTGCACATGATTAATGTATGTTGGATTGAGTATGCCTAATGAACCCTACAATTCTGACTTTTTTCTAATATAATCAATATAAGTAATTCCCTTTGAACATCAGAATGTGTACGCTTGTTTGAACATGTCTTCAGATTAACTTTATGACACAAATTTATTTTATTTTATTTTTTGTCTAAATAATTTCATAAATGATCCTCTTGTTAGAAATGTACATTATTTGTTATTGATACCTTAGCTCATGAGGGGTTATTGGGTTGCTTATCCTTGTAGTACTGTCCTCAGTCTGGCAAGGAAAGACACACACACTCTCAGATGACATCTACACTCACACTTTAAATGGGAGATAAAATCAAGACTTATTTCAGAAGTAACTAAAGGGCATATATATACTCCGTCTGCGCCAAATGTGCGTCAAAATTTTTGACGCACATTCGGCGCAGAACTTGCCCCATATTTAAACTGACGCCCGAGCCCGCGGACGCCAAAATCCCACTGTGTGCGTCATTTTCTGAATGCAGGAAACTGCCTTGCATTAATCATATGCAAGGTAGGCGTTCCCGTCCAAAAAATGACTTAAATGGCCGTGTGTCATATTTATGCTTACGGGCAAAAATCCTGCACGGCCGGGAGGCGGAGTAGGAAAATTATGCACAGCCTGATTTGCATCAAAATTTAACGCGTGGGTCAGGGCAGGCATTAAAATGGGGCAAACACACCTGTATTTAATCAGAACACACAGAAGCAACAGCAGAGCAGCAAAAGGGAGACATGGAGGTACTTCTCATCCAGCGTGCACACAGACGCAGAGCCCAGCAACAACAACAGAAGCTACCACATCACCAGCAGGGAACCCAAAGGCAGCGCAGAAGGCAGGAGAGGATATTCCGCACCAGAACAACCCTTCAGGGCCTCAGGGAACATGACATCATCCAGAGGTACAGGTTGAATTGGCAGGCCATTCAGCATCTGCTGCGCAACATAGAGCCACAGTTGGAACCCACCTTGCTGACACCCCGCACCATCCCAACAGAAACCAAGCTGCTAGCTGTACTTCACATGTTGGCAAGTGGCTCCTTTCAAAGCACTTGCACCCTGGTTGCCGAGATATCACAGCCATCATTCTCTGCCTTCTTGCCCAAAGTACTGGATGCCATCATTGGACTCACACCCCGCCACATCTGCTTCCCAAACACACAGCAGAAGCAGCAGGAGACAAAAAAGGGGTTTTATCTCATTAATGGATTCCCACACGTCCTTGGTGCCATCGACTGCACACATGTACGCCTTGTGCCACCTGCTGCAACTGAACATCTATACCTCAACAGGAAGCACACACACTCCATCAATGTGCAGGTCATTGTCGATCACCAAGGATTGTTCACCAATATCGTGGCAAAGTATCCTGGGAGTGTCCATGACTCATTCATCTTCCGTCACTCTACCATCAATCAACACTTCCAGGATGGACGATATGGCAATGGACTACTTGTTGGTAAGTACAGAAACCTACTTATATACACACTGCACAGCAACCCTCTAGGACACACAACACATACACCACAACAGCAACATGTGGACAGGAACACACTGAGGTTGTGACATCGCTAGCCATCTTTGATAGGTCTGCAGTGAACCTGTCACACATCTGAAATTAGTGTACAGTCAAATGTTAAGATGTCAATGATCCCAACGTATGGAGAGGTTTGGCTAATTGTCACCTTGCAAAATGTAAGCGTCTCACTGATGTTTAAATTAATCCATTGCATATGTCTAAAGGTTTCAGATGTCCAGGGTACATAGATGCTAACGTGTTACCACCATTGTCAATTTGAATCTGTATATGGAACTATCATCTCACCCCCAGTGAAGTATCAGGGACACCTGTATCACAAGTCACAATGCTAGGGAGTGCACAAGCACACTGTACTGCAAATACCCAAACATACTGCTGACAACCGTCAGCAGGCAAACACCCGTCCAGCCAAGGAAACAATCCAATGCAGATGGTACATCCTAGAAACCTAGGAAGCAACACAATAACACAAAAGAGTCACAGACAACACAAGAAAACTACTGCCATGCAAGGTGATATTAATGGGGCAAGCTACATCAACATGATCCCAATCATTTTCTTTTTCAGCTGATCAGTGGTATGGGATCCAGCCATAGATTATGACACCATTTGGCAACCCAAGCACTGCAGCAGAGCGTGCCTACAATGAGGCACATAGGAGGACACGCACCATAGTGGAGAGGACCTTCGGCATCCTCAAGTCGAGATTCAGGTGCCTCGACATCACTGGTGGCAGCCTTCTATTTTCACCAGAAATGGTCTGTAAGATCATTTTACCATGTGCCATCCTGCACAACATTTGTATACGAAGGAACATTCCCCTATTAGAACCAGAGCCACAAATGCCTGAAGAGGAGGAAGAGGAGGATGCTGGCCTGCAACATGAGGGGGAACAACAAAACACAGCTGCTGGATTGCGTAGGTGCCAACATATTGTGAACAATTTCTTTTAAAACAACTCACCATCACCACTGTAACAACATAAGTAAATAAACACCGATAATAATCACCATATCATGGTCTGGGTAATAATTTTTGCTCACCTTTATCTCTAACTATCAGAATAACAGTGTAGCCTCATGGAGCAATGCTGATATACCGATCAGGACACAGAACATTCCAAAGCAATTGTGATGCGTATTACATAACAGTCACATACACACACACTGTAAAAGACATATATCCTGTACATTTCACCTTTGAAGGGCAATACCAGAGGACCACACCTATTGCACACATACATGTTGGCAACATGATTCATCGCAGCATATGGCATACAACTAAGACATCATCAGTCTATAAGGGAAAAAAATGCCTCATACATGAGGCAGTGGATGTGCTATTGCATTGGTAACAGGAATGTATGACCAGACCCTTGATAGCAGTAAGTCATACAGCACCTATCTTTGCAAGGACTATCTGTGACTAGAGTTCCATATAAGCAGAACATAGACAGAACAAGTGCCACACCTATGACAAGCATTGCACACATGACATCCCATGTACATGTCAGCCCTTTTCCTAACTCCTGACACACCATGCTCCTGGTCTCACCCCACCTGTCTGAAGAGGTCCCTGGAATGGTAATATGTGTCCCCAGATATTCCCTCCTATCCACACACAGACTAACAATAGTAATCTAGTGTGCTACACCCTTTCCTATGGTATGCCATTGTCATAGTACATCTGACTGCATGGACGTCAGGTCAATTAATACACTGGCTTGTAGTTTCTAAGCCCTGCTATCACCTGTAGATTGCTTCCCACGTGAAAGGTACTGATGGCCATTTGAACTGGAATCTCATCTACAGGACTTGTGATAAACTGATGCAGCACACACCTGTGATCACCTCCATGCAGACCACCCATTTGAACATGCACTGCCCCTGCAGATGCTTGGAACAGCATAGAAGTTGCCATTTTGTCAAATACACTGTTATGCATTGCTGGAAATTAAGCCGTGTAACACAGACCTTGGGTTTATGTGTCACCTTCCAAAACACAGGACAAACACAGTTTCCCATGTCAACTGTCTTGTTCTTCCTCCGACCAGTGTAAGTCAGACCACTTAGTACGTCACTTGTGAAATTGCTGGATCCTGATTGACCCTGCATCCTGTCAGCCTGACTGGCACCTGTCTGTGTGTTACCCTAAAGGTTCCTTGTGGCTACATATGTACCACACTTGCTTTACCAAACCTCACATTCCTCAGGGGGTATTTTGTCACGTGCTTCCTCAATTCATACCCAAATACATTGTACAGCATCATCTGCTTTTTAATTGTACCATAATTGTAAAATTGTCTTGGAATACCAAAATCATGGCCTATCCCTGTTCTGGGTCTCATGTATTTATGAACGACAAAGTGTGACAGTGTACCAGGGCCGCATGCAGGGATTCGGTATGGTGCCTCCAGCAGAACGAGCATCCTCTGATAATGTGCATGAAAAGTCCACACATGTTAGGACCCTGACAGTTCACACGCTGAATCAGATTGCTCACAACATATTGATGGCCTGTGTGTGCTGAATAGCTGCAAGATTAATCAACACAGATGCTATGAATTTCCCAGATGCAGTGGGAACTTTACAGGCCAACCTGTGTACAAATGTTGTAATGACACCTGCCGGAACATGACTACTGAGATATGATCTCACTCAACACACAAAGGTTGCCCTGTTGACAGTCTCATAACACGTCTGCAGTGACAGGGTGGGACCATCTCCATGTAGGTTCTCATGTCCTCATCGACTTTACTTCCATTGATCTCCGAAGGATACTCAGTAGATACAGGAATGGCCGCCACTGACTCATGATGAGACCTGGACGTAACTGTGACAACATAGACCCCTACAAATATACAGGATCAACATTGGAACACACACATGAACCCGACACCTCTGTGTAATTTATCACTGGAAATATGTGGCCACGTACTGCCTCGTCTGCTGGTCCACCACTGCCACAGGAGAGTTGTGGCTCCGTCATATGACCACAACTGTGGGGTGATATTACAGTTGTGGGTCACCTTTGGCTGTCTGTGCCAATAACATGGTACCCACTTAGTCTGTACATGTCCCTGACTCATGGTGGGTTCACCAACAAGTGCCTAGGAAGCAGTTTCCAAATTTCCAGGACATGGGATGGGCACATTTTGGACCATTGACATGAACATGTGTCTGCCCTCTATTAGGTGCATGCTTTGTCATTTGTGGTGTCTATGTTACCCAAAATCTTGGAGTTGCACACAACAGATGTTGCTACATGTATGACTAACACATGTCCTCTCTCATTTCCACACTGACTTGCACCTAAGGTTTGGACACATTGACTTCACATTCATTCAAGCATATTTTCAATAATGCATCTTGTGATGCACACACACTGGGTCAACAACTACATTAGTAGCCAATGCACACACATTGAGCCATAGGCATTGAGGTATTGAACTTATGTGAGTCACCTTGCTATCCTCTCCTGACGCCAAACATGCCCAATTTGTGCAATACATATATGTAGGACACACATATGGCCATCTAGTGCGTCAGCCAAGAGTGAAAATCCTATTAAGGAAGTAGCGGATCATGGTCCGCAGCAGTATGATATCTCACATGTGCCCATACACCGTCAAGACGAAAGTGGGTGCAATCAGCCTAACTCAGTTGTGTCACAAATGTTACATAACATTAAAATGGCAAAATGACCCAAACCCAGTTAATGCCCTGAAATTTTGACGCACACGCATCAAAAAAATGATGCACAAGCATCAAAAAATGACACTTATGCACAAAAAACGACACATAATGCCCTGAAAACACCTTTGACTTTTCCACGCTGTACCTCAGAAAATTGGCTAAGTGTTAGCCTATTTCCAAATATCTGGATGCAGGCTCATTTTAACTCCTGTGCATCGAAAAAAATGGCGCCTAGACTGTATGCGTCAAAATGTTTTGAGGCATAATGATAAAAATGCCGCCCATTTTCTGCAGGAAGTGATGTAATAGGATATCCTGTTTACAAATTATGTACAGTGGGTGTACTTTCACTTTCACTTTGCAGTCTGATTCTTCTAGACTGTGTGGCTGTGTTCAGAGTTTTGTCTAGTCAAATTGTGCTTTTGTCTCCTGTGTGGTCCATTACTTGTCAGTTTGTGAATAAAATATTGTTGTTGTATGCTGTCTGAGTGTTTATTGTGTACTATTGTCCAGTATTGTATTGTCTTTGTTGTTTTTGGGAGTCTGTTGTGGGTAGTGATAGTTTGGGGATAGTTGGGCTCTTTTAGTTGTTTAGTTTACGTTTTTCTTATTCTACTTGACCCCTATTCTCCTTTGTTCTCCTTTATCCCCTATTCCCTTTTTGTGTGCTAAGATGTTGGGTAGGCCACGTCTTGGCAAGATGGGAGAGGAGGAGCTTGGGGGTTTCATATGGCTGGTGTGCCATTTCCTCCCCCTTATGATTGAGGCAGGTGGGTGGGTGATGCAGGGGTATCACACTGAGGCACGGAGGATCCCGCTGGGAAAGGTTCTGCATCACTTGCAACATGTGAATTGGAGCCAGAGGAATGATCACCAGCTGAAGCACCGCTGGGCTGACCTCATCTCCAGGGAGCAAGATCTGCTGGACCACCTGGGAATGGTGAATTGTGGCCCTGCTGGTGAGTAAAAATCATGTAAATGTGACGATTAAATGCTCTGTAGTGACATCAGATAATTTGTACAATATCTGCCGGCTATGTTGTTGAGTCTGTGGAATGCTTTGGAAACATACAGGGTCATTGATGGACTATGTTAAGGACCACAATTGTTAGCTGTCAGGAAGCAAGTGCTCTGCAAACTTACTGAATACTTTTGTTTAATGTAAGTTGGTGCCGCCTTTGTCAAACAGCAACACAGATCAGGAGCCAATTATGTATACATAGGTCACATTTGCCTGTGAGGTATAGATTTTCAAAATCATTACCGACCTTTGTTGATGCAACAGCTAGACTGACTTTCGAAACACTACATGATGCAGAAAATGAGTGCAGGCTTCACATCAATTGATGATAGCAATGTGTCCCAAACATATGTCTCATGTGTGTCTGGTGAGTGTGTAAGAAAAACGATCACAAAAGTTCTATAAATGTTAGGGATTATTGTGGTCCTTCATCATTTCGGATACATGTCAGATCTAGATTTGGAGACATAGGGAAAAAGTGCAAGGTGCCCTCAGCTAACATCTTACACTGGTATTTGGTGTTTGTTGTTCCACCTTTCGTTTAGGGATGGCTGGCCAAAGGTATGCACATGGGTTCATATCTCTATGGGTGGTGCAACTCATCATAGCTGGGCTATATCAAATGAAGAAACTGTAACAACATCAGGGCTTACAACTGTCCCTGCCCCTCTGTACATTGTACCTATGTGTCATAAATTTATCATGGCCACAATGGCTGGTTGAATGGTAATGCACTCCTCAAGGAAACTGACTTTGGATGTCTCTCTTGGATACACATGATGAGACAAATAGACTCCATTATTATGTCTGCTCACTAATGAAGGAGCATGTTTGCCACCACATGATAGTTAGGGCCACTGCATGTGTGCAGATGTGTGCAAATTTCACTGGAGACCCATGGTATGTACATGTTAGCCGTGCTATATCGGATGCAGTATCATCATGTCTGAGTGGATTTACTTACTTATGAAATCTTACACATAGTATTTGTCTTTGGAATTGTTGGTCACTGCACAGAATTTGAGCACATTTCTCCCTTCCATGCCTTACAGGTGGACCCGACAACTCCAGTAAGTGTTGATATGTCTGTTATGTGTTGTGTTTGCTGGTGATGTGTGATGGACTCCTGTGTGTTGAACAAATAGCAAGGTGTGATGGCCCATCATTTGTCTTGTTCCATGAGTGGGATTTCATTTTCTCACCATTTTAGAGTTGGCCAATGCTTATCCTATTGTCTTATTTAGGGATTCTAGGTCAGTCCTGTAGGCACCGCAATGTGAATGGGGATGAGTCATGTGGATAACACTTGTATCAGAAAGAGTCGCACTGGACCTAATCTGTGATTTAGTCACCCTGTCAGACCCACATTCTCCCAGAATGGGGCTGCAAAATGCTTACAAACAGACTTGTGCTTCCCTATTCACTAATGTACCGATTAAACTGTCGGTTGAACTTCCTAGCAGCATGTAGCTCCAAATGTAGTGCTACGAGTATGTGGCACTTGAGTGCAATGGCCTAGGTGTGCATGCAAATCATGGCCAGGGGTGTTCTTGCATCTCTGTGTTAGTTGTAAGTCATGGCTTACTGAAAGTATATGATGTGGACAAAGGTCTGCATTACCAGACATGTGTTTGAGGGTGGGGGGGTGGAGAAACAACTAACAATTTCAAACAACATGAACACCCAGGAAGCTTATGAAAGCAGGACATGTTTGGCTCGTCACATAGACCACAGGTAAGGTGTATCTACAAATAGGAGACAGCAAACCCTTGACCAGTCGTCTATGTGACGAGCCAAACATGTCCTGCTTTCATAAGCTTCCTGGGTGTTCATGTTGTTTGAAATTGTTAGTTGTTTCTCCACCCCCCCACCCTCAAACACAGGCATGGGTTTTTGAATAGTGTACCTAGGACTGATGATACAAGTTTGTTACACAGACATGGAAATCAGTAAATCTTTTGCCTGAACCTAGTATACACACTCAGGATTAGCACATGAGTACTATATCAGCAAGTCCATTTACAACTTGCAGATCATATGGCCCTAGATTTCCATCCCGTACAATGACATTTGTAGCCCTGGCATTGGCGGAAGATGTGCTGCATGATTGTTAGCTGACAACTGGCAGTACTCTGATGCCAAAACATGCCAGTTGTTACCCATCTTGTAGGGTTTGGATGTGCTATGTGTGATACGACCTTTGTAGGCTGGCCTGCCATGTACTTCCTCAAGGACATTCAATGATCTGTATGATGATATGAGCTGTTACAAGTACAGTAGATGTATTGTTTGATTTACTTCTTGTGCCATTTCACACAATGCAGTTCCTAATGTAACTTTTTTCATTTGTCTTCACAGCTGCTAATATGACATCCATCCAGGTGCGTAAATTCCAGATGCAGGCAATGCGGTACCAGCATATACTGCAGGTAGAGTCGGGGTACAGAAGAATGGCCCGCAGATACAGGAACTAACGGGCCTCTGGAGCCTGGAGGGCATTCCCACAGGGTGGTCCTTCTTTGCCCACCACAGCCACCACCAGCACCACCACCACTACCACCCAGATGGCACCACCAACAGCTGTGACCATTGTGGCAACAACATCAGGAAGTGCTCTAGGCCCTAGCACTGGACCACCTGCAAGGCAGCCCACTGACATTGACCCTTCACGGCCCCACACTTCCTCAGCTGGCACACAGACCACCCCAGCTGCAGCTATTGACCCTGCAGCTTTTGTGGACATGCAGCGTAAAATGAATAGTGTCCTCAGAAAAATGAGTCGCCTGCAGCAGGATGTTCGCCATATTAACCGGCGGGTGCAGTCCATTAAGCTGACCCTCCGGAGGGCCAACCTCTAGACATTTTGATGGACATGATTCCCTCTTCTCCCTCCTCTTTCCTTATTCTTATACTTTGTGGGTTTAGGGGGCTTAGTGTTAGGTTAGTATAGGCTGTTAGTTTAGTTAGTGTTAGTGGGTGGGAGGTGGGTGGTCCTGATTATTTCAAATGTTTCTTTTGGAGTGTGTGGGTTGGCTGTGTTGGGGTTCTTGTGTGTTTTGAAAAACATAAAAAAAAATAAAAAAATTATAAAATACAAAAATTACAAAAAATATATATATTTGTTTAGTATAGGATAGTATGTGTTTAGGTTAGTATCTATTGTCCTCCAGGTGTCCCGTCTCATAAAGGGGGCGGGGTTGATGTTTAGAACGTTTCGTTACATGTGATAAGTAAGTTTAGCTTAGGTTAGTTAGGGACAGTTGTGGGTAATGAGTAGTTAGGGTAGATTAGGGTAGGTAAGGCTTTTCCCTGAGCTTTCTGTTTTTACCGTTTAATAAATATGTAGTAAACCCTATAGAGTGTGTGTGAAATGCTTGTAGATCAGGGCCTTGGCATAAGTGTACATGATTTCGTTTGTATTACATTTGTGTCCTATGCTACCAACAAATCCCAACTGAGCTGTAACATTGGCAGCTACCCCAAAGCTACCTTGCAAAGATTTGAACATTCATTGCAACCACCAATCATAGTTACTATGGATCCCAACGTGTTTTTTTCAGTAAGTATGTTTTCAATGTCTACTGTGCTTCCAGATTTGGTATTGGGAACACTGTGTTATGTCTGACTGCAGTGTGATGTTCAAGGAAACCTTTATTAGCCGAGTGGTAGTAAGCACTCTTGTAGTATTGTGTTCATGACTCACATAGATCATTTGTGACACTGTTCAGCATGATTACTTATTTGGATGTACACTCAGACACCTTCATTCATGCAGTTTATTGACTGTTTGCTTAGATTTGTGGGCAATGTTATATGTGTTAGTGTTGCATGCTGGCAAAAGTTTGCTGCCACTATTTAATGGCTTAAATATCCCTTGAGGAAGTATTATTCTGTCCAACACAGCATTATGGTGTATGGTTTCTCTTTTCTTCGGATATTACCCTCAGGAAGGGCAGAGTATGGTGCAATCCAGGCCACTGTGCATAGTTAGCAGACTACATTATTTCAGGAAAGTTGTATTGACAAGCTATGTAATTTGACAGGAGGCAAAATTCAGTGATCTAGTGCACGGTTGATATGTCACATTACACAGAGACAAAGTGGTTGTGGAAGTGTGATTTACTGAAAAGTGCTGTAGTGCTATATGTACATTGTCCATGATTGTGAGTCCATTACAGTGACATCTTCCATTGTGATCCTATACAAGTGCTAAAGTAAAATGCATTTGACATGCTGGGGTGATGTGTCAGACAATGCAGAGGGACAGGATTTGCCAATGAGTAAGTGAGAGACAATCACTGGGCAGACTGACAAGATATACAGTGGTTTGCAGAACAGTCATTGAGTACAGTTGTTGCAAGACTGGCATTTTACAAAGCGCTGGACCTTGGTAATAGGTGGCCATGTGGCAGGGACTAGTGCTTCCGTGTACTTTTACGTGTGAAGGTGATCTGTTCCATGTCTTCTTCTGATGTGTGTGTTTCCTCCTCTGTCCTTGGTGGTGGTGGTTGTGAAGGGGCAACACACACCTCAGTGTTAGAAGATGTGGAGTCAGACATCCTGGTCGCTGCTACCTGTGAAGGTCTTAAGGGCTGTACTGCTGCAAGGAGGATCTGCTGGTTGTTGAGCATAGCAGCCACATCACGATGGTAGGCAGCCAGGTCAGCCCTGAGGGATTCAATGTTGCATTCGTGCACGCGTTGACAGGATTGCTGTTGTAGGTGTTGGGTCAATTGTATTACAGCTGTGCTGATTTCCTTCAACCTTTTTTCAAGTTCCTGCAAGATGGTTGTTCGCCCTTGCATGGCTGCTGTCTGTTCTTCAGTTGACATCATGCACGAACGCACCCCCTCTAGGCTGGCTGCCATAGCTTGCATCCCCACCTGCACCTCCTTGGCCAGTTCCTGCTGTACTCCGACTACAGTTCTCTCAAAGCTGGTGCCTGTGTCATCTGTGCCTCTGTGTTGGCTGCTTGTTCTGTACTCCTCCTTGTGACAGAAGGTGGGGTCTGGAGGGTTCCAAGGACATCTTGGAGGGTCTGGTGGCTGATGTTTGTCAGCTCATCATCCATGCCATCAGGGTAGTCCTGAACAGGCATATACGCAGGAGATCCATCGTCCTCTGCAATGAAATAGGGTACAATTAGTGTATCTGTGTTGTGGCATTGGTGATGTGACATGCCTGCCTTGTGATGATTTCACATTGTGATCTTGTTTCCTGTTCATTGCTCCAGTCTTTCAGATGGGCATTCTCCCAGGCCTATGCCCCACCTGCACATCACATGTATTGTGGTAAGTTATTAGACCTGTCGGCATCAACTCCTCTAGGTGTTGGTTTAGGCCAAATAGTGATTTGCCACCTTCTTGTCCTATTCAACCCTCCATCTACATCCATTCTCATGGTGAGACCTTTCACTGGCTGTGGGTGCTCTGATGGCACTAGCAGCACACTTAACAATCTGGACCTGCCCCAGTCTCTGATCTTTCACATCCACTTATATGTAGTTGAAATGTAGTGTATCCTATGCATAGCATTGTTATGGCACAATATGGATGTTAGCATTGGTAATGTGTACAGCTGATGTTGGAGAATGTGCGGAGATTGGATTGCCCTGATAGTCGTAGCAGTGTCCTATTTCCTCCTCTGACTGTGCAGGTGTAATTCAGTAACCAGTTACATGTGTCCTCCCCCTCAATGATTTTGCCTGAGCAGTATGACATTTGTGATGTTGCATTGGGACCCAGCCACAGGATGGACCCTGGCATATGCTGCATGGGTGTGACCTTAGTGCTGTGTAGCTCCTACTGTTGATGACACTGGCTGATGTTTGCAGGAACTATGGGCATTAACAAATTGACAGGACTGGAACATTTGTCTTGTTTCAGGGGATTGTTAAAGTTGTCATCCTCAACCCACTAATTTAGGTTTGTATGATCCATGGTGACGTTACTGCCATTGGCTACTTGACCAGCACACACAGCGGAGGTGGTAGTGGCAACTGTTGTCACTGTTACATTCCAGTTGTCGGTATGGCTAGAGGTTGTTAATTGGGCCCTGGTTAATGTAGGGGGTATAGTGGCTGACGTGACGGGATGTCAGTTTGACGTTGTGCCCTTCCCTCCTGGCGTGGCTTTACCTTTGCTCCATCGTTGACATGGCAGCATACCCGCATGGAACTGTTGTTGGTGTTGTGTTATGGTGTGCCTCAGCTTCTCTCTGTACAGTCTATGCCCCCATGCCATATCCCTTTACCCATGCCACTCCATGTATATGATGACTTCCATGCATTTTGTGGTCAGTATCCCCCCCCGGTTGTAGTTGACATTAGTGCATTTTAATTCCCTATACGACTTACCCTGCATGTGTGTTGTCTCCTGGTAGTCTGCGCTGTCCTGTCCTTGAATCCCTGTGACGATCTCCTCAGGGATGACGGCTGCGACCATCTCCTCCATGTGGTCCAGGGCCTCCTGGTGTGCTGGACTCCCACCTCCAGTCTGCAGTGCTGCCTTCCTGTTCCTGCCCATCTTTTCCTTGGTCCTGCGCTTGCAGTCATGCCAGCGTTTCTAGCACTCGATGTTCTGCGTACTTCTGCCACACTGTTAATCTTGTCAACAATTTGTTGCCATATTGCCTCTCTCCTACTGATTGGCAACTTTGAGGTGAGAAACAGTTGGTGCTGGTGTTCCGTCACCTCTTTAACCAGAATTTCCTGCTCCTCTGCACTGAAGCAACACTTTCTTTTCTTCTTCAAACTGTCCTGGGTCTTGTGTGGGTCTTCCTAGCTGGTTCCTGGTCTGCTGTCATCTTCCTTGGGTCTGTACAGGTATCTGGGATCCATTTTGTCTCTCCTCTGCTAAAATGGCTATGTTTGCGGGGAATTTTGACGCTATTGCGTCAAAAAATGCCGCATATCCAGTTTGCAGTGTCGTAAATTGACCCACAGTCATTTCTGCTGCGTTAATGTTGTTTTGCTTTACAACTTGATGCTGCGGTGTGTGTAAAAAAAAAAAGACTTACACCAGTGGTTTGCGCCGCCAGGCGTCAAAGTATAAATTTGACGCCCGCACGGCGCACCGAAATGGCACTATCCGGCGGTAAGATTTTTGATGCAAAACTGCACCTGCGCAGTTTTGCGTCAAAAAGTATAAATATGGCCCTAAATGTAAGATTGCTAAACTGCATTCAGCAGTGGCGGGAGAAATTGTAGTGATTGTAAACTCCATTGCCCCAGGAAAAAATCATGGGAGACAAGCAAGCTGCCGGAGATGGCTTTACCTGCGAGAATATAACTGAAGATCAAAAAAGAGGTGACAATGGCCTTACTAATTTTCATTTAACAGCTAACTCAGAGGTAATAACAGTGGCAATGAGAGCTGCAAAGGAGAAGTCTAAAACTCTCTGATTTTCAGGACTAACACAATACAGTTAAGACAAGAGTTGTAGACTGAGACTTATCTAAATATTTCTATCAAGTCAATAAATACAACCACACGCAGCTATCAAAGTGCACATTAAGAGTAATACAAAAACAAGCACTTAAACAAAATGACTCACACGAAAAATATTTCTGTCTTACAGTGTAGACATAGACTCCCAATAGAATCTAGATAAAAACTCCCTCCCAAACTTTACAATTTCCAACCAAGTTCAATGGCAATTACTGACCCCTCATAAAATATATGCGAGTGATTCTCCAGGAAGAACAATTTATGGAAGAAGCTATTTTTTTTTCTTTCTACCTCTTGTAGACCGGTCACCTTCATTTTAATGGATGCCGAGAAGGCTTCTGATATCATGAGTTGGGAGAGGTTAATAGACTCTCTTTATGCTAAATCCTCAGTTTATCTGGTACTAAGTAATTAACCTATGAGCATATATTAGGTGGAGAACTTGGCAGGGGTGTTCCATGTCACCAATATGTTTTGTACGAATAATTGAACCTCAGCAAATTTGCTCTGATAAAATGCAAGGATAGAACCTGTCCTGACAGGTGCACCTTGATTAAAAATTGCATCGATTTTATTATTGCAGGCCCAAAAATCAAAGGTTCAGATGACCCTAGATTTAATCTCAGAATGTACTAGTTTAGGGTAAGAGTATTAAGCAAACACAACGAAGATTTATGTAGTACTGTTTAGTATACAAGTGGAAGCACTCATCCACTCACTCCATCCAGAACTATTCAGAACCTTATGACCTCAATTATGCTCCACTCGTAAAAAAACATATTGTTTACTAGAGAGAGGGAAACTGTTCCCAATTGAATTAGTTGATAGGATATAAATTATAAAACACTATGGCCCTCATTATGAAATTGGCAGTAAGTACCGCCGACCACATGCTGACTGCCACCAACATACCGCCACAGCAGCGGATTACTGCTACCCATATTATGAAACACACATAGCAATCCATCACTATACAGCCACACACACAAGTCTGCCAGCCCAAAAGTCAATGATAAACTGGTGGTATCAAAACCCACACGTTACGCCAACAGAACAACGGTATAGGAAGTTGGCTCTGTATATACTATTTCAAAGTAAGAAATAGTGTGTGCAGAGTCCAAGGGTTCCCCTTAGAGGTAAGATAGTGGCAAAAATAGATAATTCTAATGCTCTATTTTGTGGTAGTGTGGTCGAGCAGTAGGCTTATCAGAGGGTAGTGTTAAGCATTTGTTGTACACACACCGGCAATAAATGAGGAAAACACACTCAAAGACTTACTCCAGGCCAATAGGTTTTCATGTAGAAAAATATATTTTGTTAGTTTATTATAAGAACCACAGGTTCAAGATATACAAGTAATACTTTGAATGAAAGGTATTTCACTTAAGTACTTTAGGAACTTTGAATAATCACAATAACATGTACAGTTTTGGCAAAAATGGCAATAAGCTATTTTAAAAATGGACACAGTGCAAAATCAACAGTTCCTGTGGGAGGTAAGTAAATGTTAAGTTCACAGGTAAGTAAAACACTTACAAGTCTCAAAGTTGGGTCCGAGTAGCCCACTGTTGGGGGTTCAAGGCAACCCCAAAGTTACCATACCAGCAGCTCGGGCCGGTCAGGTGCAGAGGTCAAAGAGGTGCCCAAAACACATAGGCTTCAATGGAGAACAGGGGTGCCCCGGTTCCAGTCTGCCAGCAGGTAAGTACCTGCGTCCTCGGGGGGCAGACCAGGGAGGTTTTATAGGGCACCAGAGGGGGGGACACAAGCAGGCACAGAAAGTACACCCTCAGCAGCCCAGGGGCTGCAAACAGGTGTCGGGTTTTAGATAGGAAGTAATGGGGAGACCCCGGGGTCTCTTCAATGATGCAGGCAGGCACAGGGGGAGCTCCTCGGGGTAGCCACCAGCTGGGCTAGGCAGAGGGTCATCTGGGGGTCGCTCCTGCACTGGTGTTCGGTTCCTTTAGGTCCTGGGGGCTGCGGGTGCAGTGTTGGTTCCAGGAGTCGGTCCCTTGTTACAGGCAGTCGCGGTCAGGGGGAGCCTCTGGATTTCCTCTGCAGGGCCACCTCTGGTTAGTCACGGGCTCGCAGTCACCGAGGAGTCCTCCCTGAAGTGTTGGTTTTCCACAGGTTGAGACGGGCCGTCAGGTGCAGAGTGGAAAGTCTCACGCTTCCGGCGGGAAACGTGAAGTCTTTAAAGTTGTTTCTTTGTTGCAAGAAAGTTGCAGATTGTTGAACAGGGCCGCTGTTCCCGGGGGTTTCTTGGTCCTTGGTTGCAGGGAAGTCCTCTGAGGCTTCAGAGGTCACTGGACCCTGTTGGATGCGTCGCTGTTGCCTTTTTTCTTCGAAGTTGGGAGACAGGCCGGTTGGGCTGGGGCCAAAGCAGTTATCGTCTCCGTCTTCACTGCAGGGCTTCAGGTCAGCAGTCCTTCTTCTTGTTACGGTTGCAGGAATCTAGTTTCCTAGTTTCTGGGGATCCCCTAAATACTGAATTTAGGGGTGTGTTTAGGTCTGGGAGGGCAGTAGCCAATGGCAACTGGCCCTGAGGGTGGCTACACCCTCTGTGTGCCTCCTCCCTGTGGGGAGGGGGGCACATCCCTAATCCTATTGGGGGAATCCTCCATCCACAAGATGGAGGATTTCTAAACGTAACGATCACCTCAGCTCAGGACACCTCAGAGGCTATCCTGACTGGTGGGTGACTACTCCTTGTTTTTCTAATTATCTCCTCCAGCCTTGCAGCCAAAAGTGGGGGCAGTGGCCAGAGGGGTGGGCATCTCCACTAGCTGGGATGCCCTGTGGCGCTGTAACAAAAGGGGTGAGCCTTTGAGGCTTACCACCAGGTGTTAAAGTTCCTGCAGGGGGAGGTGAGAAGCACCTTGGACCCAACTTTGAACCCTGTAAGTGTTTTGTCTTACTTTGATATAGTATATACAGAGCCAACTTCCTACAGCTGTCCTCAATGCTTCCCCTGTGGGAGAAGCACCATATCTGACTATCAAATGATAGAGATTACTAAATAGGTGGTTGTTGCTTATAAATCGCACATATGAAACAAAAACAACGATGTCCAAGTGGATACAAAGAGTCCTGGGAAGGGTGCCAACCTGGTATAAATACCCAACCACCACAGGTATTCAAATTGCACAGAACAAGGAAGAAACCGAGGATGCCTCCTTTGAGCCGTGCTGTAAAGTCAAATTCAAAACAGAAAGCACATGGGCACTCCAAATAATAAGTCCACAGTGAGCAGAAACTTTTATTCCTTATGTTGAATACATAGAAACATAAATGTTCAGAGACAGTCAACACGTGTTTCATCCAGCAGGACTTTTTCAAGGCTGAAACAAGGGAGAGGTGGTATTTCTTAAATACAACAAAATATCGCAGAAATGGTGAGTAGCACACAAAAAAACAAAACGTGTGAAAACATTATAGGAAAAACTATAAGAAAACATTCAAAGGATTCAAACAAACCTCTAAAAAGCTAAAAAAAAATTGGAAGTTGAGATACTCTCATGCTGAGTGAGAAACCAAAGTCTCCTGAGAATTGCCCAAGTAGTGCACGTACGGAGTCAGAAAACGTGAAATATTGGTAAGAACCTAGAGTGTAAACCAGATGTGTATCAGTTTATGGAAAGGAAAATAAAGTGGAAACTCTGTGTTGGAGCTGAAGATATAGTAAGTTCCCAGAGGACTTATAGTGGTATGCATAGAGACAGGCGGCGGCCC
Source organism: Pleurodeles waltl (assembly GCF_031143425.1). Taxonomy (NCBI): domain Eukaryota; kingdom Metazoa; phylum Chordata; class Amphibia; order Caudata; family Salamandridae; genus Pleurodeles; species Pleurodeles waltl. Next base: position 358,699,262 of record NC_090439.1, read on the forward strand.
GACCATAATAGCAGGGAAGCACAATCTTACCCATACAAGTGAGTACGTGGATAAGATACTTATAAAAGACTAAAGAACAGTCCCACAATACTTAAAAATGAAATAACCCTAGTGTGTGAAACAGATATAGTATGTAAACATACCAAAACTTGTACATAAGCAGGAAAGTGTCCAAAACAAACCATATACATGGATTTATTTCTGAGTCCAAATGATGTTTCTTAGTCATAGGAAACGTGGGTCCTGTATGATGTTTAGGCTGTATATGCCAACAATCCAAAGTCTTATGAGTAGTACGTGGTGGGGCCCTGGTAAGCCCAATCACCTATAGGACAAGAATTTATTGAAACAAAACCACCATGAGAGGAACCAACCACTGACCAAACAAAGCAATCAGAAAACAAAAAGGAAGATTATCAACCGCAAAAGAAAAAAATATATAAGTGGAGCTGAGGGGTAGGATTCTATTTCCAATCCACTCAAAGGTTACGAACTAGTGGGGCAATCCCAAAAACATATATATATATATATATATATATATATCAGGAAGATCTCCTATGCAATAAATGTACTTAAAAATTCAGAATGCGGGCCCTTAGGAAAGGTCCAAACAAGCTATGTAGCATGAGGGCTACAAGAATAAAGGTCATGGCAATCACGAAGGAAATGTAGTTCACAGGTATCCATGAACTGTATCTATGCCAATTACGGGGACATGAGACATTTATGGCATAGTAACATTACTGTTTTGAAAAACGGTAAACAAACAGGAATTGCACGTGATATACCTAAAAAATAATAATAACCCAACCAGAAATGTAAGAGCAAATGAAACAGGATACAAGGAAAACTGAATTCCAGGAAGAACCCCTTACCTGTACTCTCTCGGTCCCAGGAGAGTAAAAAAGAGCTGATATCGGCGTGCGCGCGCTGTGTAAGCAAAGTAACAGAGCGCCACGCCAAGAGACTACATATATGGGAGTAATAAAAATAGAAAAACGACTAAGTTAGAGACAGGGATAGAAAGTGACTGGAGCCACGGGAAACCTTGGGGGCCATCTTAGGCGATACATATGACACTTATTGAGCAAAGTAGTACATAAATAGTATGGCACAAAGTGCAAATTAAAGGCAATTATGTTCGGAAAGGGTTGGAAAATGAACAATAGAATTACGAATTAGAATATCGGCAGGTGCCCAACAAAGTGTTACTGTTTAGACCTCGATGTAGAAATATACATTGTGTTCCAACTATGGGGGAGGCCGCATATTAGCATTAATATGAGGACGTGAAGAAGTAAACATCAATTTGTAGATGAAACCCCGTGCAGTATAGATGTAAACAAATAAAAGGAATAGGGATAGACAATCAGGCAAAGACAGAGAGAGATGAAACTAGACATAGACATATAGTTCAAGTAAATAGCTTCTGAAATCAAGATACAGCCATATATATGCAGAAGCAGCCCTCACTCTCTTCATTGTCGTTCCATACAATGTATACTCGCTAGCCCTAATGGGAGCAAGCCTTATTCATAAATTATTCATGGCAGAGACGTCTGTAAAGCAAGCCAGAAGGCCCCCAATCGGTCATATATGAGGAGATGTTTGGTATATATACTAAAATATTTGTAAATACAAATTCACCAATTACACTCATAACCACTAAGATCAAATAAATGTAAGGGTAACCAAGGCCAAAGGTGTAGGGAGACAGGGTACAACACTATAAGAACATATGTAAGTCCTTATGTATGTTCAGGCCCTTTTCCACAGCCCTCAGTTTAATGATCCACCTGCTCTCAAGGCATCTCAGGGCCAAAGTTCTATTGCCCCCTCTCGGTGGTTTGTTTAGTCAATCAATTCCATGTATAGCGATATCCAAGACTTCTCTTTGTCCATGTACCTCATTGTAGTGTGTCGCAAAAAGATAATTTATATTGGATGACCGGATGGCCCTCAGATGTTCCTGTATTCTTTCTTTCAGAGGCCGGATGATGATTCCAACATATATTAGACCACAAGTACAGACAATACAATACAAAAAAAATTCGTATTACAGTTGATAAAATGCTTGATTTTGCGTGTGACATGTGTGTTGTATTGCAAACATAGGGCCATATTTATACTTTTCGACGCACAACTGCGCCAACGCAGTTGTGTGTCAAAAAATTTAACGCCATTCTGAAGCGCCATGCGGGCGCCGTATTTATTCAATGACGTTAGCCGGCGTTAGCCGGCAGAGCTGCCTGGTGTGCGTGAAAAAAAATGACTTATACCAGGCAGCGCCGGCGTAGGGGAAAATGGAGCTTGGGCGTCAAAAAATGAGGCAAGTCAGGCTGAGGCAAAATTTTCGCCTCAACCTGATTTGCGCCATTTTTTTTTACTCCCAACCCCGATTGAAATGACTCCTGTCTTAGCAAAGACAGGAGTCATGCCCCCTTGCCCAATGGCCATGCCCAGGGGACTTATGTCCCCTGGGCATGGTCATTGGGCATAGTGGCATGTAGGGGGGCACAAATCAGGCCCCCCTATGGCAAAAAAAATAAAATAAATAATACTTACCAGCACTTACCTTAATGTCCCAGGGGTGGGTCCCTCCATCCTTGGGCGTCCTCCTGGGGTGGGCAAGGGTGGCAGGGGGTGTCCCTGGGGGCATGGGAGGGCACCTCTGGGCTCCTTCCGAGCCCACAGGTCCCTTAACGCCTGCCCTGACCAGGCACTAAAAAATGACGCAAAAGCAGCTGGACGTCATTTTTTTTTAGCCGCCCGAGCGTCATTTTTGCCCGGGAGTATAAATACGGCGCACATGCCTCGGAGTCATTTTTTAGACGGGAACGCCTACCTTGCATATCATTAACGCAAGGAAGGTGTCCACGCTAAAAAATGACGCAAACTCCATGAACTTTGGTGCTAGATGCGTCTAACGCCAAAGTATAAATATGGAGTTCGTTTTGCGTCGAATTTACGTAAAAAAAAACAATGCAAATCCGGCGCAAACAGAGTATAAATATGGCCCATACTGTTTTATCCTTAATGTAACCACAAATGTTGCAATGGCCACACTTGTATGTACCTGGTGGGGGTTTGGGCAACCAGGTGTCATTATTAGCAGTTGAAATGAAGCTATGGCATAGATGGTCCTGTAAGGTTAGTCCTCTCTTATAAATGATGCTTGGTCTTGTTGTCAAACCGCTCTTGAGTGTGTTATCTGTTAGTAGTAACGGCCAATGTTTACGTATAGTTTTGAAAATCTGGGTACTTAATGCACTATGGTTTATAATAAGATAGAGTTGCTTGTGTGTCTCATCTTTTTTGGAACTAATAAGGAGGTCAGAGCGTTTGATTTTCTTAATCCTATTACTGGCCTCTTTCAAGGTGTGAGGGTGATAGCTCCTATGACTAAATCATTGTTCCATGTTATGCAGTTCCTCCTTAACAACCCCGTCTTCACTACAGTTTCGACGAATCCTAGTACTTTCCCCAAAAGGGATAGATTTTGTCTGAGACTTAGGATGTGAGCTCGTAGCATGTAGAATCGCATTACATGCTGTGGGTTTCCTGAATAATTTAGTGCAAATCTTCCCATGGTCAATATAGAGTGTAAGATCAAGGAAATTTATGGAAGACTGGCTGGATTCATATGGAAATCTGATGTTGAGTATTCGCATTGAAATGTTGAATGAAAAGCACCAATGAATGTGCATCGCCCGACCAGAAAACCAAAATACCAAAATACCAAAATATCGTCAATATATCTTCCCTTCCCTATATATTGACAATATTTTGGTTTTCTGGTCGGGTGATGCACATTCATCCTGGGGAGTGCAAAGCCACAGTCTCTCAAGTCTCTACAGTGGGTGGTTTGCCCATTGTTCAATCCTGGGGAGTGCTAAGCCACAGTCCCTCAAGTCTCTACAGTGGGTGGGTTGCCCACTGTTCAATCCTGGGGAGTGCAAAGCCACAGTCTCTCAAGTGGATAACAGTCTCCACTGGCACTGGTTTTTTGGACACACTGGGACGGGTAGCTGGAGGGGGTTTGGTAGTGGAGGAAGAGGTGGTGGTTGTAGGAGGTGTAGGTTTGGTGACTTTGGGTGAAGGTGCATGCACTGGAGGCTGTCATGAGGTGGATGGCTGTTGGGTGGGTGTGTGCCTGCGTTTGTGTATCTTGGGAGGGGGGTCACAGACACACTGGGAGAGGACACAGGGGACGTGTGAATGGTAGTGGGGGTGGTGACTGCACGTGAGCGGGGTGTGGTGGTGAGTGTGCTGGGGAGGGACGTGGTGGCTGTAGATGTAGTGCATGCAGGTGTGACGGTAAATTAGACTGGGAGGGAGGAGGGAGATGAGGAGGAGGGGGACACAGTGGAGGCAGTGGATGTTGGTGTGTCTGCATGTGTGTGATGCTTGTGTGAGTGCCTGTGGGATGTGTGGTGCTTTTGTTTGCCAGAGCTTCCCTTGTGTGTTGACGTGTGTGCATGCTGGTCTGTAGGTGTGCTTGGGATAGGTTGAGGTAGAGGGGATTTGGTCTGGGTGGAGGAAGTTGGAGGGGGGAGGCTAGAGACGGGGACAATGGCTGCCATCAGTGCTGAGGCCAGAGTCTGAAAAGCTTGCTGAAGGGCCGCCTGACCAGAATGAATGCTCTCCAGGAACCCATTAGTTTGTTGCAACTGCCTCTATACACCCTGGATGGCATTCAAAATGGTAGACTGCCCAACAGTGAGGGACCTGAGGAGGTCAATGGCCTCTTCACTGAGGGTAGCAGGGGTGACTGGGGCAGGGCCTGAAGTGCCTGGGGCGAAGGTGATGCCCACCCTCCTGGGAGAGCGGGCACGGGGCAAAGGCTGAGGGGCTGCTGGGAGGGCGGTGCTGGTAGGGGGGGTGGCAGCTGTACCTGTAGATGCGGGGGCACAGATGTTGCTGCCACCACAAGGGAGCTCCCATCAGAGGACAAGTCCGTGTCGCTGGTCTCAGCTCCTGTCCCCGCCGTGGAGCTCCCCTCGCCCTCCGTCCCACTGGTGAACACTGAGTCCATAGTCTCGCCCTCCAGGGCCATGTGGGATGCAGCTCCCTCGTGCTCTGGTGCCACTGCTTCTCTGCCTGATGATGCTAATGCACACAAGAACAGGGAGACCACAAAAAGGGGGGGATGACAGAAGAAAGACATGTTGAGTGCATGCATTACCGCTACCATTGGCGGACACGACAGACACAGAAGCCCCCTGCACTACGCCGCGCTCTTGGGCTCCACTGTTCAATTCCTGGGAAATGGCCTACAAGGCTATGGACGACATCTGGACACAAAGATGACACAGGGGCATGACTAGGTGTACTTGGCACTCTACAGAGGTGGGGTGGGGTGCCACATGGCCTGCCTTATGGAGGGGCCTTGCCTACGGAACTCGCCCTGGCCTAGGGAAACCCACAGCCCACCTCCCCCACCCAGACACCCTCACTGTGCGCAAAGTCAGCAGAATGAGAGTGTACTCACCCCCTTGTGGCTGCTGTGATGCCCTCAACCGCCCATCCAACTCTGTGTAGGCCACAGCCAGGATCCTGAACATCAGGGGGGTCATGGTGTGACGGGCACCCCTCCCACGTTGGGAGGGCATCCCCAGCTGAGCCTCCGCCGTCTTCTTGCTCCAGCGGCGAATGTCCTCCCATCTTTTCCGGCAGTGGGTGCTCCGTCTGTGGTAGACCCCCAGGGTCCGGATGTCCTTGGCGATGGCACGCCAGATTTCTTTTTTCTGGTGGGCGCTGACCTACATGAAATGTACAGGGGAAAAAGAGAAGTTATTACCAACTGCACTGACAAAGAGATTGGCCCCCATCCTTACCCTTGCCATGTGGTACATGCATTCACCGTCTTTCATGAACGCAGCACTCTCCCCCCTTCCTTCTTACATCCAGCCCTCTCCACACAGGCATAGCCCATACAACATGCTCCCTGTGTACTTACCTGTTTGTCTGGAGGACCGTAGAGTAGGGGACCCCATCCCCACCCCATCCATGAGCTTCTCCAACTCCTCCGATGTGAAGGCAGGGGCCCTTTCCCCATACACTCAAGCCATTGTCTCTTCCAGACCGAGGTCACAGCAACTCTTGCAGTGTAGGTCCTCTCCTGTCGAAGATCAGGTATCGAGTGATTGAACAGAGGGAAAATGGCAGTCACGTCCGTGGCGGTGCGTACCGTCACCGCCGGCGTACATCGTCACTGGCTCCTGTGACCCATAGGGTCCAATGTTAACCAATGCAGCATTGCGCCGCGGTCATCGACCGCCTACCGCGACAGTGTACAACGCCAGCGCAGTTACCTCACATCCCATTGTCCCACTTTACAGGTCAGGCAGCCTCCATTTCAGGGGCACATATGGCTTCATTTTCAACTGCATCACACATACCTAGGCCTACACTCTACACACATACAGGCCAGCTTTTGTGTATGAATGGTGTTCTGTGTAAACTGTGGGTACCGACCGTTGGTGGATCTGTCGACAATGGAGGAGCGACATGTGATTATCACATACCAGCTTGACCGTGCCACAATCCAGGAACTGTGTACACAGTTGGAGCCAGACATGATGTCAGCAATCCGCTATCCCACAGGAATCCCCCCTCAAGTGCAGGTGCTGTCAGTGCTCCATTTCCTTGCATGTGGGTCTTTTCAAACAACAGTGGCCATAGCATCAGGTATGTCCCAGCCTATGATTTCCAACGTATTGTCCAGAGTGTTGTCTGCCCTGCTGAAACACATGCGGAGCTACATCGTTTTTCCTCAGGTGGAGGATTTGCCTACAGTGAAAGGTGATTTCTATGCCCTGGGACACATCCCCAACATCATAGGTGCCATTGATGCGACACATGTGGCTTTGGTCCCCCCCGCACAGGAGTGAACAGGTGTACAGAAACCGGAAGAGTTATCATTCCATGAATGTACAGATGGTATGTTTGGCAGACCAGTACATCTCCCATGTGAATGCCATGTTCCCTGGCTCAGTGTATGACGCCTACAATCTGTGGAATAGCAGCATCCCTTATGTGATGGGTCAACTCTAGAGGCACCATGTGTGGCTATTAGGTGAGCACCTGGATGCAAGTCAGTGGGAATGGTTGTCTGGGTCTGGGGATATCACTCCAGGTTAGTGCGTGTCTAACAGTTGTCCCTCGCCATGTGCAGGTGACTCTGGTTACCCCAACCTGTCATGGCTACTAACCCTAGTGAGGAATCCCAGGACAAGGGCAGAGGAACGCTACAATGAGGCCCATGGGCGGACTAGGAGGGTGATCAAATGCACCTTCGGCCTCCTGAAGGCCAGGTGCAGGTGCCTCCATATGACAGGTGGATCCCTATTCTACTCACCAAAGAAGGTGTGCCAGATCATCATGGCCTGCTGTATGCTTCACAACTTGGCTTTGCAACGACACGTGCCTTTTCTGCAGGAGGATGGTCCGGATGGCGGGGTTGTGGCAGCTGTGGAGCCTGTGGACAGTGAAGATGAGGAAGCAGAGGAAGAAGACATGAACAACAGGAACTCAGTGATCCAGCAATATTTCCAGTGAGACACAGGTAATAGTACAGACCTACCTACTACATGTACTTTAACACTACCACCTCTCTATTGTCTGTCGTTTTCACCCAGTGAATGGTCACTGAGTTGTCACTTTCCCTTACGATTTCACAGATGTGGGTCCCACTGTGTGACATCTGCCTAGATTCCTCATGGACTAGAGCTTTGTGACATAGGTATGTTGACATTACAATTGAAAGAGCATTTTGTCACTGTAATTGCTAATACACTATGGCGGAGGAATGTCCATGGCAGAGTCCAGTCTATTAGTCTCACAGGTGCATTGCCCATATGGGCATAGGAAGTGGAGCTGGGGCAGTTTAAGTATGGACAGGGTGACAAAGTGGGACAGTAGGATGACAATCAGGGTGGTCTCATTTCTTGGCGGGGGTCTTGGCATCATGCTCTGTCTTGTTCCTGGATCTCAGGGACCGTTTTCAGGGTGGTTCTCCCTCTGCAGGGGGTGGGGTGCTGGTGTGGTGGTCCTGTGGCGGGGCGTCCTGTCCACTAGTGCCGGCAGAGGTGGTGGGCAGTTCATCGTCCATGATAGTGTCAGGGGCCCCTTGTAGTGCCACAGTGTCCCTCCTAGTGTTGAGTACTTCCTTCAACATCCCTACGATGGCGCCCATGGTCATGCTGACGGTTCTGAGTTCCTCCCTGAAGCCCATATACTGTTCCTCCTACGGGCGCTGGGTCTCCTGAAACTTGACCAGTACTGTTGCCATTGTCTCCTGGGAGTGGTGGTAGGCTCTCATGATGGAGGAGAGGGCCTCGTGGAGAGTGGGTTCCCTTGGCCTGTCCACCCCCTGTCGCCCAGCAGCCCTCTCAGTTCCCCTGTGTTCCTGGCCCTCCGTCACCTGGATCGTGTGCCCACTGCCACTGCCCCCAGGTCCCTGTTGTTGTTGGGGTGGTGGGTTGTCCTGGGTTCCCTGTAGTGGTGGACACACAGCTGATTGACGTGTCCTGGGGACAGAGGTATGGGCCCGCTGGGTGGGTGCTGTGCTGGTGTTTCCAGAGGGGGGAAGGTCTGTGGTGGCCTGTGACTGGGTGAGGGGAACCGACTGTCCCGAGGTCCCTGATGGGCCGGGCTGGTCATCTAGATCCAGTTGGACAGAGCTGCTGTCATCACTGTGGGCCTCTTCTGTAGGTGGTGTGGATATGTGTGGACCCTCCTGTCCGGTGACGTTGGGTAGGGGTCCTGCAGGGGTGTAAAAGGATGGTTATTACATCTGTGTGTGTCATGGTGTGCAATGGGTGGGTGACCGTGTACCCCAGTGCTTGCATTCCTGTGTGGGACCTTGTGTGATGATGGTTTAGGGGGTTGTATGGGTATGTGCAGTGGGCATGCTTTAGTGATGTGTGTCCATGCTTTGTTGTTGCATGCAGGGCTTGGTTTTGGGATGGGTGGTTTGTGATGCTGGGACATATGTGAGGAGTTGGGGTGCTGGGGGTGAGGGTGAGGGTGGGGGTATGTGCTGGCATGCAGGTAGGGTGGGGGATGTAATAATTAAGATTTGTCTTACCAGAGTCCATTCCTCCACCTACTCCTGCGAGGCCCTCAGGATGCAGAATCGCCAAGACCTGTTCCTCCCATGTTGTTAGTTGTGGGGGAGGAGGTGGGGGTCTGCCGCCAGTCCGCTGAACCGCCTGGTGGTGTCTTGAGACCACGGAATGCACCTTCCCCAGTAGGTTGTTCCACCTCTTCCTGATGTCATCCCGATTTCTTGGGTGCTGTCCCACTGTGTTGCCCCTGTCCACTATTCTTTGCCATTGCTCTATCTTCCTTGCTATTGAGGTGTGCTGCACCTGTGATCCGAATAGCTGTGGCTCTACCCGGATGATTTCCTCCACCAAGACACTGAGCTCCTCCTCCGAGAACCTGGGGTGTCTTTGCCGTGCCATGGGGTGGTGTAGGTGATGTGTGGGGTGGAGTGTGTGGTGATAAGTGTGCTGATAAGTAGTGGGGTGTTGTGTGAGGTGAGTGGAAGTTCTGTGGGTGATGGTGTTGTGTGCCTGTGGATGCTGATGTTCATGCTGGTGCTGTCTCTCTCTGGCCTTCTTTCTGAACTTTTGGTAGTAGGGGTTTGTGGGTGATGTGGGTGTGTGTTTTATATTGTATTTGGTGTGTGGGAGTGGTGTGCATATGTGTATCAGGTGTGTGTATTTCGAATTGTCCAATGTGGCTGTGTTTTGTATGTGTGTGTGTATTTTGAGTGAGGCGGTGTGTACCGCCAATGGAATACCGCGGTTGAAAGACCGCCCTGTGGATTCGTGTGTCGTGATAGTGTGGGCGTATTTCTGTTGACGTGACGGTGGAGGTTTTGTTTTCGCCAGGTTATCACTGACCTTTGGTGTGGCGGACTTGTGTGGGTGTCTGAATTCTGGCAGATTTCGTAATGTGGGTCATAATAGCTGTGGCGGAATTCCGCAGCCGTGGCGGTGTGTTGGCGGTCTTCTGCACGGCGGTAAGCAGCTTTTACCGCCAATGTTGTAATGAGGGTCTAAGTGTCATATGTATTGCCGAAGATGGCCCCCAAGGTTTCCCGTGGCTCCAGTCACTTTCTATCCCTGCCTCTAACTTAGTACTTTTTCTATTTTTATTACTCCCATATACGTAGTCTCTTGGCGTTCCACTCTGTTACTTTGCTTACACAGCGCGCGCACGCCGATATCGGCTCTTTTTGACTCTCTCTGGACCGAGAGAGTACAGGTAAGGGGTTCTTCCTGGAATTCAGTTTTCCTTCTGTGCCATTTTCATTTGCTCTTACATTACTGGTTGGGTTATTATTATTATTTAGGCATATCAAGTGCAATTCCTTTTTGTTTGTTTACCGTTTTTCAACACAGTAACGTTACTATGTCGTAAATGTCTCATGTCCCCGTAATTGGCATAGATACAGTTTATGGATACCTGTGAACTACATTTTCTTCGTGATTGCCATGACCTTTATTCTTGTAGCCCTCATGCTACATAGCTTGTTTGGACCTTTCCTAAGGGCCCGCATTCTGAATTTTTAAGTACATTTATTGCATAGGAGATCTTCCCGATATATATATATATATATATATCTGTTTTTGGGATTGCCCCACTAGTTCGTAACCTTTGATTGGATTGGAAATAGAATCCTACCCCTCAGCTCCACTTATATATTTTTTTCTTTTGCGCTTGATAATCTTCATTTTTGTTTTCTGATTGCTTTGTTCGGTAAGTGGTTGGTTCCTCTCATGGTGGTTTTATTTCAATAAATTCTTGTCCTATAGGTGATTGGGCTTACCAGGGCCTCACCACGTACTACTCATAAGACTTCGGATTGTTGCCATATACAGCCTAAACATCATACAGGACCCACGTTTCCTATGACTAAGAAACATCATTTGGACTCAGAAATCAATCAATGTATATGGTTTGTTTTGGACACTTTCCTGCTTATGTACAAGTTTTGTTATATTTACATACTATATCCGTTTCACACACTAGGGTTAATTCATTTTTAAGTATTGTGGGACTGTTCTTTAGTCTTTTATAAGTATCTTATCCACGTACTCACTTGTATGGGTAAGATTGTGCTTCCCTGCTATTATGGTCGGGCAGCCGCATGTCTCCATGCATACCACTACTGTATAAGTCCTCTGGGAACTTACTATATCTTGGGCTCCAACACAGAGGGCCTGATTCTGACCCTGGCGGCCGGTGACCGCCAGGGTCACCGGCCACGGGAGCACCGCCGACAGGCTGGCGGTGCTCCGAAGGGCATTCTGACCGCTGCGGTTCAGCCGCGGTCAGAAAGGGTAAACCGGCGGTCACCCGCCGGTTTACCACTGCCCTTCTGAATCCTCCATGGCGGCGGAGCGCACTCCGCCGCCATGGGGATTCAGACACCCCCACCGCCATCCTGTTCATGGCGGGAAACCCGCCATGAACAGAATGGCGGTAGGGGGTGCCGCGGGGCCCCCGTAAGAGGGCCCCGCAAAGTATTTCAGTGTCAATTCTGAGCCGGCGTCCTCGTGGGAAGGTTGATTTGCCCTGGGCTGGCGGGCGGCCTTTTGGCGGCCGCCCGCCAGCCCAGGGCAAATCTCAGAATCACCGCAGCGGTCTTTCGACCACGGTGTGGTGTTCTGACGGGGTTACTTTGGCGGGCGGCCTCCACCGCCCGCCAAAGTAAGAATGACCCCCAGAGTTTCCACTTTATTTTCCTTTCCATAAACTGATACACATCTGGTTTACACTCTAGGTTCTAACCAAAATTTCACATTTTCTGACTCTGTACACGCACTACTCGGGCAATTCTCAGGAGACTTTGGTCTCTCACTCAGCATGAGAGTATCTCAACTTCAAAGTTTTTTTTAGCTCTTTAGAGGTTTGTTTGAATCCTTTGAATGTTTTCTTATAGTTTTTCCTATAATGTTTTCACACGTTTTTTTTTTTTTAGTGCTACTCACAATTTCTGCGATGTTTTGTTGTATTTAAGAAATACCATCTTTCCCTTGTTTCAGCCTTGAATAAAGTCCTGCTGGACGAAACACGTGTTGGCTGTCTCTGAACATTTATGTTTCTATGTATTCAACATAAGGAATTAACATTTCTGGATTTCTGCTCACTTTTGGACTTATTATTTGGAGTGCCCTGGTGCTTTCTTTTTTTATCTCTTACCATCACTTGTGGAATCAGGGTTTGAGGAACCCTATACTCCCTAACTAGGACAGGAGTGGGGGAAATTATCCTCCTTTTGTCTTCAGAGGGGTTGTCTCTAGCAAACTCTGCCAAGAGCTCCTGGAGCTGTACTTTGGTAGGGTTTGATACAGTTTTTATCTTTTTTATTTTACAGACATCCTAAGATGCAGGTAAGGGGTGAGGTTGAGTTCCACCACCCTCTCTTCTGTACTATACATTATGGTGGTCATTACAACCCTGGCGGTAAGACCGCCAACATGCCGGCGGTAAAAATGTTGCAATTACGACCGTGGCGGAAACCGCCAACAAAGACAGCCACTTTAACACTCCGACCGCCACGGCGGTACAAACAAACAGCGCATCGGTCACCGCCAACAGACAGACGGGAGACAAAGTACCGTCCACAGTATCACAACCTACCAATCCGCCACCTTTTCCGGGGCGGATTCACCGCGGATAAAAACACAGCGGAAACAGTATTTAGAAGGGAAAACGCTCACCTCTACACACCCCATGAGGAACTAGGACACCATGGACCCGAAACTCCAAATTCTCCCTGCGATTGTCTTCATGCTCCTCTACCAGGAGCACGAACGCCGGCAGCGAAGACCACGGTGAGTACTGCACCTATGACACAGGGGAGGTAGGAGGGAAAAAACAGGGAAACACACACGCAACGCCCCCAACCCCACCCTCACCCACTACAACACACACACCAATACATATTGATACATCACAGTTAAACCCCCAAACCGCCCAGAAGAATGCAAAGACAATAGAAAATGAGTGTAACCATAGTAATATATTAAAATCAAGTAGGCAAAAATATATATATACACCATGTACAAAATATATACCAAGCATAGTAGTCCAGGTAGTGCTCCAATTAAGTCCGTGGAACACTGGGCCCACACAGTATGGGCGAGGCCCACACAAGATCCCCAACCATGACGGAGAGAACACTGCAGGGGCATCAGAGAGCAACAAAACAGGCACCTCAGGGAGAGGCAAAGGGGGGACACCTCAGCCGGTTGAGTGCACAACGCCAAATCCACGAGAGGGCCACATGCCCACTGTTCCATCCTGAGGAGTGCAAAGCCACAGTCTCTCAAGTCTCTACAGTGGGTGGGTTGCCCACTCTTCAATCCTGGGGAGTGCAAAGCCACAGTCTCTCAAGTCTCTACAGTGGGTGGGTTGCCCACTGTTCCATCCTGGGGAGTGCAAAGCCACAGTCTCTCAAATCTGACAAGTGGGTGGGTTGCCCATTGTTCCATCCTGGGGAGTGCAAAGCCACAGTCTCTCAAGTCTCTACAGTGGGTGGGTTGCCCACTGTTCCATCCTGGGGAGTGGAAAGCCACAGTCTCTCAAGTCTCACAAGTGGGTGGGTTGCGCACTGTTCAATCCTGGGTAGTGCAAAGCCAGAGTCTCTCAAGTGGATAACAGCCTCTACTGGTTCAGGGGCATGGTGCCCAGAGTGCTTCATCCTGCTAAGGACAGAGGTAATGGATGCATCTCTCCACTGGTTCTGAAGGGGGCATGGTGCCCAGAGTGCTTCAGCCTGCTAAGGACAGAGGTATTGGATGGATCTCTCCACTGGTTCAGGAGGGGGCATGATGCCCAGAGTGCTTCAGCCTGCTAAGGACAGAGGTAGTGGATGGATCTCTCCACTGGTTCTGGAGGGGGCATGGTGCCCAGACAGCTTCATTCTGCCTGTGACAGACTCAGTAGCGTCAGTGCCCTTGGCGCTCATGGGCTAGCGTTGCTTGAGAAGGGGGCGCCCTGTTCAGCGGTGCTTGAGACGGCGGTGCCCTGTTCAGCGGTGCTTGAGACGGCGGTGCCCTGTTCAGGGGTGCTTGAGACGGCGGTGCCCTGTTCAGCGGTGCTTGAGACAACGGTGCCCTGTTCAGCAGTGATTGGAGTGGCGGTCTCCTTTGCAGTGACTCAGCTGCTGGTGGTCCTTCATGGCCCAGCGGGCTTGTGCTGTCGGTCCTTCATGGCCCAGCGGGGCTTTTGCTGGTAATCCTTCATGGCCCAGCGGGGCTTGTGCTGGCGGTCCTCTCTGTCCCAGCGGGGCTGGTGCTGGCGGTCCTCTCTGTCCCAGCGGGGATTGTGCTGGCGGTCCTTCATGGCCCAGCGGGGCTTGTGCTGGCAGTGCTCTCTGTCCCAGTGGGGCTTTTGCTGGCGGTCCTTCATGGTCCAGCGGGGCTTGTGCTGGCGGTGGCCTCCTGGGCAGCTGGGCTGGTACTGGCGGTGGCCTGCTGGGCAGCAGGGCTGGTGCTGGTGGTGGCCTCCTGGGCAGCTGGGCTGGTGCTGGCGGTGGCGTTCTGGGCAGCGGGGATGATGGTGGTCTTCTCTGCCATGCTGCTCTTCCCAGACTTGCTGAGTTTCTTGTGCCACTTCCTCACCTTGGAAGGTGTCGCAGCTGACTCCAAGCTCCAACCGGGACCCCTGGGAGCCGCTTTGGTGGCTGGAGTCTTCCCCCTCTCCCGCCGGGCACTGGCCAACTTCTGATGCTTCACAGGTGGGGGACTGTCTGTGCTGTGGCTCCGTGCCACACTGGCTGCCCTGGTGGCCGGTGCACTCCAGATTCCGGTGACTACAGGCACAATTGGTCCCGGAGATGTTGTGGCTGAGGTGCTAGTTCGGGACCTAGGAGACGGACGGGGTGGGGGAGGTGTGGGAAAGATGTCGAGGTTGGACAGGAAAAGTTGTTTGGAGACACTGGGACGGGTAGCTGGAGGGGGTTTGGGAGTGGAGGAAGAGGTTGTGGCTGTAGCAGGTGTTCGTTTGCTGACTTTGGGTGAAAGTGCATGGGCTGGAGGCTGTCGTGAGGTGGATGGTTGTTGGGTGGGTGCGTGTCTGCGTTTGTGTATCTTGGGAGGGGGCATCACAGACACACTGGGAGAGGACACAGGGGACGTGTGAATGGTAGTGGGGGTGGTGACTGCACGTGAGCGGGGTGTGGTGGAGGATGTGCTGGTGATGGTAGTAGTGGCTGTAGAGGTAGTGCATGCAGGTGTGAGTGTAGATGAGACTGGGAGGGAGGAGGTAGACGAGGAGGAGGGGGACACAGTGGAGGCAGTGTATGTTAATGTGTCTGCATGTGTGTGATGCTTGCGTGAGTGCCTGTGGGATGTGTGGTGCCTATGTTTGCCTGAGCTTCCCTTGTGTGTTGACGTGTGTGCATGCTGGTCTGCAGGTGTGCTTGTGATAGGCTGGGGTAGAGGGGATTGGGTCTGGGTGGAGGAAGTTGGAGGGGGGAGGCTAGACACGGGGACAATGGCTGCCATCAGTGCTGAGGCCAGAGTCTGAAAAGCTTGTTGAAGGGCCGCCTGACCAGAATGAATGCCCTCCAGGAATGCATTTGTTTGTTGCAACTGCTTTTCTACACCCTGGATGGCTTTCAATATGGTAGACTGCCCAACAGTGAGGGACCTGAGGAGGTCAATGGCCTCCTCACTGAGGGCAGCAGGGGTGACTGGGGCAGGGCCTGAGGTGCCTGGGGCGAAGGTGATGCCCACCCTCCTGGGTGAGGGGGCACGGGGCAAAGGCTGAGGGACTGCTGGGAGGGCGGTGCTGGAAGGGGGGTGGCGGCTGTACCTGTAGATGGGGGGAGCACAGATGTTGCCGCCACCACAAGGGAGCTCCCATCAGAGGATGAGTCTGTGTCACTGGTCTCAGCTTCTGTCCCCGCCGTGGAGCTCCCATCGCCCTCTCTCCCACTGGTGAAGTCCGATTCCATAGTGTGGCCCTCCATGGCCATGTGGGATGCAGCCCCCTCGTGCTCCGAGGCCCCTGCTCCTCCGCCTGATGATGCTAATACACACAAGAACAGGGAGACCACAAAAAGGGGGACGACGACAGAAGAAAGACATGTTGAGTACATGCATTACCGCTACTGTTGGCGGACACGACAGACACAGAAGCCCCCTGCACTACGCCGCGCTCTTGGGCTCCACTGTTCAATTCCTGGGAAATGGCCTACTAGGCTATGGATGACATCTGCACACATGGATGACACAGGGGCATGACTAGGTGTACTTTGCACTCTACAGAGGTGCGGTGGGGTGCCACATGGCCTGCCTTACGGAGGGACCTTGCCTACGGAACTCTCACCTCCCCCACCCAGACACCTCCACTGCGTGCAAAATCAGCAGAATGAGAGTGTACTCACCCCCTTGTTTCTGCTGTGATGCCCTCAAGTGCCCATCTAACTCTGGGTATGCCACCGCCAGGATCCTCATCAGGGGGGTCATGGTGCGCCGGGCACCCCTCCCACATAGGGAGGCCATCCCCAGCTGAGCCTCTGCCGTCTTCTTGCTCCAGCGGCGAATGTACTCCCATCTTTTCCGGCAGTGGGTGCTCCGTCTGTGGTAGACACCCAGGGTCCGGACGTCCTTGGCGATGGCACACCAAATATATTTTTTCTGGTGGGTGCTGACCTACATGAATTGTACAGGGGGAAGAGAAAGTTATTACCAACTGCACCATCAAAGTGATTGTCCCCCATCCTTACCCTTGGCATGTGGCCCATGCACTCACCATCGTTTCATGCACGCCGCACTCTCCCCCTTCCTTCTTACATCCACCCCTCTCCACACAGGCATAGCCCATACAGCATGCTCCCAGTGTACTTACCTGTTTGTCTGGAGGACCGTAGAGTAGCGTGTACTGGGGGAGGAACCCATCCACAAGTTTCTCCAACTCCTCCGATGTGAAGGCAGGGGCCCTTTCCCCAGACACTTGAGCCATTGTCTCTTCCAGACCGAGGTCACAGCAGCACTTGCAGTGTAGGTCCTCTCCTGTCGAAGATCAGGTATCGAGTGATTGAACAGATAGAAAATGGTGGTCACGTCCGCGGCGGTGCATACCGTCACCGCCGGCGTACATCACCATTGTCTCCTGGGACCCATAGGGTCCAATGTTAACCAATGCAGCATTGCGCCGCGGTCTTCGACCACCTACCGCGACGTTGTACAACGCCAGCGCAGTTACCTCACATCCCATTGTCCCACTTTACAGGTCAGGCAGCCACCATTTCAGGGGCCCACATGGCTTCATTTTCAATTGCGTCACACATACCTAGGCCTAGACTCAACACACATACAGGCCACTTTTAAGATTATGAATGGTGTTCTGTGTAAGCTGTGGGTACGTACCTCTGAGTTGTTTGACTCTGTGCTCGCTGTTGTCCTTCATAGGCACCGTCCGCTGGGACATGTGAGGAGATGGCGGCACCCTCCGGTATACCAACCGTTGGTGGACCTGTCGACAATGGAGGAAAGACATGTGATCATCACATACAGGTGCCACTATCGAGGAACTGTGTACCCAGTTGGAGCCAGACCTGATGTCAGCTATACACCATCCCACAGGAATCCCCCCACAAGTGCAAGTGCTGTCAGTGCTCCATTTCCTTGCAAGTGGGTCATTTCAAACTACAGTGGCCATCGCATCAGGGATGTCCCAGCCTATGTTTTCCAACGTGTTGTCCAGAGTGTTGTCTGCCCTGCTGAAACACATGCGGAGCTACATCGTTTTCCCTCAGGTGAAGAATTTTCCTACAGTGAAAGGTGATTTCTATGCCCTGGGACATATCCCCAACATCATAGGTGCCATTGATGGGACACATGTGGCTTTGGTACCCCCCCACAGGAGTGAACAGATGTACAGAAACCGGAAGAGTTATCATTCCATGAATGTACAGATGGTATGTTTGGAAGACCAGTACATCTCCCATGTGAATGCCATGTTCCCTGGCTCAGTGCATGACGCCTACATCCTGCGGAGTAGCAGCATCCCTTGTGTGATGTGTCAACTCCAGAGGCACCGTGTGTGGCTATTAGGTGAGCACCTGGAAGCTATTCAGTGGGAATGGTTGTCTGGGTCTGGGGATATCCCTCCAGGTTAGTGTGTGTCTAACAGTTGTTCCTCACCATTTGCAGGTGACTCTGGTTACTCCAACCTGTCATGGCTACTGACCCGAGTGAGGAATCCCAGGACAAAGGCAGAGGAACGCTACATTGAGGCCCATGGGCGAACTAGGAGGGTGATCAAGCGGACCTTCAGCCTCATGAAGGCCAGGTTCAGGTGCCTCCATATGACAGGTGGATCCCTATTCTACTCACCAAAGAAGGTGTGCCAGATCATCGTGGTCTGCTGTATGCTTCACAACTTGGCTTTGCGACGACAGGTGCCTTTTCTGCAGGAGGATGGTCCAGATGGCGGTGTTGTTGCAGCTGTGAAGCCTGTGGACAGTGAAGACGAAGAAGCAGAGGAAGAAGACATGGACAACAGAGACTCAGTGATCCAGCAATATTTCCAGTGAAACACAGGTAAGAATACAAACCTGCCTACTACATGTGCTTAAACACTACTGCCTTTCTACTGTCTGTCATTTTTTCACCCAGTGTATGGTCACTGAGTTGTCACTTTCCCTTACGATTTCACAGATCTGGGTCCCAAAGTG
This sequence comes from Pleurodeles waltl, assembly GCF_031143425.1. Taxonomy (NCBI): domain Eukaryota; kingdom Metazoa; phylum Chordata; class Amphibia; order Caudata; family Salamandridae; genus Pleurodeles; species Pleurodeles waltl. The sequence continues at coordinate 358,717,971 of NC_090439.1, forward strand.
TGACATCTGCTTTGATTCCTCATGGACTAGAGCTGTGTGACTTAAGCATGTTGACATTACAAATGAAAGAGTTTTTTGACACAGTTATTGCTAAGACAGTATTCTGAAATCACAGACTGACTCCAGATTGTTTTGTGCTTTAAGGGTGTTTATTTTAGTGCTCAAAATTGGAGGGGGTAGCAAAATGGTGAGGGGTGATGGCAGATGAATGTCCATGGCAGAGTCCAGTCTATTAGTCTCACAGGTGCATTGCCCAAATGGGCATAGGAAGTGGAGCTGGGGCAGTTTAAGGATGGACAGGGTGACAAAGTGGGACAGTAGGATGACAATCAGGGTGGTCTCATTTCTTGGCGGGGGTCTTGGCATCGTTCTCTGTCTTGTTCCTGGATCTCAATGACAGTTTGCGAGGTGGTTCTCCCTCTGCAGGGGGTGGGGTGCTAGTGTGGTGGTCCTGTCGCGTGACTCCTGTCCACTAGCGCCAGCGGAGGTGGTGGGCAGTTCATCGTCCAGGCTAGTGAAAGGGGCCCCTTATAGTGCCACAGTGTTGAGTACTTCCTTCAGCACCCCTACGATGGTGCCCAGGGTGGAATTGATGGTTCACAGTTCCTCCCTGAAGCTCATATACTGTTCCTCCTGCAGGCGCTGGGTCTCCTGAAACTTGGCAAGTACCATTGTACCAGAGTGGGTTCCCAGGGACTGTCTGCCCCCTGTCGCACAGCAGCCCTCCCAGTTCCCCTGTGTTCCTGGGCCTCTGTCCCCTGGACTGTGTGCCCACTACCACTGCCCCCAGGTCCCTGTTGTTGTTGGGGTGGTGGGTTAGCCTGGGTTCCCTGTAGTGGAGGACACACTGCTGATTGACGTGTCCTGGGGACGGAGGTATGGGCCCGCTGGGTGGGTGCTGTGCTGGTGTTTCCAGAGGGGGAAGCTCTGTGGTGGCCTGTGACTGAGTGTGGGGAAACGACTGTCCCGAGGTCCCCGATGGGCCGGGCTTGTCATCTGGATCCATTTGGACAGAGGTGCTGTCATTACTGTGGGCCTCCTCTGTTGGTGGTGTGGACATGGGTGGACCCTACTATCCGGTGACGTTGGGTAGGGGTCCTGCAGGGGTATAAAAGGATGTTTATTGCATCTGAGTGTGGCATGGTGTGCAATGGGTGAGTGACCGTGTACCCCAGTGCTTGCATTCCTGTGTTGGACCTTGTGTGATGATGGTTTAGGGGGGTGTATGGGTTTGTGCAGTGGGCATGCTTTAGTGATGGGTGTCCATGCTTTGTTGTTGCATGCAGGGCTTGGGGTTAGGATGTGTGGTTTGTGATGTTGGGACATTTGTGAGGAGTTAGAGTGATGGGGGTGAGGGTGGGGGTATGTGCTGGCATGCAGGTAGGGTGGGGGATGTAATAGTTAAGATTTGACTTACCAGAGTCCATTCCTCCACCTACTCCTGCAAGGCCCTCAGGATGCAGAATCAACAAGACCTGCTCCTCCCATGTTGTTAGTTGTGGGGGAGGAGGTGGGGGTCCACCGCCCGTCCGCTGAACCGCCAGGTGGTGTCTTGAGACCACGGAACGCGCCTTCCCTCGTAGTTCATTCCGCCTCTTCCTGATGTCCTCCCGATTTCTTGGGTGCTGTCCCACTGCGTTGACCCTATCCAGTATTCTTCGCCATAGCTCCATCTTCCTTGCAATTGAGGTGTGCTGCACCTGTGATCCGAATAGCTGTGGCTCTACCCGGACGATTTCCTCCACCATGACCCTGAGCTCCTCCTCCGAGAACCTGGGGTGTCGTTGCCGTGCCATGGGGTGGTGTAAGTGATGTGTGGGGTGAGAAGTGTGCTGATATGTAGTGGTGTGTAGTGTGCGGTGAGTGGAAGTTATGTGGGTGATGGTGTTGTGTGCCTGTGGATGCTTGTATTGTTGATGGTGGTGTCTCTCTCTGGCCTTCGTTCGTGATTTGTTGTCATAAGGGTTTGTGGGTGATGTGGGTGTGTGTTTTCTATTGTATTGGGTGAGTGGGTGTGGTGTGTGCATGTGTATCAGGTGTGTGTATTTCGAATTGTCCAATGTGGCTGTGTTTTGTATATGTGTGTGTATTTTGAGTGCGGCGGTGTGTACCGCCAATGGAATACCGCGGTTGAAAGACCGCCGCGTAGATTCATATGTCATGATAGTGTGGGCGTATTTCTGTTGGTGTGACGGTGGAGGTTTTGTTATTGGCAGTTTATCACTGACCTTTGGTGTGGCAGTCTTGTGTGGTTGTCTGAATTTTGGCGGATTCCGTACTGTGGATCATAATAGCTGTGGCGGTTTTCCGCAGCCGCGGAGGTGTGTTGGCGGTCATCTGCATGTCGGTACGCGGCTTTTACTGCCAAAGTTGTAATTAGGGCCCATTTCTATAAAAGTTGGGATACTTTTTAAGAATCGAAAACTATCTCTAGAACTTAATCCAAACTTTTGCAAAACATTTTAAACTCTAAAAAAAATGCAAACAGGGACTAACACAAGGCCCTAGCAGGACTTTTAAAAATCTAGAAAAATAGCTCAAATTTAAAAAAACAGTTTCTAATGAACATTTTTTGAATTTAGGGCCAGATGTAGCAATAGAAAATTTTGCGAGTTGCAAATTGCGAGTCAGACCGACTCGCAATTTGCAACTCGCAAAATTGTATGCAGAAAGGTGTCTCAGACACCTTCTGCGACTCGCTATGGGGTCGCAAAGACCCACCTCATGAATATTAATGAGGTGGGTCGCATTTTTCGACCCCATAGCGAGTCCATGCACTCACAGGGCTGGTGGCCTGCTGGAGACAGCAGACCTCCATGTCTGTGACTGCTTTTTAATAAAGCAGTTTTTTTTTTCTTTTTGCAGCCCGTTTTCCTTAAAGGAAAACGAGTTGCAAAAAGAAAAAACTTCCGAAACCATTTGGTTTCGTTTTTTTCAGAGTAGGCAGTGGTCCATAGGACCACTGCCGGCTCTGAAAAAATATTATTTTCGGCATTCACAAAGGGGAAGGGGTCCCATGAGGACCCCTTCCCTTTTGCAAATGTGTTACCACCAGTGTGACACTGGTGGTAACTGCGAGTTGATTTGCAACCGCATTCGTGGTCACAAAGCAACTCAGCATGGCGATGCGGTTGCAAATAGGAAGGGAACACCCGTTCCTATTTGCGAGTCTCATCCTCAAATTGCGAATTGGTACCGACTCGCAATTTGAGGATGAGCATTGCGTTCGGCCTTTTGCATGCCGCAAACTGCGTTTTTTGCAGTTTGCGACATGCAAAAGGCTTACTACATCTGGCCCTTAGTCGTGTGATCAGGTATTGGCTGAGTAGTCCAGCAAATGCAAAGTCTTAGATCCCACAGCTGCCACCAATGTAGGAAGTTGGCTCTGTATATACTATTTCAAAGTACAAATAGTGTGCACAGAGTCCAAGGGTTCCCCTTAGAGGTAAGATAGTGCCAAAAATAGATAATTCTAACACTCTATTTTGTGGTAGTGTGGTCGAGCAGTAGGCTTATCAGAGGGTAGTGTTAAGCATTTGTTGTACACACACAGGCAATAAACGAGGAACACACACTCAAAGAATTACTCCAGGCCAATAGCTTTTTATATAGAAAAATATATTTTATAGTTTATTTTAAGAACCACAGGTTCAAGATTTACAGGTAATACTTCAAATGAAAGGTATTTCACTTAGGTACTCTAGTAACTTTGAATAATCACAATATCATTTACAGTCTTTGTAAAAATGACAATAAGCTATTTTAAAAGTGAACACTGTTCAAAAATCAACAGTTCCTGCGGGAGGTAAGTAAAGGTTAAGTTGGGGCGGAGCTTGCCAAGCCGAAAGATGGCCGCGCTTTAGCAGAGCTCCGCCGGCTACCAGAAAATCCTTTACAATCCTGCAGACCTAACCCAAGTTCTCGAAATCCCTGAGGGAGCAACTAATGCCTGTATGTCAGGGGAAAAGATTCTGCCGTCCGGGAGCTCCGACAAGACCCAGCGTGAGTGTCGGGCCGGAAAATCGTAACGCGAGGGCCAGAGCGAATCGGGCGAGGCCCGAACACAGTGAGACGGTGCTAGCGCCTGCACGTGGATGTGGGGCAGGATAGATACCGAGGGGTGCGGCGGTGGGAACAGCGGCGCCCGGGAGAAGAATGTGGGTGCACAGAAAGCAGCCCGGGTCGGCTCAGCATAGCTGCTGGGGCCCCCGGGTGGCATAGAATGCACATGGCGTTGCTCCCCTTCCAGATCGGAGGCGCAGTTGACCCGGCGAGAGAAACAAAGGCCTAGAGGTGAGCCAGGGTGTGAAGAAAGAAACCTACCACTGTTGCTGTCGGGGGGAACCGAACCAGATAGCCCAGAATTGACACGGCTGCAACAAAACTAGGAGGGACGTATTGGTGAGGTCCGGTGCGGCGTATTGCGCGCACACACAACAAAAATAAGAAGGCCCCCAAGTGAGCTGATTGCAGCGCGCTGATCGTGGCATCCCTGGAAACCAGAGCTGGGAATAAGATCGGAGGCACTGACCCTTTGGAGCAGCCTTTAGGGGCAAAGTTCGGGACACAGAGAATACTAATACCTACAGGAAACAGATCGCGAGGAAAAATCATTAGCCCACACCAACATGGGGAAACATGATAAAGCACAGCCTAAACTGCATTTTGAGAGACGCAAAACTATGAGTCAGACCGATGAAGGAGCTGAAGCCAGACCTGAGGGGACCCCAGAGGCCCCAATTCATGATGAACAAAACCTGCGCCACATTTTAACAACTATGCTACAAAGTCTAACTCAAATAGACAGTAAAATCGACTCTCTATCATACCGAGTGGATAGAATGTCGGAAAGATTAGATAAGCAAACGGAGCGCTTGGAGCAGTGGAGGATGGACATACTATACTAGCAAATGGACAGCTAAAACGAAACACGGAACTGAATATCCATAAACACAAAATGGATGATTTGGAATCCAACTCTCGACGGAACAATCTTTGCATCGAAGGACTTGCGGAGTCCACATCGATCGTAAATATGGAGAAATTTGTTGAGAAGTTGCTAATACAACTGCTAGACACTTTCTCGACATTCTTTGTCGTGGAACGAGCACATAGGTCGCTGGCGATCCGGCCTCCGCTGGGGGCCTCACCTCGCCCAGTGATAGCAAGACTGTTGAACTACAGGGACCGTGATGCTGCATTGAAACGGGCACGTGAGTTGAAAACATTGCGACACGAGGGAATGACTCTCTCGTTCTACCCTGACGTCACACTGCAGGTTCAGGAAGCAATTTCTGCCAGGAAAGAAACAGCTAAGAACTTTGCAGCTAGATTATAGAATGTCATACCCATCTAAACTGAGAGTAGGTGTAGATGGGAACACAATATTCTTTACCGACCATAAAAAGTTGGAACAATTGTTAACCGTAAGCTAGCAGATAAAAGAAACGCTCCGGATACCGACCCGACAAATGACTAATCAAAGTCCAGATTTTAGTCTCTCTCCGTAGCAATTTGTTCAGAACACCAGGACTGAGAAAGTTATGTGCAATATAGTTGTAAATCAGTGACATGTGAATATCACCCACAATAAGAATGTCCGAGGCCTTCTAGGTCCAGAGATAAGCCATACATATATTACACAATACGTGTGACATCCCCAGAGATATAGGGAAGGTCTGTTAGAAAAGTACATTGGTAGCCAAGATAACAAAACCATTGTTAGGGCGAAGCAACATCCGCCCTTGTGTGTGTTCCACTAACGGAAATGTTGGGGTTAGCATTTAGAGGGGTAGTTCATGGGAGGATATCAAATGTTACTATCAGATGGGCAGGTTGGGGTTTAGCCTATTGTGGGAGGGGGTTTGGGGGGAGGGTTAAAGTTGAGGCAACAGTTTGGTGGAAATGTAGGGCAAAACAAAGCCGACAAAATGCAGAAGAGTACTATACACAATCAGGCGCAGAAAAACAACTCAGAAAAATAGATGACTCCGGTATATACAACTACTGACACACAAAAAGACCAACACAGACTTAGGTTGGTCACCTGGAATGTGAGAGGTTTTAATGACACACAAAACCCGGGGTGGTGGCGTATTTGCTCAGACACAAGGTCGATATCGCTGTACTACAAGAGACACACTTGGCCCCAGATAGTCTTATGCTCAACCCTCGCAGAATGAAAGGACAATGCTTAGCTGCAGGATACACAACACACTCTAGGGGCGTTCTACTATGGGCCTCCCGAGCATCGGCCATTGAGTTTGATAGTGCGGAAATCGACCCCAGAGGACGATACGTAATAGCAAAGTGTAGGTGTAGCTCTTTCACCTTTACATTAATAGGCATATACTGGCCGAATTATGATGACCCAAAGTTTTACAAAGATTTAGCGGCACGAGCAGTGAAGTGGAGAGATGTTCCACAACTTTGGTGTGGAGACTTTAATTGCACATTATCTCCTGAATTGGATAGATCGGAGGTAGGACCAGAGGCCCAGCTGCTGCAGCACGTGCAATACAAGACATAATGGTAGTCTCACGGCAGGTAGATGTTTGGAGAGACAGACATCCGGAAAGGGGAGGCTACACCCATTACTCATCAGCACATGACCTGCATACACGCATAGATTATTGGTTAGTCTCCCACAGCATATCACACAGAGTTACGCCAGAGGCTCCCTGGCCACGAACTTATTGGGATCACTCTCCTGTTCCGATATTATTGATAATGGGTCGTGTTCCACCGCCACCGTTCTCCTGGAGATTCCCGCCATACTCACTGACAGACACTGTGTTCAGGTAGGAACTGGCCAGTGCAATCAAAGAGTTCTTCCAACTAAATAAAGGAACAGTTGCCAGAGTAGGTACAGTCTGGGAGACATTTAAGGTATACATAAGAGGAATTACCATGTCCAAACAAGCGGGGGTACTCTGATCAATAAGGGGAAGACTACAATTACTCGAAAGGGAACTATCCCAGTTAGAACAAGAACATCGTGATACTGCAGATACAGGTACACTGGGTCACATGCATTCCAAGATACAGGAGTATCAGGAAACAGCACTATCGGAAATTCGTCATATGGGGAAGTATGCCGTCGCCCGGACATACGGGGAGGGGGACAGACCTGGCAAAGTCCTGGCAAACTTAATCCACCCCAGTCGCAGCACTAATCTAATTAACACAATGACGGCAACAGATGGTAGCACACTCAACGACCCCGAAGATATAGCTGCTAGATTTCATGAATATTACCAGACACTATACACCACAAGGGGAAACTCGGATCCAAACGCCATAAACGAATATCTCACCCGCATGGTATTACCAAAACGTTCGGAGAACAATAGGGAGGCTCTAGGGGCACCGTTCACTCTGGTCGAGATAGCAAAAGCGCTGGGAAACATGGCTGAGGGTAAGGCCCCGGGCCCTGATGGCCTGACTGTATACTTCTATAAAGCATATCAAACACTAATACTTCCGCATCTGAAAGAGGTATTTGAGGAGATGATCAAAGAGGGTGGCATGCCTCCATTGATGAGGGAAGCCATGGTAGTTACACTGCTTAGGCCAGGGAAGCCAAAAGAACAATGTTCCTCCTATAGGCCGTTGTCGTTATTAAATGTTGATGTCAAAATATATGCCAACATTTTTGCGGAACGACTGGCCAGAGTACTGCCTCTGCTTGTAAAACCTGAACAGGCAGGATTTGTCCCTGGTCACAATCTAACCATGAACCTACACGTTATTCGGCATAATACAGAACATTAACCACGACACGCAAGCGATAGCGGTCTTTTTGGATGTGGAAAAAGCATTCGATTCTGTGGAGTGGGACTTCTTATGGGCAGCACTGTGAAAATTTGGAGTTGGGGACACTTTTCTACACTTGATAGCCACACTATACAGGCCACCCCAGGCAAGGGTTCGGGTCAACGAAGCAGTGATGAAGGCACTGGGTATCACCAGAGGTACTAGACAGGGATGCCCGCTCTCCCCCTTGCTGTACGCACTGGTGGCAGAGCCGCTAGCTCGCGCACTGAGGGAATGTCATGGACATCAGGGCCTTGACTTCAAGCACTATAAAGCAGTAATCTCTGCATACGCAGATGACACAAAGTTTTACAAAGATTTAGCGGCACGAGCAGTGAAGTGGAGAGATGTTCCACAACTTTGGTGTGGAGACTTTAATTGCACATTATCTCCTGAATTGGATAGATCGGAGGTAGGACCAGAGGCCCAGCTGCTGCAGCACGTGCAATACAAGACATAATGGTAGTCTCACGGCAGGTAGATGTTTGGAGAGACAGACATCCGGAAAGGGGAGGCTACACCCATTACTCATCAGCACATGACCTGCATACACGCATAGATTATTGGTTAGTCTCCCACAGCATATCACACAGAGTTACGCCAGAGGCTCCCTGGCCACGAACTTATTGGGATCACTCTCCTGTTCCGATATTATTGATAATGGGTCGTGTTCCACCGCCACCGTTCTCCTGGAGATTCCCGCCATACTCACTGACAGACACTGTGTTCAGGTAGGAACTGGCCAGTGCAATCAAAGAGTTCTTCCAACTAAATAAAGGAACAGTTGCCAGAGTAGGTACAGTCTGGGAGACATTTAAGGTATACATAAGAGGAATTACCATGTCCAAACAAGCGGGGGTACTCTGATCAATAAGGGGAAGACTACAATTACTCGAAAGGGAACTATCCCAGTTAGAACAAGAACATCGTGATACTGCAGATACAGGTACACTGGGTCACATGCATTCCAAGATACAGGAGTATCAGGAAACAGCACTATCGGAAATTCGTCATATGGGGAAGTATGCCGTCGCCCGGACATACGGGGAGGGGGACAGACCTGGCAAAGTCCTGGCAAACTTAATCCACCCCAGTCGCAGCACTAATCTAATTAACACAATGACGGCAACAGATGGTAGCACACTCAACGACCCCGAAGATATAGCTGCTAGATTTCATGAATATTACCAGACACTATACACCACAAGGGGAAACTCGGATCCAAACGCCATAAACGAATATCTCACCCGCATGGTATTACCAAAACGTTTGGAGAACAATAGGGAGGCTCTAGGGGCACCGTTCACTCTGGTCGAGATAGCAAAAGCGCTGGGAAACATGGCTGAGGGTAAGGCCCCGGGCCCTGATGGCCTGACTGTATACTTCTATAAAGCATATCAAACACTAATACTTCCGCATCTGAAAGAGGTATTTGAGGAGATGATCAAAGAGGGTGGCATGCCTCCATTGATGAGGGAAGCCATGGTAGTTACACTGCTTAGGCCAGGGAAGCCAAAAGAACAATGTTCCTCCTATAGGCCGTTGTCGTTATTAAATGTTGATGTCAAAATATATGCCAACATTTTTGCGGAACGACTGGCCAGAGTACTGCCTCTGCTTGTAAAACCTGAACAGGCAGGATTTGTCCCTGGTCACAATCTAACCATGAACCTACACGTTATTCGGCATAATACAGAACATTAACCACGACACGCAAGCGATAGCGGTCTTTTTGGATGTGGAAAAAGCATTCGATTCTGTGGAGTGGGACTTCTTATGGGCAGCACTGTGAAAATTTGGAGTTGGGGACACTTTTCTACACTTGATAGCCACACTATACAGGCCACCCCAGGCAAGGGTTCGGGTCAACGAAGCAGTGATGAAGGCACTGGGTATCACCAGAGGTACTAGACAGGGATGCCCGCTCTCCCCCTTGCTGTACGCACTGGTGGCAGAGCCGCTAGCTCGCGCACTGAGGGAATGTCATGGACATCAGGGCCTTGACTTCAAGCACTATAAAGCAGTAATCTCTGCATACGCAGATGACACTTTGCTGTACATTAAAGATTCAAAATATAATGCGGCACCAATGCCTCAAGAAATAGTACGATACGGAGCATTATCCGGCCTTAGAGTCAATTGGGGCAAGTCTTTGATGTTCCCACTGACTCCCTCCACAGCGCAGATAAAAGTGGGATTCCCGCTTAAGTGTGAGACTGACTCAGTCAGGTATCTTGGTATTAAGGTACACACTGACCCCAACATTATAGTGAAGGAGAATTATGACACAGCGATAACTAAACTAGCAACAGATGTTGAGAAATGGATACGACTCCCACTGTCCCTGCTTGGTAGAGTGGCATTGATGAAAATGGCGGTGTTGCTGCGTTTTCTCTTTTTGTTCCAGAATATCCCGATGGTGCTACCCAAGAAATATTTTGCCACGTTAAGATCACTCCTCATAAAACTAGCCTGGGCAGGCAAACAGCCCCGGGTGCAATGGCGTGTACTGACTTTGCCATATGAACTAGGTGGCCTGGGGGCTCCGGATTTGGAAGCCTATAGTGTGGCGGCTCGAGCTGCAGTGGCGCAGGCTTGGCTTCATGGCCCAGGAGATACCCCATTTCTTGGAATAGAGAGGGAGCTGGCATTACCAGCTCCGTTACAGGGAAGACTATACCATACCCCAGGCAGGCAATATAAAAAATTGGCATCCCTGGACTCAGTAGCAAAAGCATGGGACAGGATAATGGATAAACAAAAATTGGCTATACTGTACTCCCCACAGATACCAGTAGATTGCAGTACTTGGTTCCCACTTTGGCGTGACAGTAAACTGATAAACGCCCTTAGTGAACTAGGCATTAACACAATGGGGGACCTATTTGAGAACAGCAGTATGAAAAGTTGGGACAGAATAGGAGAGGGTACCGGCGAGACCCCTCCCCTACACCAATTCCAATACCACAGAACATGACATGCTCTAGCACAATTGTTGGGCGATAAAATGCAAGAACCTCCAGAGATCACATCGCTTTCTATGATCCTGCAGGGAAATTGTACGAGACACTTGGTGTCCCGTCTGTACGCAACAATACAGGGGACAAGAGACCAAGAGCTTTTAAGACCCCAAGTGGAGTTGCAAAGAGATCTGGGGGTACAGATCACAGACGCGCAGTGGCGATACTGCTTCACTAAGACACGCTCTATTTCCTTAAATGGCAGACACCGTCTCATCCACTTTAAATTCCTTAACAGAATATATTATACCCCAATCCGTTTACACAGATATGGGTTGCGTGGAAATTCAAACTGCCCCAGATGTGGGGTAGAACGAGCCGATTTTTTACATATGGCATGGGCGTGTGAGAATATGCAAACTTTTTGGAGAACAATATTTAGAGAATTGGAAACTATAACTAGTATACAAATAGATGCTGAACCACTTTTGGCCCTCATGGGATGGGATGCCCATTTACCAAAATCAGTACACAAATTTGTGGCAATGGGCCTGGTACTAGCTAAGCGTAGAGTTGCCATGCGGTGGGACCGTGGGCCGATCCCTAAAGTAGACGAATGGCATAGAGATATGGCTTATTGCAACATGCAAACAGACACTTACAGTGATTTACTCCCTCCCGCTAACAAACCAGCGAAATTCTGGGACAAATTCTGGGACATATTCAGACAGTGCCATATAGGAAAGGGACTGGAGAAGCAGAGGGAAAGACAATTGATTGATGAACAAAACAAGATTGTAGTTGGATATATAGTCCAAGATCCCAAATGGATTGTATACCCAAATGGGTTGTATACACAATTAAAAGGCTCTGTGCTGCTAAAATACAGAAGGAGAAAATGTCTATTGAATGATACAATGTGCTGTTTAAATTGTATTAGTCTGAAAACACGATTTTACTGTACTGCTTTATTTGTTTGTACAAAAGCATAAATAAAGGTTAAAAAAAATATTTATAATAAAGTAAAGGTTAAGTTTGAAAGTAAGTACAACACTTACAAGTCTCAAAGTTGATTCTAAGGGAGCCCGTTGGGGGTTCAAGGCAACCCCAAAGTTACCACACCAGCAGCACAGGGCCGGTCAGGTGCAGAGGTCAAAGAGGTGCCCAAAACACATGGGCTTCAATAGAGAACAGGGGTGCCCCAGTTCCAGTCTTCTAGCAGGTAAGTACCTGGTCCTCGTAGGGCAGACCAGGGGGGTTTTGCAGGGCACTGGGGGGGGGCACAAGCAGGCACAGAAAGTACACCCTCAGCGGCACAGGGGCGGCCGGGTGCAGAGTGCAAACAGGGGTCGGGTTTTAGATAGGAAGTAATGGGGAGACCCGGGGGTCTCTTCAACGATGCAGGCAGGCACAGGGGGGGCTCCTCGGGGTAGCCACCACCTGGGCTAGGCAGAGGGTTGCCTGAGGGTCACTCCTGCACTGGAGTTCGGTTCCTTTAGGTCCTGGGGGCTGTGGGTGCAGTGTTGGTTCCATGCATCGGGTCCCTTGTTACAGGCAGTCGTGGTCAGGGGGAGCCTCTGGATTTCCTCTGCAGGCATCGCTGTGGGGGCTCAGGGGGGGTCGTCTCTGGTTACTCACGGGCTCGCAGTCACCGGAGAGTCCTCCCTGAAGTGTTGATTTTCCGCAGGTCGAGATGGGGGCGTCGGGTGCAGAGTGGAAAGTCTCACGCTTCCGGCGGGAAACGTGAAGTCTTTAAAGTTGTTGATTGTTGAACAGGGCCACTGTTCACGGGAGTTTCTTGGTCCTTGGTTGCAGGGCCATCCTCCGAGCCTTCAGAGGTCGCTGGTCCTGCTGGATGCGTCGCTGTTGCGGTTTTCTTCGAAGTTGGGAGACAGGCCGGTAGGGCTGGGGCCAAAGCAGTTGTCATCTCCGTCTTCACTGCAGGGCTTCAAGTCAGCAGTCCTTCTTCTTGTTAAGGTTGCAGGAATCTAGTTTCCTAGGTTCTGGTAAGCCCCTAAATACTGAATTTAGGGGTGTGTTTATGTCTGGGAGGGCAGTAGCCAATGGCTACTGGCCCTGAGGGTGGCTACACCCTCTGTGTGCCTCCTCCCTGTGGGGAGGGGGGCTCATCCCTAATCCTATTGGGGGAATCCTCCATCCACAAATGGAGGATTTATAAAAGTAAGGGTCACGTCAGCTCAGGACACCTCAGGGGCTGTCCTGACTGGTGGGTGTAGGAGGCTGGACTGGCTTGTAGTGAGTACCAAGGGGTACTTGCACCTTGCACCAGGCCCAGTTATCCCTTATTAGTGTATAGGGTGTCTAGCAGCATAGGCTGATAGATAATGGTAGCTTAGCAGAGCAGCTTAGGCTGAACTAGGAGACGTGTGAAGCTACTACAGTACCACTTAGTGTCATATGCACAATATCATAAGAAAACACAATACACAGTTATACTAAAAATAAAGGTACTTTATTTTTATGACAATATGCCAAAGTATCTTAGAGTGTACCCTCAGTGAGAGGATAGGAAATATACACAAGATATATATACACAATAGCAAAAATATGCAGTATAGTCTTAGAAAACAGTGCAAACAATGTATAGTTACAATAGGATGCAATGGGGAAACATAGGGATAGGGGCAACACAAACCATATACTCCAAAAGTGGAATGCGAACTACGAATGGACCCCAAACCTATGTGACCTTGTAGAGGGTCGCTGGGACTATTAGAAAATAGTGAGAGTTAGAAAAATAACCCTCCCCAAGACCCTGAAAAGTGAGTGCAAAGTGCACTAAAGTTCCCCTAAGAACAAAGTAGTCGTGTTAGAGGAATAATGCAGGAAAGACACAAACCAGCAATGCAACAACTGTGGATTTCCAATCTAGGGTACCTGTGGAACAAGGAGACCAAGTCCAAAAGTCACAAGCAAGTCGGAGATGGGCAGATGCCCAGGAAATGCCAGCTGCGGGTGCAAAGAAGCTTCGACTGGACAGAAGAAGCTGAGGTTTCTGCAGGAACGAAAAGGGCTAGAGACTTCCCCTTTGGTGGACAGATCCCTCTCGCCTTGGAGAGTCGTGCAGAAGTGTTTTCCCACCGGAAGGACGCCAACAAGCCTTGCTACACGCAAATCGTGCGTTTGGCGTTTTTGGACGCTGCTGGAGCCCAGGAGGGACCAGGAGGTCGCAAATTGGACCTGAAGAGAGAGGGGACGTCGAGCAAGACAAAGAGCCCTCACTGAAGCAGGTAGCACCCGGAGAAGTGCCAGAAACAGGCACTACGAGGATGTGTGAAACGGTGCTCGCCGAAGTTGCTCAAAGGAGTCTCACGTCGCCGGAGACCAACTTAGAAAGTCGTGCAATGCAGGTTAGAGTGCCGTGGACCCAGGCTTGGCTGTGCACAAAGGATTTCCGCCGGAAGTGCACAGGGGCCGGAGTAGCTGCAAAGTCGCGGTTCCCAGCAATGCAGCCCAGCGAGGTGAGGCAAGGACTTACCTCCACCAAACTTGGGCTGAAGAGTCACTGGACTGTGGGGGTCACTTGGACAGCGTTGCTGGATTCGAGGGACCTCGCTCGTCGTGCTGAGAGGAGACCCAAGGGACCGGTAATGCAGCTTTTTGGTGCCTGCGGTTGAAGGGGGAAGATTCCGTCGACCCACGGGAGATTTCTTCGGAGCTTCTGGTGCAGAGAGGAGGCAGACTACCCCCACAGCATGCACAAGCAGGAAAACAGTCGAGAAGGCGGCAGGATCAGCGTTACAGAGTTGCAGTAGTCGTCTTTGCTACTATGTTGCAGGTTTGCAGGCTTCCAGCGCGGTCAGCGGTCGTTTCCTTATCAGAAGGTGAAGAGAGAGATGCAGAGGAACTCGGCTGAGCTCATGCATTCGTTATCTAAAGTTTCCCCAGAGACAGAGACCCTAAATAGCCAGAAAAGAGGGTTTGGCTACCTAGGAGAGAGGAAAGGCTACTAACACCTGAAGGAGCCTATCAGCAGGAGTCTCTGACGTCACCTGGTGGCACTGGCCACTCAGAGCAGTCCAGTGTGCCAGCAGCACCTCTGTTTCCAAGATGGCAGAGGTCTGGAGCACACTGGAGGAGCTCTGGACACCTCCCAGGGGAGGTGCAGGTCAGGGGAGTGGTCACTCCCCTTTCCTTTGTCCAGTTTCGTGCCAGAGCAGGGGCTAAGGGGTCCCTGAACCAGTGTAAACTGGCTTATGCAGAATTGGGCACATCTGTGCCCAACAAAGCATTTCCAGAGGCTGGGGGAGGCTACTCCTCCCCTGCCTTCACACCATTTTCCAAAGGGAGAGGGTGTCACACCCTCTCTCTGAGGAAGTTCTTTGTTCTGCCATCCTGGGCCAGGCCTGGCTGGACCCCAGGAGGGCAGCTGCCTGTCTGAGGGGTTGGCAGCAGCAGCAGCTGCAGTGAAACCCCAGGAAGGGCAGTTTGGCAGTACCAGGGTCTGTGCTACAGACCACTGGGATCATGGGATTGTGCCAACTATGCCAGGATGGCATAGAGGGGGCAATTCCATGATCATAGACATGTTACATGGCCATATTCGGAGTTACCATGGTGAAGCTACATATAGGTAGTGACCTATATGTGGTGCACGCGTGTAATGGTGTCCCCGCACTCACAAAGTTCAGGGAATTGGCTCTGAACAATGTGGGGGCACCTTGGCTAGTGCCAGGGTGCCCTCACACTAAGTAACTTTGCACCTAACCTTTACCAGGTAAAGGTTAGACATATAGGTGACTTATAAGTTACTTAAGTGCAGTGTAAAATGGCTGTGAAATAACGTGGACGTTATTTCACTCAGGCTGCAGTGGCAGGCCTGTGTAAGAATTGTCAGAGCTCCCTATGGGTGGCAAAAGAAATGCTGCAGCCCATAGGGATCTCCTGGAACCCCAATACCCTGGGTACCTTAGTACCATATACTAGGGAATTATAAGGGTGTTCCAGTAAGCCAATGTAAATTGGTAAAAATGGTCACTAGCCTGTTAGTGACAATTTGGAAAGAAATGAGAGAGCATAACCACTGAGGTTCTGATTAGCAGAGCCTCAGTGAGACAGTTAGTCACTACACAGGTAACACATTCAGGCACACTTATGAGCACTGGGGCCCTGGGTTACCAGGGTCCCAGTGACACATACAACTAAAACAACATATATACAGTGAAAAATGGGGTTAACATGCCAGGCAAGATGGTACTTTCCTACACAACCCCCCCACAAATGAAGGACAATAAGACTAGCCATGACCCGATGAGTCTTCATTGTCTAAGTGGAAATATCTGGAGAGTCCATCTGCATTGGAGTGGCTACTCCCAGGTCTATGTTCCACTGTATAGTCCATTCCCTGTAGGGATATGGACCACCTCAACAATTTAGGATTTTCACCTTTCATTTGTTTTAGCCAAAGTAGAGGTTTGTGGTCTGTCTGAACAATGAAGTGAGTGCCAAACAGGTATGGCCTCAACTTCTTCAGAGCCCAGACCACAGCAAAGGCCTCCCTCTCAATGGCAGACCAACGCTTTTCTCTAGGGGTCAACCTCCTACTAATAAAAGCAACAGGTTGATCCTGGCCCTCAGAATTAAGTTGTGATAGGACTGCCCCTACTCCTAATTCAGATGCATCAGTTTGGACATAGAATTTTTTAGAGTAACAAGGGCTTTTCAGGACAGGTGCAGAGCACATGGCCTGCTTCAGCTCCTCAAAAGCTTTCTGACAGTTTGCTGTCCATAATACCTTTTTAGGCATTTTCTTGGATGTGAGGTCATTAAGAGGGGCTGCAATGGAGCCATAGTTCTTAATGAACCTCCAGTAATACCCAGTGAGGCCTAGGAAGGCTCTCACCTGAGTCTGAGTGGTAGGGGGAACCCAATCAATAATAGTTTGGATTTTCCCCTGAAGTGGTGCAATCTGTTCCCCACCAACAAGGTGTCCCAGATAAACCACCTTACCCTGCCCTATCTGGCACTTTGAAGCCTTGATAGTGAGGCCTGCCTTTTGCAGGGCCTCCAAAACTTTCCATAGGTGGACCAGGTGATCATCCCAGCTGGAGCTAAAGACAGCTATATCGTCCAAATATGCTGCACTGAAAGCTTCCAGCCCTTGCAGGACTGTGTTCACCAACCTCTGAAAAGTGGCAGGTGCATTTTTCAAACCAAAAGGCATTACAGTAAACTGGTAATGTCCTCCAATGGTAGAAAATGCAGTCTTAGGTTTAGCATCTTCTGACAATTTGATCTGCCAATACCCTGCAGTCAAATCAAAAGTGCTTAGATACTTGGCAGATGCCAGTGTATCTATGAGCTCATCTGCCCTGGGTATAGGGTGAGCATCAGTTTTGGTTACCAAGTTGAGACCTCTATAGTCTACACAAAACCGCATTTCTTTCTTTCCATCTTTAGAATTGGGTTTTGGTACCAGTACCACAGGAGAAGCCCATGGACTGTCAGAGTGCTCAACCACTCCTAGTTCCAACATTTTCTGAACTTCTTGCCTTATGCAGTCCCTGACATGGTCAGGCTGCCTATAGATCTTACTTTTGACAGGTAAACTGTCTCCAGTATCTATAGTGTGCTCACACCAAAAAGTGGTGCCTGGCACAGTGGAGAAGAGTTCTGAAAATTGTCCTAGGAGATTTATGCAATTGTCTTTCTGCTCAGCAGTAAGACAATCAGCCAAAACTACACCTTCCACAAGAGCATCTTGATCTGTGGAAGAGAAGAGATCAGGTAGAGGATCACTGTCTTCTTCCTGTCCCTCATCTGTTGCCATGAGCAGGGTGAGATCAGCCCTGTCATAGTAGGGTTTCAGGCGGTTGACATGGAGCACCATAAGGGGACTCCTGGCAGTGCCTAAGTCAACCAAGTAGGTGACTTCACCCTTCTTTTCAACAATTGTGTGGGGACCACTCCATTTATCTTGGAGTGCTCTTGGGGCCACAGGCTCCAAGACCCACACTTTCTGCCCTGGTTTGTACTGAACCAAAACAGCCTTCTGATGATGCCATTGCTTCTGGAGCTCTTGGCTGGCCTGAAGGTTTTTACTGGCCTTTTTCATGTACTCAGCCATCCTTGATCTGAGGCCAAGTACATAATCCACAATATCCTGCTTAGGAGCTTTTAAAGGTTGTTCCCAACCCTCCTTTACAAGTGTGAGTGGACCCCTAACAGGGTGTCCAAAAAGAAGTTCAAAGGGGCTGAATCCCACTCCTTTCTGGGGTACCTCCCTGTAGGCAAAAAGGAGGCATGGTAGAAGGATATCCCATCTCCTGCGGAGTTTTTCAGGGAGACCCATAATCATGCCTTTGAGAGTTTTATTAAATCTCTCCACCAGTCCATTTGTTTGTGGATGATAGGGTGTTGTGAACTTGTAAGTTACACCACACTCCTTCCACATGGCCTTTAAGTATGCAGACATGAAATTGCTTCCCCTGTCTGATACTACTTCCTTTGGGAAGCCCACCCTGGAAAATATTCCCAGGAGGGCCTTTGCCACTGCAGGAGCTGTAGTGGTCCTTAAAGGAATTGCTTCAGGATATCTTGTGGCATGGTCCACTACCACCAAGATAAACCTATTGCCTGAAGCAGTAGGAGGGTCAAGGGGGCCAACTATGTCAACCCCTACCCTTTCAAAGGGAACCCCAACCACAGGCAGTGGGATAAGGGGTGCCTTTGGAGTGCCACCTGTCTTGCCACTGGCTTGACAGGTTTCACAGGACTTACAAAATTCCTTTGTGTCCTCAGACATCCTAGGCCAATGAAACAGGGGAACAAGCCTGTCCCAAGTTTTCATTTGTCCTAGATGCCCAGCTAAGGGAATGTCATGTGCCAGTGTTAGGAGGAACTTTCTGTACTCCTGAGGAATCACTAATCTCCTGGCAGCTCCAGGTTTAGGATCCCTATGCTCAGTGTACAAGAGGTTGTCCTCCCAGTAAACTCTGTGAGAGTCACTGACATCCCCATTAGCCTGTTTGACAGCTTGCTGTCTGAGACCCTCTAATGTGGGACAGGTTTGCTGTGCCACACTCAGCTCCTCTCTGGCAGGCCCCCCTTCACCCAAAAGCTCAGCAGTGTCTGCTTCCAGCTCCTCTGGTGTAGGTTCTGCACAGGGAGGGAATTCTTCTTCCTCAGAAGTAGAATCCACTGTAGAGTGAGGGATAGTAGGAAGTGGTTTGCTTCTACTAGCCCTAGCTTTAGGGAGCACTTGGTCCATTGTTCCAGGATCCAAGCTTCCCTGTCCTTTTTGCTTTTTGGCCTGAGCCCTTGTCAAAGCAAAAATATGCCCTGGGATGCCCAGCATTGCTGCATGGGCCTCCAACTCCACATCTGACCAAGCTGATGTCTCCAAATCATTCCCTAATAGACAGTCTACAGGTAAATCTGAAGCTACCACAACTTTCTTTGGACCAGTTACCCCCCCCCCCAGTTGAGATTTACAACAGCCATGGGGTGGCTTTGTGTTATGTTGTGAGCATCGGTTACTTGGTACTGGTGTCCAAGTATGTGTTGTTCAGGGTGCACCAGTTTCTCAATCACCATTGTGACACTGGCACCTGTGTCCCTGTAGGCCTGGACCTCAACACCATTTATTAGGGTTAGTTGCTTGTACTTCTCCAAGTTATGGGGGCAAGCAACCAAAGTGGCTAAATCAATAGCCCCTTCAGAGACTAAAGTAGCCTCTGTGGTCTCCCTAATCAGACCAACCCCAACTAAATTACCAAAAGTGAGCCCAGCTACTCCCTTGGATTGGCTATTAGTAGGTTTGCTCCCACCACCACTGCTATTAGTAGGGACACTAGGTGTAGCAGTAGGGGTTGTAGTGGTAGGAGCTGTGGTGCCTTTCTTTTGACAACTGGGATCTGTTGTCCAATGGCCTTTTATTTTACATAAATAGCACCATGGTTTCTTTTCCTTGTTCTGATTAAAGGAGGATTTGGACCCACCACCCCCACCAGAGTGTTTTTGTGGGCCTGATGAAGACTCATTTTTAGATTTGTCCCCACCCTTGTCAGAAGACTTACCATCCTTCTTTTTGTTGCCATCTTTGTCACCCCCTGTATGAACTTTTCTGTTCACTCTTGTTCTGACCCATTTGTCTGCCTTCTTTCCCAATTCTTGGGGAGAGGTCAGATCAGAGTCCACCAAGTACTGGTGCAACAAATCAGACACACAATTATTAAGAATATGCTCTCTCAGGATTAAGTTATACAGGCTGTCATAATCAGTAACTTTACTGCCATGTAACCACCCCTCCAAGGCCTTCACTGAATGGTCAATTAAATCAACCCAGTCTTGTGAAGACTCCTTTTTGGTCTCTCTGAACTTTATCCTGTACTGTTCAGTGGTTAAGCCATAACCATCCAGGAGTGCATTCTTAAGAACTTGGAAATTATTGGCATCATTTTCTTTCACAGTAAGGAGCCTATCCCTACCTTTTCCACTAAATGATAGCCATAGGATAGCAGCCCACTGCCTTTGAGGGACATCCTGTACAACACAGGCCCTCTCAAGTGCAGCAAACCACTTGTTAATGTCATCCCCCTCCTTATAAGGGGGAACTATCTTGTGCAGACTCCTGGAATCATGCTCTTTTTCCAGGATGACTATGGGGAATACTGCTGCTGCCACCATGGGTATCTAAACCCAACTTCTGTCTTTCCTTCTCTAATTCAAAAGACTGTCTATCCAAATCCAGCTGTTGCTTTTTAAGCTTCAGTCTGGTTTGTTCCACCCTCAACTTATTGAGTTCCCTCTCTAACATTCTGTCATCAGGGTTGGTGGGAGGGACATTTCTAGAAACAGAGCTATGATGGGAATGAACAGAAGGAGACCTGTCCCTTACAGAAGCCAACTTAACAGCTTGGTATACAGAAACATTACTACCAGTATGGTGAGAATAAATGCTTTTGCTATGATGTGAGACAACACTATTTCTTTGGTGTGGCTCATCATCATTACCATCTATGCTAGATTGTCTAGTAATGGGCAGGCTAGGAAGTTTCTTTCCTGAATCTTTTCCTGGGGGAGTCCCTGAATCAGATTGGGAACTATTAGGTACTTTTTCAACAGATGGGCCACCTCTGGCCTTATCCTGTTCTCTAAGCATGTTAATTAACAGTTCCAAGGCAGGATTCTTCCCTACACTCAAACCTCTCTCTATACAGAGACTCCTTGCTCTTTTCCAGCTAAGGTTGTCATATGCAAGTTTGGACAGATCAACACTTTGGCCTGTGCCAGACATTTTTTAGAGAGAGTTAAAGTGATAGAGAAAGAGACAAAAGTTTTCAGAACTTTTTGGAAAGACAGAAAAAAACTTTTTAAACTTTTAAGAACTTTTTGAAAGTTTAGGAGTACTTTTCAGCACTTAGAAAAGAGTGAAAAGAGGAAATGCAAAACTTTTTGGCTATGTGTATATACACTGACCTTGTTTTGTATATTTTTCTCTTATGAAAAGTACAATGACAAGAGTGGTAAGTAGTCTCAAGCACTTATCCCACCACTGCACAACCAATGTAGGAGGCTGGACTGGCTTGTAGTGAGTACCAAGGGGTACTTGCACCTTGCACCAGGCCCACTTATCCCTTATTAGTGTATAGGGTGTCTAGCAGCATAGGCTGATAGATAATGGTAGCTTAGCAGAGCAGCTTAGGCTGAACTAGGAGACGTGTGAAGCTACTACAGTACCACTTAGTGTCATATGCACAATATCATAAGAAAACACAATACACAGTTGTACTAAAAATAAAGGTACTTTATTTTTATGACAATATGCCAAAGTATCTTAGAGTGTACCCTCAGTGAGAGGATAGGAAATATACACAAGATATATATACACAATAGCAAAAATATGCAGTATAGTCTTAGAAAACAGTGCAAACAATGTATAGTTACAATAGGATGCAATGGGGAAACATAGGGATAGGGGCAACACAAACCATATACTCCAAAAGTGGAATGCGAACCACGAATGGACCCCAAACCTATGTGACCTTGTAGAGGGTCGCTGGGACTATTAGAAAATAGTGAGAGTTAGAAAAATAACCCTCCCCAAGACCCTGAAAAGTGAGTGCAAAGTGCACTAAAGTTCCCCTAAGAACAAAGTAGTCGTGTTAGAGGAATAATGCAGGAAAGACACAAACCAGCAATGCAACAACTGTGGATTTCCAATCTAGGGTACCTGTGGAACAAGGGAACCAAGTCCAAAAGTCACAAGCAAGTCGGAGATGGGCAGATGTCCAGGAAATGCCAGCTGCGGGTGCAAAGAAGCTTTGACTTGACAGAAGAAGCTGAGGTTTATGCAGGAACGAAAAGGGCTAGAGACTTCCCTTTTGGTGGACGGATCCCTCTCGCCTTGGAGAGTCGTGCAGAAGTGTTTTCCCACCGGAAGGATGCCAACAAGCCTTGCTACATGCAAATCGTGCGTTTGGCGTTTTTGGACGCTGCTGGGGCCCAGGAGGGACCAGGAGGTCGCAAATTGGACCTGAAGAGAGAGGGGACGTCGAGCAAGACAAAGAGCCCTCACTGAAGCAGGTAGCACCCGGAGAAGTGCCAGAAACAGGCACTACGAGGATGCGTGAAACAGTGCTCGCCGAAGTTGCACAAAGGAGTCCCACGTCACCGGAGACCAACTTAGAAAGTCGTGCAATGCAGGTTAGAGTGCCGTGGACCCAGGCTTGGCTGTGCACAAAGGATTTCCGCCGGAAGTGCACAGGGGCCGGAGTAGCTGCAAAGTCGCGGTTCCCAGCAATGCAGCCCAGCGAGGTGAGGCAAGGACTTACCTCCACCAAACTTGGGCTGAAGAGTCACTGGACTGTGGGGGTCACTTGGACAGTGTTGCTGGATTCGAGGGACCTCGCTCGTCGTGCTGAGAGGAGACCCAAGGGACTGGTAATGCAGCTTTTTGGTGCCTGCGGTTGCAGGGGGAAGATTCCGTCGACCCACGGGAGATTTCTTCGGAGCTTCTGGTGCAGAGAGGAGGCAGACTACCCCCACAGCATGCACAAGCAGGAAAACAGTCGAGAAGGCGGCAGGATCAGCGTTACAGAGTTGCAGTAGTCGTCTTTGCTACTATGTTGCAGGTTTGCAGGCTTCCAGCGCGGTCAGCGGTCGTTTCCTTATCAGAAGGTGAAGAGAGAGATGCAGAGGAACTCGGCTGAGCTCATGCATTCGTTATCTAAAGTTTCCCCAGAGACAGAGACCCTAAATAGCCAGAAAAGAGGGTTTGGCTACCTAGGAGAGAGGAAAGGTTACTAACACCTGAAGGAGCCTATCAGCAGGAGTCTCTGACGTCACCTGGTGGCACTGGCCACTCAGAGCAGTCCAGTGTGCCAGCAGCACCTCTGTTTCCAAGATGGCAGAGGTCTGGAGCACACTGGAGGAGCTCTGGACACCTCCCAGGGGAGGTGCAGGTCAGGGGAGTGGTCACTCCCCTTTCCTTTGTCCAGTTTCGCGCCAGAGCAGGGGCTAAGGGTTCCCTGAACCGGTGTAGACTGGCTTATGCAGAATTGGGCACATCTGTGCCCAACAAAGCATTTCCAGAGGCTGGGGGAGGCTACTCCTCCCCTGCCTTCACACCATTTTCCAAAGGGAGAGGGTGTCACACCCTCTCTCAGAGGAAGTTCTTTGTTCTGCCATCCTGGGCCAGGCCTGGCTGGACCCCAGGAGGGCAGCTGCCTGTCTGAGGGGTTGCAAGCAGCAGCAGCTGCAGTGAAACCCCAGGAAGGGCAGTTTGGCAGTACCAGGGTCTGTGCTACAGACCACTGGGATCATGGGATTGTGGCAACTATGCCAGGATGGCATAGAGGGGGCAATTCCATGATCATAGACATGTTACATGGCCATATTCGGAGTTACCATGGTGAAGCTACATATAGGTAGTGACCTATATGTAGTGCACGCGTGTAATGGTGTCCCCGCACTCACAAAGTTCAGGGAATTGGCTCTGAACAATGTGGGGGCACCTTGGCTAGTGCCAGGGTGCCCTCACACTAAGTAACTTTGCACCTAACCTTTACCAGGTAAAGGTTAGACGTATAGGTGACTTATAAGTTACTTAAGTGCAGTGTAAAATGGCTGTGAAATAACGTGGACGTTATTTCACTCAGGCTGCAGTGGCAGGCCTGTGTAAGAATTGTCAGAGCTCCCTATGGGTGGCAAAAGAAATGCTGCAGCCCATAGGGATCTCCTGGAACCCCAATACCCTGGGTACCTTAGTACCATATACTAGGGAATTATAAGGGTGTTCCAGTAAGCCAATGTAAATTGGTAAAAATGGTCACTAGCCTGTTAGTGACAATTTGGAAAGAAATGAGAGAGCATAACCACTGAGGTTCTGATTAGCAGAGCCTCAGTGAGACAGTTAGTCACTACACAGGTAACACATTCAGGCACACTTATGAGCACTGGGGCCCTGGGTTACCAGGGTCCCAGTGACACATACAACTAAAACAACATATATACAGTGAAAAATGGGGGTAACATGCCAGGCAAGATGGTACTTTCCTACAGTGGGTGACTCCTCCTTGTTTTTCTAATGATCTCTTCCAGCCTTGCCACCAAATGTGGGGGCAGTGGCCGGCGGGGCGGGCATCTCCACTAGCTGGGATGCCCTGTGGCGCTGTAACAAAAGGGGTGAGCCTTTGATGTTCACCGCCAGGTGTTACAGTTCCTGCAGGGGGAAGTGAGAAGCACCTCCACCCAGTACAGGCTTTGTTCCTGGCCACAGAGTGACAAAGGCACTCTCCCCATGTGGTCAGAAACATGTTGGGTGTGTGGCAGGCTGCAGATACTGGTCAGCCTACACTGGAAGTCGGGTATGTTTTCAGCGGGCATCTCTAAGATGCCCTCTGGGTGTATTTTACAATAAATTGCACACTGGTATCAGTGTGCAGTTATTGTGCTGAGAAGTTTGATACCAAATTTCCCAGTTTTCAGTGTAGCAATTATGGAACTGTGGAGTTCGTATTTGACAAACTCCAAGACCATATACTCTTATGGCTACCCTGCACTTACAATGTCTAAGGTATGCTTAGACACTGTAAGGGCATAGTGCTCATACACATATGCCCTCACTTGTGGTATAGTGCACCCTGCCTTAGGGCTGTAAGGCCTGCTAGAGGAGTGACTTACCTATGCCACAAGCAGTGTGAGGTTGGCATGGCACTCTGAGGGGAGTGCCATGTCGACTTAGTCATTTTCTCCCCACCAGCACACACAACTGAGAGGCAGTGTGCATGTGCTGAGTGAGGGGTCCCTAGGGTGGCACAAGACATGCTGCAGCCCTTAGAGACCTTCCCTGGCATCAGGACCCTTGGTACCAGGGGTACCGGTTACAAGGGACTTTCCTGAGTGCCAGGGTTGTGCCAATTGTGGAGACAAAGGTACAGTTTAGGGAAAGAACACTGGTGCTGGGGCCTGGTTAGCAGGGTCCCAGCACTCTTTCAAGTCATAACTTAGCATCAGCAAAGGCAAAAAGTCAGGGTGTAACCATGCCAAGGAGGCATTTCCTTGCAAACGGCCACAGCATTATGACCCACGAATCACTGCGGCGGACAGTCAGTGGCGCTAAACCATTGGCAGTACATACCACTGCGCTCAAAATACACACACACATACAAAACAACACCACATTGGACAGTTTAAATAACACACACCTGACACCCATACACACACCACACACCCACACCACTATAAAACACACACCCACATTACCCACAACCCTTTACGACTACAAACAAGTGCCACCAGAGAGATAGCAAGACCATAGACAAGACCACAGACACACACCATCATCACCTATACACCATCCACGCACCTTACATCACACACTCCAACACATCACCCCACACACCCTCACCCACACCACTCACACTACACCCATGGCACCACAATGACACCCCAGGTTCTCAGAGGAGGAGCTAAGGGTCATGGTGGAAAAAATCATCCGGGTAGAGCCACAGCTATTCGGATCACAGGTGACTTGAGACCCGCACGGGTGAGTAGCGCGCTTTATAAATGTTAATGATTTGATTTGATTTGATTAGGTGCAGCAGACATCCATTGCTAAGAAGATGGAGTTATGGCGGAGAATTGTGGACAGGGTCAACACCGTTGGACAGCACCCCAGAACAAGGGATGACATCAGGAAGAAGTGGAACGACCTACGGGGGAAGGTGCGTTCCACAGCAGCAAAACACCAAATAGCTGTACAGAGGACTTGCAGTGGACCCCCACCTCCTCCCCCACAACTAACAACATGGGAGGAGCAAGACTTGGCAATCATGCATCCTGATGGCCTGGCAGAAGTAGGAGGAGGACTGGACTCTGGCAAGTCAAATCTCTATTACTATCACCCCCCCTAACTGCATGCCATCACAAACCACTACCCTTACCCTCACTCCCATCATGCCACCACCTCACACACATCCCACCATCACAACCCACCCCTCCAATACCAAGCCCTACATGTAACATCAGTGCACGGACCCCCATCACAGACCTGCATGGATACCCATCACTAAAGCATGCACACTAGAGAGAATCACCTAGCCCAAAAATAACTACTCACGCAAGGCAAAGCTGCCAGGGCAATAACAGCCATAGAGGGCAACACACCCATGCACAAGATGTCACACACAGAAACAATAACACTGCATTTACACACCCACAGGTCCCCCATCCAACGTCACTGGAGAGGAGGTGCCAGCAACATCCAGTCCCCCCCAGAAGAGGCCCACAGTAATGACAGCAGCTCTGGATGTCTGGATCTGGATGACTAACCTGGCCCATCAGGGACCTCCGGACAGTCGGTTACCCAGGCACAGTCCCATACCACCACAGAGCCTCCTCCCTCAGGAAACACCAGCACAGTACCCACCCAGCGGGCCCATACCTCTGTCCCCAGGACACATCAATCAGCAGTGAGTCCACCACTACAAGGACCACAGGGCACATCACAAACACAGGACGATCAGGGACCTGGAGTCGTGACAGTGGGCATACGGTTCAGGGGACAGAGGCACAGGACAACAGGGAAGCTGAGAGGACTGCTGTGCAACTGGGGAAGGACAGGCCCACGGAACCGACTCTCCAGGAGGCACTCACCAACATCCTGGGAGCATACCACCATTCCCAGGAGACGATGGGCCAGATACTGGACAAGTTGCAGGAGACCCAGCAGCTGCAGGAGGGACAGTACCTGGGGATCAGGGAGGACTTCAAGGACATCAACACCACCGTGGTCACCATTGCAGGGGTGCTGGCAGACATGGCCAACACCATGAGGCAGGCAGTGGCACACCAGCGGGCCCCTGACACTAGCCAAACCGATGAACAGCCTTTCACCTCCACTGCCGGTAGAGGACAGAAGGCCACGGGACAAACAGGCCACCAGCACCCCACCCCCTGCAGAAGGAGAACCACCCCGCAAACGGTCCCTGGGATCCAGGCAGAAGCCAGAGACTATTGCCAAGACCCCGCCAGGAAATAAGACTCTCCTGATTGTCACCCTTGTGTCCCACTCTGTCTCCCTGTCCACCTTGAACTGCCATTTCTCCACTTCCTATAGCCCCCTTGGACAATGCGCTTGTGATCTACATAGACTGGACTCTATCCTGGACATTCCTTCACCATCACCCCAGCCCATTGCACATCCCCCTCTACTTTTTAGCACTTAAATAAACACCATTTGAATAAATAAAAGTATGAAAGACTGTCAAATGATTGAACTATGTATTTGTTTAACAAGCTTTAAACAATGCAATACAACTATACAGTAATGTATACATAGGAATGACCTGTAGTTGGCTGCAGACAACACACCAGGAGTGATAGTGGGGCACAAATATCTGAAAATAGAGATGCCAAAGGGTACAGTAGGTTGCCCTAGAAGTGGGAAAATCAGCCTGCCAGTGACAATGTCAAACACAAAACTGTCAATGTAAAGTGAATTTACAGTGTCTTACCTGTGTGTCTTTGGAAGTATTGTCGTATTATTGCACTTCTGTTGTCCTCATCCTCATCATCTGCCTCCTCATCTTCACTATCTACAGGGTCCACTACTGCCCAATGCCCATCTCCAACCTCATCCTCCTGCAGAACAGGCACCTGGCGACGTAAGGCGACAGAAGGCAAGGTTGTGCAACATACAGCATGCCACAATGATCTGGCACACCTTATTGGGTGAGTAGTACAGTGATCCACCTGTTAGATGGAGGCAACAATACCTGGCCTTCAGAAGGCCGGATGTCATGTGATTCCTCACAGGGGTCAGAAGCCATGAGAGGTCGGGGTAACCAGAGTCACCTGCAAATATCGAGGGACAACTGTTAGCCACACACTAACCCTTAGGGCCCATACCATACCCATATACCAACAGCTACTGAGTGGGAACCAGGGCTCACCTAGTAGCCGCACCCGGTGCATCTGGAGTTGAACCATCACATATGGGATGCTGCTATTCCTCAGGATAAAGGCATCATGCACAGACCCACAATACTTTGCATTGACATGGGAGATGTACTGCTCTGCCGGGCACACTATCTGCACATTCATGGAGTGAAAACTTTTTTGATTTTGGAACACCTGTTCATTTCTAAGGGGGGGACAAATGTAATAAAGTTGGAGATATGTCCCATTGCATAGAAATCAGCTTTCACTGTGGCCAAATCTTCCACCAAGGGGAAAACAATGTAGCTGCGCATGTATTTAATCAGGGCAGACAACACTCTGGTCAGCACTATTGAGAACATTGGCTGAGACATTCCTGCTGCCAATCCCACTGTCACTTGGAAGGAGCCAGTTGCCAGGAAATGGAGCACAGATAGGACTTGCATAAGAGGGGGTATTATGGTGGGCTGACGGATAGCAGATATCAGGTCAGGTTCCAATTGGGCACAAAGCTCTGTGACTGTGGCCTTGTCCAGCCTATAGGTGAGGATAATGTGCCTGTCCTCCATTGTTGCCAAGTCCAACAGGGGCCTGTACACAGGGGGATGTCTCCATCTCCTATTCATCCGCAGCGGTTGCAATTTAGGGGGCAAATGGTGAGCAGCTGGTCAGTATTCTATATTTCCACACACCACACTGCATTGCATGTTGTGACTGTAATAGTATATTGTGGGATAGGCACAAATGGTGCCTATGTGTACTGTGACGCAGTTAGGTGCCATGGCCTGCTCCCCCCCTGAAATTATGTCCACCTGTCCTGTGTGGAGGGACATGTGGAAATGAGCTAATTCTGCTGACGTGGTGCACCTTTGTGTGGGGCGGTCGAGTTCCGCCGTGCAACTCCTCATTGGATACCATTGGGCCCTATGGGTTACAGTGGCCAATGGTGATGTACGCCAGTGGTGACAGTACGCACCGCCGCGGACGTGACTGCCATTTTCTATCTGTTCACTCACTTGCTACCTGACCTTCAACAGGAGAGGACCTACACTGCAAGTGCTGCTGTGACCTGTTTCAGGAACCGATCATGGCTCGTGCCACTGGGGAAAGGGCCCCTGCCTTCACTGCTGTGGCATTGGAGAGACTGGTGGATGGGGTCCTACCCCTGTACCGAATGCTGCATGGGCCTCCAGACCAACAGGTGAGTACACTGTGAGCATGAGGGCCTCATGTAGTGGGGTTGGTGGAAGGGCCCTGGGCAGCGTGCTGCATATATGGTGGCCAATGTCTGTGCGTAAGGGCTATGGTGGGCCATGAGTGTAACAGGCAGGAGGGTCTGACTGATACCTTTTTCTATGTGTATTTCTCTGCAGGTCAGCGCCATCAAAAAAAGGGTATATGGCGTGCCATTGCCAAGGACGTGTGGACCCTGGGTGTCTACAGCAGGCGGAGCACCCACTGTAGCAAACGGTGGGAGGACCTGAGACACTGCGCACAGAAGACGACGGAGGTCCAGCTGGGGATGTATTCCCAACAAGGAAGGGGTGCCTATCAAACCCTGACCCCCCCGATGGCCCGCATGCTGGCGGTGGCCTATTCGGAGCTGGATGGGCACTTGGGGCATCACAGCAGCCACAAGGGGGGTGAATACAGTGCCCCAATATACTACTTGTGCGTGGTGGGGTGGTATCCGGGTGGGGGATGTGGGCCTGTGGGTTGCCATAGGCCAGGCCGGACATTGCAGGGTAGGGCCCATGTTAAGTAGGGTCTGATTTAAAACTTCTCCAACCAAGCTAGTAGGCATCCACTACTGGGCAGGTGTCTGTGGGTCTCAGGTATGCTGCAATTGACGTTAGGTATCTCTGTCCATGGTCTGGTGACTAGTATTGTGACTGTTAGTGCATTGCCTAGTGCATAGGGCTGTTCTGTGTGTGTGTGTGTCATGTACGCCAAAGGTGGTTTTGTTGACACCATTGACCAAGCGTATCCTTTGTCTCTCCCCCTTTTTTGTTTTGTCACCCTGTCCTTATGTGCATTAGAATCATCTGGCGGAGGAGCAGAGGCACCGGCGATGGGGAAAGCTGCATCCCACAGGGCCCAGGAGGCTGAATCCACCGATGGTGAGGGCACCAGTGGGACGGAGGGCGAGGCGAGCACCACGGCGGACGCTGGAGGGGACAGTTCTGACAGTGATACCTCCTCTGATGGAAGCTCCCTGGTAGTGATGGACACCTCAGTGCCCACCCCAACTACAGGTACAGCCGCCACAGCCGTACCAGCACCGCACTCCCAGCAGCCCCTCAGCGTGTTTCCCATGCCCGCTCACCCAGGAGGGTGGGCATCTCCTTCACCCCAGGGACCTCAGGCCCTGCCCCGGTTAGCCCTGCTGCTCTGAGTGAGGAGGCTATTGACCTCCTGCGACCCATCTCTGTTGGGCAGTCAACCATTGCGAATGTCATCCGGGGGTGGCAGCCCATTTGCAACAAACAAATGCATTCCTGGAGGGCATTCACTTGGCATGGCGTCCCAACAGAAATCAATCCAGGCTCTGGCCTCCTCCATGATGACAGCCATTGTTCCTGTTTCTAGCCTAACTTCCTCTGCCCAATCTCATTCTCCTCAACCCCAACCTATCCCAAGCGTACAGGCAGACCAGCATGCACCCAGGACAACACACAGGAGTGGTTCAGGCAAACACAATCATCACACATCATCCCACAGGCACTCACACAAACACCATCCAGATGCAGACAAACCAACATCCACTGCCTCCGCTGTGTCCCCCTCCTCCTCCTCGTCCACCTCCCTCCCAGTAGCATCTACACTCACACCTGCATGCACTACATCCTCATCCACTACCACCATCACACCTATCACTACACTCCCCTCACTGGCAGTCACCATCCCCACATCCATGCACACGTCCCCTATGTCCTCTCTCACTGTGTCTGTGCCCCTGCTCCCAAAGTACACAAATGCAAGCACTCAGATACCCAACAGCCCTCCACCTCACAACAGCATCCAGCCCATTCACCTGCACCCAAACACAGCAGACAGACACCTCCTACAACCACTTCCTCTTCCTCCGCTCCCAAATCTTCACCCTCTTCCCACCCCAATGTCTCTAAGAAGTTTTTCTTCTCCACTGTTGATCTCTTCCCTACCACTCCCCCCTATCCTTCATGTCAGGCCAGAGTGGTCAGAACCCAAACGAGCACCTCAGCCACCCAGTCCACGGCCACAGTAGTGTTGAGTAGTGTTGACAGCTACTGCAGGTGGGAGAGGATCCCGGGCACCAGGCAGCAACACTGAAAGGGTGCCTGCACCAGGTGCATCAATGAAGGGCAAGGAGGCACCACCAGCTGCGTCAGGGAAGGGCAAGAAGGCACCACCAGCTGCGACAGGGAAGGGCAATGAGGCACCACCAGCAACATACAGGAAGGGCAAGGAGTCACCACCAGCTGCAGGAGGGAAGGGCAAGGGGCTATTCCCACCTGCTGACAGGAAGGGCAAGGGGCTTGCACCAGGAGGCAGGAATGACAGGAGGCCTGGCTCTGGGACTCATTCGGAGCCCCCACCACCAACCATGGTGGTTCAGCCGTCCGAGGCTGCAGGGGATGGGCTGGAGCCTCCCACCACCACTGCCAGCACTGCCACCAGCACCACCGTCAGCACCGCCAACAGCACCGCCACCAGATCCACTGCCAGCAGCAGCCCCAGTGGGCAGCCATCCGAGGCTACAGGGGTTGGGCTGGAGCCTCCTCCCACCACTGCCAGCACCACCACCAGCCCGCCACTGCCACCACTGAGCAGCCGTCACCGCCGGTGGACAGTGTGTAGTCCTGCCTCCATAGGCTGTTGTGCGTCCTGGGCCCTGTAAATCCTGTGGGTCTGACACCCACGTGAGAGACTGTGACCTTGCACTCTCCAAGATCTGCATAATAGGGCACAATGCCCCCTCCAGAACCAGTGGAGAAACCATCCACTCACCTCATCCTTCCCAGGATGAAGCGCACTGGGCACAAGGCCCCCTCCAGAACTAGTGGAAGAAGCCATCCACTCACCCCATCCTTCCCAGAATGAAGCACACTGGGCACAAGGCCCCCTCAATAACCAGTGGAGAAGCCATCCACTCACCCCATCCTTCCCAGGATGAAGCACACTGGGCACAAGGCCCCCTCCAGAAACAGGGGAAGAAGCCATCTACTCACCCCATCCTTCCCAGGATGAAGCACACTGGGCATTAGGGCCCCTCCAGAACCAGTGGAAGAAGCCATCCACTCACCCCATCCTTCCCAGGATGAAACACACTGGGCACAAGGCCCCCTCCAGAACCAGTGGTGAAGCCATCCACTAGAGAGACTGTGGCCGTGCACTCCCCAGGACCAAGCAGTGAGCAAACCACCCACTAGAGAGACTGTGGCCTTGCATTCCCCAGGACCAAGCAGTGGGCAAACCACTCACTTGAGAGACTGTGGCCTTATACTCCCTTGGACCAAGCAGTGGGCAAACCACCCACTTGAGAGACTGTGGCCTTGTACTCCCCAGGACCAAGCAGTGGACAAACCACCTACTTGAGAGACTGTGGCCTTGCACTCCCCAGGACCAAGCAGTGGTCAAACCACCCACTTGAGGGACTGTGGCCTTGAACACCCCAGGACATCGCACAGGGCATGTTGCTCCCTCCAGGACCAGTGGTGTTGTACCATCTTCCGGATGAGGTGCCCCCCTTCCCCCGTCCCCCTGAGGTGCCTGTGTATTTTTGACCTGATGCCCCTGCAGTGTTCTCTTCGTGTTGTTGCAGGAGTAAGGTGGGGCCTTGGCCTATGTGTTGTGGCACTGTGGCCCACGGACATTGAGGACTGGGCAGTGTCCCTACATTTGTAAATATGTATATACGTTTATATTTTGAGGCACCTATTCATGTCATTTTATCCTATTACACTCACTTTCTTCAAATCATTTTGCTCTTGCATTATTCCTGAGGGGTACGGGGTGAATATGTAATGTTTGTGCATCTGATTGTGTGTATGGTGTTGTGGGTGGGGGTGTTGCGTGTGTATGTCATTCTCTTTTCTTTTTTCTCCCCCCTCCCTTGTGTACTAGGCAGCAGAACTCACTGTGGTCGTCTTCGCCAGCGTTGATGTTCATAATGCAGGAAAAAGTAGACGAGCATCGGAAATATGTGCAGCTCAGGCTCCATGGTGTCGTGTTTGTCCCTGAGTTCCCACATGTGAGTCCTTTGACTTCTGTGTTCTGTTTCTGCCATGCTTTTGATGTCGTTGGTACCGCCATGGAAAAGGTGGCAGATAGGCCTGTCGTAATAGTGTGGGCGATACATTGTCTTCCGGATGGCTGTTGGCGGTTTCCACCGTGGTGCTTGATGAGACCGCCGTGGCGGTCGGTGTGTTAAACTGTCTACCTGTCTGAGCGGTTTCCACCGTGGTCATAATTCCATTTAGGTTACTGCCGGCCTGTTGGCGGCATTACCGCCGTTTATCACCGACTGCCAGGGTTGCAATGATGGCCTATATTTTTTTTTCTCAACCTTGCTGTGTATTTTGCATGAAAACACCTTTCACAAACAAGAGGGCTTATTATGTTCTTTCATGTGGGTTCATTAACAACTCAGGATCAGCATAAAGAGATAAAAAAAAATCTGGAAACAGGCACCATGACTGTTCCAGATTTCAGAGGTTACTAAGTGGCTTCTAATGCTATAAAATTGGCTATATTTATAGATAGAAGTGTTTATGATAATTATTTTTGGGGATCAGATGCAATAAGAAAAATGCACTTGTTTGATTTCTCTTAAGCAAATGCTGCACAACTCTAAATTTGTTAGGGATCACTCTTTAACATTTCTTACAATGTGCCATGTGAAATTATCCTGAAGACTGCATATCCCCGGTCTTCAGACAGAAAATCTGCTAAAAGAAGTTTTCAGAAATGTAAGCTCCATGGAAATTTGTCAGTTGATCAAACAAAGGATGGTTAAAATTGCCTATTGGTTTAAAAATTAGAGTTTTATTATATGCGCTCAGATCAGGTCCTTCCTGAACTGGATCAGCGAGGACAATTGTCTGAAGTGGAGAGACAGTGGGTACCACGCCTGAGCTATGAGGTAGGAGAAGGATCTTACTTCAGCTGAGTTCTTACAGATCCTTGGGGTAGAGGCGAGGGCCAGCTGGACGGAGCAGAGCTGTCTGGTGGGCATTGAGAAGGAGAGTCGGTGGTTGAGGTAGGCAGGTCCGATGTTGTGTAGGGCCTTGTATGCATGTGTGAGGAGCTTGAAGGTGATTATTTTGCTGACCAGAAGCCAGTGGAAGTCTCTCAGCTGTGCAGTGATGTGATTGTTGCAGCGGGTGTCCAGGATGAGTCTAGCCATGGCGTTCTGGATTCTCTGGCATCTTGTTTGACTTTCTTGGTGATGCCGACATAGAGTGCGTTGCCGTAGTCGAACTTGCTGCTGACGAATGCCTGGGTGACTGTTCTTCTTGCCTGAATGGAGATCCATTTGAAGATCTTTTGAAGCAGGCGAAGCGTATGGAAGCATGATGATGAGATGGTAATGACTTGGCGGATTATTGAGAGCGAGGAGTTGAGTATGATGCCAAGATTGCATGTGTGGTCGGTGGGTGGGTTGGGGGGCCCGAGAACTGTGGGCCACCAGGAGTCATCCCAGGTGAAAGGGGTGGAGCCCAGGATGAAGACCTCCCTCTTGTCAGAGTTGAGTTTGAGACAGTTGTCTTTTATCCATGCATCAACTGCCTTCATTCCATTGTGAAAGTTGTTCTTGGCTGTTGATGGTATGTCCATGAGTGAGAGAATTAGTTGGGTGTTGTCAGCATAGGAGACAATGTTGAGTCTTTGGTGTCTGATGATGTTAGCAAGCTGGGTCATGTAGATATTGAAGAGGGTGGGGCTCAGGGAGAAGACTTGTGGGATGCCACAGCTGTTCTCTGTTGGTTATGAGGTAAAAAGTGGGAGCCTGACTCTCTGGGTTTGACTGGTGAGGAAGGAGCAGATCCACTTGAGGGCTTTGTCATGTAGGCTGGTGCAGAGAGTGGTGTGAAAGATGTTGTTGAAGGCGGTGGAGAGGTCCAGGAGGGTGAGGGCTGCTGTTTTACTGCAATCAAGGATGGTGCGGATGGCATCCCTGGCTGCAAGGAGTGCGGTCTTGGTACTGCGGTTGCTCCTAAATCTGGATTGGGAGGGGTCCAGGATGTGGTTGGTCTTGATGAATTCCGTGAGCTAGGCATTGATGGTCTTCTTCGTCGGGTCAGTAGAGGGCTTTTTCAATAGAGGGTTGATCTCCGCATGTTTCCATACTTCCGGTAAGGTGGCAGCCTCAATGGAGCAGTTGATGGTGCAGCACAATTTGGGGACAATAGTGCAGCTGACTCAGTTGAAGATATGGGGGGGCAAGGGTCCAAGGGTGCTCTGGAGTGGATTGATTTAATGATCTTGAGGGTGTCTTCTGAGGTGAGGGGGGTCCTGTGGTGGAGTGTTGGCAGGGGGTGGATTCTTTGGGTGCGGTGGGAGTGGGCGGTGTAGGCTGGTCTTGGGTGGTGAATCTTTCATTGATGTCCTGGATACTGCGGTGGAAGAAAGTGGCGAGGTTGGCGCACTGTTCTTGGGAGGGTGGGATGTCTACAGCATCCGTGCTGGATTTGGTGAATTCTTTGACCACAGAGAAGAGTTTCTTGCCATTGTGAGCATTGGCATTTATGCGTTCCTGAATTGCTGATTTTCTTGCTGCTCTGATGAGGTGGTGGTGTGCAGTGAAGGCGGTTTTAAAGGCTTTGTGGTCTGTGTGTTCTTGCTGTTTCTACACTTTCTCTCAAGTTGTCTAGAGGTGCGATTGGATTCTTGGAGGTTGGGAAAATCCAGCTGGTTTTCTTGTGGTGTTGATTGTTGTAGGTTTTCCTGAATGGGGCCAGAGTGTTGGCGCAGTCCGAGATCCACTGGTGGAAGTTGCGGGCTGAGGTGTTTACGTCCATTATGTCCGGTTGTGGGGCGTGGAGGAGGATTTCAGTGAGTTGGACTTTGGAGACCTTGCTCCAGTTTCTGCAGGGTGGTGGTGGGCATGCTGGCATTTGGTGTACTTGGTGAAGAAGAAGCGGACACAGTGGTAGTCGGTCCAGTGTAGTTCGGAGGTGTGT
This sequence comes from Pleurodeles waltl, assembly GCF_031143425.1. NCBI lineage: Eukaryota > Metazoa > Chordata > Amphibia > Caudata > Salamandridae > Pleurodeles > Pleurodeles waltl. Next base: position 358,754,314 of record NC_090439.1, read on the forward strand.
GAGACGGAGATGTTGTTGCTAGCAGAGATGACTGGGTCAAGGGTGTGTCCCGATGAGTGGGTTGGGGAGTTGACCTGTTGTTTGAGTCTGAGGGTGGCTAGCTTCTCTAGGAGGAATAAGGTATTCTGGTCGCTGAGGTTGTCTAGGTGGAAAATGAGGTTGCAGAGGTGGATAAAGTTTTTGATGTGTGTGTGTGGGGTGCGATGAAGTCGACTATGGATTTGCTGAATGGAGGGTGGGATCCGGGGGGTCTGTAGATGAGGGTGCCACAGAGAGTAGTGTTCAGGTTGGTCTGAAGAGGCATTCTGTGATTGTGGGCGTGGCAGGTGGTGGATCCTCTGGGGTTGAGGGCTTGGAGGCCACTGCAGTCAGACCGTTGGATGATGCAGTAACCAGGGTCCATGGTGCTGGGCATAGTCTAGGCACGGACAGGCACAGACGGGCTTACCTTTGGTGCACCTTTGGGGCACCAGCAGCGTGGCCGCGCAGTGGCCACCCTTAAAAGAGCTGGTCAGCTGAAAGGTGGGAGGCAGGAAACGCAATGCTAAGAGGAAGGGCAGGGCAGCAGAGGCGAAGCGGGGTGGGAAGGGAGATAAGCAGCAGAAGCGAAGGCAGAACACAGTAAAGCAGAATATAGAACAAAAAGCAGAAATAAGAGGCAAAAACACGAATCAAAGGCAAAACGTGAATAGGCATAAAGAAGACAGAGGTTCACCAATGGGCAACCAGGGATGAGGCGTAGGTGAGACCCTGCTGGCTGGAGGAGGGCCTCGAACTCACAGCAGCAGAGCTTGCTGAGCAGCACATGGGGAAGCAGCACCCTGATGGGGCTACGCAGTGGGTGTGGCAGACGCTGACCAGAGGTCACTTTAGTCATCCCTACACCATGCAGTGGCCGCCATTAAGAAGGGCAGGGAAGTTGAAGCAGCTGGCCATCTGGGAGGTGGAAAACATGACACTGAGAGGGGAGCGTGACACAGGGACGAAGCAGGTTTTTGCTGGTTTTAGGACTCTACACACTTTACCACTACTGACAAATGCTAGAGGGCTTGTACCCTCTCCCCTTAACATGATAACATTGGCTCCTACCCAGTTGGAATTTTTAATTCACCTATAAGTCCCTAGTAAAGTGCACTAAATGTGTCCAGGGCCTGTAAATTAAATGCTACTAGTGGGTCTGAAGCACTGATTGTGTCACCCACGTATGTAGCCCCTTAACCATGTCTCAGGCCTCCCATTGCAAGGCTGATGTGTGTGGTTTCACTGCCCATTCAACTTGGCATTTAGAAGTACTTGCTAAGCCTTAAACTACCCTTTTATAAAATATGTCACCCCTAAGGTAGATCCTGGGCAGCCCATAGGGCATGGTGCTATGTACATAAAAGGCAGGACATGCACTTGTAAGTTGTATATGTCTTGGTAGTGAAAAAAATCCCAAAGTCGTTTTTCACTATTGTGAAGCCTGCTCCTTTCATAGGCCAGCATTGGAATTTCCCTTTAAATACTGTTCAGTGGTAATTTCTGATCTGAAAGCAGTGGCATTGTCATATTTGGTTTGGTTGGAATAGTAGTGAGAATTGCTGCATACTAGTGAACTGAGATTTAACATTACTTTTAGAAATTCCACTTTTAGAAAGTAGGCATGTCACTGCATTTGCTGCTCTCTGTGCCTTACAGCCTGTTTTCAATCTATACTGGTCTGTGCATTCCACACAGACGTACATAAACACTGTACACTCAGCTGTACCTCCATTCACCTGCCTACTGATGGGTCTTCCGGGGCAGAAAGGGTGGGTGGGCTCTCACACTTCAAAGGCTAGTGGCCTGATCCCCCACAGATCTCCTGGCAGACATGACTGGGCCAAAAGCGGAACTGGTGCACTTCAAAACCACTCAGGACTGCTCTTCTGCTTGTTGTCATGCTGCTCTCTGCTGGAAGGACATTACCTTCCACCACAAGAGATCTCCAAGGACCTGTCAGCTTGCCTTTTGTTAAGAACTCTCAGGGCCATCAAAGACTTCAACTAAAAGAGAAAATCCACGCTTCAATGCACTGTGCTGGACAAATCAATGGAACGCCTGTTTTGTAGCTGAAAATTCAATGCAACACCTACAGAATCGACGCGTTGCTTGTTTCAGTGCAGTTCCATCATTGCAGCGCATCCGGATTTCCCATGCATCATCCCTGGGCGTCAATTTGTCATCAACCCCACAGTAATGAACCATGGCTACATGTCCGGAAAATCCATGCATCGCCTTTCCTGCCTTTCTTGTGAGGAAAGAATTGACGCATTACCTCCCCTGTGCAGTAAGGAATTGCTGCATTGCTTTGCTTTTCCCATCCCTCACCTTCCCTGTGGCCCACATTGTCTTTATTTTTTATGTGTCCCAGGTAGTTTATGCAAAAGAGATATATCAATTGATTAAGACTTACTTAAACCTCTAAAAAGTGATATCTTGAACTCTGTAATTTGGCCTTTGTCATTTTGGTCTTGTTTTAGTCAAATAAATATTATCTATTTTTCTAAACTTGTGTGGAGTAAGTTTTGTGGTGTTTTCATTGTTTTACTGTATGAGTTATTCCACACATACTTAACACATTGCTTTCTAAGTTAAGCTTGCCTGCTCTGTGCCAACCTACTGGAGGGTGAGCACAGGATAATTTAGGTTCTGTTGTGACTTATCCTGACTAGGATTGTGGTCCCTACATGGACACAGTGCATACCTGTGCCAACTAGAGACCCAATTTTTATAAGCAGCCATTTTAAGACTGAGACTTTAACCTGTTACGTTGAGAAGTATATTGATTAGCTATACAATATTTTGATACCAGAAACAACAACCCAAACAGTATTTTTAAGATCCTCACATCATGTATCAAGGTATCCAAACTTAAAGTTACAGTCAGTTGTAGTTATTCACAAAATGTATGTCCATACGTTATAATACCACTCCATTATTTAAGTAAATCCAAAAAAACTCCTTACAACATATGATTATAGTTAACCTATCCAAGATCTCTTGAATAATTACCAATTGAAACATAGAGATGTAAAAAGAGGGCTAAAGTCCTGTTCATATTACAAAAATACCAAATAAACTTTACATATTGAAACTCCTAAATGATTTAGCCTCATTGGCTTGAAGTCAGACAGTGATAAGGTATCAACCCATTTACAAACAATGGCAGAAAGGAAGGGATAGAAAAGAAAAAGAAGAATAAGGGCATTTTGATGAAAAAATAAATTAAGTTAATAGGAGGACCAGGTCACAAATTGTGCTGGAAGCCATTAAGAAAGAAGAAATTACAGTTCCCCTGTTAATACATAATTAAGAATAGCTAAACAAGGTTTGAGCAAATTTATGCAACAATCTAGGTAGAAACAGACAGTACTGAGTCTTTTCACATCACAAGAAAATATTGAATCTCATGGTCAATATTAAGTCCATGTGCTACAGAATGTAACCACATAATCGAACGTGCCTCACATTGCTGTAATTTAAATTTGTGATTACCACCACTGACATCATTTCTAACTATGTCAATACCATGAAATCCAAAAGTATGGTGTACATCTTGGGCCACACATACTTTAGCATTTAATGCTTTTGGGTACTTCACATCTTGTTGTTTCAAAGCCCTAAAGTGCTCAGCTATGCATTCTCTGAGCAGCCCAATGGTACTTCCCACATATACCTTTTCATATTTACATATAATTATCTAAACTACATATCGGGTACCACAATCAATATGGGCCTATATTCCATATTCACTTAAATTGTGATATGAAAACTTTGTTATTTCATCTGTTAGCGATTTGCCTACACTGCAGTGGCCACAATTAAAAATTCTTTAGTTAGCTGTGACAGCCACAATTCTTATTTCTGAGGTACGGGAGAACTAGGACTAAATATATTTCATAATGTCCTACCCTTTGATATGTGATACTTAGATGTTTCACCAAAATTATTGTACAGCCTTATCTTTAATTAGTAAATATCAATGTTCACTGAAAATAATGAAAATCTTGCTTGACATTGGATGAAATTAGTAGCCAATCTAATCAATTTTGATTTTTGTTTCGGATTCTGTTTCTTATCTGTTAGTGTACTCCTTCAATAAATAGTACATGTTCTCATACTGGCTTTTTTAATCACATTCTTATCATATACTCGTATTGGGAATCACTGTTCAATATCACATCATGTTTTTTTTAATACTATTTCCTCACAACAGTTACATCTCACCTAGGTACAGTATGACAAGCTAATGAAAAGATGGGTATTTTCTCCTCACCTCTTTTTTTCTTAGGTACTGGGCCAAGCGCTGTTACTTGCTCTGTTAGGTGAGGATGCCTTTATCCACTTGCCAGAGAGAAGAGTAATCAACTTGGGTGATTTGGGAGAGGGGATCAAAGGCCTGGATTCTGATTATTACTGCATCAGAGAAATATAACTATTCCTAAATGTTATAAGGCATGTAGATACGATGCTAGGGGTTGTGGATCTACACTCTGTTCTGAGTTCGTTTATACCCTTAGGTGCATACCTTGCTGCCCTCTACATGTTTTAGCAGTGCAAAACTGAAAATTTGTGCTGATTTTGTCCTTGAAGTTTAAACCAGTTTAAGCACCACAGACCTTCATTAAGCACCACAGACTTCACAAACATTCTGACGTTAATCCTGCAAAGCAGCCAGAGGCCAATTGTAACCAATGGAAGCCTCCTTTTAACACCTGCTCTGAGCAGGCGTTAAATGTGCCAAAACAAATGGCACAAGGAAATCTAAGAGATTTCTTTGTGCCGTTCCTTTGCCGCCCCCCCAGTAGGGGAACACCTCCTTTGCATACATTATGCCTTCTGCAGGCATAATGTAGCGCAAAGGGTTACATAGTGGTGCAATGCGTGCATTGGGCCACTTTGTAAATATGGTGCAGCCGTTTTGGCCTTCTAGCGCCACATTAGATTCAAATAAATGACACCATGTGGCACTGGAATGGAGTCAACGGCACATAAAATATGCCCCTAAGTTTGTGATTTCTGCACGCCGTATCTACCCCCCAGGGGCATAGCTTGGTCAGTAAGAGTGGAGGAGTGCTTCAGATTTCCCAACAATCACATTGGCACAGATTGTTAAAATACCTTATACGCCAAGCTGGGTGCACAACAGCAGCGGAAAGGAAGAAGAATGCGGATTGGTAGAGTTAACAAGTAAGAGAAAGCACATTATTTTCTGAAATAACCAAAATGTTTGAAGTCTTTCCAAACAGAGAGAGGGAGACTGTGTGTGTCTGTTTTTGTATGTGTGTGTAAACATTTGTGCTGGCATTCGACAGATACTGTACCATACCTGACTGAAAACATCTGTACTGAAAACATCTGTACCCAACTACTTATCACAACATACATCTACCCCACCTGAAGCAACACTCCTGTCCACCCCTATCAAACAAATGAAAACCGAAACTGCTAAACACTCAATTTTGGAAGCACAACACTAATTTACCAATAGCAATACCCATATGTCCACTTCTTCTGTCTTAGCCCATGTTACCTCCAGTAGGACTTCATGAATGACAATTTGTTGAATTCATAAAGCCAAACCAAAAAAGCCTAAGACACACCCAATAGATTTGCTTGGGAAATTGTGGAAACACTCACACCTCAATCTGCAAACCCATTACCTATTGAACTTTCAACATTTTTATTTATCCTCTGCCTCTCTAAAGTTCCCTTTTAACTCTCAGTCGAAACATAAGTCCTCTTTCTCCCTCAACTGAATGACACCTCTCCATTCACATCATGGCCTGCTGCATCTCTCTGATGCCTGTCGATCCACTTTCCCTTCAATCTACAAGTGCTTTTTCTTCATCCTTATACTTTTAACCTGCAAATTCTGCCTCCCAACATTCCTTTCCATCTCACATCTGTGTGCCTGTTATGCCTCTTATTGACCGTCTACTCCTCCCTTTTTTCTCTTCCCTAATGTACTCTGACTTATAACTGCATGTTTCTCTCAATTACATATGCTAAGGGATTCATTTACAAGGCCCTAGTGGCACACTGCGTGACAGGAGCATCATTTTTGTTACCCTCCGGTGGCGCAGTGTGCCAGCCCATATTTGCATAGCTTTTCATGGCCTTCTAAATATGGACCCAAATCTATTTTCTCTTCATCACCAGCTACAGCAACATGAAAATGCCAAATGGGATAAAGGACGCCATTCCTCTCCTCTGCCAACACTGTCACTATACAAATTGGGGAATCTGGGGTGTTACAAAGAGACATGCACATGGTGTAAGTTCACAGGACTTACGCCAGGAAAACTTCAGGTACAAAACTTTTAAATGCAGCCAGGGGACTTGCTTTTAATGAATTCCTTTCCACTGATCTCCAACTGTCCACCTCCACATTCCAAATGACCAAACACATTCAAGGTTTCACATTCCATGTTCCATCCACAGGTATTCAGTCAGTCGGTCAAAATACCTTTATTCAGTATCAATTAGACCATAAAGGTGCAAAATAACGTCATTACATTCATCTTTTAATAAAAACATAATTATAAAATTGAGTCAATAAAAAAATAAGTACAAGCTAAACATAGTTCGAAAAGAGAGATCATCTTGTGCAAAATGGCAAAAAATGTAGACCATCCAGGTATTTCAAAGCCAAGTCAATATATGCTTAATTAGGACCCCTAAAACACAATTTTAGCAGAAGCGGATCACTATAAAGTTCATTACAAATAGATCTACTTTGGGTGCATTATAGAGTTGATTTACACACTACCACAAACATATTATGAAAATAAACAATTTAAAAATTAAAATCTCATTACTATAAGACTTCCATAACTTTGTAGTGGGCCTGATAAAGCTCACAACAGCATGACAAATGTTTGGTGAGGCAGCATATTGCAAATATCACAGACCATATTTATGTGACGTAAAGTACATATGCTTTAAAATGGGGTGGAAAAAATTAGCCCGAAAACACAGAATACAGTTTACAAAAGAGCATAGACTGCATCGTAGATTGAAATGAAACGTTATCACATGGACAGCGAGAACAAATAGTTACTTTTGAGCCAGCCACTGGAAAGGCTACCAGATGATGAATTAAATTAAGACTCAGACTTGTCATGTAAAACCTATACTGTGGGTTAGTTAACCGTGACTGGTATGTATTCACCCCTTAAATATTATCAAGCTGCAGGAAATTCAACAAGGAAACCATGTTAAGGGCCCTTACAATACACCCTTCCTCACTAGCAGACAAATACCGCCTTTTAACACGTTCTTTAATTAGGGGGAAAATCTTATTAGGAGAATCAAAAAGTGCATTCAGGCCAAGGTCATAAAATTACATTTGCATTATGCCAGCCATGGAATGGCATACCATTTATCCAACTTTAAGCAATCTGCTAAAACGTGGCAGTGCCCCAAATTTTTACCCATAATAACAAGGGAGCCATGCCCACAAAATCCTCAATATAATCTACTCCTAGTTCAAGTTAGAGAATAAAGCTTGCTGTGCTATGAAGTAGTGCTAACAGGCAGCAGAAAAATGTATTCTCAACAGCTTGCAGTAGCCCTTGGGATACATAGCCCCATACACCAGCGCCATAGCCCCCAAGTGAGAAACATTTGCTTCTTTACAGCTGACTCAGTTCCCAAATGGGTTTACTGCCAAAACGGTTTGCAAATCTAAATAAAGCATGTGACACTGCCCTCGTTTTAACTGCTTGTTGGGCAATCAGCCGCTCCCAGGACCCAGGAACATCGAACAATATACTTAAGTAAGAAGAAAATGACTTTCGTTAATTGGGTCTGCCCTATATGGAAGGCCTTGTTTTTGTAGCTTTGGGGCCATAGGTCATTATGAATGATTTCAGAAAATTGACCTTGAGCTTCAATTTGGACATATAGGCCCTCATTACAACATTGGCGGTAAATCCCGCTTACCGCTGTGCAGAAGACCGCCAACACACTGCAGCTGGTAAGTCAAATCTTTCACTACTTCATCCCCCACCCTACCTGCATGCTGTCACATACCCCCACCCTTGCCCTCACCCCCATCACTCCAACTCCTCACAGATGTCCGACTACCACAAAGCACACATCCCAACACCAGGTCCTGCATGCAACAACAAAGCATGGACACCCATCACCAATGCATGGCCACCACACATACCCACACAGACCCCTAAACAATTAGCACACAAGGTCCCACACATGAATGTGAGCACTGGGGTACAGGGTCACCCACCCATTGCAAACCATGGCACACACAGATGCAATAATCATGCCTTTACACCCCTGCAGGACCCCTATCCAACGTCACCGGACAGCAGGTTCCAGACATGTCCACTCCACCCACAGAAGAGGCCCACAATGATGACAGCAGCTCTGTCCAACTGGATCTAGATGACTAGCCCGGCACATCTGGGACCTCGGGACAGTTGGTTCTCCTCACACTGGCACAGGCCACCACAGAGCCTCCCTACTCAGGAAACACCAGCACAGCACCCACCCAGCGGGCCTATAACTCTGTCCCCAGGACACGTCAAGCAGCAGTGTGTCCACCACTACAGGGAACCCAGGCTAACCCACCACCCCAACAACTGCAGGGACCTGGGGGCAGTGGTAGTAGGCACACGGTTCAGGGGACAGAGGCAAAGGAACACAGGGGAACTGGGAGGGCTGCTGTGCGACAGGGGGAGGACAGGCCCAGGGAACCCACTCTCCACGAGGCCCTCTCCAACATCATGGGAGCATAGCACCATTCCCAGGAGACGATGGCAACAGTACTGTCCAAGTTTCAGGAGACCCAGCGGCTGCAGGAGGAACAGTATTTAGGGTTCAAGGAGGAACTAAAATCCATCAACACCACCCTGGGCACCATTGTAGGGGTGCTGAAGGAACTCATCAACACCAGGAGGGACACTGTGGCACAACAAGGGGCCACTGACACTAGCCTGGATGATGAACTGCCCACCACCGCCGCCGGCGATAGCGGACAGGAGGCACTGCCACAGGACCACGACACCAGCACCCCACCCCCTGCAGATGGAGAACCACCCCGAAACGGTCCCTGAGATCCAGGACAAAGACAGAGAACAATGCCAAGACCCCCGCCAAGAAATGAGACCACCTTGATTGTCATCCTTCTGTCCCACTTTGTCACCCTGTCCATCCTTAAAGTGCCCCTGCTCCACTTCCTATGCCCCTATGGACAATGCACCTGTGAGACTAATAGACTGGACTCAGCCATGGACATTCCTCCACCATAACCCCTAGTCATTTTACAACACCTTCCACTATTTAGCACTTCAATAAACACCCTTAAATCACAAAACATTCTGGAGTCAGTCTGTGCTTTCACAAATGTGTATTTGCAATAACTGAGGGAAAAAGCAATGTCCATTGTATTGTCAACATACCTATGTCACACAGCTCTAGTCCATGAGGAAACATAGCAGAGGTCACACAGTGGGACCCACATCTGTGAAATCGAAAGGGAAAGTGACAAATCAGGGTCCATACACTGGGTGGCAGTGACAGACAGATGAGAGGTAGAACAAGTGTATCAGATGTAGGAGGCAGTGATGTCTTCTTACCTGTGTCTCACTGGAAATATTGATAAATCACGGTGTTCCTGTTGTCAATATCCTCTTCTTCTGCCTCCTCTTCTTCACTGTCCACAGGCTCCACAGCTGCCACAACACCTCCTTCTGGACCATCCTCCTGCAGAAAAGGCACCTGTCGTCGCAAAGCCAAGTTGTGCAGCATACAGCAGGCTACGATGATCTGGCACACCTTCTTTGGTGAGTAGAATAGGGAACCACCTGTCATATGGAGGCACCGGAACCTGGCCTTCAGGAGGCCGAAGATCCTCTCTATAACCCTCCTAGTTCGCCCATGTGCCTCATTGTAGCGTTCCTCTGCCGTTGTCCCGGGATTCCTCACTGGGGTCAGTACCCATGACAGGTTGGGGTAGCCAGAGTCACCTGCAAATGTCGAGGGACAACTGTTAGACACATACTAACCCTTAGGGACAACCCCAGACCCAGACAAATATTCACACTGTATAGGGTCCATGTCCTCACCTAATAGCCACACACGGTGCCTCTGGAATTGCCCCATCACATAAGGGATGCTGCTATTCCTCAGAATGTATGCGTCATGCACTGAGCCTGGAAACTTGGCGTTCACATAGGAGATGTACTGGTCGGCCAAACACACCATCTGCACATTCATAGAATGGTAACTCTTCCGGTTTCTGTACACCTATTCACTCCTGCGGGGGGGACCAAGGCCACATGTGTCCCATCAATGGCACCTATGATGTTGGGGATATGTCCCAGAGCATAGAAGTCACCTTTCATTGTAGGCAAATCCTCCACCTGAGGGAAAACGATGTAGCTGCGCATGTGTTTCAGCAGGGCAGACAACACTCTGGACAACACGTTGGAGAACATAGGCTGGGACATCCCTGATGCTATGGCCACTGTAGTTTGAAAAGACCCACTTGCCAGGAAATGGAGTACTGACAGGACCTGCACTAGAGGGGGGATACCTGTGGAATGGCAGATAGCTGACATCAGGTCTGGCTCCAACTGGGCACACAGTTCCTGGATTGTGGCACAATCAAGTCTGTAGGTCACTATTACTTGTCACTCTTCCATTGTCAACAGGTCCACCAGCTTCTGTACACCGGAGGATGTCACCATCTCCTCACCTGCCCCAGCGGACGTGCTCTATGGATGAGGTCAACACTGAGGCACAAAAACACAACTTTATTGTACACATTTGTCAATCCGCTATGTGCCTGTCTTAGTGTGTATGCAAGGGCTAGATATGTGTGACGCATTTAAAATAATGCCATGTGGCCCCCTGAAATGGCGGCTGCCTGACCTGTAAGGTGGGACAATGGGATATGAGGTAATTGCGCTGGCGTTGTACACCGTCGCGGTAGGCAGTCGAAGACAGCGGCGCAATCCTGCATTGGTTAACATTGTACCCTATGGGTCCCAGGAGCCAATGACAATGTATGCCGGTGTTGACGGTATGCACCGCCGCGGACGTGACTGCCATTTTCTGTCTGTTCACACACTTGATACCTGATCTTCGACAGGAGTGGACCTACACTGCAAGTGCTGCTGTGACCTCAGTCTGGAAGCGACAATGGCTCATGTGTCTGGGGAAAGGGCCCCTGCCTTCACATCGGAGGAGTTGGACAAACTAGTGGATGGGGTCCTCCCCCAGTACACGCTACTCTACGGTCCTCCATACAAACAGGTGAGTACACTGTGAGCATGCTGTATGGGCAATGCCTGTTTGGAGTGGTGTGGACGGGAGAGGGGGGGAATGAGGCATTCATGAAACGACAGTGTGTGTATGTGTGTCAGGGCAAGGGTGGGAACGTGGGCCAATGACTGTGATGGTCCGGAAGGTTATATTTTCACCTTTTCTCCTGTACAATTCCTGTAGTCAGTGCCCACCAGAAGAAGGATATTTGGCGTGCCATCGTCAAAGAAGTCCTGACCCTGGGGGTCCACCACAGACGGAGCACCCACTGCCATAAAAGATGGGAGACATTCGCCGCTGGAGCAAGAAGATGGCAGAGGCCCAGCTGGGGATGGCCTCCCAAAGTGGGAGTGGTGCCCGTCGCACCATGACCCCCCTGATGTTCCGGATCCTGGCGGTGGCTTATTCGGAGTTGGATGGGTGCTTGAGGGCATCACAGCAGCCACATGGGGGGAGTACACTCTCATTCAGCTGATTCAGCATGCATGGGAGGTGTCTGGGTGGGGGAGGTGGGCAGTGGGTAACCCTAGGCCAGGGTGAGTTTTGCAGGCAAGGTCCCTTCGTGTGGCTGTTTATGTGGCACCTCACCCCACCAGTGTTAAGAGCCATCTACCCCTAGTCAGGCTCCTGTGACTTGCAGGTGTGCAGCAATCGGGCATAGGCCTTGTACCCCATGTCCCTGTGATTAATTAGGGAACTCTAAGTGCATGGCGTAGTGCAGAGGGCTGCTGTGTCTGTAGTGTCAGCCAACGGTATCGGTATTGCATGCACTGAACATGTCTTTCTACTTTCCTCCCCCCTTTTTGTGGTCTCCCTTTTCTTGTGTGCATTAGCATCATCAGGTGGAGGAGCAGTGCCATCGGAGCAGGAGGGAGCTGCATCCCACATGGCCCTGGAGGGCGAGACTACGGACTCCGAACTCACAAGTGGGACGGAGGGAGAGGGGAGCTCCACGGCGGGGACAGGAGCTGAGACCAGCGACACTGAATCCTCCTCTGATGGGGGCTCATTTGCAGTGACGGGCCCCTCTGTGACCCCCGCATCTACAGGTACAGCTGCCACCCCCTACCAGCACCACCCTACCAGCAGCCCCTCAGCGTGTGTCCCGTGGCCCCTCACCCAGGAGGGTGCGCACCTCCTTCACCCCAGGCACCTCAGCCCCTGCCCCAGTCAGCCCTGCTCGCAGTGAGGAGGCCATTGACCTCCTCAGATCCCTCACTGTTGGGCAGTCTACCATTCTGAACGCCATCCAGGGTGTAGAGAGGCAGTTGCAACAGACAAATGCATACCTGGAGGGCATTCATTCTGGTCAGGCAGCCCAACAGTGAGCTTTTCAGACTCTGGCCTCAGCACTGATGGCAGCCATTGTCCCTGTGTGCAGCCTCCCCCCTCCAACTTCCCCCACCCAGACCCAATCCCCTGTACCTCAGCCTATCCCAAGCACACGATCAGACCAGCATGCACACACCTCAACACACAAGGGTAGCTCTGGCAAACATAAGCACCACACATCCCACAGGCACTCACACAAGCATCATACCCATGCACACCTACCAACATCCACTGCCTCCATTGTGTCCCCCTCCTCCACGTCTCTCTCCTCCCTCCCTGTCACGTCTCCACTCACACCTGCATGCACTACATCCTCAGCCACTACCTCCATCACCAGCACGCCCATCACCACACACCGCTCACGTGCACTCACCACCCGCACTACCATTCATGCATCCCCTGTGTCCTCTCCCAGTGTGTCTGTGAGCCCACCTCCCAAACTACACAAATGCAGTCACACACCCACCCAACAGCCATCCACCTTACGACAGCCTCCAGCCCATGCACCTTCACCCAAAGTCAGCAAACGTACACCTCCTACAACCACTACCTCTTCCTCCACATCCGTCCCACTGTGTCTAAAAAACTTTTCCTGTCAAACCTTGACCTCTTCCCTACACCTCCCCCACCCCTTCCGTCCCCTAGGGCTCGCCTGTCTAGGTCCCAACCCAGCACCTCAGCCACCACATCACCGGGAACAGTGGTGCCAGCAGTAACTGGCTTCTGGAGTGCGCCAAGCAGCAGGGCAGCCAGTGTGCCAAGGAGCCAGGCCAAGGACATTCCCCCACCTCAAAAACTAAAGAAGTTGGCCCCAGCCCGGAGGGAGAAGGCCAAAACACCTGCCACCAAGGGATCTCCCAGGACTACAGTTGTGAGTGGCAAGACAGCTGCGCCACCATCCAAGGTGGGGAAGGGGCAGAGGAAGAAAGGGAAGTCACCGCCAACCTGCATGGTGGACAAGACCGCCACCACCACATGCACCGCAGCCACGGGCACCGCTGCCCAGGACACCACCACCAGCAGGATGCTCACTGAGCCACTCACCAGCACCGCTGCCCAGGACACCGCAGCCAGCAGCACGCTCACTGAGCCACCCACCAGCACCGCTGCCCACTGAGGGGTCCGCCAGCACCGCCAGCGGCCACGCCACATCATGTGCTAGTGGCACCACCGCAGACATGGCTGCCATCCCCAGTGGTCAATCGTACGTGGCTGGTGGTCAGTTCCAGGGGCCTGGACAGCTTCCATGTTGGCTCACCGTCAGTGGAGTATCAGATCCACTACCTCTGTCCTTGGCAGGATGAAGCACTCTGGGCACCAAGCCCCCTCCAGAACCAGTAGAGAATGACACCCACTACCTCTGTCCTTGGCAGGATGAAGCACTCTGGGCTCCAAGTCCCCTCCAGAACCAGTGGAGAATGACATCCACTACCTCAGTCCTTGGCAGGATGAAGCACTCTGGGAACCAAGCCCCCTCCAGAACCCATGGAGAATGACATCCACTACCTCTGCCCTTGGCAGGATGAAGCACTCTGGGCACCAAGCCCCCTCCATAAACAGCGGAGACTGTTATCCACCTGAGAGACTGTGGCTTTGCACTCCCCAGGATAAAGCAGTGGGCAACCCACCCACTGGAGAGACTGGAGAGACTGTGGCTTTGCACTCCCCAGGATAAAGCAGTGGGCAACCCACCCACTGGAGAGACTTGAGAGACTGTGGCTTTGCACTCCCCAGGATAAAGCAGCGGGCAAACCACCCACTGGAGAGACTTGTGAGACTGTGGCTTTGCACTCCCCAGGATAAAGCAGTGGGCAACCCACCCACTGGAGAGACTTGAGAGACTGTGGCTTTGCACTCCTCAGGATAAAGCAGTGGGCAACCCACCCACTGGAGAGACATGAGAGACTGTGGCTTTGCACTCCCCAGGATACATCAATGGGCATGGAGCCCACTCGTGGAGCTGGCGTCGTGCACTCATCCGGCTGAGGTGCCCCCCTTCTCTTCCCCCTGAGGTGCCTGTTTTATTTCGATCTGATGCCCCAGCAGTGTTCTCTCCGTTTGGATCGGGTATCATGCATTGTGGGCCCAGTTGTCCACGGACTATGTAGGTGCAGTACATGGACTTGAAATCTTGGTGTACATATTTGTTAATAGTGCATATATATATTTTACTAATGGATTTTTACTCATTACAATCGTTCAACTCATTTCCTTTTGTCCTTGCGTTCTTCCAGGGGCTTAAGGGGGGTGTAAATGTAATGTTTCAGCATGTATTTGTGTGTGTGTTGTTGTGGGTGGGGTATGGGTGTTGTGTGTTGCGTGTGTGTCACTCTCTTTTCCCTCCCGCCTCCCCTGTGTCGTAGGTGCAGTACTCACCATGGTGGTCGCCACCGTCGGTCGTGCTCCTGATAGAGGAGCAGTAAGAGAATGGCAGGTAGAATTTGGAGTTCCTGGTCCTTGGCGTCCTGGTTCCTCATGGGTTGTGTAGAGGTAAGTGTTTTCCCTTCCAAGTCCTGTTTCCGCCGTGTTTTTGTTTGCGTTGAATCCGCCCCGGCAAAGGTGTCAGATTAGCCTCTCATAATGGTGTGGGCGGTACATTGTCTTCCTCCTGTCTGTTGGCGGTGACCGCCTTCCTGTTTGTTTGTGCGCCATTGCGGTCGGAGTGTTAAAGTGGCTGTCTATGTTGGTGGTTTCTGCCACGGTCGCAAATTCCATTTTTTTACCGCCAGCCTGTTGGCGGTCTTACCGCCGCTTTACCACTGACCGTCAGGGTTGTAATGTGGGCCATAATCATGATAACCATTCAACAGGTTTTGAAGGCTGTTAGTGGTTAATGTCAAAAGAACAGCATCATCTGTATTAAGGAGGACTGGGACTGTCTGTACGGTGACACGAAGAATGTCCAGACTCTGTGATTCTAGGAAAGTGCCAAGGGAATGGATATATAAGAAAACTTTCAAAAAGTGCAAGGATGCAACCCTGTCTCACACATCTCGATACCCCAAGTGAATTCGAGCATTCCCCAGAAAGTGTGTAGCGCACCTTTGAGTTGTATCTGTACGCAATTGTTGCATCAAATCAACTAATTTATGTTCAATTCCTACCTGGTCCATTAAGTTGCATAAAATTGCCCGGTCCACCAGGTCAAAAGCACAGGAGAGGCCCATTAATGCCATATGAAGGGCACCTCTCCTGGCTTTGATGTACTTCCCCAGATGAGAGTTAGGTCTAGGGCCTGCTCTACTGTCCCCAAACTAGATTTAAAACCATATTGTAGCGGCAAAAAGAAAGCAGAAGCCTCAGCCTAGGTCTCTAATTTATCTATAATCACCTGGCTGAGAATCTTCACTGAGGAATCTAATAAGGAGTTTGGGTGATAACATGTAGGTGAGATCTGATCTCCTTTTGAAGGATGGGGACAATAATAGCCTCTTTCCATGAGTCCTTCAGATTATCTTTAACAGCTGCCCTGAGGACATTGGTCAATAGTGGGGCCCAAAAATCAATATTATGCATATACAGGTCAATTGGGACCCCGCCTGGACATGTGGCCTTACCATTAGCTTCACTCTGGATCACATTAACCACAGGCGTTCAACCTACCATACATCTTAGCAACAATACATCTAACCAACCAAATCAACCAACCAAAACATCAGCGGAGCACAAAAACATGACAATAAGACACAAAAACCAAATAGCCGAGCCATCCTTAGAGGCACATCAATGACAAAAGACAAAACTCACCGTAGAAAAGCGATTGAGGCAAACACTCTAGTCAACAAAAATACATAGAGAGAACATCACAACCACTAAAATCCCAAGCAATATCATTGTACCTAGTAATCCATAAAAAAAAACAATCTACCTGCAAGACAAACAACAGAATCTTCAACCTCTAATCTCACTCCCTCTCTGACACTCCTCCAAACATAGGACCGTACGGTAACGGTTAAAGCAACATGAATTGATTCCACTCTCATCACCACCCCTCTCATTAATACTTACTTCCTGAATTGGTTGCACATTTACAACACTTTTGCAATGTTAAATTCCTACCATGTTCTACATCCCAATTTCACTGGATTCCTCAACACCATATTCCTTAACACTTCAATTAAAGCTTGCTATGGAGGCTCACTAGACTAATGCAATTAACTTTTGAAAGAGTTCTCCCAGGAACATATTTGCAGCTACACTCATTTACACTCACAATGAAGCATATATGATTATTGGCATTGTTTTTTGCTTCCTGTAAGAAATTGTGTTGCTGGTTGGAGGGGTAGACCCCTACTTAAGCAGAAACTACCATCCTTGCCAGGGCAAAGTCACAAAAAAAAAACAAATTAACCTGTGCTCAACCCTTGGAAGGTTGGCATGGAGCAATCAGGCTTAACTTAGAAGCAATGTGTGAAGTATTTGTGCAATGCTTCAAACAATAGCACAGTGAAACACACCACAAAAGGACCCCGCACCAGATTTAGAAAAATAGATTCATATTTCGCAAATAAAAAAGCCCAAATGACTAAAATCCAATCAGGAGAACCTGAGATATGCAGGTTTAACGATTTAGGTGAAAATAGTACCAAAAAGCCCAAAGTGACAACTGTAGCTATCTTGTCATGCCGGGACAAAGTCTCAAGTTCAAGCCGACTGTGATGGAGCACAGGCTGGCTCCACGGATCCAGTTGGACTTGCTGAACAAGAGAACCTTAAATACTGGTTGTGTAGCATTGCAAGGTCCCACACCGAGGATGTGTCACACAGAGATCTAAGCGAAGTTCTTGCACTTCTGAGAATTAAGACGCAATGCATGGGTTTTGCTCAGAATTGCGCTGCACAGCAGAGGGGGTGCATTTGTTCTGCTTGATCCACAGATGGGCTGGCAGAGCACCTTCAGGCCCACTTCCAAGGGTCTAGGACTTGTCTGGCATCAATTGACAGGGTAGGACTCATAGATTGGAGCCCAGGTGCTGGGTTCAAGGTTGTTGTAGCCTTATGTCCCTGAGGCTCCAATCAGGAGGCTAGTCAACTAGCCCTTGGGGTCACTTGGGGATCTGATGCCCACAGATGGTAGTTCAGTTTTTCTACCCAGGCAAGAGAGCAAAAGTCAGCAGGGCAGCATAGCAGTGCAGACCTTCAGAGAACAACAGTCCAGTAGAGTGGCAGTCCTTTCGCCAGCACAGCAGTCCTTCTTCCTGGCACTGAATTCACAGACCCTGAAGTGTACTAAAGGGTTGGGGTCTAAGATTCAATATTTATACTTGGACCTTCCTTTGAATTGGGAGAAGCTTCTAGAGGTTTCCCTTTGGAGTTCACAGGCTTCCTGCCTTCCTTGCCGTGTGTGAAGACTAACTACAGGGGTTGTGTAGCCCTTTGGGTAAAGGCAGGACACATCTTACTGAGATGTAAGTAGGGCTGTGCCCAGCTCCACACACCCATCCTGCCAGTGATGGCCCATCCAGGCACACCACAGCTCTAAATTGCATGTAGCTGTCTAGGAGGAATACACAAAGCCCAGCTGTAAGCTAGATCCACTCATGTGACCTAGAGACAGATTGTAGGCACTAAGGGGCATATTTATACTCTGTTTGCGCCGGAATTGCGTCGTTTTTTTTTACGCAATTCCGGCGCAAAACTAACTCCATATTTATACTTTGGCGTTAGACGCGTCTAGCGGCAAAGTCCATGGAGTTTGCGTCATTTTTTAGCGTGGACACCTACTTTGCGTTAATGACATGCAAGGTAGGCGTTACCGCCTAAAAAATTGACTCCGAGGCATGTGCGCCGTATTTACACTCCCGGGCAAAATTCACGCCCGGGAGTGGGCGGGTCAAAAAAAATGACGTACGGCCGCTTTTGCGCCGTTTTTTTGCGCCTGGAAAAGGCAGGCGTTAAGGGACCTGTGGGCTCTGAAGGAGCCCAGAGGTGCCCCCCAATGCCCCCAGGGACACCCCCTGTCACCCTTGCCCACCCCAGGAGGACACCCAAGGCTGGAGGGACCCATCCCAGGGACATTAAGGTAAGTTCAGGTAAGTATTTTTTTAAATTTTTTTGGGTGGCATAGGGGGGCCTGATTTGTGCCCCCCTACATGCCACTATGCCCAATGACCATGCCCAAGGGACATAAGTCCCCTGGGCATGGCCATTGGGCAAGGGGGCATGACTCCTGTCTTTACTAAGACAGGAGTCATTTCTATGGGGGTTGGGAGTCGAAAAAAATGGCGCAAATCGGGTTGAGGCGAAAAATTTGCCTCAGCCTGACTTGCCCCATTTTTTGACGCCCAAGCTCCATACCCCCCTTCGCCGGCGCTGCCTGGTGTACGTCGTTTTTTTTCACGCACACCAGGCAGCGCCGGCGGCTAACGGCGGCTAACGTCATTGATTAAATACGGCGCCCGCATGGCGCTTCAGAATGGCGTTAGCCGGCGCTAATTTTTTTGACTCAAAACTGCGTTAGCGCAGTTTTGCGTCAAAAAGTATAAATATGGCCCTAAATGGCTAAGGCAGGAAAATGCCAAATTTCTAAAAGTGGTATTTTCAAAATTGTAATTTAAAATCTGACTTCACGATGAAAGGGGCTTGTGAATTACAATTCTGAAGACTCCAAACATGACTGATTATCTGTTCCCATTTATAACGTACAGCTTCTTAAATGTAATAAGACAACTCCAATGTTATATCATAGGACAGATAGGCCTTGTAATAGTGAAAAAATTACCTTGAGAATTTTTCACTACCAGGACACGTAAACTTAACATGATATGTCCTACTTTTCAAAACATTGCACCCTGCCTTGTGGGCGATTTAAGGACTACCCTAAGGGTGACTTTTGTGTATTAAAATGGAAGGTTTAGGCCAGGCAAAGGTTTATTTTTCCAAATCAAGATGACAGTTTAAAACTCCACACATGGGTTGCAATAGCAGACCTGAGACAGGGTTGAAATGGCTACGTAGGTGGATGGCACAATAAATGCTGCAGGCCCACTAGTAGCACTTAATTTAAAGGCCTTGGGTACATGTAGTACCACTCTACTATAGGCTTACAAGTAAATTAAACAGTCTGATTGGGTATAAGCCAATTCTACTATTTTTTAAGGAGAAAACACATGCACTTTAGGAAATCCTAAACCCAGCAAACATGAGATCAGCAAAAATAGGAGGGGTGAAGGCAAAATGTTTAGTGGAAGACCACCCTAAGGCTTTTTTAACACTTGCTATTATTGATATAGTATTTTTGACAGCTAGAACCTCAATTTTATAG
Organism: Pleurodeles waltl; assembly: GCF_031143425.1. Classification (NCBI taxonomy): domain Eukaryota; kingdom Metazoa; phylum Chordata; class Amphibia; order Caudata; family Salamandridae; genus Pleurodeles; species Pleurodeles waltl. The sequence continues at coordinate 358,774,223 of NC_090439.1, forward strand.
CCCCCTCAATAAATGAGTTATAAGCATATAGGCCCTCATTACAACCCTGGTGGTCAGTTTTAAAGCGGCAGTAACACCGCAACAGGCCGGCGGAAAAAAATGGAATTACAACCACAGTGGAAACCGCCAACATAGACAGCCACTTTAACACTCCAACTGCCACAGTGGTAGAAACAAATATCGCGGCGGTAACCGCCAACAGACAGGCGGAAGGCAATGTACCGTCCACCCTATCACAAGATGCCAATCCACCACCTTTTCCGGGGCGGAACCAACGTGATCAAAAACATGGAGGAAACAGTACACAGAAGGGGAAATCACTCACCTCTCCACACCCCACGAGGAACCAGGACGCCATGGAGCCAGAACTGCAGATCCTTCCGGTGATCGTCTTCCTGCTACTCTATCAGGAGCTCCAGAGACGGCGGCAACAACCACAGTGATTACTGCACCTACAACACAGGGGAGGGGGGGAAGGGAAAAGGGAATGACACACACATGCAACACGCAACACCCCCACGCCACCCTCACCCACAACACCAGACACACAAATACATGCTGCAACATTACATATGCACCCCGACCCCTTTCAATAACGCAAGGACAAAAGGAATTGATTTGAATGTTTGTAATCAATAAAACTCCAGTAGTGAAAACGATAAATACAGTATATACAATTATGTACACCAACTACACAAGTCCGGATAGTGCACAAATCATTATCCGTGGACCACTGGGCCCAAAATGCATGGGCGAGGCCCACACTAGATACCTGACTCTAAACGGAGAGAACACTGGAGGGGCATCAGATGGAAAATAAACAGGCACCTCAGTGGGAGGGGGGAACCTCAGCCTGATGAACACACAACGCCACTGCTCCATGAGGGGCTCCATGCCCATTGGTGTATCCTGGGGAGTGCAAAGCCACAGTCTCTCAAGTCTCTCCAGTGGGTGGTTTGCCCACTGCTTTTTCCTGGGGAGTGCAAAGTCACAGTCACTCAAGTCTTTTCAGTGGGTGGTTTGCCCACTGCATTTTCCTGGGGAGTGCAAAGCCACAGTCTCTCAAGTCTCTCCAGGGGGTGGTTTGCCCACTGCATTATCCTGGGGAGTGCAAAGCCATAGTCTCTCAAGTCTCTTCAGTGGGTGGTTTGCCCACTGCATTATCCTGGGGAGTGCATTATCCTGGGGAGTGCAAAGCCACAGTCTCTCAAGTCTCTTCAGTGGGCGGTTAGCCCACTGCATTATCCTGGGGAGTGCAAAGCCACAGTCTCTCAAGTCTCTCCAGTGGGCGGTTTGCCCACTGCAGCATCCTGGTGAGTGCCAAGCCACAGTATCAAAAGTGGATGCCTTTCTCCACTGGTTCTGGAGAGGGCTTGGTGCCCAGAGTGCTTCATCCTGCCAAGGACTGAGGTAGTGGATGCCTTTCTCCACTGGTTCTGGAGGGGGGTTGGTGCCCAGAGTGCTTCATCCTGCCAAGGACTGAGATAGTGGATGCCTTTCTCCACTAGTTCTGGAGGGGGCCTGGTGCCCAGAGAGCTTCATCCTGCCAAGGACTGAGGTAGTGGATGCCTTTCTCCACTGGTTCTGGAGGGGGCCTGGTGCCCAGAGTGCTTCATCAGATGAATGACCACTGGGGATGGAAGCTATGCCTTCTGTGATGCCACTGGCTCAGGATGTCACGGGGCCGTTGGCGGTGCTTGCAGCGGTGTCAGTCGCGGCGGTGCTTGTGGCGGTGTCAGTCGCGGCAGTGCTTGCGGCGGTGTCAGTCGCAGTGGTGCTGGCTGCGGGCTCTGTGGCAGCGGTGCTGGAGGCGCACTCAATAACAGTGGTGCTGGCGGCGGACTCTGTTGCAGCTGTGCTGGCAGCGGGCTCTGTGGCAGCGGTGCTGGTGGCAGGCTCTGTGGCAGCGGTGCTGGTGGCGGGCTCAATGACAGTGGTGCAGACGGTGGTCTTCTCCGCTGTACAGGTTGGCGTAGACGTGGACAGAAGGTGTGACACTGGACCCTCAGTCGGTGCCACCATGCCCTCTCCTGACCTGCCCTTCATTTTCTGGCCCTTCCCCACCTTGGATGGTGGCGCTGCTATTTTGCCAAAAGGGGATATTTTGCCACTATCCCCTTTTGGTTTCCCTGAGACCCTGGTTGCAGGTGTTTTCTTCTTCACCCTCTGGGATGTGGGCAACTTTTTAAGTTTTGCAGGGGGCGGAATGTCTTTGCCCTCTCCCCGAGGCACACTGGCAGCCCTGATGGTTGGCGCACTCCAATAGCCCGCAGTTGCTGGCACCACTGTGCGTGGTGATGTGGTGGCTGAGGTGCTGGGTTGGGACCTGGAAAGCCTGGCCCTACGGGTCAGACAGGGGGGGAGGTGTAGGGAAGAGGTCACACACACTGGGATGGGTAGATGGAGGGGGTTTGGGAGTGGAGGAAGAGGTAGTGGTTGTAGGAGGTGTACGTCTGCTGAATTTGGGTGAAGGTGCATGGGTTGGAGGCTGTTGTGAGGTGGATGGCTGGTGGGTGGGTGTGTGCCTGCGTTTGTGTACTTTGTGAGGAGGGCTCACAGACACACTGGTAGAGGACACAGGGGATGTGTGAATGGTAGTAGCGGTGGTGAGTGCACGTGAGCGGTGTGTGGTGATGGGCGTGCTGGTGATGGAGGTAGTGGCTTAAGATGCAGTGCCTGCAGGTGTGAGTGGAGACGAGAGAGGGAGGGAGGAGAGAGATGTGGAGGATGGGGACACAGTGGAGGCAGTGGATGTTGGTATGTCTGCATGGGTATGATGCTTGTGTGAGTGCCTGTGGGATGTGTGGTGCTTATGTTTGCCTGAGCCACTTTTGTGTTTTGAGGTGTGTGCATGCTGGTCTGATGGTATGCTTGGGATAGGCTGAGACACAGGGGATTGGGTCTGGGTGGAGGAAGTTGGAGGGGGGAGGCTGGACACAAGGACAATGGTTGCCATCAGTGCTGAGGCCAGAGCCTGAAATGCTCTCTGTTGGGCTGCCTGGCCATAATGAATGCCCTGCAGGTATGCATTTGTTTGTTGCAAATGCCTCTCAACACCCTGGATGGCATTCAGAATGGTAGACGGCCCAACAGTGAGGGATCTCAGGAGGTCAATGGCCTCCTCACTGAGGGCAGCAGGGCTGACGGGGGCAGGGACTGAGGTGCCTGAGGAGAAGGAGATGCCCACCCTCCTGGGTGAGCGGGCACGGGACACACGCTGAGGGGCTGCTGGGAAGGCGGTGCTGGCAGAGGGGGTGGCGGCTGCACCTGTGGATGTGGGGGGCACAGAGAGGTCAGGGAGCTCCCATCAGAGGAGAAGTCGCTGTCGCTGCTGTCATCTCCTGTCCCTGCCATGGAGCTCCCTTCGTCCTCCGTCCCACTGGTAGCTTCTGACTCAGTTGTTTCACCCTCCAGGGCCAAGTGGGATGCAGCTCCCTCCTGCTCCGGTGCCAATGCTCCTCCGCCAGATGATGCTATTGCACACAAGAACAGGGAGACCACAAAAAGGGGGGGAGACAGAAGAAAGACATGTTCAGTGCATGCAATACCACTACCATTGGCGGACACTACAGACACAGCAGACCTCTGCACTACGCCATGCACTAACAGTTCCTAGATTATTCACAAGGCCATGGGGTACAAGGCCTATGCCCGATTGCTGCACACATGGAAGTCACAGGAGCCTGACTAGGTGTAGATGGCTCTTACCACTGGTGGGTTTGGGGTGCCACATAGCCTGCCTCACAAGGCACCTTGCCTACCAACCTCGCCCTGGCCTAGGGGAACCCACTGCCCAACTCCCCCACCCAAACACCTCGTAATGCACGCAGAGTCAGATAAATGTGTCTGTACTCACTCCCTTGTGGCTGATGTGATGCCCTCAAGCGCCTATCTAACCCCGGATAGGCCACCGCCAGGATCTGGAACATCAGGGGGGTCATGGTGCGACGGGCACCCCTTCCATGTTGGGAGGCAATCCCCAGCTGGGCCTACGCCGTCTTCTTGATCCAGGCGCGAATGTCCTCCCATCTTTTACGGCAGTGGGTGCTCCGTCTGTGGTGGACCCCCAGGGTCCGGACTTCCTTGGCGATGGCACGCCAAATATCCTTCTTCTGGTGGGTGCTGACCTACAGGAATATTACAGGGGAAAAGGAAAAACTATAACTGTCCGGACCGTCACAGTCATTGGCCCACGTTCCCACCCTTGCCCTGAGGCACATCCACTCACCGTCATTTCATGCACACCTCATCCCCCCCTATCTCCCATCCACACCACTCCAAACAGGCATTGCCCATACAGCCTGCTCACAGTGTACTCACTTGCTTGTCTGGAGGACCGTAGAGTAGCGTGTACTGGGGGAGGACCCCATTGTAGGAAGTTGGCTCTGTATGTACTATTTCAAAGTAAGAAATAGCATGCACAGAGTCCAAGGGTTCCCCTTAGAGGTAAGATAGTGGCAAAAAGAGATAATTCTAATGCTCTATTTTGTGGTAGTGTGGTCGAGCAGTAGGCTTATCAGAGGGTAGTGTTAAGCATTTGTTGTACACACACAGGCAATAAATGAGGAACACACACTCAAAGACAATTCCAGGCCAATAGGTTTTTACATAGAAAAAAAATATTTTCTTAGTTTATTTTAAGAACCACAGGTTCAAGATTTACAATCAATACGTTAAATGAAAGGTACTTCAATTAGGTATAATAGTAACTTTGAATCAGCAAAATAGCACATACAGTTTTGGCAAAAATGGCAATAAGCTATTTTAAAACTAGACACAGTGCAAATTTCAACAGTTCCTTGGGGAGGTAAGTATTGGTTAGTTTTGCAGGTAAGTAAACCACCTACAGGGTTCAAAGTTGGGTCCAAGGTAGCCCACCGTTGGGGGTTCAGGGCAGCTCCAAAGTTACCACACCAGCAGCTCAGGGCCGGTCAGGTGCAGAGGTAAAAGTGGTGCCCAAAACGCATAGGCTTCAATGGAGAAGGGGGTGCCCCGGTTCTAGTCTGCCAGCAGGTAGGTACCCGTGACTTCGGAGGGCAGACAAGGGGGGTTTTGTAGGGCACTGGGGGGGGGGGACAAGTCAGCACAAAAAGTACACCCTCAGCGGCACAGGGGCGGCCGGGTGCAGAGTGCAAACAGGTGTTGGGTTTGCTATTGGTTTCAATGGGAGACCCAGGGGTCTCTTCAGCGAATCAGGCAGGCAAGGGGGGGGCTCCTTGGGGTAGCCACCACCTGGGCAAGGGAGAGGGCCACCTGGGTGTCGCTTCTGCACTGGAGGTCGGATCCTTCAGGTCCTGGGGGCTGCGGGTGCAGTATCTTTACCAGGTGTCAGGTTCTTTGAAGCAGGCAGTCACGGTCAGGGGGAGCCTCTGGATTCCCTCTGCAGGCGTCGCTGTGGGGGCTCAGGGGGGTCAACTCTGGCTATTCACGGGCTCGCAGTCGCCGGTGAGTCCTCCCTGTAGTGTTGTTTCTCTGCAAGTCGAGCCGGGGGCGTCGGGTGCAGAGTGTAAAGTCTCACGCTTCCGGCGGGAAACGTGGAGTCCTTTAAAAGTTGTGTCTTTGTTGCAGGTTGTAGTTTCTTTGGAACAGGGCCGCTGTCCTCAGGGGTTCTTGGTCCTTTTAGATGCAGGGCAATCCTCTAAGGTTTCAGAGGTCACTGGACCCTGGGGAACGCGTCGCTGTTGCAGTTTTTCTTGAAGTGGGGAGACAGGCCGGTAGGGCTGGGGCAAAAGCAGTTGGTGTCTCCGTCTTCTCTGCACGGCTTCAGGTCAGCCATCCTTCTTCATCTTAGGTTGCAGGAATCTATGTTCCTCGGTTCTGGGGGCCCCTAAATACTCAATTTAGGGGTGTGTTTAGGTCTGGGGGGTCAGTAGCCAATGGCTACTAGCGCTGAGGGTGGCTACACCCTCTTTGGGCCTCCTCCCTGAGGGGAGGGGAGCACATCCCTAATCCTATTGGGGGAATCCTCCATCTGCAAGATGGAGGATTTCTAAAAGTCAGAGTCACCTCAGCTCAGGACACCTTAGGGGTTGTCCTGACTGGCCAGTGACTCCTCCTTGTTTTTCTCATTATCTCCTCTGACCTTGCCGCCAAAAGTGGGGCCGTGGCAGGAGGGGGCGGGCATCTCCACTAGCTGGGATGCCCTGTGGCGCTGTAACAAAGGGGGTGAGCCTTTGAGGCTCACCGCCAGGTGTTACAGTTCCCGCAGGAGGAGGTGAGAAGCACCTCCACCCAGTACAGGCTTTGTTCCTGGCCACAGAGTGACAAAGGCACTCTCCCCATGTGGCCAGCAACATGTCTGGTGTGTGGCAGGCTGGTAGAACTAGTCAGTCCACACTGGAAGTCGGGTATGTTTTCAGGGGGCATCTCTAAGATGCCCTCTGGGTGTATTTCACAATAAAATGTACACTGGCATCAGTGTGCATTTATGGTGCTGAGAAGTTTGATACCAAACTTCCCAGTTTTCAGTGTAGCCATTATGGTGCTGTGGAGTTCATGTTTGGCAGACTCCCAGACCATATACTCTTATGGCTAACCTGCACTTACAATGTCTAAGGTGTTGCTTAGACACTGTAGGGGCATGGTGCTCATGCACCTATGCCCTCACCTGTGGTATAGTGCACCCTGCCTTAGGGCTGTAAGGCCTGCCAGAGGGTGACTTATCTATGCCATAGGCAGCGTGAGGTTGACATGGCACCCTGAGGGGAGTGCCATGTCGACTTAGTCATTTTCTCCCCACCAGCACACACAAGCTGGCAAGGAGTGTGTTTGTGCTGAGTGAGGGATCCCCAGGGTGGCATAAGACATGCTGCAGCCCTTAGAGACCTTCCCTGGCATTAGGGCCCTTGGTACCAGGGGTACCAGTTACAAGGGACTTACCTGGATGCCAGGGTGTGACAATTGTGGAGACAAAGGTATAGGTTAGGGAAAGAAGACTGGTGCTGGGGCCTGGTTAGCAGACCTCAGCACAATTTCAAATCATAACTGGCATCAGCAAAGGCAAAAAGTCAGGGGGTAACCATGCCAAGGAGGCATTTCCTTACACCCATCCACTAGTTTCTCTAAGTCCTCCAATGTGAAGGCAGGGGCCCTTTCCCCAGACACTTGAGCCATTGTCGCTTCCAGACTGAGGTCACAGCAGCACTTGCAGTGTATTTCCTCTCCTGTCGAAGATCAGGTATCAAGTGATTGAACAGAGAGAAAATGGCGGTCACGTCCGCGGCGGTGCGTACCGTCACCACCAGCGTACATCGTCATTGGCTCCTCGGACCCATAGGGTCCAATGTTAACCAATGCAGGATTGCGCCGCAGTCGTTCGACCGCCTACCGCGATGGTGTAGAACGCCAGCGCAGTTACCTCATATCCCCTTGTCCCACCTTACAGGTCTGGCAGCCGCCATTTCAGGGGGCCACAGGGCAATAATAATAACTGCGTCACACCTATGTAGACCTTTGCACACATAGTAAAACGCACATTGCGGATTAATAAATGTGTGCTAATTACAATTTGTGATACCTCAGTGTTGGCTGACTCTCTGCTCGCTGTTCTCGTCCATAGGGCACACCTGCTGGGGCAGGTGATGAGATGGTGGCATCCTCCGGTGTACAGACTGCTGGTGGACCTGTCAACAATGGTAGAGAGACAGGTAATAGTCACCTACAGATTTGATTGTGCAACAATCCATTAACTGTGTGCCCAGTTGGATCCAGACCTGATGTCAGCTATCCGCCATCCCACAGGGAGCCCCCCTCTAGTGCAGGTCCTGTCAGTACTCAATTTCCTGGCAAGTGGGTCTTTTCAAACAACAGTGGCCATTGCATCAGGGATGTCCCAGCCAATGTTCTCTAACGTGGTGTCCAAAGTGTTGTCTGCCCTGCTGAAACACATGGGCAGCTACAATGTTTTCCCTCAGGTGGAGGATTTGCCTACAGTGAAAGGTGACTTTTATGCCGGCAGAGGTGGTGGGCTGTTCTTCATCCAGGCTAGTGTCAGGGGTCCCTTGTTGTGCCACAGTGTCCCTCCTGGTGTTGACAAGGTCCTGCAGCACCCCTACAATTGTGACCAGGGTGGTGTTAATGGACTTGAGTTCCTCCCTGATCCCCAGATAGTGTTCCTCCTGCAGCCGCTTGGTCTCCTGAAAGTTGGCCAGTACCGTTGCCATCGTCTCTTGGGAATGATGGTACGATCCCATGATACTGGAGAGGGCCTCATGGAGAGTGGGTTCCCTGGGCCTGTCCTCCCCCTGTCGCACAGCAGTCCTCCCAATTCCCCTGTTTTCCTGTGCCTCTGTCCCCTGAACCGTGTGCCCACTGCCACTGCCCCGAGGTCCCTGATTTTCTTGGGTTGGTGGGTTTGCCTGGATTCCCTGTAGTGGTGGACAAACTACTGCTTGACGTGTCCTGGGGACAGAGGGATGGGCCCGCTGGGTGCGTGTGTGCTGGTGTTTCTTGAGGGGGGAGGGTCTGTGGTGGCTTATGCCAGTGTCAGGGGAACCGACTGTCCCGAGGTCCCAGATGGACCGGGCTGGTCATCTTGATCCAGTTGTACAGAGCTGCTGTCATCACTGTGGGCGTCTTCTGTGGGGGGACTGGACATGTCTGGAACCTCCTGTCCGGTGACGTTGGGTAGGGGTCCTACAGGGGTGTAAAGGCATGATTATTGCATCTGTGTGTGCCATTGTGTGCAATGGGTGAGTGACCTTGTACTCCAGTTCTTGCATTGATGTCTAGGTCCTTGTGTGATATTTGGTTTGGGGTCTGTGTGGGTATCTGTATTGGACATGCTTTGGTGATGGGTGTCCATGCATTGGTGTTGGATGCAGGGATTGGTGTTGGGATGGGTGGTTTGTGATAGTGGGACATATGTGAGGTGTTGGAGTGATGGGTGTGAGGGTGAGGGTGGGGGTATGTGATGGCATGCAGGTAGGGTGGAAGATATAATAGTCAAGAATTGACTTACCAGAGTCGATTCCCCCTGCTACTCCTGCGAGGCCCCCAGGTTGCAGTATTGCCAAGACTTGCTCCTCCCATGTTGTTAGTTTTGGGGGAGGAGGTGGGAGTCCACCGACAGTCCTCTGTACTGCAATCTGGTGTCTTGAGACCATGGAACGCATCTTCCCCCGTAGGTTGTTCCACCTCTTCCTCATGTCATCCCGTGCTCTTGGATGCTGTCCCACTGCGTTGACCCTGTTAACGATTGTGCACCATACCTCTATCTTCCTTGCAATGGAGGTGTGCTGCACCTGTGATCCGAATAGCTATGGCTCTACCCGGACGATTTCCTCCACCATGACCCTGAGCTCCTCCTCAGAGAACATGGGGTGTTGTTGTGGTGCCATGATGTAGTGTGGGTGATGTGTGGGGTTGTGTGTGTTCTGATGTGTGAGGGGATGTGTTTGTGTGTGTTGTCTGAAGTATGCGAATGTTGTGTGGGTGATGATGTTGTGTGTCTGTGGATGCTAGTGTTGTTTCTAGTGGTGTCTCTCTCTGGCCCAATTTTGGTAGTAAGGGTTTGTGGGTGATGTGGGTGTGTCTTTTATATTGTATTGGGTGTGGGAGTGGTGTGTGTATGTGTATCAGGTGTGTGTATTTGGAATTGTCCAATGTGGTTGTGTTTTGTAAATGTGTGTTAATTTTGAGCGCGGCGGTGTGTACCGCCAATGGAATACGGCATTTGAAAGACCGGTGCGTGCATTCGTGGGCCGTGATAGTGTGGGCTTATTCCTGTTGGTGTGACAGTGGAGGTTTTGTTATCGCCAGTTTATCACTGACCTTTGGTGAGGCAGACTTGTGTGGGTGTCTGGATTTTGGCAGATTCCGAGCTGTGGGTCGTAATAGCTGTAGTGGAATTCCGCCGCCGAAGCGGTGTGTAGGCGGTCTTCTGCACGGCGGTAAGCTGGATTTACTGCCAGGGTTGTAATGAGGGCCATAATCATTTATAAAAGGCAGATTTATTCACATCCCAAACTTTAACAAAAGAGTGCAATTGAAATGCATGTTTATTTTTACAGCTGCCAAAGTCTTTGGTCTTGACTTAAAGCTTTTGTACTGACTTGAAGTTTTACTCTTGTAGTAATTCTACTTCAGTGTGACATCACAATCTCAGAGTCTTGCTTTACACAAGGAGGTAGTGACGGTGTCACGTTTAAGAAATATTTTGTTTCTGATCCAAGACATACATAGACAACGGTAATGATATCCTATGTGGTTATTTGTATATATTTTTTGGATACAAAATAAGGTCCTTGTCAATGTCCTTAGGGAGTCTTCAAATAATTAACTCCAAAATGTTTCGACCACGCATTGGAGCAGTTCATAAGTGATAAATGCTAAAAAGAGAACTCTGAAAAAAGCAATACATTACGGCCAAGGTAATAGTCAATTGTACAAGTCTAGGGTTATTTGGACAATCCCTTGTACTAATTCTGTAGAGTAGTCCATTTACTGAAAGAATCTGAATTTTGTTTTTGACTTCATAGTCAAACGTTCAGTCCCAGCAGGCACACTCAGCCTTTCATCCTTCTGATGTCACTAAAATGATTACATCAACATACACATACAAATAGGAGACATCAGGCTAAGGCTTTGTACAACTGGATCAAAATCTATTCATGCAGAAGATCACATCAGTCCCATAATTTAAGTGTATGGATAAGCCTATATGGTTTCATTAGGCTACACTGGGAGGGCAGATTTTGCTAACAGGCGAAACCACTTGAACACATTTTGCAATGAAATCCAAACTCTTGTTATAGAACACAAGTGAGCCTCATTTGGCAACCCTTTTATACCCTAACATCTTGTGCAAACTAACAATAGTCCACTATGCAATAAAGTGCACATTTTTCATTCAGCTTCTCCACAAAAGTCTGGCATTCAGGATTAAAACACGACTATTGAAATGCTTAAAAACATTGTTTAAAATAGAATTACAAAGTAAGGGATCAGTGTGAAAAGAGTGCTTAGTAGGCTATCTGCATGGGCTTGCGGGAGCATTGGGTACAATATATGAGCTGCTTCTGCCTAGCCTTCCCACATTAGACACAGCGTTACAGGGGGTCCTACTTGCTTGCTTGGTATTTTGCTACAGAAAAGACCACCAGCCTCGAACAGTCAGTCCTTAGGATCCTAAGGGCCTCCAAATGCCTCTCAGTGCCCAATTTTCTACAAAGGGGCAACAACTAATGTTATCTCTGTTGGCCGTAAGCTGTGCAAAAGAAATGGATGGGGTATGGTCTCTGAGGACCCTCTACAGGCTGCCACTTGTTTCCCCCAGGGTTGACGTGGGTCCACTTAATACAGAATGCACTAGTGGGGTGTCACTGATACCTCTATTTTAAATACAATTTGCAAGCCAGAGGGGGCAAGATTTCATCAGTCATTCTTTCATATACAGGAAGCGGCTTAAAATGAATGAATTCTGTTGTTAAGATACCTCTGCTTCCACAAATGATTTCATCAGATACATGTTCCCAGTTTAATGATTTGATATCCATTTTGGACATACAATTTGATTCTTTCAGGTGTACCCAAAGACTCTCTAATTCCAGTTTCCTTAATATAGACCAAACATGTATTAGCCAAGGTATATTTTGAACGTCTGAGAGGCTTTGAGATCCCATAGGGCTTCTCAGTAGGCTCCTAAAGCAGCTGAGGTCCAGAGTCTGTGCCAATATAGTAATGGCCTATACTTAGCTTTCAAAGAAATTTGCCTAAAGGCCATATCGAAATAGAGTGGATCAGGTGCGTGCTCTTTAAAAAAGCGAAAAGAAATCTAATACATTTATTTTCTGCTAAAGTTAATATATTGCAATTTGCAAATCTCTAAGCCATACAAGACAGCTCCCATAGCCTTCTCATTACAGATCTAATTGCTAGGGTGCCTCTTTTGGAATGAGTTTCCTTAAAGTTCTTTGATAGTCTTGAGGTATAATGTAGAGACGAGCAGTGAGATTTTTGGACCTGTGTAGTCCAGTTTAGGTTTGGTGTTAATCTTAGACCTAAGTAATCAAAGTTAAAAACCTTTTCTATAGGATCATTGCTAGCATATAACTTACACTTTAAATTTGTACTTTTTGCAGGGTTGAATACATAGATTTATTTTCTGGGATATGAAGCTCTAGCACATTGCAAAACCTGATGAAGTCATTCACAAGCATGTGCAGACTTTTGAGTGATTTTGGAATCACTAAAGTATATAATTGGTGCTCTCCTACCTGCCACTTTAGGTGAGTCACAGCTGTCCCTATCCAGAGGATTCACTGCATCATTTATATAGAGTGAGAACAAGGTGGGAGACTGGACACAACCGTGCCTCAATACCTGCAATATCCTTATGGGCTAAATGAGTTCCCCCTGCTCCATCCACCTTGCCCTTACATAGCTTTCTTTGTGCAGCCAGACAAGAATTGCCAGTAGGTTAGGGTGTGCCCATCTTGTCTAGGGTTGGTACTCTTGGGACTAAATCAAAGGCAGCATGCAAATCTACAAAAGGTGACAAAAAAGTCATAACTTGTTGATTGCTACTGCCTTCCAGAAGCTACAATTACAATGAGAAATCTGGTCAAGAATGCTGATGGTTTCTGAATCCTGCCTGGAACTTGAATATTACATTATTCTCCTTCATCCAGTCCAGAAATCACTTGCCCGAAGAAAATCTTCTGTGAAGCATCTATTAGGCTAATCGGTCAATAATTATTTGAAACACTGTGATGGCCCTCCTTATATACCGGGATGATCTTTGCAGTAAGCCAGGTGGTAGGAATCTTCAAACCCTTTAAGATGGAATTTGAAAGGTAATTAATGTAAGGGCCACCGTATGTCCAAGCGTAACATAAAAATAACATTTTAGACCCTGTGCTTGGTATGCTGGACTTAATTGACTCTATTGACTCCCCAACCTCACATTCCAGGTTTTATGGCTCTTTCACTTGGATGTCTGTGAGGGATCAAGACCCACCCTAGCTAAATCCTAACTGCAACATGTAGGAGGCTGGCCCTCTATATCGTGTACAAAACTAGACACATGGTGTAGGGGGTCCAGGCAACCACACGTTGGTTTCCAGAGGCAGAAACTAGATCACCTAATGCGCTAATTTTTAAGGAAGCTTGAGCGAGCATTTAGGCTAATCTTGGAGAAGTGCAAAGCATTGGCTGTACTCACAGTATCAATCATGTGACTCACACACTCAAAGGAATAATTCAAGACCAATTAAAAAAAATACTTCAGATCTTCTATATAATTTTAAAAAACAAGATTTTCAATTCAGTCTTTCTGTGCATAATTACGCACCATGGGAATCAATAGGCAGTCACTTACAAAAATGCATAGAAAATTGTACAGTTATGTTAATAGGTTCCGCTGTAGCAGGTTGGTCGAGGCCATCGGTGAGCACACAAGCTGGAGAAGCTTGGACGGCTCCCAGTTCTGGCTGGATCAGTGTTGGAAAGTCTCTTGGACCAAGTAAAGGGCCATTTAGGGGGACCACTTGGAAAAGGGTGGTTCTTACAGATTTAAAGGTGGTGCCTTGGGGTCCCCTTGAGGGTGTCGAGGTCGCAAGGGGTGTGGCACCCTGTGGGCACAGCTGGTCCCTTATTGCAGGATGTTGGGAGGCCTCGTGCAGGGGGAGTTGTTGATCCAGTCTGGGAGGTCCGGGGTGTCCTGATGTTCCTTGACTGGGGCTTCCTCCAGCTTCTTTTTCAGCTCTGAGGGAGCTGGTTTTCTTGGTGTCCGACGTCCACTGACCTGTACCTGATGTATTGGCGCGACTCTGCCGCTGGATGGCACAGTGCCACAAAACTTGGCACACTTGCAGGGTTTGTACATGCAGATGTTGGTGTGTTGTCAGGTCTGGCTGTAAATTCCAGTTTGGGAGATATCAGTCGGTCAGTAAAGTGACCCTCACTGGCTTGTTGGTCTTTGCTGCTTTGAAGAGTGGTACCTCCACTCAGAAGGGAGATCTTTGGTGATTGTTGAAGCCTGGCGGTCCTCTTTTTTTTTAGGTCAGTCTAGTGTTCAGATCCTCTGCAGTAGCATTTGGTGGGTCCTGGGTGCAGCAGATAGGTTTTGGCACCTTTTCTTCATGCAGCAGGTACACAGTTCTCTTGCTTTGGATCTTCTTTGGTGCTGTTTTTTTTTGTCCTTTCAGATCTGTTGTCTTGGTCTAGGGATGCCCACTAAATACTGAATTTAGTGGGCATTTTAGGGGGAACCTGGTAGTGTCCAATGGGACACTTACCTTTAGGTGAACCCACACCCACTATAGTGACCACTTCCTGTAGGAAGGGTCACTTTCTTAAACCTCATTGGCTATTTTCCTCTATTCCAAGAGGGAGGAAACTGAAAATGAGGGTCCACCTCGCAGGCAACACCTTAGGGGTGGTGCATTCTAAGTGAGGCCACTCCTCCTACCCTTTGTTAGGCTTCCTTCCTTTGCTCCCACCAAAAGTGAAGGTTTATAGAGGGGGATGCAAGCTGCTGCTAGCAGCAGGCTTGTGGGTCAAGTTTTAAGGGCAGTAAGCCCTTTGAAGCTCACCGCCAGGACAGTGCGCATTCCTGAGAGAGGGGATGTTAGCTCCTCCAACCAGGAAGGGCATTGTCTGGAGGTAGAAGCTGGACAAGACCAGTCAGCAACCATGCCAGGATAGTTAGCTTTTGCAGGAGGTACCTCTAAGGTGGCCCCTGGGTACTTTTAGTGATAAATCCAATACTGACACCAATTTGGATTCATCAATATGAGTTGATACCAAACAATCCAGGGTTCAGAGTGGCCATCAGGTAGCTGGGAAACTTGTGTTGACCAGTGTCCAGCATTCAAATGGCTGCTCTGTTCCCTCACTATGTCCTAGGTTTGGCAAGGATACAGTGGGAGCACATTGCTCATGCAGCTATGCCTTCACATATAATATGGAGCACCCTCTCTTAAGGCTATAAGGCCTGCCAGAGGGGTGTCTTACCTGTAGTAAATGCAGTGTATGGGGGACAGACACAAAGATAGTGTGCTGTGTCGAGGTTGAGTTTTAGGTCTGCACCGGAACACTCAGCCTGCAATGGCAGTGCCTGGTGCACCTGGATGCATGGCTCTAGAGTGTGGCACAATCAATGCTGCTGCCCCCAGGGCCTACCCATAGTACCCAATAGGGGCCCAATTACTAGGAACTTATAGTGGTAGCTAAGGGTGTTTCCAATTGTGCCAATGCATCACAATAGATTTAGGGAAAGAGCTCTGGCCCTGGCATCCTGGTTAGCAGGAGCCTTAGGCACTACAATTTCTAGGACACATTAACATCAGGCAAAGAGTGGGGAGATAACAATGTCCAAAAGAGGCCCTCTCTCACACAAGAGTACAGATTACTAGAGTCAGGTACCCAGTCCTGGCGTTGTACAACATATTCCACTGTCTTCCTCCGACAATTACCTCTCAATGCCAGAGTATTCCAGAACCTTCTAGTGTCTTTGGTGCTCATAGCAAAGAACATCTCTTCCCAGAGCACATTTTCCCAATCCCTTTTTTCTTTTATCACTTCTCTTTGCAGTTTGCTCTGCAAAACATGAGTTGAGGCTTATTTTTGGCTTTGGCTTCTGACAGAGGCCCAGAGGGAAGTGTGGATTGTTGGGTGCATATCCATCATGTGGTCAGCCTAAATCTGTGCAGTCTGAGTTGGGCTCTTTGACAACATGACCTCACCAGTTTTCCTCTCCAGAACTTTACAACCAGCTTCAAGACTCGTACATCATCCCTCAACCTCACAATCACCTCCACTAGTTTGTCAAAATCAAAGGGTGCACTGAATGGCTTTACAAGTCCACAGGCTGTCCTCTCCTCTCCCTGGTTCGTCATCCCCTTAGGTACTAAGGGGCATATTTATACTCCATTTGCGCCGAATTTGCGTCGTTTTTTTCGACGCAAATTCGACGCAAAACTAACTGCATATTTATACTTTGGCGTTAGACGCGTCTAGCGCCAAAGTTCATGGAGTTAGCGTCATTTTTTTGCGTGAACACCTTCCTTGCGTTAATGATATGCAAGGTAGGCGTTCCCGTCTTAAAAAATGACTCCGATGCTATTGCGTCGGATTTATACTCCCGGGCAAAAATGACGCCCGGGAGTGGGCGGGACTAAAAAACACGCATTTGCGCCGGATTTTAGCGCCTGGGTCAGCGCAGGCGTTAAGGGACCTTTGGGCTCAGAATGAGCCCAGAGGTGCCCTCCCAAGCCCCCAGGGACACCCCCTGCCACCCTTGCCCACCCCAGGAGGACACCCAAGGATGGAAGGACCCATCCCAGGGAAGAAAAGGTAAGTTGTGGTAAGTATTTTTTGTAAAAAAAATTTTTGGCATGGGGGGCCTGATTTGTGCCCCCCTACATGGCACTGTGCCCAATGACCATGCCCAGGGGACATAAGTCCCCTGGGCATGGCCATTGGGCAAGGGGGCATGACTCCTGTCTTTGCTAAGACAGGAGTCATGTTTATGGCGTCTGGGCGCCAACAAAAAATGGCGCAAATCGGGTTAAGACGATTTTTTTTCCTCAGCCTGACTTGCCCCATTTTTGGACGCCCAAACGCCATTTTTCCCTACGCCGGCGCTGCCTGGTGTACGTGGTTTTTTTTCACACACACCAGGCAGCGCCGGTCGGCTAACGCCGGCTAACACCATTCAATAAATACGGCGCCCGCATGGCGCTTCAGAATGGCGTTAGCCGGCGCTAATTTTTTTGGCGCAAAACTGCGTTAGTGCAGTTTTGCGTCAAAAAGTATAAATATGGCCCTAAGTACAGAGAATCTATTTTGGCATGTGACTTCCGGATTTACCAAGGCTGATGTGTTTCCCTCACTACCTTGGTCAGCAGTGCATGAGTCCCGGCAATTTCCTGGTGGGTAGAAACTGGAATCTTCCTTTTTGTGAACATGTCCAGGACCTTCTTCTTTGGACTTTTCTTCTGTATAGTGCAATGAGGTGTCTTTGGGTAAAAAGATAGTCCAGGTACAGTGAAAGGTTTTAGTATCTCCTTTACTTCCTCAAGAAGATCATCAATTCTACTCATAACACAATTCCCCCATGCTGATCTAGGGCCTGTATTTACTATTTGGTGGCAAGAGTCAACATCCACAGCCTTTCTTTTACGCATCAGTGACTGAGTACTGCAAACTCTATTAGCAAAAAGTAAACAAACCGAAGGGGACCCTAATGAAACAGCATATCTAAGGCAAAGAGAATTGAAGCACAGTTGCTGACAGTACCTTTTTGGGCTAGATGTCAGAGGGCTGGCCCAGCCCAGTCTCCTCCAGGCTCCAACGGGCATGGATGGGTCCGCCATTGGTCCAGGCTGTGCGCCGGCACGGCCCATGCGAGTCCCACACTGAGGGAGATGACTAGGCGGTTTGTACCACAGAGGCACTGGAGTTGTGGGTTGTGGGCCCTCCTCCTTTAGGTCAAAGATTCCTGGGACTTGGGATCCCCACCAGAACACTTGTAGCAACAACCGTGGCTCGTAGTAAATAAAGCATCCCACTCCGCAGGAGATGGTGAGGTGCTTTGTTGCACGGCAGTGCGGGAAATGTGGGTTTAGGCTTTACCTCCTTCGGGCCGAAGATTTCTGGGACTTGGTGCCCCCACCAGCACAGGTGCAGCAACAACAGTGGGCCATAGTAAATAAAGTGTCCTGCGCTAAATCTTTAATTGCTTGGAATATATGAAATTAAATAAAAATATTTTTCCCAAAGTTCTAACTGAAAATAAATCCCATCGAAAGAAAAAAAATGAATGTCTTATTGTACTTGAATATTTACTAAACGTTATGTATAGAAATAATTAAAATGAACGTAGTTAGTTACTTTTTATTGAAAATAAATGTTTCATTCATAGTTAGATTAAAAATTAATTATTTTTTAAATATTTAAAATCATTTCCTATGGAGTTTCATTTTAATTCCCTACTTCCATTATTTGTCTATGAGAGGGTGTTGCACTACCGGCGGTTGACCATGCGTGGTGCTGAACTTAACGAATGTTTTTTTTATTAGTAACTTTCAACCAAATTTTATGAAAACACAAAAAAGTAGTACATTTACTGTGACTCAGGCCCAAGGCTTTCTGTGAGAGTAGTCCCCTGGAGGTGTATATCACTAGTTTTGTGTAATCACTGGCAACAATAATGCATTCTGGGAAGAAGGCAAGGTGTGTCCTTTCCAGAAATCCTTATGATTGACAAGGCTAATTTTGGCAACTTGAATGGGTAGAATTTCAATGTGCAAGTATAATTTGACTTTGATTGACAACACTACTACCCAGCTACCAGGAATTGAGGGTGTAAGCTGGAGCTACCCTTCAGAATAATGAACACCTTTTTGCACTAAGGGGCACAATAACAATTCCTATGTGAAGCCAGTGCGTCACTTATTGTGACACACCGGCAGTTCATAGTGTAGGCCCATATCTATATAGCCAAGCTAGGCCACTTTGTGTGGCTTTTCATTTTCATGGTCTTGTAGATATGGTGTGAGGCAATACACAAGTCACTGCATTGCCTTACATTGCTTCAGGGAGACATACCATGGGCGTTGCGGTGGGAATTCCCATGCAACACCATTGGGGTTTGAGGCTTTCACAAATTTACAAGAATCTGCAAACATGGAAATGCACAAAAACTGGACTCCTCCTCAGGGCAGTTGTCTTTATTTCTCCTTGCTGTTTTCTCTTTCTCTTTGTGCTGTACTCTGTAGCTCACATAGAAAGAGGAAAATGCCTTGTGCAGAAAGTTTCCCCTTCCTGCACAAAAACAATCCTGCTGACAACGCAGACACTCTTGCACCATCGTGCAAAGGTGCCTGCATTGGGGCTAGGCAGCTATTTGTGCACCAGCACTGGGGGAAGGGACAAAAATGCAAAGTATCTTGTAGGTATGGTGCATTTTTGTCCTTTCTATGAGGCGCAGGACAACACAAGGTCACTTCCTGCAATGTCATGCGCCACGGACCTCGTAAATGTGCCCCTTAAACCTTAATAGACCCTTCCACTGTTGTGGGTGAGGAAAAAGAGCTGAGCTCTGTCAATTTCCTCATAGCTGACCACAACAGTGAAAGCCATGATGCTGCCGCAGCTTCTGCTCTTGTCTGTGTAGGAGCACCCAGCTAGCCTAATGAAACCAAGAAACAGACACAGGCTCTGCTCTTGTCTTCCATGATCCTCTAGTTTCCAGTCCAGGACTCTGCCACACTTCCCTTTCACTTGAAAGTTGTTGTTGCACTACATTTTTATTCTCAGCATGTTCCTCTTTGTTTCCAGCTTTACTCGGTGTTTGCCACACATATGATGACGTGTAGTGAAGGATTTTGAACCATCACAGAGTAATTCCGTTTTGAAAAGAAAATTGCAATTTCCCAGTGGTGTAGCATTGTGTTTGCCACTATGTAGTGATTCCAAACTGTATATTTTTTAGCACATTTTAAAATGTCAGTGTTAGAGTAACTACATTATTAGTGTAAAATGCTTTCTTATTCTCAGGAATATTCCGGTGTTCACAGCAATTAGGAAGTTGTGAACAGCAAATGTCACTGCACTGTGTTGCTTGTATTGTATTCTGTGTGTTTTTTACATCTTTCCCTCTGGATCTCCTGTAATCATGTTTATAGATGCTGAGATATTTGTGTGTATTTGTAAAACGTCACAACTCTGTGTAAACATTAAAATCTTTATTCCAACTGTCCTAATTATTTTGGGCCCTCATCCACCTCAATTTTGACCTTGACTGATCATCCCTCTGTATGCAGAGACACAACGATGTTGGAAATTCAGTTCTGTCACTCAGTGGCTACCAAGGCCCAGATTTATACTCTGTTTGCACTGAATTAGCGTCATTTTTTTGCGCTAATTCAGCGCAAACCTAACTCCATGTTTATATTTTGATGCTAGACTAGTCGAATGTCAAAATATTGGAGTTAAAGTCATTTTTTTCTAGAGGGAAACTACCTTGCGTCAATGAAATGCAAGGTAGGCATTCCTGGGCAAAAAATTACTCTAAGGCCCTAGCACCTTATTTATACTCCTGTGCAAAAATGGTGCAAAGGAGGGCCTAAATAATGGTGCTAAGCTTGCTTAACACCATTATTTAATGCCTGGGTCGGGCAGGCATTAGGGGACCTGTGGGCCTATTTCCATGGTGGGTGCAAAGGCCATGCCCAGGGGACCCTTGTCCCCTGTGCTGGCCATTGGGGTGGTGGGCATGACTCCTGTCTTTTCTAAGACAGGAGTCATGTGGTATGGTATGTTTTGCATTGAGAAATGAATCTAGGCTGGTTAGAGTCACTTTTTTTTTTTTACTCTAACCAGCCTAACATTTTTCAGTGCAAAACCCCCTTCCCCCATACTGCCACCCCCACTCGGCTAATATCATTTTCCTTGACGTTAGCCCACCCTTAGCACCCGTTTGCGCCATGTCTTTAAACATGGTGCCCGACTGGCGCTCTGGAATGGCGCTAGCCGGCTGTAAACATTTTCACATAAAACTGCTTTAGCACAGTTTTGAATGAAAAACTTTAAATATGGGCCCTAGTGTCTTGATAGTGTGAAAAACGTAATTCTCACTTTGGTTCTCCCTGTGACTGGAAGGATTGGGCAAAAACCCTGACAAAAGCAATACGTAATCCAGCATATTTGTGAAAGAAGAAAGACCCAGCGTTGCCCAAAGAAGGGCAACTGAACATGGAAGTGAGAAAGAGAAGTGTGGCTCAGAGCAAGGAAAGGGAAGATTACAGCATGGAATCAGGTTTTAATTCAAGAATAGTGGACCCATTTGATTAAAAAGTAGTGGATGATATAGAGAACTTGAATCATAATACGCTAAGTGCCTCAAAGCTATTGAAGGTTTCTGTTCATCTCATTATTATGATGAAAAATGTTGCAGCTGCACAGCAGGCTTATGGTCAGGTCTAGAATCTTTTAGAGTGTTGTCAGCCTGAGTACTATGGTCATATATGTATTAAGAGTTGACATAGTTCAATACAGTAGACATTAACGATTGGCTATCATCTATTGACGGTTTGGCCTGGGAAACTAAAAGGGTCTTGTTTAGTAGTCAACACTGGGAAAATGCAGTGCTAGTAGGGCAAGTAAAAAGAGCAAGACAGGAAAACTGAGCTTTAGCAGGGCATTATCTAAATCCCAGGCCGGAGAAGGTGAGCATTGTGCTATTTCTATGCTCTGTACACAGTTCAGCAACAAAAGCTCCACGCAGTTAAAAGTAAAAAACAGTGCTATATTCGCAAAGAGTGGCAGAAGCCCAATACTTAGTCAATGTCAATGTCATCTCATAAATTCAAAATTGTGAGCTAATCAGTATGGGGGCAAATTTCCACCCTTACAGAGGGGTCTTGGATAGCAGGGGTCTCCACCAATACACAAGGACTGTCAATTCTTTTGAAATGACCTAAGACCAAGGAAGAGGAGGACGAAGCAGAGGAAGGGGTTGCCTTCTTTTCACCAGAACTCATTCTTTGTCTTGCAATCACTGTTCATACTGTATGATAAACGCAAGTGGTCACTTAAGGATAACTCCAAAGGGGGTCCACAGTACTGATGGTGAACCCCATTGTTATAACTCATACACAGCAATGTATGTGACCCGGTATGTTGGCAAAGACTGTATGTAAAATTCACAAACATTATATTTAAGAAAAACATATGTACTTTAAGGGATCCCATTGTTCCTGAGCCTCTATACTTCATTTTCAGTTAGATGCCATTACACAGCGTCCATTGGCACATTTACACATTACGAAAACTAATAATCCCCTTCCACCAACTATGGCTTAGTCCAAGTGGGATATGGGAGGCTATCTCCACTGAACATCAGAAGAACAGACCAATTGGGGTCTCCCCCTCAGGACTCAACGAAGTGGCTACCTTTACACAAATTGAAACCTGGCTAATCATTAGAGGTTAGGACCCCTTTAAACTGTTACCAAAAAACAAAAAGACAGGGGAACTTTAATGAATGAAAGCAAAAACTGGCATGCATGCCAGATGCACAATGTTGAGGTATTTTGTATAGAAATAGGGGAGATGGAATATCGCACAGGTGCTTAGCAAATGGATGATAAATGCTTTCAGCTGAAGGCGTGGAGTAAGAAGACATTTGAGAGACCTTCTGGAAAAAAGTCCCTGCAATCACATTAGATGCAAGGCAGCTTATCAGGATTAGGTGGTGACCAATACTGAATGCCACTTGGAGGCATGGTTAATGACTATGGTGTTACAAACGCCTTTGGGCAGGCACAGCCTGGCCACAGCCACCATAAATACTATTTCTGTACCTCTGAGGGCCAAATGCCATCTTGCTGACGGTCCAGATTGGCAGGATGTAAATTTCTCTGTAACTTTCACCATTGCAGGAAACAGAGACTTGGACCCATTGATTTGGACCGATTGATAAATGGATCATTTTCAGTTGGGCGAAGAGGAGGACATCTCTGCTGAATAACAACAATGAGAAACATTATTCTGGTAGATCTCCTGTTCCAGAGGGAACCAGGAGTACTATAGAAAGCCGCCAACTATGACTGCCACAAGCTTGTCCGATGAATATACTCAGTTCTTGCAAGCTGACATATTCTTTAAACAAAAGGAGCTTTTAAACAGCTGACTACCACAAAACTGGTGTGCTACTGGGAACGTTGTTTGGACCCTGCTGGGTGTGGGGAAGCCGTGCCACTGTTGTCAAGAGGACTTGTTTTGTTGGAACCACTGCATCTGAAGCCAGCTTCTAAGAATTAATAAATATTAGATCTTATTATGTGTGAAAAGTTATTTTTCTGTATTTTTCCCTTTTGCAAGCAAGAGCATACATTTTTCGGGAAAAAGAGTATTCTACCTGTGAGGCGCTAGCTCAATGCACTCATGAAAATCCTTGCTCAGAGCTTTTTCAGCCCCCAAAAGCCACAAAACATAGGGCCTGATTACAACTTTGGAGGAAGTGTTAATCCGTCCCAAATGTGACGGATATTCCACCAGCCGTATTACGAGTTCCATAGGATATAATGGACTCGTAATACGGCTGGTGGTATATCCATCACTTTTGGGACGGATTAACACCTTCCTCCAAAGTTGTAATCAGGCCCAAAGTGTTGAATCAGAGCAGTCCAGCATTAAGCTTGTCTTTACAAACACAGTCCTCTAAGCTCAACCACACCCAATTAACTTCACAAGAAAATGATTGGCTGAGAGAATGTTGATCTCATGGCTGAGTTGTTGCACACTGGTTGTTGGTTCAGTGGCATAACAAAAAAATGCCCAACTGTCCCTGTGGTGAAGGGGCCACTGACCTCCAGGGGGTCCCTTTAGCACAGTACCCTGGTCTGAGAGCTCCTGAGTGAGTCCAGAGGTGACTCCTTCACGGCAGGGCGGCCCCTTCAAGTTTCGTTACCCCGTGTGTTAGCCCTAACAAACATATTCTCACCCTTAGAGATGCCTGGAGTTCAAGGAGGGTCGACCACTTTTTCCTCATGTCCATGGAGTTTACTGCAATATAAGACTTGCCCTTTCACCTCATTTGCCTTATCTTTTCACCTCAAAAGTTAAGTGTGAGTGTAAATATTCTGGCTAACAGGCCCCTAGCTTCACTAAATAGCATATATATTTGCAGTTCACATTCCATTTTTGCCAAGGTTGTTAGGGCTCATTATAGTGGTAGGCGGTAACTGTAAATCTTCCATAAAATTGTAAGTAGCCAGATTACTCTTCTCTGCAGTTCTCTGCCACATTTAGTATGCATGGCAACACATTGTTCCTGATGGCAAAACAACCGCCTGTTGTGGGAATCTCCTCTGACACACTGAGACAGTGTCATAAGTACCACTCTATTAAGGATGCCCCATGCTGTTAGTCCTGCTGGTTCCCTTCTGTCTAAGAACACCACAGAAACAATGGATGTGCTGGAGAGAAAAAAAGCTTTACATTTATATTACACATAGGGGGTCATTAGGAGTCTGGGGGTCACTAGATCGCCAGACTCAAGGATGGCAGTCGGACCATCACCACATTACAACCCTGGTGGTTGGGCTGCCAGGGAACCACCAGCTCTGCCAGGATTGGAGATCCTGGTGGTCTGGAGGTGGTGGTGGTCCTAGACCGTAGGGCAGCGCTACAAGCAGAGCTGCCATGGAGATTACAACCTCCTTCTCTGCCAGCGATTTCATGGCGGTAGACCCACCCTACAAATGCTGGTTGCAGACTGAATGCAGGGGGATCCAGGGGGGACCCTGCATTGCCTATGCACTTAGCATGGGTGGTGCAGGGGCCCCCTTGGCCATCATCATTGCAATGTTCACTGTGTGCTCTGCAGACACTGAACATTATGAGGGTGCTACTGCACCCTGCTCACTACAGCATTGCTGCTGGCTCATTTTTGAGCCAGAGACAAATCTATAGCCTGTTTCCTCTATGCCAGCAGGTGGAAACTCAGGTTTCTGCCTAATGACCTAGAGGGAAACTCTTAATGGGGCCAGCGGGGAGGTAGCCTGTATGGCGGCAACCTCCCAGTCAGAAGTTCGACAGACGGTAAAAACCATCCGCCGAACTCATAATGACCCTCATAATCTCTAATCGCGGTGAACATTAGTGATGTGAACTTTGGGTAATGTATGATGGAGCCATTTCTTAGTAAATCGTCCCTCTAAACTGTAGATGACTGTAGATTTGGCTTCAAAATCTAAAATATTGCTTTTAAAAAAAAATACATTTCAAGACAAATTTGTTAAAGACTAAAGGCCTGATTTAGTTTTCGGCGGATGGGGTTATTTCATCAAAACCGTGACAGATATCCCATCTGCAGTATTATAATCCCATTATATCCTACAGGAATTGTAATGCGGTGAACAGGATATCTGTCACGTTTGTGACGGAGTAACCCGTCTGCCAAACTCTAAATCAGGCCCAAACTTTGAAAGTGTTTTCCCTAATTGAACCCTGTACATATTTTTCTTCATTTATGTGAAATGTTTTCATTTTTTATTTTGAAATAGGCTATTTTTAAGATCTTTATTCCTAACACTGCTTGATGTCTGTCTGGCTTGTTACACACACACCCCTCATACCATTTCTCTTGGAATTGCTTTCTTGTTTAGGACAGGTAACAAAGTTGAGCCGAGGTTAGCCCATATAAAACTTGTTTTTTGCCTTTGTGGTCTTTCAGTGTGTGAAGGTTCAGTCACAGTTTATGTCAATACTGTGATCTGTATCTCAGGAAGTTATTTTCCCTAGATCAGGACCCTTTTGAAAAAAATGTTGGAGGAAAATCTGTTTAAAGGTGGCTAACATGAGTTGTTTTTGTAGTGAAGCAAATGCAGAAATGCATACAACCATTTTGAGGGTGCATACAACCATTTTGAGGGTGAAGAGCAGATCATCTGTTTAAGTAAATGGCTGACGATTGAAAGAACTGGTATAGTAAAGCAAAGGCTCAAGTAAAGTCATCAGGATAGCCCCAGTCAACTTCTGTGAACAGCAAGCTGTCTTGGAACTACTCAGAAACACATTGCTGCATTCAATATTCTTCTCAGGGCGTTTTCCATGTAAAAAGATCTAATCATGTTCATATACACGAATCACACTTTTAAATTGGCAAAAACACCTAATTACAAATATTCTACATAAAAATACTAAGTCCAAAGATAGTTGTTTGTGAATACACCTAGCTAATACAATTTTTGTTTAGCACTAATCTGATATATTCCAGAAAACAATAAAACTATTCTTATTTTTTTATTCATTGCTTATTGTCATTAAAATGAATGAAGACACTGCACCAGCGCAGGCAGAGAGCAGGACTGCATTGTATAATGTTGAATAACCCACTCTCAAATGTGCAAAAAACAGTGCTAACCACAATATACACTTCAAAGAGTACTACAGTCTAAGGGGGTCATTCTGACCCCCGCGGGCGGCGGGAGCCGCCCGCCTGGAGGGAGCCGCCAAATGGCCGCTCTGCGGTCGAAAGACCGCGGAGGCCATTCTGGCTTTCCCGCTGGGCTGGCGGGCGACCGCCAGAAGGCCGCCCGCCAGCCCAGCGGGAAACCCCTCCCCACGAGGAAGCCGGCTCCGAATGGAGCCGGCGGAGTGGGTATGTGCGACGGGTGCAGTGGCATTATGGTGCTGTGGAGTTCGTGCATGACAGACTCCCAGACCATATACTCTTATGGCTACCCTGCACTTACAATGTCTAAGGTTTTGCTTAGACACTGTAGGGGCATAGTGCTCATGCACTTAAGCCCTCACCTATGGTATAGTGCACCCTGCCTTAGGGCTGTAAGGCCTGCTAGAGGGGTGACTTATCTATACCTGTAGGCAGTGTGAGGTTGGCATGGCACCCTGAGGGGAGTGCCATGTCGACTTAGTCGTTTTTGTCCTCACTAGCACACACAAGCTGGCAAGCAGTGTGTCTGTGCTGAGTGAGGGGTCCCCAGAGTGGCATAAGACATGCTGCAGCCCTTAGAGACCTTCCCTGGCATCAGGGCCCTTGGTAGCAGGGGTACCAGTTACAAGGGACTTACCTGGATGCCAGGGTGTGCCAATTGGGGAAACAAAAGTACAGGTTAGGGAAAGAACACTGGTGCTGGGGCCTGGTTAGCAGGCCTCAGCACACTTTCAAATCAAAACTTAGCATCAGCAAAGGCAAAAAGTCAGGGGGTAACCATGCCAAGGAGGCATTTCCTTACACTATCCTTTGCTGTTTTGGTGTCCATCATTTGTTTTTATAGCCCACGTATATTTCATTTGGACACTCGCAGGAACCCTCTTTGCCGTTGGCGTCTGCTCTTCGATGCAGTTTTCATTTTGTTATTGGGTTGGCAATATTTATTTTTTGCCGCGTGGGTGGCAATATCATCAGTGAGGCTCGTTAGCACCCCGTTTCTGACTGCATTAGTAGTCGGCTTGGGCAATTGCTTCTTTGCACTATCTGTGCGAGCCTATGGATGTATGAAGCATGTAATCGCAGAGGCCTTATACCGCTGTGGTATATGAAAACAAGATACGGCCTCTAGCACTGGGCAATGACTTCAACATAAGGTAAGACAGGGGACATGGATGCAGGGCTTCCTTACAACAAGTAAGAATTTCAAGGTGTGTCTTCAGGAGGCGGTGTCCTCCTGTCGGCATCACCTTTAGGCTATGCCTATTATTTGGACAAATATCCTCATATATCTATTTAATTTGGTTTAGGTATTTTGAGCAACAACACAAAATGAGAAGTTACTACATTAAGTGGAGACCATTGCTAGAAATTCTAACAGTTTTTCTGTTTCGTACTAAGGCATTATCATTATTATAATATTTTTGTTAATCTCTATATAGAGAACCCTTGGGCACCAATAAAGGGATACCTTTTGGTGGATTTGTCTCGCTGTGATATATCTCCTATACCACGCCTATCTAAACACCACCTGGGCAACAGAGTAGATTATTGGTTTTGGAGTGACTGGAGAACACTATTTTTTTGTGCATGAGTATCGCATGCGGTGGTGGAATTTGAATTTTTCAGCTTGAATTTTTTTGTTTCTTTTTTTCTTACTTTTTTTATTAAAAAAGATGTTGTCCTCTGGTCTTTTTCTATTTTTCGTTTCTCTTTTTTTGTGGATTATCTTTTTTTCTCTTTACTCTGTTTATCGTCTTATACATTTATGTGGAGGTCTCAAAATTAGAGACATATTTATCTTATCTTCTATATTTCAGGCATATAGACCAAGTGTACATTAGATTTTCCCCTGGAATTATTTCTGTATTTATCAACATTTTGTGCCCTGAAGAAGGAGAGTGACCCAGACGGGCCGCTTGTCACCAAAACGTACTTAGGGCAGCATTTTACAAGACAAGGACGCCTGCTTGGATCAACATAGGTATTCTACCATATATCACATTTGACTCATCCATTCAATAGAAAGAAGGAACAAAGGACATACATCACAAAAAAGAGGATTTAAAAACCAGAAATTTGGACTGACAATACAATATAATATATATCAAGAACTTTTCTTGGAGAAATTTAAGTCTACAGATCATGATACTATTTTAGTACTATTCTGCTGTGACATTTCTGGCAACAACGATTTATCCATGTGGTGTTAACATATGTATCCCTCTATACCTGTTTTTTGTTGTTTCTTCTGTATTATGTTGGGTCCTTGTCATATTTTTAACTATGGTATGAGTGAAGTAGTATGAGTGTGATTATTGTTTTTAGGCTACTCTTTTTCCTAGGTAAATGTTTGGTTTATTTATCAGTTTGGTGTATCTTTCTGGTTTAATTAGGGTTTGTGAATATTTATATCATTTAATAAAATCAATATTGAGTGTGTGTAACAGATACAGTTACAGGTTTAATTTTATGTATTTGCTCTGTTTTTGAGACTCTCTAGCTTTGAACATCTGGGATTTCCTTATCTGGTACCCAGAGAGTTCCTTTCCGGGACATTGTTAGTATTTTTGGCATGTGCAACACTACACATGGTCAACCACTGGTTTTACAACATCCGTCTACAGAAAGTAATGGCGGCAGGGAATTACAATACTTTAAATAATTTAAATTAGCTAAAAAAAATTAAAAACAGTTAATGGTACAAGTATGACTACAGTGATGACCTAATTCCGCTACCCATAGGGGTCATAGAATAGTTACATATGCAACTTATTTGGGAATGTATATTATGCAGGGGTATTTAGCTCCAAGAAAGCTGCATAATCTTGCCAGGCAAATAAAATTAGCAGTAATATTTAGATCTACAGATTTATGATAAGGGAGTAACTATTATCACTACGCATTATATTTCTTTTAAGTCCTTTCTGAGGACCCTGCCTATAAAAACATTACTGCGGATTCATTACTAGGTAGTTGTTGTCTTGTTTGGCAGAGTATCCTGTCCTCTAAACTCTTTTGTTTAATAGAGGGGCATGCCAAGGAACAAAGTATAGGGCCATGACAGTAAACATACATATCATTGGCATTATGTAATACAAATTATTCACCCATGTGTTTACATCCCACTGACCCCATCTCCATCTTTTAATGTCAACTAACTAAGCATTACAGCCCATAATCCTAAATCTTTCAGTAATTTTGAATTTGATTTAACAGCCTTCTTACAGATCTCGTCTGCGATTGACCACTGGCTCAAATCCCTCTCCCACGAAACAGGATCGGACCACGTGGCCTCATCCATCTGAAAAACAACTCACTGTTTTCCCAGCACCAACCCCAGTAAAGCAAGCTTGTATTTGCCCTTCAACTCTTGTGGCCTACGTCTGAGTTTAAGCAAACAATGTCTCACGGAGATTTGAACAGGTATGTGTACAAAGTCTGCTAACTCAGACAGCACTGCACTCCAGAATATTTGCATAGAACTCTATGTCATATAAAGGAAATCACCTCTTTCCACTCCGCATTCTGGTCATGTTGACAATATATCAGGATAAAATATGTGCATTGTATTCACATAAATGTGTTTGAGATATTTAAAATGTGTACGTAGAAATCTGGCAGTACTTAAAATCAATTTCACATGCTCTCGAGTTAACCCCCATTCTTCGTCTGTTATTGGTGATTTCAAGTCAGCATCCCATAGCTGTCGATTTGGTTTACTGATTCGTTGTCTTACAGCAGTTAGTGCCCTGTAGAAATAGAGTATTGCATGTGTAGCACGCCCTAGCTCTAAAAGTGTGGTTGTAACCACAGAATCCAGCAAGAATGCCAGAAGTTCCAGCAAAATGTATCTTGCTGTCTTAGATATCTTCGCATAATAAAGGAACTGTTAAGGTCCACTCCAAACTGAAGCTGTGCTTCCTGAAATGAAATAAAACTATTTGTCAAATATAAGTCCCCCATGTCAGGGATTCCCCTTCTTCTCACTGGGTGACAATCATGTCCCTTCTAATTTTGCAGAAGGGATGTAACCACCCAGTCTCTAAAGATATGAAGAATGACGAGCAATTCGGGATCCTGCGGATCACTACTTCCTAGATAGCTGCCATGTGCTTAATCAAATCAAGTCAAGCTTATTGTTTAAGCTTCCAGCCATACAATAATTAAAAGACGATTAAAAAAATACCATAAATATAATGCATTTGTTTAAAAAGAGACAAAGAGAACATACTAAACATGATTTGTTTAAAAACATGGTCATAATAAATGCAACATTACATCCCAGTACAACAATCATAAAATCATGCGATCTGTGAAAGTGAAAGTGCAGAATGAAAGAAAATACTAGGATGATATACGCCAAACTGCCATTAGGAGCAGTGCAACATTCCCACCAAGAGGACTGCAGAAATAGGACGCTTAAGGTGTGAGAATTGTCCCATAGTTGGAGGGCGGTCTTTCCCCCGGAGGACCTTTCATGGTATATAATTTAGTCATAGAACAAGTGTGCAGGGCCTCATAAATTAACAAATTGAGCTGATCCCTAGCATGGAGGGCAGATCTCTCATATAGGGCCACACCACCCAGAGGAATAACGTTAGAGCGTTAGCCACCAGTAAAACATCCAACCTCATGCACAGTGCCACTACTGACTTAGGGGCATATTTATACTCCGTTTGCGCCGGAATTGCGTAGTTTTTTTTGACGCAATTTCGACGCAAAACTAACTCCATATTTATACTTTGGCGTTAGACGCGTCTAGCGCCAAAGTCCATGGAGTTAGCGTCATTTTTTAGCGTGGACACCTACTTTGCGTTAATTATATGCAAGGTAGGCGTTCCCGTCTAAAAAATCGACTCCGAGGCATGTGCGTCGGATTTATACTCCCGGGCAAAAATCACGCCCGGGAGTGGGCGGGTCAAAAAAAATGACGTACGCCCGCTTTTGCGCCGTTTTTTAGCGCCTGCAAAAGGCAGGTGTTAAGAGACCTGTGGGCTCTGAAGGAGCCCAGAGGTGCCCCCCATGCCCCCAGGGACACCCCCAGTCACCCATGCCCACCCCAGGAGGACACCCAAGGCTGGAGGGACCCATCCCAGGGACATTAAGGTAAGTTCAGATAAGTGTTTTAAAAAAAAAAAAAATGTGGCATAGGGGGGCCTGATTTGTGCCCCCCTACATGCCACTATGCCCAATGACCATGCCCAGGGGACAGAAGTCCCCTGGGCATGGCCATTGGGCAAGGGGGCATGACTCCTGTCTTTACTAAGACAGGAGTCATTTCTATGGGGGTTGGGAGTGAAAAAAAATGGCGCAAATCGGGTTGAGGCGAAAAAATTGCCTCAACCTGACTTGCCCCATTTCTTGACGCCCAAGCCCCATATCCCCCTACGCCGGCGCTGCCTGGTGTACGTCGTTTTTTTTTAACGCACACCATACGGCGACGGCGGCTAACGCCGGCTAACGCCGGCTAACGTCATTCAATAAATACGGCGCCCGCATGGCGCTTCAGAATGGCGTTAGCCGGCGCTAATTTTTGTGACGCAAAACTGCGTTGGCGCAGTTTTGCGTCAAAAAGTATACATATGGGCCTTAACATCTTCAACCACATGGTATTTAAAAAGAGGGATCAGCCAGCGCCAGAGGGGGAATCATGTTTATTACAGAACAGGAGAAGATGGGTTACAGTGTCTGTCCCATCAAAGCTACAGTCGCAGCAGTCCCTTTCCGCGGCAAGCCTATAGGGGCATGTTATGTCGTCTCTAGTAGGCACGATACACCTTATATACACAGTTCTTCTTAACTCAGGATATAGCAGATCCAAGTACTCAGCAAACACAGGACTGTAGGTGTTACTAAAATAATTGTGTGAAATAGACACTGGCCTCAGCTCCCAGCACTTCTTTTTCATCAAATGCACCCAGTACAGCTCTTCAATTAGGTCTCCAGTGATTTGCCTGAAATTGCTGGGAGCAGCCTATTGGGACCCCATCTGTAAATCATTTAAAACATTTTGGACATGAGCGGATCATGTTCTCCCCCTGCACTCTGTTTTGTTGGTAGCATCTTCTAGGGTTTTCAAATTAACAGCCGCCTTTGGGTTTCTTATCAGCCTGACCCAATACAAGATTGGTCTTAACGATGTTGTTTCAGAGATTGGAGTGAAGTTTAGTTCCCTATAGAGTGCCACCAGTCGGGTGCCCGACCCCAACCTCAGCAGGGCTCTAAGAAAGTTGTTCTCAGCCACATGGAGTGGACGCATATTTATAACCCCCCAGAGTTCCGCCCTGTACAGACCAGCCACCTTGCCCTCAGCTTATATATTTGTAGAATGATGCTGATTCTTCTGACGCCGGCTTTCCACCTAAATGTCAGTATGACATCAGCCATTTGTTGTAGGACTTGAGTAGCCTTCTGCACCTGGTAACACCATTGCAAGTTCCCTGAGAAATGGATACCTAGGTAATCAAACTGCTTAAGAATTTCAATACAGGCTCCCCCTATGACAGGGGCCCACTGAAATCAGGGAGACGGCCTGAGTATCATGCTCTTTGTTTTGCTACCATTGATAGTCAAGGACTTCCTAGTATAGTATTTCCTAAACTGCTTTCAAAGCCTGGCACCCTTTTTTCAGCTATAAAGAGGAAATCTAGAGGGTCCTCCATCAAATATTCTGCTGCATCATTCAGCAACATTCTGAGGAACAGGGGAGGCAACATACACCCTTGCCTCATGCCCTTCTTAACCGGGAAAGGGTTGGTACACTACCCCTCCGAGGTCCTGCTTAACTCTGCCAGTGTTATTATTATGGGGGGCATTATAGCTGATACTAATGATGGATCTATCCCTAAGTCCTGCAGAGACCTCCATAATTTATCTCTAGCCCTAGATCAAAGGCTGCTTTAAGATCTACAACCGTAAGGTACACCAATAACTTCCTGGCTATTGTAAATGTATAGGTGATCATATAAAACCTAATAGCCTGGCCAATGGTCCCTATTTGTGGCTGAAAACCAGCTTTTCCTGCAGTCACAATGTTAAGAGCATCCACTTATCCCTGTAGGTGATTTAGCAAAACCTTCCCTGGCACTTTACATGCCTCATGATTAAAGGGAGATTGGGCAGTAATTGGATGGACAATCCCAATCTCCCTTCTTGAAGATTGGGGCAATAATAGTGGGGTGCCAGGATGGGGGCACGGCATTGCCAGTTAATGAAGCATTGATGACCTGAGTGAGGTTACCTGCACCCCAGTGGGGCTCCTCGCAATATATATTGATATGAACTAAATCAGGGCCTGGCACACCTTGTGTCTCTTCATATCTTTTAGTGCTCTTCCAACCTCGGCTATCAGGATGACTATCATTGTAAAGGGATCAGTACAAGCACTCTCCTGCGGGGTTAATACAATATAGAGAACTAAAGTGCCTGGTCAACACCACTTGGCCAATGTGGGTTTCTAAACTGTTAACCACTCCATTCTCAACCTGTGTAATCAACTCCCAGAACCTTCTGGTATCTTTCTCATGGGAGACCCCCCTCAATTCCTCCCAGAGTGCCAGTTGGTGCAATGATTTCTTTTTAACAGGCACTTGTACTTTCCCCAGAGCTCCTGAAACAAAAATTCACACTTGTTACCAGGGTGGCGCAGAATCATGGCAACAAAAACATCTTTCTTCATTTTATAGCATTCACCATCAAACCAACTGGTCCAAGTACTTCTACTCCCTCCCCTATAGCCCAGGATAGTAAAAATGGGAAGTTTGGACCACAGGGCCAACGGCTCCTTCACCTACCCCATAAAAGCTACCATCACTTTCTTGTTGTTGGTACAACAGGGGTCCAAAATTATAGGGCCAAATCTGCCCAAAACGTCATCAAGGAGAGGGGGTTCATGCTGGAACTTCTCAGAGTTCCATTGTATTCTCCCTCTACTGTTCCTTGGAGTGATCAGAAGACCAAAATTAACCTCTCAGGGATTGCCCACATTGCTTGGCCACCATGAGCAGAGTTATAATCACAGAACCAAAGGGTCATGATCGCTCTCCACCTTTCTCACAGCAGTCAAATCATACATTCCCACATTTTACATTGTTTAAGATATAATCTATTAGTGTCATACTTCTCTCATTATCAAAAGTCGCCATGACAGTGCCATCTGAGGAGGTGCAACCATTAAAAAATGCACATCATGACTTATTAAAAGATCTGAGAACGCATCCCCTTTATTATTAGATTTAAAATTAATCAGAGTTGTTTTCAAAATACCCTGCCGGTGATCTTCTATTAAAACCTCATTATTAATGATTGCCTCAGATGGCTGTGTATTGAAATCACTGCAGACCAGGAGCAGATACTTCCCTGTTCTCTGCTCCCTTAGTAGCTTCCAGCTAACCACATCATCCTTGATGCTCTCAATATAGGACACATAATTTTCCCGATCCCTTGGACAATTGTGGACCATCCATAGAGAATCAACCACTCTATCTATAGAGTCTGACAACCTAATTCTCATGTGCTGAACATTAGATGTAAGTGATGCTACCCCCAGTTGTTCTGTTCTACAATTCAATTTACAAGATACCCATACAGAGAGCTCCCCCAAAAGCCATCCATTCATGCTTCTGGAAGCCTGGGTACAGAAACCCATTTAAACACAATCCTTCCAAGGCCCAAGTTTCCTAGAATCAACAAATGGAAAATTTCCTAATAAACTTTAACCAGTCATCATCCACATTTTTACCAATGAAACCTGAGATGCTCCAGGATAGCACAAGAGGACAATCATCGCCTCCCTAACCCATCAAGCCTGCTTTGGGAGAGCCTGCTTGGGTCAGAACAGCTGTCACAGGGGGTGAGGTTAACCCTACTACCGGCAACGTGGGCGATGCATAAGTTCCGTCCTGCGCACCAGTGCCAATGCACTGATTCTTACTGGAACAGCACTTTATACCCACTTCCTAGGTCCCAGGATTGAATTGGCACCACTTGGTAAGGCAAGACTCACAGATGGCAGAGTCAGGGTGCTGTAGCATGTGTGTTGGAAGTCTTTTGTGTCCTGAGACTTCAGAAAACACTATAAAAGTCACCTGGCCCTTGGAGTCACTCTGGGTGTTGGGTTCAAGTCATGTGGGTCCAATTCTTCTCACCTGGGCAAGGAGGGCAGCAGGCAGGAGGTCAGCACAGCAAGAAAGCAGTTCTGCCAGAGCAGCAGTCCAGCAAAGTGGCAGTTCTTAAGCAGCACAGCAGCCCTTCTTCCTGGTCCAGTACTTAAGTGCACAGAGGTCCTTTCTTCCTACCCTTCTCCAGATTTACTACAGGAGGTATTCAGTCCTTTGTGTATGGGAAGACAAATCCTATTCAGGATCAAAGGTGAGGCTGTGCCCTGCTGTGCCCTCCCACCCAGCCCAGAATGATCTTTCAGGATGTTGATGGCCCATCAGTCACACCTAAGTTGCCTTTGTATGTGGCTCTCTAGAAAGAATGAATAAAAACCTAGCTGGCACCCACCCAAGATATGTATTGGGGACAGGCTGTGGGTACTAAATGGCTAAGAGCAGGAAATGCCTAACTTTCTAAAAGTGGCATTTTCAGAATAGTAACAACAAATCCAACTTTACTATTAAAGGGGATTTATCATTACCATTCCATAGGTACTAAACATAATACAACAGATCTACCTTCTCTCTATTAGGAATTACAGCTTATTAACTGTAATACGGAATCCCCAATGTTAACCTAGGAGAGAGGTCGGCCTCTCTGTAGTGAAAAATGAGTTTGGGAGTTTTTCAGGAACCAGGACATGTATAACTCAAAAGCACGCCCTTCCTTTTAATTACATAACACCCACCCTTTGGGTTATCTAGACCTATTTTAAGGGTGACATGTGTAATAAAAGGGGAGGCTAAGATTTGGCAGGATGTTTAAATGCCAAGTTGATTCGGCAGTATAAACCTCACACACAGGCTCTGCAGTGGTAGGCCTGAGACATTTTTAAGGGCTACTTGAGTGGTTGGCACAAGCGCTGCTGCAGTCCTGCAGTTCCACTAGTAGCATTTACTTTACAGGCCCTGGGCACATGGACTGTATGTTTCTGGGGACTTATAAGTAAACTACCTACATTAACTGTGAATATACCCATCATACCATGTTTAGGGGAGAGAGCACCTGCACTTTGGCACTGGTCAGCAGTGGTAAAGTGCTCAGAGTCCTAGAGCAACAAAAATAAATCAGCAAAATATGAGGATAAGGTTTGAGGCTATCATGTGTATCAAACGTCATCTTTGCAAGCACAATCTGACCTATAATGGAATGAGGGAGAGTATTCCAGAAGGAGCTGGCATTCCGGGGTCCATGCAGTACTCTGCCCATATTGTAGTAAAATTGCTGGTGTATGTGCAGCTAACCCAGATATCAAAATTGGTCCGTCTCTCATCAAAGCCTAACTGCTGGCAGGTTCTCTGGTCCAACTCCCCCAGCCTGCACAGGGAAAAGCATCCATCTTGTCCCATTTGACTTTAAGTCCAGATGCATTCCCAAACCGTTTTACATTTTTAAGCAACATCTGCAATGAAATGTGAAGATCGACGAGGTAAGACATGTACCTCCTCCATACCCAGATACTATATGTGTTTTGTTTAATCTTTCAATTTTGCAGCACATCACTTAGTCTGATCACAAGAGTTTCTACCCTGAATAACAGAGGGATCAAAAACCATCCCCGATGAGTGGCACACTCATTTATCCAACTTCTGGATACTAAACCTCCCAGTATTACCCTGGCTGTAGGTTTGGTTTATAATAACTTTACCGAACACTGAAAATCCAGTACAAAGCCTATCCCACTCATCACATCAAACATATTTGGCCATCTTATAGTATTGAAATCTTTTTCAATATCCAGTGCTATGAAAGCACCATCCCATTCCAGTTCCTGTGTGGTGTGCAGGACATGTATAAGCAGTCTGAAGTTCATGGACTTGTTGTGGCCCGGAATAAAGCAGCATCTCATCCTTATGCACTAATGACCCAATAACCTGTTTGAGTCTATTCACTAATAGCTTGGATAGAAGCTTGACAGCAGTATCAAACATGGAGAGAGATAGGTGGAAACCCACTTCCTGAACATCTATATGAGGCTTAGACATCATCCCAATAAGTGCCTCTAGCCTTAAATATGGGAATTCAACCTCAAGCAATTTCTCAGAGATAAAATGAGTAAAGGACTGATAGAACTCCAGAGGAAATCTGTCCCTACCCCGTGTTTCATTATATGGCATTCCTTTTAAGGCTACCGCTATTTTCTTCCTCATCAAATCCACTTTCAATATTTCCACCTGCTCCCTGTGGCATGGCAACTGAATGTCTGCCAAGGTATCATTACCAGACAAAATAGCCACCTCCCCAGGACGGAACTCATCCTTAATGCCAGCGTGAGTGGAAACATGCATCCTGTCCAGCCTCCTAAGTGAGAATGCCCCAGTGTGCAGGAATCCCCCATAGAGCAGCCATTCTAGGAGCCTGTCTGACTTATCACCTTCTCTGTAGCCTTTGCCTGTACTCTCTAAGAAATAAAGTTATCTAGTGCATTAATTTTTTCACTCTGCGCTTTTTCAGCATTCAGGAGATCAGGCTGATCCAAATTATCCAAATCCACTGTCCCCTCTCACTAGGGTACCTTTTCTTCATGAGGCATTAAGTCCAACTAAAGTTGGTGCTGTATACCAGATATGCTGCTTAAGCACTTGCCTTTTATCACTCCCTTAATGTCCTCCCACTCATTGGCTCTGATAGTCCTTGAGCCCCAATTCATATAAAAATATGTGACTTTTGCCTCCTTGACCTCCGGACAAAATACAAGATTAAGTTTGACATATGGGCAACATCTCCACAAGGGAGCAAAGGGTCTCAGCAGAGCACCATGGTAATCAATCACCAATGGGGTAGGTTCTGAGAAAAATCCATATTGGTACTGAGCTGTTTCTATTTTTTCGGCTATCACCTGTGTTACCAGTATCCTATGTGGCCCTCTGTAGGTCTCATGTGTTGCCGAATGGCAAAAGTATTATCATAAAGTGGGAAAGAGCTCACACCAGATATCTAATGCAATTCAATGTAGTTATAACCTCTCTGAGGGCTCTTGTAATGTTTGGTTGATCATGAAGTCAGGGTGGGTGTCTATTCATATTTCCTTCTAAAGTGCGGTTGTTGTCACCAGCTCACATGAGCAGTTTGTTATGGTATGGCAGCAACTCCATAATTATTGGATACAAATTTGCATTGTCTGTATTTGGGGTATATATATTAAGGAAAAATATTTCCGCTCCATCCAATAATCCACATGTCAGATTGCAATGCCCTGTAATGTTGGCTCTGGTGCAGCAATAAGAACAAGCATTTGCAATGCAATGGGTCTCACATTTGCTCGAGCAAGAGCTATTAGCTTTGTAAACTCCTAACCAGACTTTTCTTGCCACATAAACTGACAATGAAAATTAAAACAGTTTCACATATGCAAGCCGACGGTCACCATAAACGTGAAGGAGACAAAGAAAACAAAACAGAAGTTCGCTCTCAGTGAAATGCATTGGCAAAAGTGTAATTATCCATTTAACCGGCAAAAGTGTAATTATACACTCCATGTAACATGCAAAAGTAGAACTATCCATGTAACAAAGTCGATGTCATGCAAAGCACTCGAGTACTGCCTAGCGAGATCGCACTGTGTAGGAAATAAAATGCAATAGTGCAGAAGCCATTTGGAAAACACGGAGTCTCGTATGTTTTCAGTTGTTTACCGGTGCTGTAGAGGAGGGCTCAACACCGAAAAAGGCATGACTTATTCAATCAAGTGAATTTTAGAAGCCAAGCCCACAAATCAACCAATCTGATTGGCGTGATTAAAAGCCCACAGAGAGATTAAAACAGGGGCCAGAGCGCTTGCGCTCGCTCAGCCCTAAAAAGGGATCCTTGGGGCCAGCCAGATTGCCCCCCTCGGGCATAACATGAATAGGTAAAAGAATAAATCCTGTTGAGCTTTTCTGCCTCCACCTCTATTAGATGTGTTTCATGTGATAATGTTATTTTTATGTATTGCTTCCTAAAGTAGAGGTGCACTCAGCATCATTTTATGTGGGTAATAATACCTCTGACATTCTATGTCATGTACTTAAAACGACTTTGTATGATTGATATTCAATGCCAAATGAATCACTCAAGGGGTCCCTTAAGAGCAACTTCTAGCCCTGTATATGTACTGAAAACAAATGCTAAAAAAAAATCCATACATAGCAAGAAAAATTTGAACCCCAACCATCCCTCCTCACCTTAAGTAAACACTTTGTATAAAACATGGGCTTTTCAATTTTTTTTCAACACTGAACAAACAATATCAATCCAAACAACACATCAACTATAAAACTCATATTCCATCAGTGGCAATATGGGAAAGTAAACCATGCTTATTTGCACTAGAGGATGTGGCTCCCAGTGGTCCTAAACTATCTAAGGTGGCGGCAAGCTTTAACCAACATTTAAAAGCTCATGTTCCCTGAAATCCTATTGAAGTAAGTTGCTATGTATTCATGTTCTCGTACATTTGTAGGTATAATGACAGTATACCACACATCTATTACAAATTATAACATTGTGTAATATGTAAATTCACAGAAGTTGTTACTATGAAGATGCTATCTCCTCATGGAAATACAAACTATGACACCCAAATGTCAAGTGTTATTAGTCATCCATATAGTGTCCCTCCACTCATTAGTTTTGTTGCATTAGACTCTGCCTGTAGCGTGGACCGCTATTCAACCCCAAATATATCTTGGCCAAAGGCCTCCACTGTCTCAACAACCTGTCTCAGTCTCCTCCCCTGGGGAAACGCCCAGCATTAGCAACACAAAGGGATGATGGACGGAGTGTTGAAACATTTCAACCTCTCACCCCCAGTCACAGATCTGGGTTTAATCTATTGTTCTTTTGCTCACCATGCCACCCCAGTTTAGACCCAGTCATATGCAAATAAACCTTCACCCTGTTCCCCATCGGAACAGTCCAGCCCGAACTGCCAGGCCAGGTCCTCCCTGGACTGGAAACAAGCATCCTGTGACCGGTTTCAGGGTATCACCCTTTATCAGCCAGGCTAGCTTGAATCCAGTGGCACAGTGAGCAAGGGACCCACTTCTGGGCGTACCCTTCCCACTTAGGGCAACTTTAGCAACACAGAAGGATGATGGATGGAGTCTTGAAACTTTTCAACCACTCACCACCAGTCACAGATCTGGGTTTAATCCATCGTTATTTTGCTCATCATGCCACCAGTGTGCCATCTTCTTGCACAATAATCCTTAGCATCAGGGAAATCCCTATGGTCTGATTCCGTGTCCTCCATGTGGGCCACCCACTTCAGTTTTGCTGCCTCCAGGGTCTAGGCCCATCAAGCCTGCTTTGCATCCTGTCTCCCAGTTTGAGCCATTTTCATACAACTTTTGGATTTGTGAATATGTGCAAGTGACTTTCATGTATCACACTTAGCTTTGCCGGGCAAAGCAGCATGTATTGGATCCACGTAGCTCTTAGTTTTTGCTTTACCTCATTAAATGATTTATGCAACTTTTACTTTCTATGTGTAATCTGGAAAGATTTGTATGGATTCGTATCACACAATCTTCATACTTTGGGTCTTTTGATTTGCAAACATACTGTAAAATAATGTCCCTCTCCTTATTGCTTAGATTCTTGGCTTTGAGAGCCATCAGCAAGGTTCCCATTGAAGGTGCCCTATGTGCACACTCTGTGATGAAAACATGAGGTCAGCACTCTGGGTTCAGTATTACTGATCCACTTCTCCAGAAACCATACCCCAGATTATTTTAGCATGCCTGCCCTTCCACCTTCCACTTTTTCGTGCAGGAGGAGTGTCAGTTATGACAGGTAGAGAACTGTGGACTTTATCTCAGACATTTTGGACTGGAACACGCTCACAGGTGGTACCTTTCACTCACCTTTCATGAGTCGGCACTTAGAAGGTTGACCTCAACAAGACCATGCTTATCTTATGCAACAGGAGTCTAGAATTTTATATTGCTGCAAGTATCTGTCTGCCTGCAGCATTAGGGTTCTGCTGTATAGCAGCCCTGCGTTCTTACTCATCTGAACCAGATCCTTCACAACATACCCATTACACTGATCCATTTTGGTTTACTGTGAGGAGGGTGGCCTGAGTGCTTCATTAATAGTCTCAATTGCAAAGCTCAAGAGTGGAGTGAGATAGGAATCTCCTTTTACTCCTCTCTGAGTGCCACCAAATACTGCACCATCTCAGCCCCAAAACCAGTGCAAGTTCCAGCTACAAGGCCCCAGGACAATAAGCAGGTCCACCCAAGCTGGACCCTGTGCTACCCGCTCCTCCTCCGACCACTCCTCACAGCCCCAAGCAGCTGCAAGCATCCGAGGGTCCATCAAGATCAATTCACTGGGTCTCCTGTGGGGCACCAATCCTGCCGCTCTTCAAGTGAGCCAGGCAGCTACTACGAGTCTCTGTCCTAGCTCACAGCAGACTCAGGCTGAGACCTCCAGCCCCAATTTTCTTTTAGGTGCATGCATAGTACAGCCCAGGACATAGAAGACACTCCATCACTACGTAATTCCGCTAGGGACTGGTCATCTCACGTTCCGGGGAACAGTCATGAGCTTCTGGTTCATTCCCAGAAGACAGCTAAACACAGTCACATAAGCACCGCAACTGCCGGGGCTGGCTTTAGGGTGGTGCAAGGGATGTGGAGGCACTGG
Organism: Pleurodeles waltl; assembly: GCF_031143425.1. NCBI lineage: Eukaryota > Metazoa > Chordata > Amphibia > Caudata > Salamandridae > Pleurodeles > Pleurodeles waltl. Next base: position 358,815,921 of record NC_090439.1, read on the forward strand.
GTGCTTACCTGGAAGGGGACACTAACTTCAAGGGGGCAGTACTGTGTTTAGCACCATTTAAGAGCACGTGCCGCAAAGTTGCTTGTGCGTCCATCTTTCAGACAGTATTAAAAATGTCGAGAAAACTCTTGTGATTAATAGTTCCTGCTAGACAGAGAGAGAATAGAGTCTTGTCTATTGGCAGTTTTGATTCACCATAAAGTAGTACAGAGGGTTAATGAGCCTACTGCAAAGAACAAAGCTGTATTTTATGTGGATAGCTGAGTGGATTAGTAACAAATAAAATGTATGGGCTATGGAGAAATGAGAGTCACTTTTGGCAGGAGTTAGTTAGGTTATCCAAGAAGGAGGTCATGTGGGGGGGGTGCACCAAAAAGGATTGTTGCACCGGACGCCACCAGTGTTAAAGCCGGCCCTGGCAACTGCTACCCAGGGCAACACCATAAGTTACCAAGTGCAAAGGTCACTCTGGGCCGCAGACTCCTACCTGTTCCTCCAGGAAACCCCAGGCATTAAACAAGTTGATAAATGCGATGAGAATATCATCATGAAAGCAGGGGCGACAGCTACATGCAACATTCGGCCTTCAGGGTGCAGGATTTTGAAGGATAAGTGGGTGGGTTGCTGGAGCTCGCAGAAGTTACGTGCTATCCAGTATGTTGACAGACCATGCTACCAGTAATAACGCATCCCAATCTTGATAACTTTGCTTACCTAGGGACTCGTTTTAGGCCAATGAATCTTTTGACCCTGATTGAAGACACCTTAAGACGAGATATCTATCTAGCATTTCAATCGATAGATCAATAACTTCATCAGGATTCTCGGTGACAAATCAATCGATTTGGTTAGCGACATTAATGATAATCAAAACACACTATGACCTTTCAGCCATGAATAACCACACAACTTTGGTAAGATTTTAAGATATTTATTTCCTATTTGTTACACTCTACTAGCAAGTTTATTAATCTCAATATCAGAAAGCACATCATCAATGTTATAATGTGGCAACTCGAATAAGACTTAAGCAAACGTCATGAACATTAGAACAAAACATGAAGTCAACATGTATCTACTTTAGCAGAGTATCATTAGCACATTATTCAACAAAGCAAAGATTCCGTGATTTGTCTATTTGCACCCAATATTAGTGAACCCTCTACTAACCTCTAATCAGGATCAGCATGTTGGGCTTCATGCAAAACAATTTAGTAACATGAATTTGGAAAACTTCTAGCTATGGACTCTATCAAAAGAGCAGTTGGTACCTAGAAAGAAAAGGCAAGCAGACAATTACAATTTATCATCATATAGTTACCCTCCGTAATGGGTCAGCCTACAGAGTTAGTCTTCGTCCTCAGGACAGCAGTCGATTCGCCATCAGCCAGGATAAGCAGCAAAGTCACAGCAGGCAAGGCAAAGTTCTTCCCTCAAAAGGAGGAGAAGCAAATATCGGGAAAGGCACGAAAGGTGAGGATGGTTTGAAGAATCAGACAGCAAAGTTTTAAGGTAGAATTTCAGAGTAACAGCATGAACGGCTCAGTAAAGGCGCGTCTTAGCTCAATAATGGCTGATTTCTCCTTGTGTCATCCCGTTATATCAAACTCGTCGAACAAGCCTCTAATTTCCAATTGGGAAATATTTGGTGCACCATTATCTCTATCCAATAGTCCGTCGATCACCTTACTAGAATTTTCACCTAAAACAGTTCTCATGCAGCCTATTGGCTTCTGTGATTTACGTCTTCATCGGGTAAAATGGCAGGTAAGAAAAGTTACAGTTCCATTGTCTTTACCAGTTTAGGTGACCTTGTACCTGTTTGGAAATTACACTGTGGCATTCAGCAAGAATGTCTCCTTGAGCAAGTCAGGTCTCATGAGAAAGAATTTACTACGGGTACACACACATCTCTAGCCTCTGGAAAAGTACAGCTTCATGTCCTTCAGGAAGACAGCACATTGCACGTTTAGTAAAACACATTTAATAAGAGATCAGGCAGCTAGGCCTGGACTCTTGCTAACTAAGGCCTAGTAATTTAATTTAGCAAAACCTTAACACATAACTTATAAAGCTAGTACAAAATCATACATTAGTACATTATTAGTTCATCATTAGTCAGTTTCATCACTCATCGTATACATTGGCAGCCACTCTCCGTGGGCACTTTTCAAACGCGGACATTAGTAGTGCATTAATACATTTTCTCTGCAGTTTCGTTATACATTATTTCGCAAGCACGTCATGGTAATATTGAATATAAAGCTACACTCCAACAATCCCCCCTCTGATGACTCTTGTCATCACACAAATCCCTTCTTTGACAACTTTTTCATTTCCTAATCTCCTTCATCTCAATTTCTTCCCTTGATTTTGCCTTTTCATATTTTGCTCTGAACATTTTCTCCCGTTTCTTTTCTTCCCTCCTCGGATTACGGTTTGACAATTTTGCTTTAATCCTTTTGCTAATTTTGTATGATAACCACAATCCGAATACAGAAGCCAAAACAATCACTATTCCCTGTATTAATTTTCCCAGTATGCCATGCCAAATATTACTAAACCAGCTTCCCACATGAGCAAGCCCCTTTCCAACCTTTTCCCAAACCCATGCTTCTTTCAATTCCTTCAAATCTGCACTATCTCTTGTTAGGTTAGTAAGCATACTTCTAATCTCATTACTATTTTCAGGTATGTAGGCACAGCAGTGATACTCATTAAGCATCTTACAGACTCTGCCATTTTTCGCTAAAAGAATGTCTAAAGCAAGCCTGTTTTGAAGAGTCATAGCCCTCTCCACAGCAAGTTCAGTATCCATCAGGAGTATAGCTCCTGTGAAATTGTTCAGCATGTTATCAACAATAGTAGACAACTTTCGAATCTTTATGGAGTTTAACATAACTCCCACTGAAGGAATTATTGCTCCAAATATTTCTCCCACTACACCAGCAGCAGTCTCTCTCCTTTTTCTAGTACGAAGTACTTCAGTCACCTTCGGAAACCTTTTCAAGTCATCGAGCTGATAAATCTTTGGGAAAACTATCCCCAAATAACATGTCCCATACCATCACTTTGGAAGACGGTAATAAGCATTAAGTCCACAAATATAATAGACCCCTGGGATCGCTAGATCCATTCCATTTAACATGAAAGTCCAGTTATTCTGAAACAAAACCACATGCTTACACTCACTCGTTCCCACAAACACATTGTCATAATATGACTTCGGCTGCGTTATGCAAATCTTTCCTACATGTAGTGCATCTAAAGCTAATTTCCCTTGTTCCCTAACTCCATTGTAACTTCCACTGTTAATAAAGGATCATTGCTGCAAGCCTTTTTCTAATTTCCCTTTCAAAACCCTTCTTCTATCTTCAGTGTGATCTAGAAAGTTTTTCTCTACAGGCGAAAGCAAGCAAGTCAAATTATTTTGGTGTGCATAGGATGTACTAATCGCCATTCTCGCTTCAAAGAACCCCTTCATTAACTTCATGGCATAATATTTAGCTATGCTATTCAAGTCTTCTATAATAAACACATAAGAGAACACCACATCATGGTTGGAGTAAAAATATTGCACTTCTTCTTGGTTATAGAAACGTGTTAGTAATAGACTGCAACTAATCCCATAGGTTAGGGGTAGACTATGATAGGTAAGTCCCTCCTGTACTGAAACAGGAATTTGTGTACACGCATAACAAGCTTTCGCATCCATGGTATCAACATACTCACTCAGCAAGCGATAGAAAACATTAGTAGACAGTTCTCCCTTTGTGTTAGTATTCTCATGCAGATACTTTGTATCTTGTTCGAACATTTCCCAGGGTGTTAGTGTAAGTCTCAGGGATTGCAGCATTATTAGCTTCATTCTCATCCACCAATCGCATTTCCACAAACAAGGCTACAATGAATATCAGACCTACAACACCCAAAGCAATCCCCAAATATTTACAACGCCTACTCCCCTCATTATCATCTCCCGTGCTAGGCATGATCTATGAAGAATCAGAAAGTGGAATGTCACAAATATACGCAACTAACTAAGGATGGTTAAAGCTCCTATTTTTTATTTATTTTTTATCAGCAAGCTAAGCAAAGTCTCTTCTTCTGCAAGTATGTACAGCTATTCTCACTCACTCCCAGGATCCTTGTCAAATCAGTTTAGCACCTTGTCGCAATCAGTTTTCAAATGTCAATTCAGGTTAACAGTGTCACATCCGGTAACTTATCAGTCTCTTTTCTAAGCATCCTTTAGCTCAATTTCAACTTAACACAGCCTCTTCTCCTTGTGACCAAACTCAGGTACCATAATATTGTCCTGGAACTTCTCGATCAAAACAGAACGCCAAGATGTTGCATATGCCCATTCAGGACCCGCGTATCTTCTATTTGGTATTCTCTTTCTTTTCAGCTTTTGATCACCTTGCAACTCTCCCTCCGCTTAGGTCTTCTTTCCTTGTTGTATCAACCTCCTCCTCAATTGTCTCATCGACGATCACCTTTCCTTTTCTCACTTTCGACTCCGGCCACTTGTCTCCTTTTAAGATCTCTCGGTCATCCAGCTTCCTATGTGGCAGCTCAATGCCCTCCTCTTGTGCTGTGGTGTTTTCTCTTGCTGGACCTGCAATTGACTCAGGAGGAGTCCGGGCACTGTGATTCTCTTCTGCCTCAACTCCTCCGCCTTCTGGGTCTGTCAGGGGTTCAGCTTCAAACCTGTATCCGTTTGCTTCTGGGAGGACCTCTCTTTGGGTTGGTTCTCCTGGGGCCTCAGTTGAGATAGGCTGACTGTCACCCCTCTGGATCTCGTTTGTTGCTTGAGTGACCAGGCTGTCCTCAACGGGCTCTCCTTCAGTCTCAGTTCCCCTTTGATTACTCTGTGGCCCTGAGACTTCCTTCTCTAAAGCTGTTATTTTCGACAATTCAATTTCCTCATCAGTTGGACACGTCACCTTTTTCGTGTGACTGGCATGGATCCAGTTTGGAATTCCCACACACTTCAGAGCAATGGTAGTTGTCAGTATCACTTGATATGGCCCCTTCCAACGTGGCTCCAAACACGACTTCCTCACGTGTTTCTTGACAACAACCCAATCACCAGCTTTCAGGTTGTGACCTGGATCATTTATCGGAGGCAATGTGGTTGCTTCCACCTGGTGAGAGAAAGAGCGGACCACGTCAGCCAGACCCTTGCAGTAGTCCAACACCATATCATCCGTGATATTCACAAGAGCATTTGCAGGCACTGCAGGCAATCTCATAGCTTGGCCCATGAGAATTTCATGAGGAGACAGTCCTGTTTTCTTGTTGGGTGTGTTTCTCATTGACATTAGCATTAAGGGCAATGCATCAGGCCATTTCAAATTTGTTGCTGCACACATTTTTGCCATTCTTGACTTCAGGGTACCATTCATTTGCTCCACTAATCCTGAGGCTTCCGGCCGGTAAGTGCAATGCAATTTCTGTTCAATATTCAATGCTGCACACAAGAGCTTAATCACCTCATTGTTGAAGTGACTTCCCCTATCTGACTCTAAAGAGATCGGAAATCCGAAACGTGGTATCAATTCCCTAAGCAGCAACTTCGCTCCTGTGCTCCCAATGTGACTCAAATTCACCACTGTCCCTTTCCCCGCATTCATCTTCTGACAGATGATGCACCAGTGACAGATCACTTCTGCAGCTTGACTGAATTTCGGATTGAACCAATCAATTATGAACAACCTGATCATGGCGTCTCTCCCAATGTATGCCTGCCCATGGTAACACCTTGCAAACTGCGACAGGAGACTGTTTCGGCAAAACCATTTTTCCCTCATCTGAAACCCACAAGTCATTCGGTCGCTGTACGCACTGCATTTTAAGCCAAGAACGCTTCTCTTCCCTGCAGGCACGACCCTGCAACAATTTTTATTCCTTCAAAGTGTCAACCACTCTTAATGCTTCACCTGTGCATGTTTCATTTTCTGTTTCAGGTAACAATTCCCACTGATCCTTGAACGATATACAGTTCAACGCGCAAAACCTTGCGACTTGATCTGCATATCCATTTCCCATTGACACAAAGTCTTGTGATTTCACATGTGCGCTGCATTTCACCACGGCAATTTCAAGAGGTAACTGACTCGCGTGCAACAACTCCTTAATCCTTTCACCATTTTTTACTGGAGAACCAGAAGAGGTCAGGAAACCCCTCTGGGACCATATTTGGCCAAAATCATGGACAATTCCAAATCCGTACCTGCTGTCAGTATATATAGTCACTTTTAGCTTGTCAGCGGCATGGCATGCCATAGTAAGAGCAACCAATTCAGCCACTTGAGCAGAATATACTCTTTCAAGCCAAGATGCTTTGAGGATACCCGTGATTGTACACACAGCGTATCCGGCTCTCAGTACTCCTACTGAGTCTCTCAAACATGAGCCATCGACAAAGATAATGTAGTCATTCACTTCCAATTGGGTATCTTTAATATCGGGTCTCGGTTTGGTGCACAGTTCTGTTACCTCAAGATAATCATGTTCTACATCCTCCGCATCATCAACTTCTGTATTCTAATTTGGAAGCAAAGTTGCTGGGTTCAATACAGTACATCTTCTGAGTGACACATTTGGTGACCCCAATATAATTGTTTCATATTTTGTCAATATGGTATTTGTCATGTGCTGCGTCTTGGTTCGAGTCAATAAAATTTCAACTGAATGTGGGACCATGACTGTTAAAGGGTGTCCCATCACTATGCCTTCACACTGTCTGAGGCTTTGACCAACTGCTGCAACTGCAAGCAAACAACCTGGTAAAGCTGCTGCGACTGGGTCCAAAGTAGCTGAAAAATACACTACAGGGCGGTTTGCTCCTCCATGGACCTGTGTCAGGACAGACAAGGAACACGCATCACGTTCATGACAAAACAGGACAAAAGGCTTAGTATAATCAGGCATACCTAAAGCTGGAGCCCTGCACATACACTCCCTTAGCTAAATGAATGCCCTCATCTCATTCTCAGACATAGTTAGGGTATCTGGGCCATCCTTAACCTCCTTGATTGTCAGTCTCACCAAGGGCTTGTAGATAACTGAGAAATTCGGGATCCACTGGCGACAGTAGCCCACCATTCCCAGAAACATTCTAACATCCCTCCGAGATGCCGGGGGATTCATCTGCAATATGGCAGTCACTCTTTCCTCGACCCTTTCTCAATCAAATGACCTAAGTATTTCACTTCCTTCTGACAGTATTGCAGCTTCTTGGGGGACACCTTATGCCCATTCTTTCCCAATTGGTTTAGTAAGGCAATGGTATCGTATTTGCAATCATCTCTCGTTTTGGAGGCAATCAATAAATCATCAATGTACTGCGCCAGAGTCGATTGGAATGGCAATTCCAAGGACTCGAAATCCTTCTCCAAGATCTGATTGAAGATAGAGGGTGACTCCAAAAACCCTTGAGGGACTCGACACCAACTGTAAACCTTGTCCAGGAATTTAAAACTGAAAATAAATTTTCTGTCCTCATGAAGAGGCACAGAAAAGAATGCTTGGGACAAATCGTCAACTGAGAACCATTCTGCGTTGCATGGAACTTGAAACGTAATCACAGCTGGATTTGGCACTATCGGACAACACTTCTCCACTATGTTATTGATCTTTCTCAAGTCTTGAACAATTCGGACTTTCCCACATGGCTTTCTCAGATCCATTATAGGTGAGTTACATGGGCTGCTCAACACTTCCTTCAGGACCCCTTGCTTCACAAAGTCTGCAATTATCTGTGTCACCTGGATGAAGACATCCTGTGCCATGTGGTACTGCGGTACCTGGGGGAACACAGCATTTGGATTCACATCTACTTTGACTGGTTCCACTCCTTTTATCAGTCCCACTTCTTTTCCTGTCGAGTCCCACACTTTCTCTGTGACTGTCCCCTGCAAGTCTGCGGGCAGATCAGTCATCGTGAACATTGGAAAAAAGCTTATCAAGGGTTACTCTTCATCTGTTGTCTCCATCTCAGGCTCTGAGACCTGACCATCATCCCCTTCATCATCACTGTTTGTCTGCACCTCAATTCCCTCATTAGAACAGGTGATCGAACACCTCGTCTTACAGAGTAAGTCTCTTCCGAGTAGGGACACAGGACTTGAGTCACAAACCACAAATCTGTGCAATCCCTGGAAGGTACCTATCTCAACCTGAACCGGATTTGTGATTGGATTAGTCAAAAGCTGATTGGCTACTCCTACTACCTTTATTGTACGTCCCGAAAGGGGCAATTTCGGAACCTTTGTACTCCTAACTATAGAGCGTGTAGCTCCTGTGTCGACAAAGAATGAAACTTTGTGACCCATCACTTTCCCCTGTACGTAGGGTCCTCTCTGATCTACTTCTAGGGACGCTGCAAGCCTGCACTCCTCACTGTCTGAACTGTCATCCGACCATTCATCGTTTATTCCATTCTCACCACGCAATGGGAACTGTTGTACTGTGTTATTTTGACCCATTCCTTGACCTGTGACCTGTTGAGGAAGCATCACCTGTTGCTGTCCCATTGGTGCTGAGGGTAACTGCATATGCTGTCTAGGTACCACTGGGATCTGTTGCTGCAATGGCTGCATCTGCACTGGTTGTACACATGGCATCTGCACTTGTTGCATGGGTTGGAGGCCCTGCCTCTGAACCATGTTATTCTGAAAATTCGGATTTGGACCTCTCATTCTTGGTCCCTTAAAATTTTGGAATGCATTGACATCATTGCTTTGTTGAACAGCACCTTCCTGCACCATCATCGGGCATTCCCGCTTCCAGTGCCGGATGCCCTGCACGCATGACACGGTAGCACCTTCTTCATCCCTTGCACATCATTTTGAATCACTATAGTATTCAAATCTGGACCACGGTTCACAAAACCTTCTCGAGCTCTGCCTCTTGCGCCTGAAACATTCTGTTTCCTTGCTGCTGTTGCACCATCTGCTGTACTCCATTTTCCTGCATTCCTGCTTGCACTGCCTTGATTTGCATCACCATTACTTTCTCCTTCAACTTTCTCTGCTTCAATTACATTTCATCCCTACAGTATTTCGCATACTGCAACACTTCATCAATCGGCTTGGCTTGCCAACAAATCAAATGATTCTTAATCATCTGACTAATCTCTGGACTCAATCCCTCAACAAACCTGAACACAAGATGATTCATGTCTTTCGGTTCTATAACCTCTGTACCGCTGTAATGCTTGAACGCCTTCAACAACCTCTCATATTAGGCATGTATCGATTCTTTAGCTTCCTGTACCATTCGGTCAATCTTTTGCCAATCAATATTTAGCAGCAACACTTTCTGCTTCAAAAACTCAATCACCTGAAGTAGTACCTCATCACCTCAGGAGACGGAGCTCCCGTGACTTTGTCCCTTGCCGGTTCTGCTGTCGGCCAATCCACACTTCTCTTGCATTCAAGCCACAAGTCCGCTGGAACAATAATCTCAAAAAGCGTATTCAAGTCTTCCCAAAGACACTTCGCAAGTTTCACAAACCTGTCTGTTTGCTGGTACCACTCTATTGGCTTCTCCCTCAGCCTGGGAAAGTCATTTGTGAATGACAAAATGTAACCTCTTGACCATGGTACATGGAAAAGAACCCCTCCCGCTGTCTCTCTCATGGGGTACGCTTTAACTGTAGTACCAGTATTGGGTACTGATTTCGGCTGCTGCTGCTCTGAGAAATCACCCTTCCCTTTATCTCTCTTCTTTGCCCATCTGCCTACCCATTTTTCTAACGCTCCCCAAACTTGGGCACTCTGCAGTATTTCTTTGAGGTGTGCGTTCATCCCGGTACACCTCATGTGCTCAAAGTCCTTAGGCTCGAAGTCTAATCTGTAACTCCTTTTCAGATGCTTGGTATTTTCTAAGTCTATGCCATTTTTATCTGCTAGGTTCGCCAACTGCTGGTGCACCTTGCTCACTTCTTTGGTTATATTCGGGCACAGGTATCTCAACTCTGCCTCAGTATAAGACTCTAGTCGGTTCACTCCCATGCTCCCTTCAACTAGCTCGGCTGCTTCCATGTCCAATCTCACAAAATTCAGGTACTCTTCTCTTTCTGACCGCTCTGCTGTCGCAGGGGTAGTCTGTGATGAGTTTAACTTGTCTAACCATTCATTCAGCTACTGTGCTGTCAATCCTTGCAAAGAGATATTCCCAGTCTGCATTACTCATGGTTGCGGTGCGTTTGCACTTGAGACCTGCGGAGTCAGCAGTCCCAAACCGGAGTGTCTCATACCATCCGGAGGAACCCTATAGGACTGAAGTCTAGCAGTGACCTAGACCTCTCTGCCATCTGGTCCACTGGAGTCATCCCTTGAGAGTTCCCTACGAACCCTCCTCTTGTCATGTCTTGGGTCATTACTCCCTGATCACATACGCTAGGCTTGTCCTGCGCGTACAGTGATACTTGTGGACCAACCGTGATGGGTAAGGATATGGCAGATGGTGCCGGCTTATTCCCCACAACCTGCAGAACACTAATTCCCATGTTCTGATTCATGATCTGTGCTGTAGCCAACTGTGGTCCTGTGAATTAAGTATAACTCAGAATCATTTGTTGCTGTGGCAGTAAAAGTGGAGTGGGCTCAATCTGTACTAATTTTGATCTCACACATGCCTGGCCAGGCGGCACCATCAAGCTTGTAGTTGTTTCTAATACTGGGACATCAGGGTAGAGCCTCTGAGCTGGTGGTGGCTGCAACTGTGTCTGCATCTCTGGAGCAGTAGACACACTGACACTATTCTGTACCGGCGCTGGTGTTGCAATAGTATTTACCTGTGCCTGGTTCGTTGTTCCCTGGTTTTGTGTTGAGTTTACAGGACCTGCACTAGTACTTGGTCTATTGTCATCCATGGCATATGACAATCATGTAACAACTGATTAAAAAACTCATCATCATCTGAGTCGTCGGCATCTGCCCAAGACTTGTTAGTCTCTTTTCCTTTACTAGGGCCCTTGTCGGTTTTACAAGTGGCCTTTCTTCCTTGCGTGTCCGCTTCTTGAGTTATTGCCGGAAACATCCTAACTCCGTCTATTATTTCCCTTCTCCAAATTCTATGTTCACTATCCCATCTAGCCTCCGCTAGTGTCTTTTCTGCCTTCCTCATTCTCCTCTCAAACTTTTGTTGCCTCTGTTGTATAGCCATCAATTCCCAAATTGCTAACGCCTCAAACTGTGCTAGCCTCGGAGGCGGCTTTTGCTCAGTTAATGCCTTCTGCAAATTCTCCAAGATCCCTATGTTGAATGACACGTTCTCGGGAAACGCCAAGCACTCGTCTTTCTCTGTTAATTTGCACCATTGCTTTAGCTAAAGACATGGAGCGACTCCCTTCTCCTCCATTACGGCATAAGCGGGAGTATCCTCTGGTGGTGTAGTCTCCCCCACACTTGCGGTAATGTACACATCTCCCCTCAAAGCGCTCCTTAAAGCCTTAAAGAACTTCATTTTTGTGTCTTTTATTTCGTTTATAACTGAATCAGGAAGTGACTTTAATTCCTAGAACACCCTTCGCCCACCTTCTCAACAAATTGCCTCTCACAGACGGCTGCCAATCCGTGCATGACCCTTCTCTCTAACTGACCTATCCCAGCGTGGCTCCAATGACGTCACACTCACACATACTACGGCTGACAATGTCTTGCGGCTTGTCTTCCTCACACTGGATTCACACCAAACTAATGCAATATTTTGCGAGCACTGACAAAACTCAAATTTTCCGGTTTACTGCAGGAAGGGTAACACAATCTCTTCAGAACTTTACAGAGATTTCATTTGAAGCCTCGGCCGCTACTCTCTCCTTCCCAGATCCGGCATTCGCAAGCAAAATTTGACCCGCATATTCTACTCTCAACTTGTCAATGGCTTGTCCTAGTGCACTTTAGAACTTGCCAAATCTCAATCTAAGTTTTAATTCACTCACCTTGACTCAAACTCGACTCGTCAACCATACCCGATTGACCTATTAACCGTGCAAATTACAATATAAACCAAGTGTCTTATACACTTATCAACATACTCCGGAGTCTGAGACCACGCAGGGTCCGTACATCACCAACAACCACGTGGACAATTTTTTAGCACAAGTGCCACACTCACATGAAGTTCGCCGACTTCCCTACTCTCATCCTCACAAACCTCACAATTCAACTGCGGTATGCATAAGCTGTGAAAGTGCAAACCCTACTCACTCACACCACCACTAGAACGCCGAGAACATACCCAACTCACTTTGACAGGCTCCGGGGTCCCGGGAAAGTCATTTGGGACTTAGGGGCACATCATCTCTCCAATTTGCATTATCTGAAAAACAATTCTAAAAAAATGGTCCCTTGTCCTGGGCCCCCAAACGGCCGAAACCGTCCTCTGCTACCAGAACTGATAACGTGTCCCAATCTTGATAACTTCGCTTACCTAGGGACTCGTTTTAGGCCAATGAATCTTTTGACCCTGATTGAAGACACCTTAAGACGAGATATCTATCTTGCATTTCAATCGATAGATCAATAACTTCATTAGGATTCTCAATGACAAATCAATCGATTTGGTTAACGACATTAATGACAATCAAAACACACTATGACCTTTCAGCCATGAATAACCACACAACTTTGGTAAGATTTTAAGATATTTATTCCCTATTTGTTACACACTACTAGCAAGTTTATTAATCTCAGTATCAGAAAGCACATCATCCATGTTATAATGTGGCAACTCGAATAAAACTTAAGCAAAGCAAAGATCATGAACATTAGAATAAAACATGGAGTCAACATGTATCTACTTTAGCAGAGTATCATTAGCACATTATTCAACAAAGCAAAGATTCTGTCATTTCTCTATTTGCACCCAATATTAGTGAACCCTCTACTAACCTCTAATCAGCATCAGCATGTTGGGCTTCATGCAAAACAATTTAGTAACATGAACTTGGAAAACATCCAGCTATGGACTCTATCAAAAGAGCAGTTGGTACCTAGAAAGAAAAGGCAAACAGACAATTACAATTAATCATCATATAGTTACCCTCCGTAATGGGTCAGCATACAGAGTCAGTTGTCATCCTCAGGACACCCGGATAGGCAGCAAAGTCTCAGCAGGCAGGGCAAAGTTCTTCCCTCATAAGGAGGAGAAGCAAATATGGGGCAAGGCACGAAAGGTGAGGATGGTTTGAAGAAACAAACAGCAAAGTTTTAAGGTAGAATTTCAGAGTAACAGCATGAATGGTTCAGTAAAAGCGGGTATTAGCTCAATAATGGCTCGGTAATGGCTGATTTCTCCTTGTGTCATCCCGTTATATAAAACTCGTCAAACAAGCCTCTAATTTCCAATGGGGCAATATTTGGTGCACCATTTTCTCTATCCAATAGTCCATCGATCACATTACTAGAATTTTCACCTAAAACAGTTCTCATGCAGTCTATTGGCTCCTGTGATTTACGTCTTCATCGGGTAAAATGGCAGGTAAGAAAAGTTACAGTTCCATTGTCTTTACCAGTTTAGGTGACCTTGTACCTGTTTGGAAATTACACTGTGGCATTCAGCAAGAATGTCTCCTTGAGCAAGTCAGGACTCATGAGAAAGAATTTACTACGGCTACACACACATCTCTAGCCTCTGGAAAAGTACAGCTTCATGTCCTTCAGGAAGACAGCACATTGCACGTTTAGGGAAACACATTTAATATGAGTTCAGGCAGCTAGGCCCGGACCCTTGCTAACTAAGGCCTAGTAATTTAATTTAGCAAAACCTTAACATATAACTCATAAAGCTAGTACAAAATCATACATTAGTACATTGTTAGTTCATCATTAGTCAGTTTCAACACTCATCGTATAAATTAGTGGCCACTCCCTGTGGGCACTTTTCAAACGCGGACATTAGTAGTGCATTAACACATTTTCTCTGCAGTTTCATTATACATTATTTCGCAAGCATGTCATGTTAATATTGAATATAAAGCTACACTCCAACACCAGCACGTCATCCACAAACTCTAACTAAGGCCTTAGTTTGTTCATGTGAAAACCGCGGCCATTGCCAATTTTATTTGTGGTAATGCTATTGGACAGATTTTGGTTAAATGTAAAGAAACAGTAAAACAAAAACTGCATTGTACTCGTAAATAATGAAACCTTTGCCGTTGTGATTGTCCTGGCTTACCATCTGGCTGTGCTGAGACGAACTGTGGCCAGACATCACAAAATAGCACATTTGAGGCATTCAGCCATGGGTGTCAATTCAACAAAATGCAAGGGGAAGCAGACATTACATCACACGCCTTTTGTCTTTTACTTTGCCTGACACACACACATGCTTACACATTCACACACACTCACACACTGCCTCTCTCACATGAAAACTAACCCGCAAGCACGCATACACCATACATTTTAAAAGCATTCTTACCTTAGCTGCTAAATATAGCCATGTTCCAGCAAATTGAAGTCATTGTTTTATTATACCAATAGTGAAGAATAGTATTCATTATTTGTGTAATAAAAACTGACAGAAAAGCAGAGAAATGGAGCCCCAACCTACTTCATTAGGACGAGTTGCCCTGTATTTCAGACACTGACTTTGCCACATCCTAGGCCAGGAGTAGCAGAGGAAGTGCGGGGGTCGCATGGACAAGCCAGCGGTCTCAGCTGCGACCCATAGCGACCCCTAAATGACGTCCATGCATTCAGCCCACCGGCAATGCTACAGAGACAGGATTCATCGGTTTCGGGGCCCGTACAGCACCAGATCTTTAGTAGCAATTGGCATGAAAGAGACGATGTTCTCTTTACTGCATATGTATGATACCTGTACACTGTGTATTAACAGTACCGTACTGGAGCGAACCCTGCTCCTAGAACTGCCATTGGTTGACAAAAAGGACAGGAAAGGTCCAGGTAGTCACATGCATGCCAGTACACTTTGGCTGTTGTCATTGCTGAACACAGACCTTTCTTCTGCGAGGAGGGTGGCATGTGATGATGGACTAACGTCACAAGAGCTGGCCCTTGCTACAGGAAGTGTGTGGGTTTAATCTGCTGTGTGATCAAATGGGCACAATGCATGCCCTTTGTCGCTTCATACTCGCATCCACATTTTGTAGTACCAATGCTTGCCTGAGGCACACTTTGTGGTAAATCAATACGATTGTGTTGTGTTCATATATGTTGTTGCAAAACACTTGAGATTAAGAGCTCTGTTCACTTTATAGAACAGCGAAGAGGTTTGTTAAATCAAATAGATTCTTAGACTACTAAAGTAACGGATCCATAGTAACCTAGTGTGGGTACATTGCCATATATTCCAAAAGAGTACAAAACTAACACATGACTAAGTGTAGGTAGTGTAATAGTTGGAATGATATCTACAAAGCGCCGTGTCTTGGATTAGGCATGTCTCCGCGCCCCTCATGCATTGACCTTCGAAGTGACCTTGAATGTGCTGCATTCCAAGATTATATACATTCTAGCTAGGATTTTTGTGTTGAAGATATATGTCACCCGGAAATGTAGCACAAACGACAACAACCAATGAGTTAGAGTAAAGATATTAAAATCAAATGGTATTAGCGAGGTTAGTATAAAAGTTAATTCTAATACATCAAGTACAAGGCCAAGCATGGAAATTCTTAAGAACCAGTAGCCATGTTCATATTCCTAACACCATATTTTGTGTGGTCTTGTGAGTGTTGATAAATTGTCGGGAACCAGCCTTTGGGAGTACTGAACTAGCAGTGTATTTTCAAAAGGAAGAGTCTTCACAGCCATTTTAAATACAAGAATAAAGATGTTACATGTTAGTAATCAAGAAAGAAGAAAAAATATAAATTTAATGTAAAACCAAAGAAAGATTGCTCCCACGTCATATTTTGCACTGATCACCTTTTTAGCTGTATATGCCGATTTTATTGCTGCATATGATCTTACAATTAAAACTCTGTCTCATTCGTTCGACGAATCTGTAACAGCCCGAAGAAATCTGACAAGCCAGCTGCCAATGTGCTCATCCCCAGAGGCAAAATGTGTGTTCTGTTGAGCATGAGATGGGGCATACCAGGTCACCAGGCTCCACAGATTGCTTTGTGAAAATTGATCTTGGACGACATAGCCTGCTTAGCACAGTGGAGAGGGTAGCGAGACAGTAGTATCGAACTCTGGTCATGTCACAGATTGACTAGGGCCATGAGATGAGCTAGATAGAACAAATACAAAATCCACGCTAGTTTCTTCCAGCCTAATTTGTGTTTGACTGAACGCCTTAAAAATCCTGCATTGTGCAAAACTTTTAACGGGTATCCCACATGTATCAGCCTTTGGACTTCTTCTGTTCTCCTTACACACCATCACCGTCTGCAGCATAATTTATTATTTTGGCTTCTGACACTGCCTATAAACTGGCAACACCAATATATTATTCTCCTTTTTTTATTTCATATCTGACCTAAATGCACATATCTTCAACAAACTGACCGCCGACAGGCTCAGGATTCACTACAATCCTCGATCTGCCAAAACTCAAGTGCTGTTATTCCCCTTTTCATACACATCTTCCTCTTTGTCTCTTGCCATCTCATTTTCCGACAAATTATCAGGTTGTCAGTCCATCTACTCAGATTGAAGTGCTTCTCATCAATACTGCCACAGCATTTCAAGTCCAATCAATTGCCACATGTAAAATCTGCTCACTTAAATAATTCAGCAATGCTAAATCGCTTTTCAAATCACTGGTGTTCAGCAGACTACATCTCTGTAATGGTCTTACGGGCATTGATCTTACCCTATTGCTCTATGTGTTCTACTTAGTAGATCCATTCCTTAGAAGAAATGGCCTACCAAATGTCATATGTTCTTTGACCTCATTTCTGGGCTTCAATAACACACTGAAATAACAATTCATGTTACAAGAAAAACGCCTGGCCCACGGCCTGCACGTATGTAGCATGTCCCCCAAGATGTTAGATTCTTGTTTTACAATGTACTCCTTGTCACATTGTCCTAGCCAAGCACTTGCAAACATTACCATATTCCAGCAATATTTATTTTCTAAATTAATTTTAGATTTAAATGAGCTGCTCCAACTTGCCCTATGTATCATCTCAAATGTGTTGCACAACATCTCGGTTCAAAACATGTTGGTGCTGTGTATGCTAAGAAAACTAATAAATAATAACCAACCAAAGAGTTTGCTGGTCTTAGACTTTTGTGGAGGTTGAAGGCAGGGATCAACAGTTAGAGATCTCTCGCCTTGCATCAGAGTATGAAAAGCACCTTTTCTGGTGAAGACCTTTTTGCTCTTCAGTACGACAAGGTACCCAGCACTTCCCATCCATGCCATGGAAGTCTACCCAAGTAGAGCATATGATCTTACCAAGCTGCACAGGCGCTTAATCCATAATGAAGAGTTTGTGTAGAGAAAATAGCTTTAAGCTACTTTGATCCTAAGGTCTATCCAACCAAAAGCACATGTGGATCAGACTCACCTATGCCTTCAGATGGTCACAAGCATCATAATCATTTTTCTGAGACTTTTAGCCTTCCCACTGACCTCTATGTTATCTGCTGATCTGGTTTTTACAATACATGTTTACTTTGGAGCAGTTAGCTTGATAAAGGTTTTTTTTTCAATGAGAAAAGTTATATCATGAATAGTGTAACATAGGACTACGCTGTTTGGTTGTATGCAGTAAAAGTAAATCCTTTGCATGGTAATTAAGGAATCTGGGACAGATTCACAAAATATTCTTCCTTGCGTGTGATTTACCCCTTGAAATTCAGAAGCAAGTCCGTAGTTCTCCAAGTTCTCCAAGTCCGTAGTTCTCAATATTCACCCATCCATTAATGCAGTTTCTCGTTACCTATGTTAAATCTATGGAGGAATGGAAAATACCTGCTTTGAACTGTGACCTTAAGAAGCAAGATAGATCACAGTATTAGTTCATGAAGGAGGGTACTGAAGAGCTGAGGAGAGGTTTTCAACATGAGGTGGCATAATTATCTTCAAGAGTAGGCAACACTACAACTTGGTTTTGTTTCCTAAGACCATTAATTCTGCCTGGAAGCCATCAATTTAGAGGTTACTAACTATTATCCACACAAAAAGTCATTTGATTAACTTTTAATTCAGCATGGTTCTGAAGTGAATACGGGCCCAGATGTATGTAGGGGCTTGTTTGTGATTACCAAATACCACATTTTTGTGATTGACTATTTGGTAATTGTCAAACACCCATGTACTAATGTGTGTTTCACACATTGCTCAAATCCCTGTGGGTCATAAATAGACCTACCTCATTAATATTCATGAGATAGGTGTAGGAGGCTGGACTGGCTTGTAGTGAGTACCAAGGGGTACTTACACCTTGCACCAGGCCCAGGTATCCCTTATTAGTGTAGAGGGGTGTCTAGCAGCTTAGGCAGATAGAAAAGTAGATTAGCAGAGCAGCTTAGGCTGAACTAGGAGGCGAGTGAAGCTCCTACAGTACCACTAGTGTCATATGCACAATATCATAAGAAAACACAATACACAGATATACTAAAAATAAAGGTACTTTATTTTTATGACAATATGCCAAAGTATCTCAGTGAGTACCCTCAGTATGAGGATAGCAAATATACACAAGATATATGTACACAATACCAAAATATGCAGTAATAGCAATAGAAAACAGTGCAAACAATGTATAGTCACAATAGATTGCAATGGGAGCACATAGGGATAGGGGCAACACAAACCATATACTCTAGAAGTGGAATGCGAACCACGAATGGACCCCAAACCTATGTGAGCTCGTAGAGGGTCGCTGGGACTGTAAGAAAACAGTGAGGGTTAGAAAAATAGCCCACCCCAAGACCCTGAAAAGTGGGTGCAAAGTGCACCTAAGTTCCCCAAAGAGCACAGAAGTCGTGATAGGGGAATTCTGCAGGAAAGACCAAAACCAGCAATGCAACAACAATGGATTTCCAGATGAGAGTACCTGTGGAACAAGGGGACCAGGTCCAAAAGTCACGATCAAGTCGGGAGTGGGCAGATGCCCAGGAAATGCCAGCTGTGGGTGCAAAGAAGCTGCCACCGGATGGTAGAAGCTGAGGATTCTGTACGAACGACAAGGGCTAGAAACTTCCCCTTTGGAGGATGGATGTCCCACGTCGTGAAGAGTCGTGCAGAAGTGATTTCCCGCAGAAATACCGCAAACAAGCCTTGCTAGCTGCAAGGGTCGCAGTTAGGGTTTTTGGATGCTGCTGTGGCCCAGGAGGGACCAGGATGTCGCCAATTGCGTGAGGAGACAGAGGGGGTGCCAAGCAAGACAAGGAGCCCACTCAGAAGCAGGCAGCACCCGCAGAAGTGCCAGACCAGGACTACAAAGTGGAGTGAACCGGAGCTCACCCGAAGTTGCACAAGAGGGTCCCACGAAGCCGGAGGACAACTCAGGAGGTCGTGCAATGCAGGTTAGAGTGCCGGGGACCCAGGCTTGGCTGTGCACAAAGGAAATCCTCGAAGAGTGCACAGGAGCCGGAGTAGCTGCAAAACACGCGGTTCCCAGCAATGCAGTCTAGCGTGGGGAGGCAAGGACTTACCTCCACCAAACTTGGACTAAGAGTCACTGGACTGTGGGAGTCACTTGGACAGAGTTGCTGAGTTCAAGGGACCTCGCTCGTCATGCTGAGAGGAGACCCAGAGGACCGGTGATGCAGTTCTTTTGTGCCTGCGGTTGCAGGGGGAAGATTCCGTCGACCCACGGGAGATTTCTTCGGAGCTTCTAGTGCAGAGAGGAGGCAGACTACCTCCACAGCATGCACCACCAGGAAAACAGTTGAGAAGGCGGCAGGATCAGCGTTCAGCGTTACAAGGTCGCAGTAGTCGTCTTTGCTACTTTGTTGCACATTTGCAGGCTTCCAGCGCAGTCAGCAGTCGATTCCTTGGCAGAAGGTGAAGAGAGAGATGCAGAGGAACTCTGATGAGCTCTTGCATTCGTTATCTGAGGAATTCCCCAAAGCAGAGACCCTAAATAGCCAGAAAAGGAGTTTTGGCTACCTAAGAGAGAGGATAGACTAGCCACACCTGAAGGAGCCTATCAGAAGGAGTCTCTGGCGTCACCTGCTGGCCCTGGCCACTCAGAGCAGTCCAGTGTGCCAGCAGCACCTCTGTTTCCAAGATGGCAGAGGTCTGGAGCACACTGGAGGAGCTCTGGGCACCTCCCAGGGGAGGTGCAGGTCAGGGGAGTGGTCACTCCCCTTTCCTTTGTCCAGTTTCGCGCCAGAGCAGGGCTGAGGGATCCCTGAACCGGTGTAGACTGGCTTATGCAGAGATGGGCACCATCTGTGCCCATCAAAGCATTTCCAGAGGCTGGGGGAGGCTACTCCTTCCCAGCCCTGACACCTTATTCCAAAGGGAGAGGGTGTAACACCCTCTCTCTGAGGAAGTCCTTTGTTCTGCCTTCCTGGGCCAAGCCTGGCTGGACCCCAGGAGGGCAGAAACCTGTCTGAGGGGTTGGCAGCAGCAGCAGCTGCAGTGAAACCCCGGGAAAGGCAGTTTGGTAGTACCCGGGTCTGTGCTAGAGACCCGGGGAATCATGGGATTGTCTCTCCAATACCAGGATGGCATTGGGGGGCAATTCCATGATCTTAGACATGTTACATGGCCATATTCGGAGTTACCATTGTGAAGCTATACATAGGTAGTGACCTATGTATAGTGCACGCGTGTAATGGTGTCTCCGCACTCACAAAGTCCGGCGAATTGGCCCTGAACAATGTGGGGGCACCTTGGCTAGTGCCAGGGTGCCCACACACTAAGTAACTTAGCACCCAACCTTTACCAGGTAAAGGTTAGACATATAGGTGACTTATAAGTTACTTAAGTGCAGTGGTAAATGGCTGTGAAATAACGTGGACATTATTTCACTCAGGCTGCAGTGGCAGGCCTGTGTAAGAATTGTCAGAACTCCCTATGGGTGGCAAAAGAAATGCTGCAGCCCATAGGGATCTCCTGGAACCCCACTACCCTGGGTACCTCAGTACCATATACTAGGGAATTATAAGGGTGTTCCAGTATGCCAATATGAATTGGTGAAATTGGTCACTAGCCTGTTAGTGACAATTTGGAAAGCAGAGAGAGCATAACCACTGAGGTTCTGGTTAGCAGAGCGTCAGTGAGACAGTTAGGCATCACACAGGTAACACATACAGGGCACACTTATGAGCACTGGGGCCCTGGCTGGCAGGGTCCCAGTGACACATACAAATAAAACAACATATATACAGTGAAGTATGGGGGTAACATGCCAGGCAAGATGGTACTTTCCTACAATAGGTTTTTCGCTTTGAGACCCATTGGGAATTGCTAGATTCACAGAGGTGGTGGCATGCTGGGGTCCGCAAACCACCATGTCTGTGATTGTTTTCAAATAAAGCAATCTTTTATTTTTTTAAATGCAGCGGGACGCATTTCAAAATGATGAATGAAAAGATTTCCTTTTATTTTTTTAAGAATATGAAGTGGTCCATGGGACCACTGTCTGCTATTAAAAAGTGTTTTTATGAACATTCTTGAAGGGGAAGGAGTCCAACTTGAAGTTGGTGGTAAAATGCGAACGTCTCATTTTGGTTACATTACATTCACACATACCACTGCGATTAGGCATTTGAAAGGGATGCCCTAACCACACCCCTTCCTAACACTGAATCACAAACCCAATTTGCGATTCGGTAATAGATTTCCAAATCGCAAATAGGACTTGGTACAATCGGACCGTTTGCCTCCTCAAAAAAGCGTTTTACATCTGGCCCCTAGATCTATATAATGGATTCGGAACACAGCACAATGGATAGTTACTGCACGCGCAAACATCCAGCGGATGGTTTTTTTTGACAGCTTTATTTGATGGAAATGAAAGACTTGAAATGTAGCATTATGCCTTCACAGTCTGAATTCCATCATGTGAATTTATAGTAGCACAAAGCAGTAATTAGATGGCATTATGCGACATTACATCGCCATTACTGTGGTACAGCTGGGAGAATAGACGGGCCCTCTTTAGAACTGCACACAGTGAAAAGCAAAAAAAGAGACCGCGAGACGATTTGTTCGCTTGAAGTCTTCTCGCATAATTTCTCGCAAAGATCAGAGAAGGTCATCGTCATTACTCGCGGCTCGAAGTAGTTTTCGCAGGAGTAAATTCCACTAACTCTCCTGTACATTGCTGAAGCTGGGGCCGGGCTTGATTTTGGGGCCTTGATTCCCTCTGGCCTGACTCTGCAGATTTAAACAATTTTACTTAATTTAAAATGTATAATAATCCTCTATTGTCAATACACCGAACATGATGCCATAGAAGCGGTGCGTGATTTCTTTATCTAGGATGGATATAATGTAAATCGAGTGCGTTATTAAATTAGCTTCCGACGGCATGCTAACACCATGGTGCATTACAGAGAGGGGCAACCTTTCAGTGACAGAAGTGCTGTGTCAATCCCTAAGCATATTAGTGCACAAATGCTAGAGTACGAAATGCATGCATTAAAATTGTAGTTTCAGCATATTCAGGATCACCTCTAAATCTGCTTGCCTATGACATTGTATATGTTCAGTTCGCATCAACGTAATTCAAAATGTATTTACAAGATTGTTGTTAGCACTTAAGAGCGGTCGATAAAAATAAATGTTAGATTTCAAAGTTATTTATGATTCCAGGTAGAGCGCGAACCATACAGAAATGACTTTGTGCTCTACCACAGACGGTCAATAGGGGTAGTCGGGCTGTCTTTGCTGGCTTACCGTCGTATTTCCTGGACACCGTCCTTCCTGCCCATGGACTAACAGGTCATGGATGCAGCAGTAGGAACAGAAAGAAGACTAGTTCCAAGAATCTTGTTACTTTCTCCAGTTTCCTCTCCTTCCCCATCCCTTGCTCTATACCTTTCACCAAATTAATTACACAGCTTTAAATCAGCCTAGGGCATTATTAAGAGTTTGGCAAATTGGCTAGTCCATCACAAATGTGGTGGAGTATTCCATCCGCAAAACTTTAAATAAGACCCTTCATCGTCACCATATTTTAGGTTAGGTCCCCGAATAGAGTACAAAGCTGTCCTGGGAAGTGGGTGGGGAGAGCACCCCAAGTATCTCCACACTCAAGGTGTCCTCCTCCCGAATTTGGAGGATATGATGGCTGGCAATGGCTGCTAACACAGGTATGGGACTCCTGACCTTTTACCTGTGCACCTGGGATATGGTCTAAATTCCTATTGTGTAAAATACTCCCAGGCCCCCTAAATGAGGCTTTCACTCTATTGAGTGTATGTGTTGCATGAGAGTGCTTAATTATGCTTTCTGTGTAAAGTACGCACAACACTAAGGCCCGTATTTATACTTTTTGACGCTAAACTGCGCTAACGCAGTTTAGCGTCAAAAAGTTTTGCGCCGGCTAACGCCTTTCTGAAGCGCCATGCGGGCGTATTTATTGAATGGCGTTAGCCGGCGCTAGCAGACCGGCGCTGCCTGGTGTGCGTGGAAAAAAACCACGTACACCAGGCAGCGCCGGCGTAGGGAAAAATGGCGTTAGGGCGTCTTAAAAATGGTGCAAGTCAGGTTGACGCCAAAAACTCGCCTCCACCCGATTTGCGCCATTTTTTACGACGCCCAGACGCCATTTACATGACTCCTGTCTTAGTAAAGACAGGAGTCATGCCCCCTTGCCCAATGGCCATGCCCAGGGGACTTATGTCCCCTGGGCATGGTCATTGGGCATTGAGGCATGTAGGGGGGCACAAATCAGGCCCCCCTATGCCCAAAAAATAAATTAAAAAAAATTATATTTATACTTACCTGAACTTACCTGAATGTCCCTGGGATGGGTCCCTCCATCCTTGGGTGTCCTCCTGGGGTGGGCAAGGGTGGCAGGGGGGGTCCCTGGGGGCATGGGAGGGCAGCTGTGGGCTCATTTTGAGCCCACAGGTCCCTTAACGCCTGCCCTGACCCAGGCGCTAAAATCCGGCGCAAATGCGGGGGTTTTTGGCCCGCCCACTCCCGGGCGTGATTTTTGCCCGGGAGTATAAATACGACGCATTTGCGTCGCAGTCATTTTTTTAGATGGGAACGCCTACCTTGCATCTCATTAACGCAAGGAAGGCGTTCACGCAAAAAAATGACGCTCTTTCCTCATACTTTTGCGCTAGACGCGTCTAACGCCAAAGTATAAATGTGGCGTTAGTTTTGCGCCGAATTTGCATCTAAAAAAACGACGCAAATTCGGCGCAAACAGAGTATAAATATGCCCCTAAGTGTCAGAACAAATTGTGTGCCCCCTATTTTGGCACAGCCTTGCATGAAAATAAAGCAATTCTAACTTTACTGTTGTCTGGAGCAGCCCTCGAGGTCTGCACTTTAGTTCTCATATTGGAATTTCACCCATTTTAGGCTTCTGCACTCCAATCAACATTTTGGTCTGGAATAAAGTCCAGATTAAAACAAGGTTGACTACCTGGCCAGCCGTGTCCCTGGATCTTCCAGTATCAACTGAACCCATTTAGGATTTCTGGCCTTTTTTTGCCCCAGTGCAAACCCCTTTGCTCACCTTTCTTCCTTGTTGTGCTGGTTCATTGACTGGCAGAGGAAAGGCAGTCCAAATGGAGCTTGAGCTTTGCCCCTCCACTACTTATTCTTCTGGGAAGTTGATGTTCCTTCCTTTACTCTAGTGTATATAGGGAAGGGAATATGTGTCTTCTAATGATTGGTTGCAATTATTATATTTGAATGTTGCTTCCTACTAGTTCCCTCATTGTAGATCTGTAGCTAATCTCTGCAACCTGTAGGAATTATTTTCTTTGGAACTCAGTAGGTACTCAGCAGCAACAGCTAAAGGAAAGCAACAAACTAAGCCTGTTGCTGTCATTCCCCTTATGAATAGGACCAAACCTTGGACACGAGAATAGTCCTGCCTCAGTGTGGTGCCTGAAAAGTATGCTGCTAGAATATTATGAGGTCAAGTGGACTGACTGACTTCAACGATAACACAGAGATCAATTGGCTGAGTCCTTTTTGGTAAATTACTCAATAAAGCGGTCCATGGTACAAGATATGCAGTGGCAAGCACGCTCCAAGTGAAGAAACCATTTTTCTGCGTCATCTAATGACCAAGCATGTGTCCCTGCATACCCTTTGCTCTCTTCTACCTCTTCCTAATAAGACTTAGAATTTGGCCTGAGAAGAACACACTGGCAGGACTAGACTGAGAATTAAAATTGCACTGGGAAATTTTGTCATATCAGCTTGCACAGGGAGAGAGCTAACTGCTGCAGGAAAGGTTTGTATTCATTCAACCCTATGAAAATCTAAAGATCGTGCAAATTAGATGATTTTACAATATGTTTTCAACATACACCAACTAAAAAATTCAAAACTTTTACAGAATGATATGACTATTTCGATGCACTATGATATTAAATGATCGGACCAAATGGAAACGTGCATAGAAATTATGGTGAAAATGAAAGGAGCGACATACAAAAGCAAGAACTTGAACACATGATGTCTGTTTAATGGAAACTGAAAACGTAGGGCATTTTTCAATCCAGGATGTGCAATTTGTACAGTGACTTGTTTGTGATGGGGAATGTAATTTGCAATGCAACGTAGGTGCAAAATGTTTTAATCACAAATTGTTCATTTGCAGGGAGGCACAAAGCAACTTGTTTAATGAATATTAAGCAGATTGCGATTTCTGTCACCTGTGATTCACTGCAAATACAGGGATAGAAGCCTGCAAGGGACAGCAGACCTTCATCCCAGCATTGCATTCCCATATCCGAAGCACTTTAAAGTTTGGTGCTAGCCAAGTCCTTTTGTTTGTAACGTACACATACATACACCCCATATCTATCTATCTATCTATCTATCTATCTATCTATCTATCTATCTATCTATCTATCTATCTATCTATCTATCTATCTATCTATCTATCTATCTATCTATCTATCTATCTATCTATCTATCTATCTATCTATATACATATATATATATACATAGTTGTATTTCACTAAGCCCTCTTCATCAACTGATGTACTGTAGTATCATTCACATTTTACTTCCTCCTACCACAGAATACAATATGGGACATGAAGGCCACTCACTTCAACCATTGGCTTACATGACTGTGACTGACAGTATCCTACACTCGAGCAATATGCACATCTGCACAATAAGTAGACCCCTTTAGTGGCAGGGACTACTTATACGATACACACACACACACACATATATATATATATATATATATATATGTATATATATATATATATATATGTATATATATATATATACATATATATATATGTATATGAACAGAGAGAGAGAGAGAGAGCACTTGTTCTCATACTTTGTGTGCCTTCACTCAGAAAATATTCACAGCCTAAAATAAGTATTAGTAAAGATAACAGGTCATTGTCCACCACCAGAGCGATTTGCTTCGCAGTGCTTGTTTTTAAAATAGCCACTGTCCATTGTCCCCAAGGCCACCTCACATGAGTCCCAAAGAGAGCCTGTGTTCATTTCTATATTTCACTTCCATAATTTTAGAAAAAGTTATTCAAATCTCAAAATCACAGGCCATAGAACTGGAGCCAGACACATCACGAAATGTCACACATCGGAGCTGCTACTAAATTTACAGAAATCTTGCTGGTTCCAAAATCAGGAAATCTTACTCTGGCCTTAGACAGCAGTACAGGCAATTGGCCTGATTTACAGTTTGGCAGACTATTTAATCCATTACAAATGTGGCAAATATCCTGCCCAATAAACTCTTTGTTCCACCCCACCATTTGGAGACAAGCAGATCTAAAGTATTCTGTTGATTGAGCCTTTGTTGGCTCTGTCCATAGAATACTTCTTCCGATGGAGTAGGGGCTGTCTGAAGAAGGACCTTTCTTGTCTATCACTACCAGGAAAAACCCAGAGATGAAGGAAAAGGAAAAAATATATATAATGACCCCCAACACCTGGGAGAAAACTGTGTGGGTGTAGGGTTATTAATTTGTGTTTTTTATAAACAAACTGCAGCTTTGGCAATTTGTTTTTGGAAAAAAAAAAAAAAAAACGAATGCAAGTTCGATGAACAGCCATTAAAAGTGTTGGTGACTGTCTACGAAATGTTTAGTACATAGAAGAAACCACCATGACAGTGGTTCCTTCCAATGTACAATGATGACTTCTGAGCCGGAAGTCTCCTATAAATTTGATGGATGGAAGTTCATTACGGTGGTGGGGGAAATGTCCTCCTCCACCCTGGAAGACTGCACTCCATTTGGTAAACATTAAGCGCCTCATTAGGATCTTGGTGGTCTTTGGGCAAGACTTCTGCGGTGGTGGCCCCCAAAAGACCGCCATCTTGGCAGTCATCGGACCACTGTATTACGACCCACACCATGAAGACCACCAAAAGACAGCCAAATTTCCAAAACCACCAGGACACTGGCAAGCAGAAAAGAGACAGTCCCACCAGCAGCACCACCAGCCCGACACAAATCTGCCTACCAAATTACAATCCACAAATCAGCATACCGGTACTTTCATGGTGAATAAATCTTGGTGGTGCAATCCATAGCGGTCAGAAACCACCACTGATAGGATACAGCTCCACATTGGATAGTTTGAATACCACACACCTGACACACATCCACACACCTGACACACCTACACACAGCACTTTATAATGCCACCCCCACACACCTAAATAACACACACATTCTGCTACAACCGTCCATCCCTCACAATGCACCACCCACACCCCATCATTCACCCAGCACCCTTTCAAATACAACACCCCCCACACCGTAAACACAATCCCAAACATGCCCCCACAAAAGCACCCAAGATTCAATGACGATGAGTTGAGGGTCATGGTGGATGAAATTGCTAGGGTAGAACTACAACTGTTTGGAGCACAGGTCTAGGTACATCAATTGCCAGGAAAATTGAGTTATGGCAAAGAATAGTTGAGCAGCCATCCACGCACAAGGGACGACATCAGGAAGAGGTGGAATAACCTATGGAGGAAGGTGCATTCCATGGCATTGAGACACCAAATAGCCATGCACAAGACTGACAACAGGCCCCCACCTTGCCCCCCCCACAGTTGACATCTTTGGAGGAGAAGGTCTTGGGGATACTGAGGCCTGATGGTGTGAGAAAGTAGCCTCTTTCTAGCATGGTTACCCCCATTTTTGGCTTCTTTGTGAGTGTTTGTCAGTGTGTCTTACTGTCTCACTAGGATCCTTCTATCCAGGACCCCAGTGCTCATAGTTAAATCCCTATTTGTCAGTATGTTTTGCCTGTCTCACTGGAATCCTGCTATCCCAGACCCCAGTGCTCATAGCTTGTGACCCAAGTGTGTTGTCAGTATGCTTAACTGTGCCACTGAAGTTCTGCTAACCAGACTAACCAGAACTCCAGTGCTTATGCTCTTGCTACTTACCAAATTTGTCACTACACTTTAGTGTCTCCATATTCCAATTCTAATTGGTACACTGGACCCCCCCCTATAAGTCCCTAGTATATGGTACCTAGATACCCAGGGCATTGGGGTTCCAGGAGATCCTTATGAGCTGCAGCATTTCTTTTGCCACCCATAAGGAGCTCATACAAACCTTTCATCAGGACTGCCACTGCAGCCTGAGTGAAATAGTGCACATGCTATTTCACAGCCATTTTCACTGCACTCAGGTAAGTTATATGTCACCCATATGTCTAACCTTTATTTACTGAAGGTTAGGTGCAAAGGTTACTGTGTGTGAGGGCACCCTTGCACTAGCAAAGGTGCCCCCACATTGTACAGGGCCAATTCCCTAGACTTTGTGAGTGTGGGGATACCATTATAAGCGTGCACTACATATATGTTAGTGCACATATGTAGCTTCAAAATGGTAACTCCGAATATGGCCATGTGAGGTGTCTAAGATCATTGAATTGTCCCCCCAATCCAAATCTGGTATTGGGGGGCCAATCCCATGCACCCTGGGGGCTCCACCGTGGACACCCAGTACTTCCAAACCAGCTCTTTGAGGTTTCCACTGCAGCCCCAGCTGCTGCCACCCCACAGACAAGTTTCTGCCCTCCTGGGGACTGAGCAGCTCAATACCAGGAAGGCAGAACAATGCACTTCCTTTGGGAGGGGGATGTTACACGATCTCCTTTTGGAAATAGGTGTTACAGGCTCAGGAGGGGTAGCTTCCCCGAGCCTCTGGAAGTGCTTTGAAGGGTACAAACGGAGCCCTCCTTGCATAATCCAGCCTACACTGGTTTAGGCACCCCCAGTCCCTGCTCTGGCGCAAAACTGGACAAAGGAAAGGGGAGTGACCCCTCCGCTGTCCGTCACCACCCCAGGGGTGGTGCCCAGAGCTCCTCCAGTCTGTCCCTAGCATTAGCCATCTTGGATTCCAAGGTGTGGGGATCCTCTGGAGACCTCTGTGTGGCCAGTGCCAGCAGGTGAAATCAGAGACCCCTCCTGATAGGTGCAAACCTAGTTAGGTAGCCAATCCCCACTCAGGGCTATTTAGGGTCTGTCTTATGGGTGTTTCCTCAGATTTGGTTTGCAAGATTCCTCCAGGACTCCTCTGCATCGTCTGTTTCAGCTTCTGACCATCGGATCAACTGCAGACTGCTCCAAGAAACGCTGTAACTATAACAAAGTCTCCAGGACGACTCCTGTAACCTGCAACTTCAGCTCCAGCCAGCATTTGCAATAGTTTCCAAGGTGTGCACGATCTGAGGACTGCCTGTCTTCACCCTGCACCAGAAGAACCAAAGGAATTCTGCGTGGAGTGACAGAGTCACTTCCCTGCTTCTGCAGGCACCCTTCTGCGACAACAACCGGTACTCTGGGACTCCTCTCCTGACAACGAGCCTGCTCCCTGGAACACAGTTGGTGGACCAAAGTGACCCAGACTGTCCAAAAGTCCAGCTGTCCAAATTTGGTGGGGGTAAGAGCTTTCCTCCCCATGCTGCAACAGTACCCCTGTGCACCACATCTTCTGCAGCTCCATGAGCTTCTGTGCACTTCTTCCAAGAATCCTTCCTGCACAGAATAGCACAGGTCCCCAGCACTCAATCCTGCGATGCACAGCTCCCTGAGTTGTTCTCCAGCAGCGTGGGACCTCCCAGGGTAGTGCTGCAATGACCACACTTTGCATCTTCTTTGTCCCTGTGTTCTGGGACTCCCATGGGTGTTGCCTGGTCTTCTGAGAGCTCTCTGAAGTGCTGAGAGCCCCCTCTGTCTCCTCAGTCTGAGTTGAGACCCCCAAGTCCTTCCTGGGTGCAGGCAACTCCTTTTTTATGCAAACCACGCACTTGCTTGAACCAAGGCTTGTTGGCGGAATCCAGTGATGCAAACAGCCTGCATCCAACAACTCAACGTGGGACATCTCCTGTGGCAAGCTGGAACCCACAGCCATCTTCTTTGGTGCTCTTCTGACCGAAGAATCCACTTTTGCACCTTCTTCTAGGTTGGCAGGGGCTCCTGTCCTTCCTGGACTCTCCTTTGACTCCTGGTCTTGGTCTCCTCACTCCACAGGTTTTCAGGTCCAGGAATCCATAGTTTGTAGCTTGCAGTCTTGCTTGGTTCTTGCAAAATCTCTTATCACGACTTGTAGAGTGTCCTGGGGAAACTTGATGTACTTTACTCCTGTTTTCCTGAGCTCTGGGGTGAGGTACTTTACTTAACTTTGGTGTTTTCCTACACTCCAAGCGCCCCTCCACACACTACACTTGCCTAGGCTGGAATTCGTTATTCGCATTCCACTATTTTAATATATGGTTTGTGTTGCCCCTAGGCCCATTGCAATCTATTGTATTTTCTACTGTTTGCACTGTACTATGACTGTTTACTTACCTGATTTTGGTTACTAGTGTATATATTGTGTATAATACTTACCTCCAGAAGGAATATTGCCTCTAAGATATTTTTGGCCTTGTGTCACTAAAATAAAGTACCTTTAGTTTTGGTAACACTGAGTATTGTCTTTTATTGTGTATAAGTACTGGGTAACTATAGTAATATTGCAGAAGCTTTGCATGTCTCCAAGTTAAGCCTAAACTGCTCTGCTATAGCTACCTCAATCAGCTTAAGCTGCTAGAACACCTCTATTCTACTAATAAGGGAAAACTGGACCTGGCACAAGGTGTAAGCACCACAAGGTACCCACTATAAGCCAGGCCAGCCTCCTACATGTCCATAAATGATTTATTGTGCATATCAGTTGTGTGAATAATCAAACTGAAGTGTACAATATAATAAACAGGTGATGAGTGGAGTCATGGGAGATGGATTGATCAGATTAGCTGCTAAAACATTTGGTCACATAGATCATGTGTCCTTGTCCCATGGGAAAATGCAGTTAGGATTCAGAACAGTCAACATGGTGTCTCAGAGGCACACAGGGGTGACAAATAAGGAGAGGTTTACTTCCTGGCAGTGGGTTTGGTCTTGGCATCTGCTGCAGTTGGATGTCTGGATGGATGTCCACGTTTGCGGGTGTTCTTCCCCTTCAGAGGGAGGGGTGTCTGAGGCTTGCGGCTGCCTTGGCAGGGCCTTCCATTTCACTTGCTGTCGCTGATGTAGAGGGTTCAGATGTAAAATTGCTAGTCGAAGGGGCATGGCGGTAGGTAGCTATATCACGAAGTGTGGTGTTGTTCTCCTCCCAGCACTCCTGCTATGGAGGCCATGGTGGAATTGTGTGCCTGCCCCTGCTGCATGACCTCCTGGTGGTATTCCTTCTGCAGTCTTTGATTTTCCCCCACATGGTGATGATCTGCCCAATCCTGTCCTGGGAAGATTGGTATGCTCCCAGTGCTTGGGAGATGGTATCCTGGTCAGTGGAGACACTTGGCTGCCCCATCCTCTGTCTCACAGCATCCCTCCCATGCCCCCCACCCCCAGGTGCCTGTGCCCCTGGCACGGTGTGCCCACTCCCAGTGTTAGAAAGGCTATCATTGTCTGGGATGTCAAGGTCAGACTCAGGCCCCTTTACTGTGGGGAACACAATAGTTTGAACAGTTCTTGAGATACAGGTTTGGGGACGCTTGCTTGGTGTCTGTGATGTCTGAGCAACTGTGGTGGGGGAGGGGGGAATGATGTGGGCAGGGTGAGGCTGGGAATTGTTGACTCACCAGATGTCCAAGCTGGGCCAGGTAGGTCGTCACTCTCCAGACATCCAGGTGTGTTGTCCTCAATGGGGCCTTCATCCTGAGGAGGTCTGCCAGGGTCTGGTATCCTCTCCATGGTGGCAATGGCAGAGTTACCTGGGGATGGAGTGAGACACAGTGTGCAGTTAAGAAGGAATGTTTGATACCCTCTTTTTGTGATACATACAATGGCTTAGCATGAATCCCAGCAATGACAATGACAGTTGCTGCACAGCATAGCTTGGTGGTACATAGGATTCTGTGACAGGAGTGCTTACTCCATGTTGTTTGCTGTCATCATTGGTTGGTACATATGGCACTGCAGATGGGTGTTTGTGACTATCTGTTACTTGACAGTACAAATAGGTTCTGGTACCTGGTGTCTAGTCAGGCTTGGTAGTAGTGTCACACAATGGCTGAACATTGCCCCATGATGTTTCAGAGAGAACAGAGTATGTTGGTATGCAAGGCTCATACTCCTGTATCTGGATCTTGTTTGTGTGCATGGAGTCTGGCATCTTACTTTCCAGCCTATAGTCAGTCCATTACATGCTTGGGGATGTGGATTAGTGTCTATTTTGAATAGTTACAAGGCTGTTGCTGTGTTTTGCCTACTTGAAATTGTGGTGTGCCATTGCATTGCTGGTATTGCCCTGTACTGGTCCTCAATTGTACATTCTAGATGGTGTAGGTTGTACTATAGCCATATGTGCGGGAAATGAGACCTGATGTGCACATTGCAGGTTTTAACATTAATTGTTGTTGCATTTGGGGGGTTGTAGTGATAGGATTAGGCTGTGGTACCCCTGCTCTTGCCAAGGGCTGTGTGGGTAGTTGGGATGTGTATGGTGGTGGCATGCAGGAGAGGGGTATTGGGTGATTGGCAGGTAGGTGAATTGGGTGAATCAGTGAATTATGAGGTATTTGGGTGGTGAGAAAGCATGCAGGACACAACACTTATGTTGCATTGATATTTTGGCTACTTACCAGACTCCAGTCCCTTAGGTATTCCAGTCAGGCCCTCTGTAGGAGGCTGGCCTAGTTTGTAGTGGGGACCTAAGGTACTTTCACCTTATACCAGGTCCAGTTGTCCCTTATTAGTGAAATGTAGGCAGTGGTCTAGCAGCTTAAGCTGTCTAGTGGTAGCTATAGCAGAGCAGTTTAGGCTTAACTTGGAGACATGCAAAGCTCCTACTATACCACTTATATCATATAGCACTATATCATAAGAAAACACAATACTCAGAGTTACTAAAAATAAAGGTACTTTATTTTAGTGACAATATGCCAAAAGTATCTCAGAGGATATACTCCCTTAGGAGGTAAGTAAAATACACAAAATATATGCACACAAACCAAAATCAGGTAAGTAACAGTTAGAAGAGTAGTACAAACAATGTAGAATCACAATAGAATGCAATAGGGAGAAATAGGCCTAGGGGCAACACAAACCATATACTCTAAAAGTCGAATGCGAACCACGAATGGACCCCAGGCCAAGTGTAGTGTGTAGAGGGTCATTGGGAGTGTAAGAAAACACTGAGGGTGTCCAAGATACCCCACCCCAAGACCCTGAAAAGTAGGAGTAAAGTTACCCCACTACCCCAGAAAGACAGTAAAGTTGAGGTAGGGGATTCTGCAAGGACAACAACTGACTGCAAAACACTGAAGACGGATTCCTGGACCTGAGGACCTGTAAAGGAAGGGGACCACGTCCAAGAGTCATGCAAGTTTCCGGGGGTGCAGGAGCCCACTAAACCCCGGATGAAGGTGCAAAAGGGCTGCCTCTGGGTGGAAGAAGCCAAGGATTCTGCAACAACGGAAGGTACCAGGAACTTCTCCTTTGGTCAGAAGATGTCCCATGGCGTGCTGGAGGATGCAGAGTTGTTTCCAAGCAGAAAGACTGCAAACAAGCCTTGCTAGCTGCAAGAGTCGAAGTTGAGGATTTTGGGTGTTGCTAGGGCCCAGGAAGCACCAGGAGGTCGCCCCTTGGAGGAGGAGACAGAGGGAGTGCTCAGAAACACAGAGAGTCCATGCAGAAGCAGGCAGCACCTGCAGAAGCACCATAAAAGGCACTTAGAAGATCTGAGGACAGCGGTCGACTAAGAGTCACAAAGGAGGGTCCCACGATGTCAGAGTCCAACTCAGCGAGTTGGGCAATGCAGGACGGAGTGCTGGGGACCTGGGCTAGGCTGTGCACAAAGGAAGTCTTGCAAAAGTGCACAGAAGCCCGAGCAGCTGCAGTTCATGCAGTACACAGGATTACTCTCTGAAGTGCGGAGGCAAGGACTTACCACCACCAAATTTGGACAGGAGGGCTACTGGACTGTCGAAGATACGTGGACCCAGCTCCTGTGTTCCAGGGACCACGCTTGTCAGGGTGAGAGAGGACCCTGAGGACCAATGATGCAGAAGTTTGGTGCCTGCGTTAGCAGGGGGAAGATTCCGTAAACCCACGGCCATTTCTTCTTGGCTTCCAGTGCAGGGTGAAGGCAGACAACCCTCAGAGCATGCACCACCAGGAAACAGTCGAGAAAGCCAGCAGGATGAGGTGCTACAATGTTGCTGGTAGTCTTCTTGCTACTTTGTTATGGTTATACAGGCATCCTGGAGCAGTCAGCGGTCGATCCTTGGCAGAAGTCGAAGAGGGAAGTGCAGAGGAACTCTGGTGAACTCTTGCATTCATTATCTGGTGAGATGCCCACAGGATAGACCCTAAATAGCCCACAGAGGAGGATTGGCTACAGAGAAAGGTAAGCACCTATCAGGAGGGGTCTCTGACGTCACCTGCTGGCACTGGCCACTCAGAGCTGTCCATTGTGCCCTCACACCTCTGCATCCAAGATGGCAGAGTCTGGTACACACTGGAGGAGCTCTGGGCACCTTTGTCCAGTTTCACGCCAGAGCAGGGCTGGGGGGATCCCTGAACTGGTGTAGACAGGCTTATGCAGAGAGGGCACCATCTGTGCCCTTCAAAGCATTTCCAGAGGCCAGGGAAGGCTATTCCTCCCAGGCCCTTCACACCTATTTCCAAAGGGAGAGGGTGTAACACCCTCTCTCAGAGGAAATCCTTTGTTCTGCCTTCCTGGGACCAGGCTGCCCAGGCCCCAGGGGGGCAGAAACCTGTCTGAGGGGTTGGCAGCAGCAGTTCTGCAGTGGAGACCCCGGAACGTTAGTTTGGCAGTACCCAGGTTCTGTGCTGGAGACCCGGGGATGCATGGAATTGTCCTCCCAATACCAGAATGGTATTGGGGTGACAATTCCATGATCCTAGACATGTTACATGGCCATGTTCGGAGTTACCATTGTGACGCTACACATAGGTATTGACCTATATGTAGTGCACATGTGTAATGGTGTCCCCGCACTCACAAAGTCCGGGGAATTTGCCCTGAACAATGTGGGGGCACCTTGGCTAGTGCCAGGGTGCCCTCACACTAAGTAACTTTGCACCTAACCTTCACTAAGTGGGGGTTAGACATATAGGTGACTTATAAGTTACTTATGTGCAGTGTAAAATGGCTGTGAAATTATGTGGACGATATTTCACTCTAGCTGCAGTGGCAGTCCTGTGTAAGAATTGTCTGAGCTCCCTATGGGTGGCAAAAGAAATGCTGCAGCACATGGGGATCTCCTGGAACCCCAATACCCTGGGTACCTAGGTACCATATACAAGGGAATTATAAGGGTGTTCCAGTGTGCCAATGAGAATTGGTAAAATTAGTCACTAGCCTGCAGTGACAATTTTAAAAGCAGAGAGAGCATAAACACTGAGGTTCTGGTTAGCAGAGCCTCAGTGATACAGTTAGGCACCACACAGGGAACACATACAAGGCATACTTTATGAGAACTGGGGTCCTGACTAGCAGGATCCCAGTGACAAATAGGCAAAAACAAACATACAGACGGTAAAAATGGGGGTAACATGCAAGTCAAGATGGTACTTTCCTACAGGACACAGCTACTGAACATGTGTGTTTAACAGTACGACAACATATGTCCTTCAACATAAATGTGGTTTGGTAATGGCCTCCTGATTCCAACTGGTAATGTAATGGCCATCAGACAGTAAGGTCACTGGACAGATGTCACAGTATGATTTTGAAACCCACAGTAACAGCAGGTTATAAACTGTTGAGGCATCTGCAATTAGAGCAAGACAGCGAGTGCCATCAGGATGGAGGGCATGAGTACACAGTAAGCACATGTACAGGTAACTGACTGTGTGCTAAAAGTAGGGTGACTCCAAATCCTGGGCATCTAGATAGGACCTATACAGCACAAGGTTCAGGGCCTTCCTAGTATCATGTTAACAAGTTATCTGTCCTGAACTCCTCTCAGAACTGTACTCTGTAACCATTGATTACTGACTATGTATATCCCAAACCATAGGTAGCAGACCCACAGATGATATCCACATCCTGTGGGTGGGAGGATCTGGCAATAGGAGGATACATGAAAATCAGCTCAAATCTGGTCAGTCCATGAGAGAAGTGCATGTTTGGATCAGTTGCTACAACACATTTTAGGGAAGAACCACCAATACTGTTTTACCAACATTCCTTCTGTCTGCTACAACAACTCACACACAGGCACTGGACATCATAACACAATCACGTTTATCAAAGGTCAGAAGGTGTAATGTCAGCTATCCACACCTTATTGTGCACTGACAAGACATGAAAGGGTCCACCTCACATTACTGTCTGTTCCTGGAAGTACTGATTGATGAGCTCACTCCTACGGTCAGTATCTTCTTCGTCCCCTGGCACTTCATCACTTTTCACATCACCATTTGCAGGCACAGGGACTGCTGCCTCACCCTCATCAGCTAGTAGTGGTATCCAACGCATCAGGGAAAGATTGTGAAGCATGCACCAGGCAACGATGATCTGGCAAACCTTATGGGGCGAGTATAGGAGGGCACCTCCAGATTGGTCCAGGCACCTGAATCTTGCCTTATTACACACCTTGTTCTCCCTCGGGCCTCATTCCCCTGGCGTGCCTGTGTACCTCTCAGGTGTCAACAGCTAATGAAGGTTTGAATATCCAGAGTCACCTGTGAACACAATGGTAGAACAAAGCCAATTGAGGTACTGCAATGGTGTAGGTTGTGATGACAGGTCACATAACATTTAGAGACATAACATTGCATACTCACCAACCAGTGAGGTCGTGCCATCATGGTTGTGACATTGCTGTTTCGCATCATAATGTAGGAGTCATGGACTGATCCAGGAAACTTGGCAGTCACTTGGGAGATATACTGGTCTGCCAGACACACCACTTCCACGTTCTTCCTGTTTCCATACACCTGTTCATTGACAGAGGGAGGTACCAGGGATGCATGGGTGCCATCAATGGCCCCTACGACATGAGGAAACAGGCCATCTGATAAAAGTCACCCTTCACACTGGCCATATCTACTCTTTGGGGAAATCTGATGTAGCTGTCCAGGTATTGCAAGAAAGCACACAGTACATCCTTCAAAACCTGACTGAACATGGAATGAGACATCCCTGCTGTTAAGGCGACAGTATGCTGGAATGAGCCAGTGCCCAGGACAATACTTGTGCGGTGGGTGGTATGGAATAGGGATCATGATTGACTGGCATCAGATCTGGCTCTAGTTGTCAGAGATCCATGATGGTCTGGTGAATCAGACGGTAGGTCTGGATGACATGCCTGTCCTGCAAGGTTGACAGGTCTACCAGTGGATGGTACACTAGTGGTTGTCTCGATTTCCCCAATGGCAGGATATCTAATTTGAGAGGAGAAAATGTACAATAAGTCATGCAGTTGTCACACAACAGCAGCACATTGTATACTTGCAGACACCTACACATGTGTATGGGATACACAACAGTGCTGAGATAAACATCACAGACCATAGAAATGGACAGAAGGCACCGTCATTGCAGCACATTGGCTGGAATGTCAGTTGGATGGGAGATGTGACACATATGCATGTGAACATGTGTGGTTGACTGTGTAGTCCTGCACTGATGACACATTTGTGACTAAATTAATCTATTTCTGTCAGACGCCTATGCACCTCAGAGTAGCTATACAGACCTATGCACATATATAGAGGCTTAACCTGTCATTTTTTATGTTTGTCCCATTATGGAGCACTATCATTAACTCACTAGATTGTGTGACATAGATTTCTGGTAGATTAGGTGTATGACACACTTATTTAGGAACATGCATTGAGGTAATGTGCCCAAAATGGCAGGCACCTGACCTATTGTTCTGGACAGTTGAAAGTGACTTAAGTCCGCCGGTGGAAGTTGTCTTGTCGGTAGACGGTTGCAACGGCCATGTAGCTTGTCATAAGTTAACATTGCTGCCTATGGTGGAGCTGAGCCAATGGCGATGACCGTCGTTGGTGGCGGTCCTGTACATGGCGGCCGTGACCGCCATTTTCTGCAGTCTTGTTCACTTGACTACTGGCACTGTTGCTAGCAAGGCCTCCACTATGTGAGCTGCTGTGTACTGCCTATGGGAGCCATTATCCAATTTCCAGCAGGTTATAGGGCCCCTGCATTCACACAGGAAGAGCTGGAAAAGTTGGTGGAGGAGGTCCTACCCATCCTATAAGGGGCATCAGAGGAACAGGTGAGTCCAATGCCCCAGCCATGTGTGACTGGTGTTGTGTGTGACGGTGAGTTGGCCATGTGGACTGCTGCTGGTGTAGATGCATGCATGTGGCATACCGTACAGTCATGTGGGCAGGAACGATAGGTATGTGTGCCCACTGCTGTTACAGTTGTGTTGTTTCAACTACTGTTGGTATGGTGCATCCATACATGACTTTCTCCTTTTATATGTGTCATCCATGCAGGTGAATGCCCATCAGAACAAAGGGATCTAGCATTCCATCACCAAGCAGGTGCAGACCTTGGGGGTCCACAGCCAGTAGAGCACCCATTGATCGCAAGCGGTGGGAAAACCACAGACCCTGACCCCTCTAATGGGCCACATTTTGGCAGTGGCCTACGCTGAGGTGGGATGTCATTTGAGGGCAACACAGCAGCCACATGGGTGTAAGTACTGACTGTTAGCTGGTACTTGGCTGTGGTTGAATGCTGTTTGATGTCTCACTGTACCTTCAGTGATGTAGTAGCTGATGGATGTTTCTAGGCTAGTGATAGTCAGTTGGTACCACCTTGCCAGTGTATGAGATGTGGAGCAACCATCATGGTTTGTTATGTGTGAGTTTTGGAATCATGTATCATGACATCATTCTTACTGCATGTGGTAATGCCCTGTGTCAATGGTGCATGTGTTACATATACTTCCCTTCCTGTGCATTTGAGCTAGTGTTTTACCATACCCTTTTAGCCTATCCCGGACCATCCCACTGCATATGTCAATCAGTAGCTTTCAGGTGTCTGACCACTCTGATGTGTGCTGATCTCCAGTTGTAGCCATAGGTTGAATCACTTATTAGTACAGGCTCCAAACATTACCTTTTTTACAGCTAATGGTCTGGACTCCATGTGAGGCTGCCATCTCATGTACAACAGAGATTTGACCTGTCTAGCCCAGTGCATACCTGTGTGTGTCATTATAACTCCTTTGTCTGTTTATCTCCATTCAATGGGGTATGTGAAGTTAGCAATGAAGGGACATTCTATTTTTGGGGAATGCTTTGGGTATTTGTAATACAATTGCTTTTCTATGTGATTGACATGTGGGCATTTAATCTCTGTCCCAATGGGTGGGTAATAGAGAATGTTAGTGGTTTTCCAGAGCCAGCCTTATCAATATGTGATGCCAATGGTATGTGTGGACATGGCCTACCAATTCCTTTGTAACCTTGGTAATATGCTGCCTACATCATGTCTCAATGGTTACTTGGGGGCACACCATGTGGAGTAGGACAATCTATGTTACCCTTGACCTAGCTGATGTGTCCAGTCAGGTGAAGAATATGTATTCCATCACTCATGATGTCTGGTTGTACCACTATGTAGAAAGCAGGTATGCGTTGTAAATGGAAGATGTATTTAATGCACTGGCAGTGGTGTTGGGACATGTGTTAATCATGTGTGCATGTCATTTCCGTGTGACATTTGTGTAGTCTGGAGTTAGTTACATGTAACCACATGTCTGGTATGGTGTGTATGATGTAGGTGTACTCATGTTGCTAAGTTCAGGACCTTTGACTGTATGTCTGGAGGAATGGTAGGTGGCCTACGATGTCTATAGTGACTGCCTGTTGTGTAGTTGTTGTGACACTACAGTCTATGATTGACTATGAATGTGTAATGGGTGATAGGTAGGCTATTGTAGCTGGCCATGCAATAATGAAGTAATGTGGTATATCTGTGTTTGGTGTGTGCTGATATTCCTTTGTGATTGTATGAATGTCATGCAATGGCTGTTCTCAAGACATGTTTCATATACATCAATTGTCACCTGAACGGAAGTGCCACTTGTTGTGGCCTGATTAGCTCAGGTACCCTTTTTGGCATATATTTATTGGGGTTGCAAGCAATGTGATATTTGTGGCATATGGTGTGTGGGATGTGAATTGCGTAGTCTACACTTTCAAGAAACATTAGTATTTGAGATGGACTGGTCAGGTGTAGTCTCAGGACATGCATGATGTTTTGGGATCACTCACCTGCTCTTCCAATTGGTGACAGGGGTATGGAGCGATAGGATCTGGAACATGCATGATATATCTACTTCTACAAGGGCATGAGTAGCATGTAGACATGGCTTTGCAGGTGTACAGATGGATTAATCCAGTCATGCTAACTCACTCAAAATTTGATGTGGGTGAGAGGGATGACCTGAAGGGGTGGATAGTATTACATGATGTGACATGGGGTAGGATACGTGTAATGCCAATGGAGATAGCCTGGTGTCAGGAAAACTATTGCCAGCATTGTTAAGTTCTCCCTTCAGCAACAACGATTCCCATTTTCCTTGTACCCACATTGGTTGCAGCTGCATCCTCACTCCCAGTGGCTCTTGCGGAGGCTGTTCTTAGAACTAGCTTCTTCAGGTTTAACTGCTACTCAAGATGGTGGCCACAAATCCTTGTGAGGTCAGCGCTCTAGTGTTTCTACCTTAGTCTTGTGCTGAAGCTTCCCTCCAGCTGTTTCTCTCTGGGAGCCCTGCACTTCAACTGTCATCCTGAGGAGAATGAGCAGTGTTCGTGAGGCACTTAGTTTCATAGAGAATTCTTCCAGTTTTGAGTAATTAATTATTTTTCTTGTTACGGTGTGCACACCAGCTACTTTTAACATGTTGAAGAAGGTGAATTGTTTCCTTCTTCCAACAACTGGCTATTGGCTTTCTGAGGAGAATTTGTTTTGGCTTAACAGAATTTCAAGCAACTGCAGTAAGGAATCCTTTTGTGTGATTTTCAGACTTTCCAATATATATATGTACATATATATTCAAGAACTCTTTGCTTTGCAGACTTGTCAGTCTTAGAGACAAACCTCAGTGTTCAGACTAAATACCTAGAGACTATGATTGAGAAAACTGAAACTTGAGAAGAAGTGTTCATTTCCTGCAAAAGACATTGTTAGCTTGTATACTTGGTAACCTTTGAAGTGTTCTCCAGAGAATCTTGGAAACCTTTGACTCCTGGAGAAAATAAGATATTAAGTTAACATTGTTCTCTTAGAGAGAGCTAGTCTCTCAAAAGATCCAGGTTAGGAGAACGATAGAATTGGGTGAATGTGAATGGCTGAACAGTTGAATGCGGAGTAGGAATGTACTTATCTATGCTCTTATTACCCGACTGCAGGTCCTTCCTTTAAAGAAATCCCAATATGAAGAAAGGTGCAGGTTTTCAGGGGCCCACTGAATATCCTATCTTCAAGTGGGAAACACAGGCTGGAACTGGATCTGAAGGCGGTCTCTCATTCTATTCCCATTCCCCTTTCCCCCTAGCAGATGCAGGGTTCAGATAATCAGTTAAAGTCTGAGCATGCATCTGTTG
Source organism: Pleurodeles waltl (assembly GCF_031143425.1). Classification (NCBI taxonomy): domain Eukaryota; kingdom Metazoa; phylum Chordata; class Amphibia; order Caudata; family Salamandridae; genus Pleurodeles; species Pleurodeles waltl. The sequence goes on from NC_090439.1 coordinate 358,858,096, forward strand.
GAGGGAGTTGGGTAACAGGCATCTGCTCCTGTGGAAGTTTGATTTAATGGGTAATATTCTGACACCTAACCTGGACCTGTTCACTTGCACTCCTGCATGTTCATGTGTGTATGTAAGGATTGTGATGACCCTTTCTTTCCCTCTCTGCCTCTCCCTCCCTCTCTCTCTATTTGTGTGCATCAGCATTGGCAGGCAAAGAAGACGGGGAACAGGCAAGTGGGAATGTTGCTGGCCACGGGACCCGGAGTGCTATGGTCACTGACAGCGAGGCCCCCAGTGGCCCAGTGGGTGAGTGGAGTGCCACAGAGGAGACGGGAACATCATCCTCAGAATCCTCCTCTAATGGACACTCTCTTGTAGTGGTGGACCCATCTGAGACCACCCCAGCACCATCTTTGTCCACCACCCCATTTACTACCACTGTCCTCCCTGAAGCTCCCTACCCAGTTGTCCATGCCCGCTCACCCAGGAGGGGGGGCATATCCTTTGGTGCAGACACCTCTGCTCCTGCCCCAGTCAGCCCTTCTACCCTGAGTGAGGAGGCTATTGACCTTCTGAGGTCGATCTCTATGGGTCAGTCGACCATTGGGAATGCCATCCAGGGACTTGCAGCTCAAGTCCAACAGAGCAATGTGTTCCTTGAGGGCATTCACAGTGCACTGGCTGACCTTCAGAGATCCTTTCAGGCTCCTGCCTCTGCACTAATGGCAGTCTGTCACCCTTTGTCTTCTGCCTCCCTTCCATCTACCTCTGCCCAATCCCCCACCCCTCTTCCCCATATCAGCCAGAGCACTCAGATAGACAAGCAGGCATCCATCTCAAAAGACAAGGATACCACGGTCAAACACAAGCACCACAAGACCCTCCACTGGCATGCACACAGAGAACACTCACCTGCAGACACACCAAAAGCCACTTCCTGCACAGACTCCCCCACCACCCACACCTTCACTGACACTACACCTGACACACCAGCAGGCACCACACCAGCATTCACAGATTTAGCCACAACTCCAATCCTACCCATAGTCAGCACAATAGTGGATTGCAGACATCCACCCCATCACCACAACCGCAGCCACCACAACCACAGACACACCCACATGCAGCACATCCACCATACCTGCAGTCACCACCCCAACAGACACTCACCCAACCAGCACAGCATCTTCAAGCTCTTCCAACCCCACTCCTCCCAAAAAACATAATCACCCACACTCACCCACCCAACAGACTCCCAGCACAAGCATTCTTCACACACACCTGCACCCCAAACATCCACCAAAACACCTCCTACATGCACTCCCTCTCCTTCCACTCCCATACCCTTTTTCCCTGACTGCCTCTGTGTGTCTAAGAAGTAATTCCTCTCAGAGTTTAATCTTTTCCCTACTCCTCACCCACCCGTTCCACCCCCAGAAGATCAGTTACCCTTCCTAAGTCCAGCCCTACCGCCTCCAAGTCCTCCCCTGCCCCCTGCAAATACCCATGCCCCTCCCCTGCCAAGAGGTCGACCCATCCTAAGTGTTCCCAGCCCTCCCATAAGCCACGTCCGAGGCCCCCATCTCCCAAGCCCAAAACCCCCCTCCCGAACCTAGGCCCAAAAACCCACCACCGCGGCCCCCTAATCCGTGAGGTGTCTGCCTGCCCCCTTCATGCCCTTAACCTTGGAGGTGATTTAGCAGTCAGGAGTCAAGTTGGGACAGTCTGACATGCCAGCTGTACATGTTGCACTTTGGACTTTGGGACTGGCCTATGGCCTTTTATATTTGTATATATGCAATCTTATATCATTTTAACTCTATTTATATGTACATCTGGGCCAGCCAGTTGTTGGTTCCTATGTTATCATCTTTGTCCTGCATTTCATTCCTCATGGCTGTTATGGTCTTGCATGCTTCATATTGTGTGTGAGTGTGTTATGTGTGTGTGGTGGTTGTGCTACTTCTTGTGTCTGAGCTGCTTGGGTTGGTGTGTTCTTTGCACTTCTACTGCAGTGATGGCTGGGTATGGTATGTTGTGCATGTATGTGTGTGGGAAATACAATTAGGTTGATTTATGTGGATGTATTGTGTGTTTGTATTGTGTGTGTGTGTGTTTATGGTGATGCGTATGTTCCAACCGCTGTGTGGTGTGTTTGTGTGATGTGACGTATGCCTCATTGTATGGCCGTGTGACTGTATGTCTTGGTACACTGGTGTTGTTATGCTGTGTTATATATATCGGTTGTCAGGTGGGGGTGTGAGCTGTGGCATTTTGACGGTGCATTTGAGGTGTTGTGGTTGTTGTGTAGTTGTGAAGTTTGGTGGTGCTGTTATATTTGACAGTGCTGGTGCTGTGTGTCTGTGGCTCGGTATGTGTTTTGGTAGTGTTTGTTGGCCGGGGTGTGCGTCCTGGGTGTGTGCATTTGTGTATATGTCAGTGTGTGAATGTGCGTCAGTGTAGGAGTACGTGTATGTGTCGCCCTCACCACCCATTCCGGACGTGTATGTTGTAGGTGTGTCACGACCTTGTCGTTATGCAACAGTGACAGGTAACTGTGTGTACTCATGGTTGTTGCTGTTTTTTGTCGTCACTGGATCCAGAGTTGTTGGGTGAGCAGGAGCAACGGGAAGACATGTAGTTCAGGTTCCGTGGCATCTACAGACAGGTGTGGCTTCCTGAAGGTGGGCATCCCTATTTATAATGCTGGTTTCCACCAGGTTTCTGTGGTGATGTGACCGTGGCAGAAACCTTGGCGGAGTGCAACTTCGCAATCTGTCAGGTGTAAACATGGTCTCCGACGGGCTGGAGGTGCCTCCTGCCATCTGTGGCAGTCTGCATGCAGTGGTGGTGCCGGCAGTGGATTGGCTATATTCTGTTGTGAATACTGCCATGGCCATAATTTGGCGGTCTTCTCCGCCAGCCTGAGTGTGATGATCGCCACCGCCAACAAGGCAGTCATGGAACCTCCAACATCGTAATGACCCCCTAATCAGGGCCAATGTCATGAAAATATTTATCAATCGAGATGATGACATGCCTCTCTAAAGAGTCAAAAAATAACAGCAATATCAGCATTTGTTATCTAGTACTAAACACCCAAGCCTAGCAATAATGCTCCCAAACTCAGCATGAGTTATTATTCAAATGTCAGTTAATAACCTAGTTTGTACCTCAACATCGGCTTTTCAGTTTCTGGAAATTTCTTATTAAATACAGATTCACATTTGGATAGATAGACCCAATTCCTCACAACTAATTTTGTCATTGTCTTGAATAAAGGACAATTTCTTGTCCTGAAGAAATGAACTTTTAATATGTATTAAGGACATACTTAATGTTCAAATATTAGCTTACCCGTTTTGTGACATACTCTATTTTGCATGATAACATACCGATAAACTCAGTCTACATAAATATGTGTTCATTGTTTTATATTTTTGCACTTTGCTTTTATTGTTTGGGTTATTGTCTCATACTCTACCTGATGTGAGAACTCACTATCACTGCTGAAGAAAATGTTGCCTTTGCGTCCAACCCATCATTACTGGGACGTCAGTGGTAAATGGCTGAGCATACCACACATAATCCATATTAGAACACTGGAATGTTGAGCACTCCTCTGAAGACAGTGGATTGCTCTGGGCTTCTAAAGGCTAATAGAAACCTGGAGCGACACCATTTCAATGTTTTCCCTTCACAGCTGTTACTGTGAACAAAGGCCTCATGGAGACTCAAAGGATTTTATCCTCCTCGGGCTCTATGAGCCCTTTGATTTTCTATTTAGAACATTCTGCCCTCTAGGGGAGGAATGCTCTATTAGCCTTATTGCCTTCCCAGGTGGCTACACTCATAATTATGGGCCTGCTTCCTTGCTAGAGGCCCTTGCATCCGTCTTGAGCCTTTAATGCTGGAGCATGCCTTCAATGGTCAGTATAGCTGACAGCTTTAGGAGCTGGCGGAAGAAGAATTTAAATTTAGCAACAAACCATTACTCATTGTTTAGATTTCCATCAGCAGACAGTAAGGAAGATATTTTTTCTGAAGATTGAATAATTGAATTATCCACAACAGAGACTGCAACATCAGTATCTTTCTAATTGTGAACTAGTGTTGGAACACAAGTTGCAAGCTCAGAGTGCCGACTGCATGGCTAGCCTAACATTAAACTTGCCAGGTCAACAAAATCACAGCCTTTAGAAAGCCCTTGGACTATATACCAGAAAGAATGAAACATGATCCAAAAACAACAGTACCATTTGATTTAATCTTTAGAATGTTTACATGCTTCTGTTCACTAATGTGATGATCAACAGCTAGTACTAGAACAATAACATTTTAAGAGCTCCATTGAAGGCAGTTCAGTGACTCAGGGCTAAAAATGACTGGGGATTTCTATTTCAATATTCTAATGCTTGTCTCTGTTTCACACTGTTACAACCTTCTTAAATGAACTCCAGAGCATACAATCCATCAGTTTTGACATTTCTGAAATCAATATGGTTTTATTTGAAACATATGTTTTCTTGTGAGAGGAACTGAAGACACATCGGGTGTGTTAGAACAGCATTGTTCTTCTGAGCATTGGTCATTTCAAAAAGCCCATAGTCACTTGCAAAATGACTTGGCAGTGTTAAATACACTGCTTAATATTTTCAGCTGATTTGAGGTGGTAAGATTCAAGACTCATTTTTGGGGCTGGGACTTATTTTCCACCATAAGCATCATAAGCATTTTCCAACAGCACTCATTTTTAGGGACCAGCACTTATTTTTCCTTATCAGACATTTCCGGAGAGCAAGAGAGAAAAAAACATGCAAAGCAGAAAGACAGTGAAACAGCCACAAAGGGAAAAGGCAAGAGCCTGCAGGAATCAGAATAAGGGGTAGAGTGTATGCTGGCAGTGATTAAAGAGGACAGAGGTGGATTTAGAACTATGGAGTCTTGGTAGTCAGCACACTGACATTTAGACATTTAATAACACAGACAGTTGCTTCTGAGCAGCACTGTGGGCAAAGGCACTCCTTATTTTGCAAGTTAAGTACTGACTCTAAGACTTTGAGCCACAGCAATAAAGTGAAAGGCAGAAAACAAGGGAGGAAGAGGAGTAAAATACTATAAAGAAAGAATGCTGTTGTGATGGAAAGGAATCTGGAAAACTGAGAGGAAGATACAGGGAGTGTAAGGTGAAGGATGACAAAGACATGACTTGGAGAGAAGACCAGATAGTGTTGGTATTTGACAACCCCAGGATTCAGCAGGGCCTAAAGAAAACTTTGGACTTCTGAGCTTTAATTTTCACAAACTAAGCATTAGCTGCTTTAAAATAATAAAACCAAAACAAATTGATTTTGATTTCAATGGCTGTCTTTCTTTTTGAATGAACAATATATTGTTGCGATATTATATAATTCACTCGTTCTTTTATGGTTGTGAAGATAGTTTTTAAATGGAGCGCTTTCATGCATACATTGTTAAATCTACACAACACCTCAACACTTAATACTAACTAGAGTATCCGTGGCAACTGATTCCTTGGCTGTAATGGACTGGCAGTGACTTTTATTGACAGTCGTTGATTTATCAGGTGCTTTAAAGAGTATTTCTCATGACCTATGATTTATATTTCTTCACTGGGACTGGCAACGAGATGTCAAGGAGAATGTGGTTTGATTGAATTCAATTAACAAATGATTCATGGACTTCTGCACTGAAGTCAGTTGGCATAGTACCAGTCAAGAGATGTTTTTAAATGGATGATCTTACATGCAGCAATGGAAGTATTTGAAATTAACCTTTTTATGATATAGATGTCAAAGATATTGTGATACACTAATATTGTGGCAAAAATGTTATTATACTAAACATTGAGCTTACATACAATGTAAACTACAACAGTATTTTTTACAGAACATCAAAGAACAAGTAACTTATATAATTTTGAATTATTGAACCAATGAATTTTTTAAAATTGTAAAAGATGCATAAATAGAAGATATTTAAATATCTCCCTACTTTGCCCCCCACAAACCTAACAACACACCAATAATTAAAACTCAAAACTAGCACTGTAAATCTGTTACTAAAATTATAAAATGCATAAAAAATACAATCAACAAAAATTGACATATCAATAACATTAAAAATCACAAAATAATAAAATATTGCAAAAGCAACATTTTGTACAACATTGTTTTCGAAAATGATTTTAAACACTTATAAAATTGATAGCCATTTGTGCAATATTCTTTTCACCACAATTTGTTTGACAATATTTGTGCCTGACGATATTTTTGAGACAATATAATCTTGTCCACCAAAATTACATAAATGTATTCTACTGTTTATTTTGTTCCGCACAATTTCCATTTTGCTAAGGAAATACTATGAAGATTTCTCAAAGCTGGGTGGATTTGGGATGATTCATAACTAGATTGTGAAAGTATGGTTTGTTTTAACTGGAAAGGCCAGTACGGTGCAACATAACACTAAGGCCCAGAGTTATAAAAAGTGGTGCATCAGCACTGATGCACCACTTTATCTACACCCCCCCTACTGGCACAGAATGACACCATGTTTGCGCCATATTTAAAATATGGCACACCATGGGGGTCTTAGAAAAATAGCATCAACATTTTTGATGTTATTGTGGCGCTTTGCTACACTATTGTCAAAGTGCAAGGAGGCCCATTGATTTTATTGGGTGCATTATCTGCACAGACATTAAAAATGACGGAAAAAATTGTGTAGTGAAACCTGTTACATTTCACTGACGCATTTTTCAGGCCTCCTGAGGCTGGAATGCGCCCCATGCATACATTATGCCTGGCGCAGGTATAGTGTGGCACAAGGGTTTACAAAGTGGCGCAATGCAAGCTTTGTGCCACTTTGTAATTATGGTGCTGGGGAAATGCCACCTCAACGCCACATTTGTGTCAAAAAAATGATGCAAATGAGGCCCAACGTGGCACTAGGGGCTTCCTAAATATGCCCCTGAGATCTTGAGGGCATCCTGTTGTAATTCTTGACAACCTAGTAGGAGTTATCCACCCCATCCCATTAACAAGGTCCATGGAAACTTTGTCCACCCAGTCTATTTTGCCCAGGAAATTTGACTGCTCATACCAGACATATTCCCCAGGTGGCATACTGGGTGTGAAATGAGAAATAAACATGGGAGTCAGAATTTCATATTCTCAAGGAAATTCCTCATTCTAATATTCACTGGTTGCAGCGGAGCTCCTGGCAAAGGGCTCCGTTTTTTCTAATCCTTGCACCTCTCGCGTCGCGCTGCTTTTAAATTGAAACCACACTCTGTTTTTCATTATTTCAATGCACTTTGGGATTAGTTATTACTAATCTCTTAATCATTCCCCTCACCTGCACTACGTCCCCGATCCACCGCCAATTGTTTGGATTCTGTGGAGGGACGACTGCTGCAACAGGAAGTGATTAACCACTTCCGGGTCGCCCATTAACTGGAAATTCCACAGCTGACTATTCAGTTTAAATTCAGATGCCTCCCGCGACGCGCAGCGGGCGCGCCGCTGGTGCGCCGAAGGCGCGCCTAAGGCAAGCCCGTCTGCGCCCGTCCGTGACCGTCCGGGGCCTGGGGCCAGAACCCCTGCCCAAAACTCTGTTGTCTATACACATAATAATCTTTTGATCCTACGACCTGTTCCCAATCCCTCTTGTTCTCTCCTTAGCCCTGATACAGCCCCATACAGCTGCTCTTGTTGCAGCTTTATTCTTTCTCCTCCCCTTTATTTGAACTCCCTTCGTTATGAGTCTAGCCAAATTTCTCCTCTGACTAACAAGACTAACTTATCTCTTACTCCCTTCACTTTCCTTAGCCTAAATTGCCGCTCACTACCTAAGCATAAGGACGATATTCTGAACATTCTCACAGATCAACAACCTGATGCCCTTTTTTTAACCGAAACCTGGCTCAATGAGAGTTCTGGACCCGATATGGCCTATGCGCTTCCTTCTAATTACACCTATCTTGGAAGAAATCGCATTGACCGAACTGGTGGGGGTATAGCTTTAATTTTTAAAACAGATCATACATGTAAATGGGTAGATCTGGATTTCAAAAACTGTGAAGCCGGGTTTTTTAAACTTCTACTATCACCCAATTTTACTCTTTCCGGGGCCCTTATATACCGTCCTCCTGGCCCCGCAGGTCTCTGGGCAGCGACCCTCCCTGGTCTTATTGCTCCCTTTTTATTAGAAACCACCAATTTTCTGATCTTAGGTGACTTGAACTTACACTTCAGTGATATATCTTGTACTACAAGCGCTACTCTTTTAGATAACTTAGCGGCATTAAATGTCTTTTTACACAATTCAGGCCCCACGCATAAGGCAGGATATTTATTAGACCCGATTTTTTCCAATCTTGCTACTATTTCATGTAAACAAGCCATTCCCATTCCATGGTCTGATCATTTTGTGGTGGAATTTTCGATTGTACAAAAACAGGGTACGACTTTCTCCTCTTCCTTCGCCAAATCTAGTACTTATAGGAATTGAAAATTTTTTTATATTAATATTAGGAACTCGATGTTGGATAAAACCTTACCTTTAATCACGAGTATAAGAGATGACGGGGTTATTGCTGACTGGCTTTCATTTGCCACTGATGAATGTCTTCCTTTATCTAATAAAAAGAACAAACAGAGCTACCAGCATCCTCCCGCCCCTTGGTTTTCAGAAACCCTTAAAATTGAAAAAACAAAATGCAAGAACTTGGAAAGGAAATGGCGAAAAAATTATGACCCAGACAGGAAAGCTACTTACAAACTAGCCCTCCTTAATTACCATCGTTTATGTAACACCGCGCGCGCCGAATATGCCACCGACATTATTTTACAATCCCAGAACTGCCCCAAAGTGCTGTTTGAAGTAGTACAGGAACTCTCTGGTGACTCTCACCTATCTAAGCCTCCTGACTTGGATTCCAAAAAATGCAATGATTTGGCAACCTTCTTTGTGGATAAAATTGACAAAATTTATGCTGAATTCCACAATTATTCTAATCATCCCAGTATTAGTATTAAATCCCAATCCACTCACTTTTTATCTTCTCCTATCACTCAAGAAACGTCCCAAGCTAATAATTCTAACTTACTTAATGAATGGCTCCCTATGGATACTGCTTCTTTTTTTTAATATTCTCACAAGCATTAAATCTGGCTCCCCGCAAGATCCCATCCCCATCACAGTACTTCAAAAGTTAAATCCCCCCATACTTCTCTTCATTATGCAGTTTCTTAACTTGTCACTTACCGAAGCTTATGTGCCTGAATTATGGAAGCATGCAATGGTTCTCCCTTTACTTAAGAAAACTAACTCTGATCCTGAAATTTTCTCTAACTTTCGCCCAATTTCTCTTCTGCCTGTTTTTTCCAAAATTTTTGAAAAACATGTTAATCTTCAACTATCCCAGTTTGCAGAAACCAGTAACATTCTTCATCCATCTCAATCTGGTTTTCGTGCTGGCTATTCAACTGAGGCGACCTTACTGGGCGTGACTGAAAATATCCGCCAACAAATTGACAAAGGAGAAACGGTAGCTCTTATCCTATTGGATTTAAGCGCAGCGTTTGATACTGTATCTCACTCATCTCTCCTAAAAATTCTCAATATCAAGGGCATTGGCGGCAAAGCCCTCCTGTGGTTGTCCAGTTTTTTATCTAATAGGACTTTTCAGGTTTTCTCCCATACAGCTTCCTCTTTGACTCACGCATCCCCTCATGGAGTTCCCCAGGGCTCCATTCTTAGTCCACTACTTTTCAACATATATGTCAGTCCTTTGGCGAGCATAGCAGAACAAGCTGGTCTAACTATCTTTTCTTATGCCGATGACACTCAACTTATTTTTTCACTCTCCTCCAAAGAAACCGTTAATCCCCCCTCTCTGCAAATAGGACTATCTAAGATAGCCAATTGGATGCATTTTAATAAACTCAAACTTAATGGAGAAAAGACAGAACTCCTCATTTTTGGAAATAAAAAATCTCTCTGGGGCCCCCAACATTGGCCCTCTGAATTGGGGGCCCCCCCAATCCCTTCCCTCTCTGCACGTAACCTGGGCATCTTAATTGATGATCAGTTGACTATGAAAAAACAGGTGACCAAAGTAGCGTCTACCTGCTTCGCTATCCTGAAGTGGCTTCGTAAAATTCTCTGGATGCTTCCTGTGGCTGCCCAGAGAACTGTGGTTCAAGCGCTGGTTATTTCTAGACTGGACTACGGAAACGTGCTCTATTTAGGTGCGAATAAAGAAGCTCTACACAAACTGCAGGTTGTTCAGAACTCGGCGGCCAGGCTTCTTTGCCAACTTCCCAGAATCACGCCTACTTCTGGTGCACTTCATTGGCTAAGAATTGAGAATCGTATCAAATTTAAAGCCCTATGCTACATGCATAAAATCAATATGGGCCTAGCTCCCAACTACCTTAAAATCTTGGTCCAACAATATCGGCCCTCTCGTCCACTTCGATCCTCTAATCAACTAAAATTCCAGGTGCCCAAATTCCGACTTGCTAAAATGGGGGGACGCTCTTTTGCTTTCCTAGCTCCCTCTCTCTGGAATTCTCTTCCTTCTTATTTACGTCATGAAAGGGAGTTCATTAGATTTCGAAAGAAGCTTAAGACATGGCTCTTTAACCAGTAACTGCCCAAGCTGCTCTCTTGAGCCTGCCTTTGTCTTGCATTGTCTTTAGCGCCGGGAAACCTCTGGGTAGCTGTGCGCTATATAAAATCAATAAATAAATAAATAAAAGGCACCTTCAGTTTCAGGCGTAAAATAACCTTGGTATTGGTAACTCTGCTGAGGAGGATGGGGGTGTACTATACCAGGGCTCTCACAAAGACTAAAATAAGGAAATCAGATTGTGTCAATTTGGGAGCACTTGATTGCAAGTATGAAATAAGGCTTCATTGCTATGGAAGTCGACAGAAAAATATTAATTGGCATCGGGTGGCAAAAGCCTTTGCCCAAGCCTTCCTCATTGGTGAGTACTGTAGGGAGGTATCAGACCCCTAAGTTTGTGGGCAACATGTAATCCCCACAATTGCATAGCTGCATAGATAAGGCAAGTGAGTGTGAATCGCATTTGGTAGCTTCATTTTATTTTCCTAATGGACTTGTTATTATATTTAATGCATGGGACATTCCCACAAAATAGAAAACAAAACCTGAGTAGGAAATGTATTTTAATAATGTTAAATTTGACCTGATGTTCTCTTTTTCTTGTAATAGAATTCATAAACGACATTGAAAGAGAGAAAAAAATTGTTAAGTCAGATATGATAAATCTGATTGACTATGAGTTCACCAAAAAATGCTCGGTTTAATTGAGGAAATGATAAATTCGGTCACAGATTTTTTACATATAGTTCCAGGGATAGAATATAGGTGTCAGGTGCAGAAAGATACTTGGGCCCAGATTGAAGAGGGTCTACCGCCATCTAATGCCACATTAGTGTTGTATCCACTTTGTAATCCCTTGCGCCACATTATGCCTGCATGAGGCATAATGTATGCAAGGAGGACATTCAGGCGTTAGGGGGTTGAAATAAGGGCGCAAAGAAATCTAAAAGGTTTCTTTGCATAATTTTTTCTGGTATTTTTAACACCTCCTTTGTGCAAACGGTTTGCAGTGTGTAGAAGAATAATTTCATTTTACTTCAATTCATTGATTTAGTCCTCACAAGGAAGATAAGGATTTATATTTGGTTCAACACATTTGTGAAACAAGGACCAAGGAGAGCATAATAGAGAAATGATCGGCAAATTGGCGTCCAAATTTGGAGCAGTTTCGTAATATGAAGTATAACAAAAGATGAATTTAAATAAAACTAAGAAAGAAGTAGATGTTGCTATAGGAAAGACAGATAAAGGAGAAAAGGATAGTGAGAGAGATATAAGAGGGAGGAACTGTTGGATAAAGACCGTTCGGTACGTTTGAAACTTTATGCACCTCACACACACAAAAACAGGCGCTCGGGCCATCATGATGTGTCCCACATGTACAAATGCCTAGATATGAAGGGCTGTTATCTTCATAAATGCCCTCAATTTCGCTGTCACTGAAGTATGACCTTGTGCATCGCTATATCAAACAGTTTATAGTTGATTAACTGACTGCCAGGATGCAGATGCTGTTTACTATATTTTCCCCATTAATTTTACTTTTTTACTGTAGTAGTTCTATCCACGGACGTCGTAAATCGCCCGCTTTCACGGCTACAGAGGGGGTGAGTTCTTGATGGGGTCCTTCTATCTACAGCTCGACAGACAAAGGCTCATAAGTAACGTGAAAGGGTGGGAGGGGTGAGTGAAAGGATGAATGAATGGATGGATGATGAGTGAAAGGGTGATTATGAGGCTGGGTGAGTCAAAGAGAGGGAGGATGGATGTATGGAAGGATGAGTGAAAGGGTGAATGTACGGCTCAATGAGAAACATGGTGGAGGAATGGACGATGAGAAAAAGGATGAATGGATGAGAGAGTGAAAGGATGGATGGACCAGTGAAAGGGTAAATGGATGGATGAGTGGATGGATGGATGGATAGAGTGAAAGGATGAATGGACTGAGTGAAACAGTGGATGGATGTATTGATGGATGGATGGATGGATGGATGAGGGAAAGGATGGATAGATGACCGAAAGGATGAATGAATAGGTGAAAGAATCACTGGATGAGTGAAAGCAAGGGTAGATGGATGGCTGGACGTAAGGGTGGACAGATGTATGAGTGAAAGGGCAAATGGAGGGATGGATGGTTGGATGGTTTAATTTGCTCAAAGGTGGACTGATGAGTGAAAGGTATGGGTGGTTGAGTGAAAGGGTGAATGAATGGATGAGTGAAAGGGAGGATGGTTGGAGTGAAAGGGTGGATGGATAGTATAAAAGGTTGGATGGCTAAGCAAAAGGATGAATGGATGGTTGAAAGTATGGATGATGGAAAGATGGGGATGGATAAGTGAAAGGATGGATGACTTAGTGAAAGAGTGACTGAATAGAAAGAAGGAAAGGTTTTTAGAAGTATGGATAGGTTAGGAGATGGATAAGCAGATGGATAGAGTGATAGACGGACTGTTGACAAAAGGGGTGGTGATGATCTGTGGTCTTTAGGCAATGTGGTGGCAGGGTAATGTTTGGTCCAAGATCCAGTGCTGAGATTCTTTGGCCCATATTTATACTTTTTGACGCACAAGTGCGCCAACGCAGTTGTGCGTCAAAAATGTTACCACCAGCTAACGCCATTCCAACGCGCCATGCGGGCGCCTTATATGGAATGACGTTAGCCGGCGCTGCGGACTGGTGTGCGTCAAAAAAAATGACTCACACCAGGCAGCGCCGACGTATGGGAAAATGGGGGTTGTGCGTCAAAAAATGGGGCAAGTCAGGTCTGAGGCAAAATTCAGGCCTCAAACCGGATTGCGCCATTTTGATGCCCAACCTCCATTGACATGACTCCTGTCTTAGCAAAGACAGGAGTCATGCCCCCTTGCCCAATGGCCATGCCCAGGGGACTTATGTCCCCTGGGCATGGTCATTGGGCATAGTGGCATGTAGGGGGGCCCAAATCAGGCCCCCCTATGCTACAAAAAAAACCTAAAAAAAATACTTACCCCAACTTACCTCAACTTCCCTGGGATGGGTTCCTCCATCCTTGGTTGTCCTCCTGGGGTGGGCAAGGGTGGCAGGGGGTGTCCCTGGGGGCAGGGGAGGGCACCTCTGGGCTCCTTCTGAGCCCACGGGTCCCTTAACGCCTGCCCTGACCCAGGCGTTAAAAAACGGCGCCCATCAGGCTGTGCGCCGTTTTTTAAGGCCTGCCCCCTCCTGTGCGTCAAAATGACGTCAGAGTATAAATATGGGGCACAGGCCTTAAAGTCATTTTTGGGAAGGGAACGCCTACCTTGCATATAATTAACGCAAGGCTGGATCCCCCTTTTAAAAAATGACGCACATGGTGTTATTTTGATGCCCGCGGGGTCGGACGTCAAAGTATAAATATGGGGCAGGGTTTGCGCCGATTGTCGGCGCAAACAGAGTATAAATATTCCCCCTTATGTTTCCAGAATTAAGGATTATATAGTTCTGTAACCTCCAGTGGTCGACTGATTCCAAGTGTTGGCTAAGGGCACAAATGTCCAAACCAGGGTATCTTTCCATCTTTAGAATGATTTGTGTACCAGTGACATATTTGTAGCAGGTCACATTGATGAATTAATGATCTCTAAGGTGGTTCTGAGGACTACATTGAAGACTGGAGTGGGGATTTTGGAACTTTGAGGTATGCCATCTTGAGAGGCGAAAGATGGCGAACAAAAGTTAGAAGCAAAAGGAACATATGATTGTTGGAATGCTTGACAATGCAAACATTCACCCCAGTTACAAAGATCTGGGTATAATCCATTGTTATTTTACCCACCATGCCCCCCCCAGTTAGGACCTAGCCATATTCAAATCAGTCTTGACTCTGTTCCCCATGAGAACAGGTACACTTTGTACACACCACTTCCACAGAAAGTCCTTGAGCAGTGAATATCTTCATGAGAAAATTTTATTCCCAACCAATTCCTTCCACAGAGTCCTTGAATAGTTTATATCTTCATAAGGACATTTTATTTCCAACCAATTCCCTTCTTCATCAGTACTTCAACATCTTCTTATAGTAAATTTCCAATTAGTCATAAGTTGTGTTCAATTTTCAGACATTCATAAGTTGTAGTTGATTTCCAGCCAACATGTGTGTGATGGGCTGCTCCCGGCATCACGTCCTCAGTGCCCCACTCTGATCTCCATAGGCCCAGCAGAGACGCTTTCTGTGGTGGAGACAAGACGGAGGTGAAGGACGACAGCCCTGAAGCAGAAGAGCCCAATGATGACGGGAGGCAGGAGACAGCCACCGCAAGAAGGAAGACGCCGGCCAGATCTTCACGACCCCAGGACTGGAGAACCAGGAAGGCGGAGAACCCAACAACCTGGCCACCCTCTTTGGAGAGTGTGGCCCTCACAGGTACGGTCCCACAGTGGACAGGTCTGCATAGTGAACAGGGAGGTGGGAGGTGGGAGATGGGCGGTACGAGGAAGGGTGGAAAAAGGAGGGGACACACGGAGGCAGGGCAGCCACAAAGAGTGTGTTAAAAGATATGGATAGTGCACCACTGCGCAAAGTCAGTAAAGTCCAGTGACACAACGTTGTCTTTTAACCATCTTTATTTTTTATTTTTGCTTTTTCTTAAACAAACAAGCAATCAGCCAACGCGTTTCGTCCTATACAAGAGGACTTTTATTGAGTTCTGTGTTTTCAGTCACCGTTGTAATGTACATTTTAAGTCATCTAACTATTTCAAATTCAAAAATTGGGGGCATGGTGGAATGCACAGGCCAGATCTATTGCTACTAGAAAGATTAGGAGAGGTGGCCTATATGTCAACATTAGATCTAACAAAAGGGTACTGGCAGATTCCCCTTAAGAAGGAGGATAGGGAAAAAAACGTCTTTGCCTCCTCTCAGGCCTTTATCAATTTATGGTCCTCACCTTCAGCCTTCATGGGGCCGAAGACTCCAAAGACTCATCAACATGGTTCTATGGCCTTTTGAGGCCTATGCTGCCGCTTATTTGGATGATGTCGTTGTGGATGGTACTACCTGGGAAGAGCATATCACATTTAGAAAACATCATACAAGCAATGCATACGGCCAACCTCACTGCGAACCCCCCCAAATGCAAGCTAGGGAATGATTCCATCAGATATCTGGGATATGTAATAGGACATG
This sequence comes from Pleurodeles waltl, assembly GCF_031143425.1. Taxonomy (NCBI): domain Eukaryota; kingdom Metazoa; phylum Chordata; class Amphibia; order Caudata; family Salamandridae; genus Pleurodeles; species Pleurodeles waltl. The sequence goes on from NC_090439.1 coordinate 358,873,880, forward strand.
GGAAAGTCCGACCACAAATCGAGAAGGTTCAGGCCATCACACACATTCCCCCTCCCCGCGGGAAGAAGGACATTAGAGCTTTCCTTGGTATGGTTGGCTATTACAGACAATTTATTCCAAATTTTTCAAATATTGCTGCCCCTCTCACTGACTTGTTAGGTAAAACTAAGTCCAATCTGATTCCCTCCCTCTCTGCTGCTGAATTGCACAGTTTTGAAAAACTCAAGACCATGTTGATCTCTGAACCTGTGCTCTGTTGTCCTGATTTCAGTAAACCATTTCAAGTACAGACTGATGCTTCTGCTCTGAGGCTGGGGGCCGTGTTGTCCTCAACAGCGTGAGGACGGCTTCTATCATCCCATTGTGTATTTGAGCCGCAAATTGTTACCCCGTGAACAGCATTATCCCACGTTTGTAGGCTGGCCTGGCTTATAGTGGGTACCTGATGGTACTAACACTGTGTGCCAGGTCCAGTTATCCTTTACTAGTAGATTAGTAGTGTTCTAGCAGCTTAGGCTGATAGAGGTAGCGATAGCAGAGCAGCTTAGGCTGAACTAGGAGACATGGGAAGCTCCTACTATACCACTTATATCATATAGCACTATATCATAAGAAAAACAATACTCAAAGTTACTAAAAATAAAGGTACTTTATTTTAGTGACAATGTACCAAAAATATCTCAGAGGATATACTCCCTTAGGAGGTAAGGAAAATACACAAAATATACACACAAACCAAAACCAGGTAAGTCAACAGTCAGAAAAGTAGTGCAAACACTGTAGAATACAATAGGATGCAATAGTATACAATAGGCCTAGGGGCAACACAAACCATACACTCCAAAAGTGGAATGTGAACCACAAATGGACCCCAGGCCTAGTGTAGTGTGTAGAGGGTCGCTGGGCGTGTAAGAAAACACTAAGGGTGTCCAAGATACCCCACCCCAAGACCCTGAAAAGTAGGAGTAAAGTTACTCTACTACCCCAAAAACACACAAAGGTCGTGATAGGGGATTCCGCAAAGGCAACAACTGATTGCAAAGCACTGAAGTTGGACTTCTGGACCTGAGGACCTGTAAAAGAAGGAGACCAAGTCCAAGAGCCACGCCAGTGTCCAGGGGGGGCAGGAGCCCAGTAAATCCCGGATGAAGGTGCAAAAGGGCTGCCTCCGGGTGGAAGAAGCTGAAGATTCTGTAACAACGGAAGATGCCAGGAACTTTTCCTGTGCACAGAAGATGTTCCACAGCGTGCTGGAGGATGCAGAGTTGTTTCCACACAGAAAGACTGCAAACAAGCCTTGCTAGCTGCAAGAGTTGCAGTTGAAGATAATGGGTGCTGTCTGGGCCCAGGAAGGACCAAGAGGTCGCCCCTTGGAGGAGGAGACAAAGGGGACACTCAGCACCACAGAGAACCCATGCAGCAGCAGGCAGCACCCACAGAAGTACTTGAACAGGCATTCAAGAAATCTGAGCACAGCGGTCATCTCAACACTACAAAGGAGGGTCCCACGAAGCCGGTGGTCAACTCAGCGAGTTGAGCAATGCAGGGCAGAATGCTGGGGACCTGGGCTATGCTGTGCATAAAGGATTCCTTGCAAAAGTGCACAGAAACCTGAGCACCTGCAGATCACGCAGTATACAGGATTACTGTCTTGCGTAGGGAGGCAAGGACTTAACTCCACCAAATTTGGACAGAAGGACCACTGGACTGTTGGGGTCACTTGGATCCAGCACCTGTGTTCCAGGGAACACACTCGTCCAGATGAGAGAGGACCCAGAGGACCGGTGATGCAGAAGTTTGGTGCCTGCATTACAAGGGGGAAGATTCCGTTGACCCACAGGAGATTTCTTTTTGGCTTCCAGTGCAGGGCGAAAGCAGGCAGCGCTCAGAGCATGCACCACCAGGAAACAGTAGAGAAAGTTGGCAGGATTAGGTGCTACAATGTTTCTGATAGTTGTCTTGCTAATTTGCTGCGGTTTTGCACGCATCCTGGAGTAGTCAGCGGTCGATCCTTGGCAGAAGTCAAAGAGGTAGATGCAGAGGAACTCTTGTGAGCTCTTGCATTTGTTATCTGAAGGGAAACCCACAGGAGAGACCCTAAATTGCCCTCAGAGGAGGATTGGCCACCTAACCAGGTAAGCACCTTTCAGGAGGGGTCTCTGACGTCACCTGCTGGCGCTGGCCACTGAGAGGCCTTCATTGTGCCCTCACACCTCTGCATTCAAGATGGCAGAGGTCTGGGACACACTGGAGGATCTCTGGGCACCACCCCTGGGGTGGTGATGGACAGGGGAGTGGCCACTCCCCTTTCCTTTGTCCAGTTACGCGCCAGAGCAGGGGCTGGGGGATCCCTGAACCGGTGTAGACTGGCTTATGCAAGAAGGTCTCCATCTGTGCCCTTCAAAGCACGTCCAGAGGCTGGGGGAGGCTACTTCTCCCCAGCCCTTAACACCTATTTCCAAAGGGAGAGGGTGTAACACCCTCTGTCAGAGCAAATTCTTTGTTCTGCCTTCCTGAGTCTGGGCTGCCCAGACTCCAGGAGGGCAGAAACCTGTCTGAGGGTTGGCAGCAGCGGTAACTGCAGTGAAAACCACAGAGAGCTAGTTTGGCAGTACCCGGGGTCCATGCTGGAGCCCTGGGGATGCATGGGATTGGCACCCCAATACCAGATTTAGCATGGGGGGGACAATTACAGGATCTTAGACATGTTACATGCCATATTCGGAGTTACCATTGTGAAGCTACATATAGGTATTGACCTATATGTAGTGCACGCTTGTAATGGTGTCCCTGCACTCACGAAGTCCTGGGAAATTGCCCTGAACAATGTGGGGGCACCTTGGCTAGTGCCAGGGTGCCCTCACACTTAGTAACTTTGCACCTAACCTTCACTAAGTGAGGGATAGACATATAGGTGACTTATAGTTACATAAGTGCAGTGTAAAATGGCTGTGAAATAACGTGGACGTTATTTCACTCAGGCTGCAGTGGCAGTCCTGTGTAAGAATTGTCTGAGCTCCCTATGGGTGGCAAAAGAAATGCTGCAGCCCGTAGGGATCTCCTGGAACCCCAGTACCCTGGGTACCTAGGTACCATATACTAGGGAATTATAAGGGTGTTCCAGTGTGCCAATCAGAATTTGTAAAAATTGTCACTAGCCTGCAGTGACAATTTTAAAAGCAGAGAGAGCATAAGCACTGAGGTTTTGGTTAGCAGAGCCTCAGTGACACAGTTAGGCACCACACAGGGAACACATGCAGGCCACAAACTATGAGCACTGGGGTCCTTGCTAGCAGGGTCCCAGTGAGACATATAAAACACACTGACAAATAGGGTTTCCACTATGAGAACTGGGGTCCTGGCTAGCAGGATCCCAGTGAGACAGTAAAAACACTCTGACATATACTTACAAACAGGCCAAAAGTGGGAGTAACAAGGCTAGAAAGAGGCTTCCTTCCTACAACGTTGGAGAAGGAATGTTTGGCCTTCAAATGGGTGGTTGAGTCTCTCCGTTAGTACTTGGCGGGTTGGCCATTTATCTTACTTACTGATGACGCCGCATCGGCCTGGTTGGCTCGTCATAAGGACACGAAAGCCAGAGTCCTCCGTTGTTTTTTGTCCTTACAATCTTTTTCTTTTCAGGCACAGCACTCTGCCGGCTCCCAGCTCTCTAATGCAGATTTCCTGTCCCGGTATCTGTCTGCTCTGTGGCCCCGGGGGCCACTTTCTAAGGTTGGTGATTGTGATGGGCCGCTACCGGCATCACTTCTGGACTGTTCTCATGGGGAACAGGGTCAAGACTGATTTGCATATGGCTGAGCACAGACTGGGGTGGTGTGGTGGGCAAAAACACAATGGATTAAACCCAGATCTTTGTGATTGGGGGTGAATGTTTGCATTGTTCAGCATTCCATTGAACATCTGTTCTTTTTGCTTTTGTCGAATAAAAGGTGGAAGCATGACGACTTGTACTCTGAGAGCAAGGTGAAAAGTAGTCCAATTCAAGACAGTATTCTGAATTCCAATATCACTTAGTCTAGGGAGTAATAACATGTAAACGGCAGAATAGCGGCTAAAAAGCGGAAGGCAGAAAAACTGTTAGCATTAACAATATTATTATGCCAGATACTAATCAGGTCTGATCTGATACCCCTGCCAGGTAAGATTCCTGTTTGTCACAAGGGAGGTTGTATTCTTTTAGAAAGGCTGCAATCTTGATGATGTTTCCCCATCACCAGTTAATTTCTGTAGTTCCATAGAATGATCAGGTTATAACCTTGCTTACACAGGGTAGGTCTGCTTTATGAGATTTTAAGGTTAGTATCGAGTTCCCTGGAGAAAAGGAAAAGATTGAAGTTCTCTGTTGATGTTTGGCAGACAAAGATGTCTTTGTAGATTTTCAGGGTTCATGTGTCTGTTGTCAAGTCAGTTGTTATGCTAATGGATCTAATTAGGTTGTTCTTACCATTTATAAAGAGCAGGTTGGAGAAACAGAGCCTAGGTTGTGGTTCAGTATGAGCAGGGTTGAGTGCCTGTGGGAAAGGAAGAGGATCTGTGATCAGTTCTGCCAGAGATTCACTACTTTTTAGATAAAGTAATACAACATTGTTTGCCGAATTCCTGGGTAAGCAGAAGGCTAAGGAAGGTAAAGCCGGAATTACAAAATGATTTGTAGAGTTTTTGGGTTGCGTATGTTGCTGTGGGGATGCAGCAGGTATAGTGAGATTTCTTTGCTTTCTGGACAGTCGGTCTACCAATCCTATAGTGACATTTGAGGTGGTTTCTTTCTTTGAGGTTGATTTCTTCCACTGTTCTTCCTGTGGTTTGTTTTCAGTATCTTTACATTGGTACCAAACCAAGCAGCCTATCAGCAGTGATGCTGTTAATAGAAGGATAGGACAGGGACCTCATGGTAGAAGGCAATAGAATTGTTGCATTGTAATCAAGGGATCAATATGGATAGAGCCAAAAAGCTGAAACTATGTGGACTTGAGAGTAAATATCCTTCAAGATGTAAAATGTGATCTGGTATTACAGGAAGTCTATATGGGGGGCATTGTTGGTACGTTTAGGTTAAAATGGAGCTTCTGGTAGTTATTTCAAGAATTTTAGATATTTTGTCCTGTCTTAGAAATAATTCCTGGTTAAGTGATCAGTACATAGATTATGTGCTTGATACATGTTTAGGACCACAGGCTAATTGGTTAAAATCAACCGTTTTTTTATTAACAAGCAGTTTTCAGACTTCTGGAGGTCTGGCTTGTTGAACCAGGTGTTGGAGTCTCCCAAAATGCACAAACTAGTACAATCAATTGTAAGGGTAGTAACTGAGTTGAAAAAGTCATCTAGAAAGAATGTGTTGTGTGAAGGAGGTCAGTAGACCAAGGTATAGAAGGTAGCATCAGTTAAGCAGCGAAGTAATGATTCATACTCAGCGACTAAGAAGTATTCAGTGTTGGAGATGGGCAAAGGCTTGAATACCACTGCTAGTCCACCGCCATTCTTCTAGGTTGCTCTGTTTCTTTTTTTTGATTTAGTCAAATGGAAGGACAGCTTCAGGTAATGTGGGTATAGGGTCGTTGTCTAGACATTGTTAGGTGTCAAAGAGAGGTCCTTGACTGTAATAAGTTATCAGATCATGTGAAGAAAGATGATTATCGTTTATGGATCTGACCTCGATTGAGATGCAGAATAGGTTGTTTTGGGGGTGATAGAAAGGAGCAATGTTGTAAATATGGAAAAGACATCCGGCATTACAATCAGAAAGTACTGTATGATCATCATCTTGCTCCAAATGTTTTAGATCTGAGTTGGCAGTGTTGGTCACTGTAGATGAGGGAGAGGAAAGAGAAGAATACTGACAGAGTTGAAATGTCAATGATTAGTAAGGTGAAATAAGGTTGGGACATAGAGCCCCAGATAAAGGAGTGTACTGCTACAGAATGGAGAGGAGTGATTTGACAGGATTTGGAGGATAGAATGGAGCCATAGTGAAAAGTAATGAAAGGGGGAATTGATATGAGGGTGTAATTGGATGATGATATTGTTATGGAGGAAAGAAATGTGGTTACTGGTGAGGAGGAGGGGTAGAAGGGTGAAGAATGAGTGGTGAAAAAACAGGGTAGGACAGATATCATAAGTAAATAAGTTACTGAGCAGGTTAGCATAGGTGGAGAAGAACCAGGCCTCCTTTGAAAGTGAGCATTGAATGGAAGGTCATAAGGAAAGGAAGGTGGAAGAGGAGAGTAGATGGTGGCTACTAAGATCTGTATTCAGAGTCTGAATAGATAAAAGAAGGTAGATAGGAAGGAATAGAACACGCATATAGAGGAATGGCTGTGACTAGGGTTGGACACATTTTATTTTGAATCCACAGAAAAGAGACAGAAAACATCAGGCAATTCTGCCAACTTTGCTGGTTTCACATCACCTACCACTGACGTGGCATGGAGAATGCCCTGTATTCCTCATTCCTCACAGTGAGATAGGTGAAGCATGTGTGCACTTACCACTGAGTTATAGGAGAAGTAGCCTGTTGCAGAAATTATAGCAGTGAAAGACTAATGATGCAATTTGACATGACCTCGTGCACAATTTAATTTTTGGTATGAGGCTCTTGGCAAGTAAGGTAGACTAGCATGACAACCAACCCTTTGCTGTGACACTAGAAGGTCCAAAATTTAGAGGCGATTGATAATGCTAATCGGGTACCCCTAATCAAATCTACTGCAAGCAATTTTTAGTGTAAGGATGCTTTAAGGCCTGTCACACTGATTTAAAAGAAAAGGTGGTTTGAAGATACCGCTCTAGAGGATGAACTCGGGACTGTGTGTAACCCAAATGATTTTTAGGATGTCTGTATGGCAGTATTGATGTGCATTAGTAACAAATAGCTCAGGTGTAAAAGCACTAAAAACATTATCCACAGGATGTTAGGTTTTGGCATGATAAATGGCAACTGAGATTCAACAGAACTGACACACGTAAGTCAGATTCATCAGTGGAGAAAGTTTGCAAGGACAGGATCAAATGGGAACAGAAATAATGATCCCATGGGGTCAACCCAGGGATGTGGATGCTAATCTTCTGTAAGATATGACTTCCCAAAAAGAAATGGGTACAAATGTATAATGAAGTCTATTGGAGCAGCAGTTTGGAAGCCACTAGAAGACACAAAATCCTCAAACTGTGTTTGAGTCTCTGTAAGTCTACCCATAAAAGCAGCTTCCCAATGCCACAAATGAAAAAAACATGAAGAAGAAAAGGATGTGGTGGGTGCAATCCACTGCACCACTAGGCAATCTCAAGTGTTTATAATTTCAGTGCTCAAAACCCCTGAAGTCCCACCACTAAAATAACCCCCTACAAGTCTACCGAAAAATACAACAAAAGTGTGGATCAGTCTAGAAGTCATTTAGTAATCCTACTATGGATATTATTATATTCAAAGTCCAACTGATTAGACTGTTTAGTCCATGAATTGGCTTATACACCAGGACTTCATCAGGGCTGTGAGAAGACATGCATAGAGACTATCCACAATTAAAAATAAATGTATACAAATCTTAAAGCATGAAACATCTTGTTACTAGGCACTATAGATCATATTCCATTAAGTGAACAATGAACTACTTACAATCAAGTTCTCAAGCTGCTACTATTCATCACTAAAGGTAGCACAATCTTTGGATTCATATACATAATTAATATTTCACCCCTTTAGGTAAGACAGACGAATATACGATGGAACAACTACTTCCTAAACAACGACGTTCTAAACAACTACTGCAGAACCACGATAAAACCTAAATAACGACTTTTTTTACGATGTCTCAACAACGAATAAATCCTCTGAAACAGAAAGATACCTAAACAACGACATCAACTACAACGAATACTGGAACCCTGACAATACACAGGTAAACGAACTACGAAAAAAAAAAACGCTGTCTAAACTAAAACTAAAGTTTTAAAAAATTATTTCAATTTCTAAACGAACAATACAAACTTCATTTACAGAAAAAAGCATTTTTATACAAACACATAAAACGGACTACATAAAAAAAGGACACAGCATAAACACATAGTCCTACAACTCTGTTTACAGCCCCCAAGAAGTATTTCTTCTCCCCAAACAACACAGAGGAGAACGGGAAACAAATCAAAATTGCACAAACAGTAATCTAAAAAAATAAAAATACGTTCAGTCATGTAAATATATACAGTAAAAAAATGTCGAAAACATGTTCCATTCTAATTTAAAGTTAACGCTTCAAACATGTATATATACACATATATAGCCATCCACCATTTTGGGTTCAGTGTTACACAGAACACCATACAGAGAAGACGTGTGAACGAGAACAAAGACACAGCGATTAAAAGTTAATGTAAGAGCACCATCTACTGAGTTTAACAGGTAAATTATTTATCAAAAATGCCCAAAAAATAATTAATTAACGAAACAAGAGCCAAAAAAAGAAAAAATACATCTAAATTTATGTGTTTAAAATTACAGAGATACACTGCAGATTAGTAAACAAGAAAGAAAGAAAAGTGCGCCAAAAGCAAAGCTAATTTCGCTTTTTTTCCAGAAAAAATTAATAAAACAATAGAAAATGATTTAAAATGTTTATATGTATTTTTAAAAAAAATCCATTCAAATAAATTCACTTGTACAGAAAGAAAACGAACTTGACCTACCAAATAAAATATAAGAGTACATACTACCGTGCGTAAAAGTGACTATTACAGGGAAAATGTTAAAAAAAATATTATAAATTTATACTGTGTTCATACATAAAAATATATAGTAAACTTAAATTACAACACTATTTTCTGTTTCTTTGTATATACCAAATACAGATAACAGTAACAGAAAACCACTTCAAAAGTTAAATTACCATTCACCCAAAAACAAAAAAAAGTAGGTATATTTTTCTACAATATTTAAATTATACTGCAATTAAATTATGTTTCTAGCAAGTATAACAAATAACTGAGAGAAAACAAAAAAAAGTATTTTTGTACTACTAAATATGTGAAGTTAAATGGTGAACAGCACTAAAAATGCCATATATTTAGTATACGTCCTCTACAAACTTAACTCAAAGCAGTGTCAAAATACCAAATAGGAAACAAAAATACTATTTCTATCTCATTCAAACAATACCTCAAATCAAGTGGAAAGTAAAAACCAGCTATACACTTACTTCAAAATAGATACTAATCAGTGACTCTGAAACATAAGTACAGTAGACAATGTCCAATAAATACTTCCTTCATCAAAAGTGTTTAAAACTAACCAAACCATAAATATACAATATAAAAGAGAAGACTAATAACTATTGTTTTCAGATTCACCAAAATAATACCACCACATAGGATCATCAACAACGCAAAAAACACTATCTTCACAACAAAACAGGTGACCAGAAAAGAAAAGTAAGTATAATATGAATAGTAACTATAATGTGTAAATACCTAAACAACATACTAAAGGTAAGATGTCTACTATGCAGACAAGGGCAAATATATTATTACTACACCAATTAATACTTACCTTAGAAAAGGTACTGCACAGTATCTAAAGTGCAAAATAAGTATTCCAACTCCATAGACTACTTATATCACAGTAGATGCAGGATACCAATAAAAGCATAAATTACTATTCCAACTCCAGAAACTGCTTACCTTATACTAAATGCTGACCAGTGATAAAAAATATACCCTTCATAATGCACTAAGTACTTATCTGAAAACAGTGTAAACAAAACACTAAAACCCCAATAAAGCCCCTAAACTGCACAAACTCCTTTCATCAGAGCAGGTTCACTATAGTAACCAAACAATAACTTTACTGTTACAACTCCACCAAATAGTAACAACAAAGCAGGTGCTAAACACTAACTATAAAAACAAATCACCAATACAACCCCTCTAAAAACTAACCTCAGAATATCTGGTGAATACAGAACAGGTAAAATTTCCTATCACAAAAGGATAATAAACAAAGTGCTAAATAATGCAAACATTCACCCCCAGTCACATATCTGAATTTAATCCATTATTCTTTTGTTCACTGTTCCACCTTAGTTTGGACCCAGCCATATGCAAATCACTCTTGACCCTGTTCCCAATGGGAACATTCCAGCCCAAACTGCCAAGCCAGATCTTCGCTAAACCAGAAACAAACATCCTGACACTGGTTTCAGGCTATCACCCTTCATCAGCCAGGCTAGCTTGAATCCAGTGGCTCAGTTAGCAAAGGACCCACATCTGACCATACCCTTCCCACTTACGTTAAATTTACCAAAACAAAATAATAATGTACAAAATTATTTAGTAAACCTACTGCACAAAATACTTACATCAGAACAATAAATAAAGTCACAAAATGCCAAATTTAGTAACCAAATCCACAAAAAAATACCATAAGTAAATATGTTGGACAGTGAGAGTAAAAAAAACTACTATTAGAACTTCACTAAATACTTACTAAAAGCAGGTGCTACACAGTAACTAAAAGCAAATTACTAAAAAAACTGCACCACTAACTTATATCAGGACATAAATAGGAGCGTTACAAAAAGTTTACTAAACCTACTCCACCAAATAACAAAGTAAGTAGAACAACTGAACTAAAAACTAACATGATACAATCTGGTGGACAGTGGATATAGAGAAAAAATATAATATTACTACTCAACGAAGAACTTACCTAAGAGCAGGTGTTGGACAGTAACTACAACAAAAATACTAAACAAAGTCCACCAGCAACATATGTGAGGACACATAGAATAGTGGCAGAAAAAAATGACTATTCCAACTCCTCCATGTACTTACCTCAAAGCAGGAAATGAAAAGTATTCACTAATAAAATTACAATTCCAAATTCTCAAGTACTTACCTTATACAAAGTGCTGAACAGCAAATATTGCCAAAATAACAAATAAACTCCATTGCATACCTAGCTCAGGGCAGCAAACACAGAGTCAGTAAAGACCAAATTTAGTATTCAAATACCATTAATGAGGTACCTCAAGCATGGTGTTGCACAGTAACAAAATACAAAATTAACTTATACCACTCTACTAGAACATTACCTCACAGCAGATGCTACACATAAAATACAGCAAAATTAGCTCCACCAACTCCACCAAAGCATTACCAGACAAAAAGTGAAACATAGCCATTACATACCAAATTCACCAACTACAACAAATACTAACAAGAAAAAATCACCTAAACAGTAACTATAGAGAAAAAATACTATTACCACTCCACCAAGTACTTACCTAAGAACAAGTGATGAATAGTAACTAGAAAGAAACTACTAAAGGAAGTGATGTTAACTCACATACTGCACAGGAATTAAAAAGAAAAACACTACTAACAATCTGCCAGATACTTACCAAAAAATCTGGAAACAAACAATATATAATAGCACAATTACTATTCCATGTCCACAAAGTACATACCTAAGAACAGGTGCTGGACATCAATTATAGTCAAACTAACAAACCAACTTCTTTGAATACTTACCTCATAGCAGGAATTAAACAGTCATCAAATACCAAATTAACTAGTCAAACACCATTAAATACTTACTTACTAATGACTTACTTACTAACTTAAATTTTGTCTTTTTCTATTATTTACAGACTCTCAAACAATGGCATCACAAGGTGAAGCAAGTTATGTGACATCACGCACAGGACACCGACTCCTTAAATTTGAGGGGTATCTTTATTGCAGAGATAAAATTGATCAACTCAGAAGTCATTGGAGGTGTGTACAATACTTCTCTTCACATTGCAGAGGCAGGGCTTTTACTCTGGAAAATACCATGGTTAGGACAACAGAGCATAACCAGTCTGCCTCTGCAATGGAAATAAAAGTACGAGAAAATATACAAAAAATAAAACAGATTGCACACATCTCCAATGAATCCTGTGAACAGGTGCTAAGGGCAGTAGTGCAAGCAATTCCCGAACAGGTTGCAGGTAGCACACCTTCAATACAAAACCTTAGACGAATTATTCAATGAGAAAAACTGGCAAGTAACTCCCAACAAGTGACACCACAATTCTATGCAGATATTAACATCCCACCAGAACTAAAACGTACCTTCTCGAATGAAGAATTCCTAATATACGACAATGAAAACCCTCAAAAGAGAATTTTAATCTTTAGTACAAACCGCAATTTACTAATCCTACAAAATAGTGAAATTTGGATGATGGATGGAACATTTAAGTCAACACCACATTCGTTCAACCAAATTTACACTATACATGCTACAAAAAATAACAACACAGTCCTCCTAGTGTATGCATTACTACTTGACAAATATTCATTTACTTACAATGAATTTTTATCAGTAATCAGAACCAAAACAATAAATAAAACACCTAGAAAAGTGATAATTGATTTTTAACTTTCAATGATAAACACTATAATAAAAATATATCCAGATACAAAAATACAAGGATGCTTTTTCCACTTTTCACAGGCATATTGGCATAGAATACAAAAATCATCCTTAAGTAGAGAATATTTTTCAGACTGCATACTCCAATTTGAATTAAGAAAACTAACTACATTATGCTTTGTACCACCTGATAAAGAAGATCAATATTACACAACTATCACAGATTCTAACTATTACACAATAAATGAAGAGAAATTGGTGCCATCACTAAATTATTTCGAAGAAACATGGATTGGACACCTAAGCAGATCAGGTCGCAGAAGAAAACCAAGATTTCCTATACAGTGGAACACTGCTACATGACCTGTTTAGAAGGTGGAGCAAAGACTAATAATACAATTGAGGGATGGCACAACTCCTTCAACAAAGCAATCAGAAAATCCCACCCAAACCTTTATCGTTTCCAGGAAAATTTGGAGAAGGAGCAATGTTTCTAAGAAATGAGGCTTGCTCAATCACTGTCATGTAGCCTGAACCAACACACAACCCAAAAAAGCAAAGAAACGTCAGAAAAAATATTGGCAAAAATACAAGAATTCCCTTTAATGGTGATTTCAGACTACCTGACAGACTAGCATATATACTAACCTACTAACAACAACTAACAAACTCACCATTACTAGCCAGTTTTCGAAACACCATCAATTAAATTGAACTTTTTGAAAATACTTTTAAACCAAATTATGCCAGAAAACAAAAGTTCCTACTTTAAGGTGTTTTCTTGTCTTAATGCAAAAATAATGCTATCTCTGCATCTCTCCCTGTAGAAATATTGTTCTTCTTTCATATAGATAAGGCATTTTAAGCTGCAGAAAAATAAATAAATTAATTAATCACCAAAAGAATTACCATTCATGATACAAAATATACGATAAAAAAAACATATGTGCATGAAAACAACTGTACCAAAAATTAATTATAACAAACTTTTTATCAAAGTACAAAGTATGTGAAACACAATATTCTATGTAAAATGTTTTTTGCCTAAAAAATGGAAAAAGCGTAACTCACACACTAAATATATACTATTTTTTTTTAAAAAACACAGCATAAAGAAAAGAAAACGAAACAAAAAAGAAAAGTATTGCAAAAATAAACAAATACGAATAACACTAAGAAACGATAAATTAAACATTTTTTAAACAATTTCACTGCTGACTCCATCTATCACAGAAATATAACATAAATCAGCATAACATTTTTATAAAATTGGCAGTAGAACTGTTATTAACCAAAAAATTGCAAAAATACGCTAAAGCAGCAAAAAGTGGCGCAAACGCAGCGCTGAAAAAGTATAAATATGGGCCACAAATTATCAACACATGCAATTTAGAAATGCTACTCCCTAACTTAAAGGTACCTCTGATACCTATCTCTTTAATAAAAATACCCTAAAACATATAGTAAAAATAATTTAACTTAACTTACCCAAGCAAGGTGTCTTCTTCCATCCAGTCTTGACTGCGACGCTCCCCAGAATGAAGAAACATAAGTACGACCTACGTAACCAGAGGAAACCAGTTAAAATAGAAAGCTAACTATTTCTTCCACCACAGGAAATATTAGAAGAAATAGAACAATACCACAAAAAAATGTAAAGAATTTTTGAATATTTGGTAAAAATATGTAAATTCAATTTATGTTAAAAAAAAAATGCTGGGTTTTTAACGTTTTTTTTTTAAATAAACATTTGAAAAAAATTTCAATATGTGTTTTTATTTTAAAAAAATGTATTTGCATAAAAAAATTTCAACAAATGGTGCAAATTTTATTTTAACTATAATACAATAACACAAAAATAAAAAGGCCAAACATATCTTCTCTCACTTTATTTTTAAAAAAAAAATAAGTTAAAAAAAACATGGAAATATTTCATAAAAATATATTTCTAAATTATGATAAAAAAAATCAAACACATAATACACACATAATATATATATATATATATATATATATATATATATATATATATATATATATATATAGCAAAAGAAAAATAGATATAATACTCGCACACTCGGGTTTCAGGAACAAAGAAGATCAGTTTAATCTACACACAACGCGTTTCGACTGACACAGCAGCCTTGGTCACGTGAGTGTGTAGATTAAACTGATCTTTTTTGTTCCTGAAACCCGAGTGTGCGAGTATTATATCTATTTTTCTTTTGCTTAATTAATTAACGGCTTGTTCGTACCGGCTCTCGCACCACCACTTTGGGCTGATTGAGATCTTATTTCGAGCATTTTTGAAGTTATATATATATATTAACATTTTACATATTAACTAAACTAATTAATATTTCAACATTACAATAATACACAAGTATATTCTTTTTAAAAAACAAAACAAGTATATTTAATTAAAATACATAAAATAAATAAATAAAATAAAATAAAAAAATACAACACAAATATTACTTATAAAGCTTAAATATAAATTACATTTTCCAACCATAACAAACACATACCATATATCCTGTCCCATTTACCACTAAATATTTTATAAACAAATCATAAAACAAAAAAATATAACTTAATTGTTTAAATTAATACCAAAACATCAACACAGTTCCCCACTAAACACACCTAAATCCCATATATTCCACACCAAAATTTAATACATGTTTTTTTTTTAAAAGCGCTATAAAAAACCTTTCAAAATAAACTATTTAAGTTAATACATGAGTACTACTACTCTTCTCCTCCCATAAGCTGTACATACCAAATATCCAACCCCTTACTCCACACCATATTTTTTATATATAAAAAAGAATAAAACGTAAAAATAAATAACCAAGTATTAATACTTCCCCACTCAGAAACCCCTCCATCCCATATATCCTGCTTCTTAGCCTAATACATATTAATAAACTTCCCCACCCACAACTGCTAAATCCCATATATCCCGCCACTAATTCTACAGCAATTTTTTTTTATCCCAAAAAATAATAATATTAATACCCAAATATTTTAATTAAGACCTAGGTATTAATACACTCCCCCACCCATAACCCCTCCATCCCAGACCTCCTACTCCATAACCCAATAATTAGTCCCTAAGTACTACTACTCCTCCCCTCCCATAAGCCCCACATCCCAAATAAGCAAACCCTTAATCCGCAGCATATTTTTGTTAAATATAAAAAAATATATATATTTAAATAAACACCTAAGTATTAATACACTTCCCCACCCATAACCCCTCTATCACATACATCCCGTGCCTTAGCCTAATACACATTAATACAATTCCCCACCCACAAACCCTAAATCCCATATATCCCGCCACTAATTCTACAGCAAGCTTTTAAAAAAAATAATAATAATAATAATAATAAAAATAATACACAATTATTTTAATTAATACCTAGGCAGTAATACACTCTATAACCATAACCCCTGCATCCCATACATCCCATTTCTTAACCCAATAATTAATACCTGAGTACTAATACTCCCCCCATAATCCCTACATCCCAAATATCCAAAACCTTATTCCACAGCATATTGTTTTAATAAAAAATAAAATAAAATATTAACATTAATACCTAAGTATTAATACACTTCCTCGCCCATAACCCCTTCATCCCATACATCCCACTCCTTAGCCCAATATATATTAACACACCTCCCCACCCACAACCCCAAAGTCCCATATATCCCACCACTAATTCTATAGCAAGGTCATTATTTAAAAATAAATAAATAATAATAATACACAAGTATTTTACTTAATACCTAGGTATTAATACACTCCCCCACCTATAACACCTACATCCCATACATCCCACTCCTTAAGCCAATAATTAATACCAGAGTACTAATACTCTTCCCCTCCCATAAACCCTACATCCCAAATATCCAACCCCTTAATCCAGAGCATACTTTTTTGAATATAAAAAAAACTAATAAAATATTAAAATAAATACCCAAGTATTAATACACTTCCCACCCAGAACCCCTCCATCCCATACATCCCGCTCCTTAGCCTAATACATATTGATAAATTTCCCCAACCACAACCCCTACATCCCATATATCCAACCACTAATTCTACAGCAAAACAAATTGCATTAATCAAGAAAAAAAATGAAAAATAATAATAATAATAATACTCAAGTATTTAAATTAATACCTAGGATTTAATACACTCCCCTACCCGTAATCCATGCATCCCAGATATCCAGTTCCTTAACCCAATAATTAGTCCATAAGTACTAATATTCTTCCCCTCCCATCAACCCTGCATCCCAAATATCCAACCCCTTTCTCCGCAGCATATTTTTTTAAATATAAAAAAATAACAAAATATTTCAATAAATATCCCATTTTTTAACCCAGTAATTAATACCTGAGTACTAATACTCCCCCCATAATCCCTACATCCCAAATATCCAAAACCTTGTTCCACAGCATATTGTTTTAATAAAAAATAAAATAAAATATTAACATTAATACCTAAGTATTAATACACTTCCCCACCCATAACCCCTCAATCCCATACATCCCGCTCCTTAGCCCAATACACATTATACAGTCCCCCACCCACAACCCCTAAATCCCATATATCCCACAGCAAACTAAGTTCAAAAATAATAATAATATTAATGAAAATAATACTCAACTATTTCAATGAATACCTAGTTTTTTTTTAGTTTTTTTTGTTTATTCGGTCTAAAATTAGGCCATTGAAAAGCATAAAAACGAACCATACATCCAAAGAAAAACAGAAATACAATTAATACACTCCTTGTCCAACAGACCAAATGTTAAATGATACTCCTTAGTTGATGGCTCCTAGCTTATTGGATACCATTTACCAAGACAGTTTAAAAGAAAAACAGATAATATACTAAATCTTTTCTGATGTTACCTATAAAAACTGTTCTAATGTAAATTATACATAAAAGGTGGTTCATAATACTTCGTAAAATATTTCATACTTGCGAGAATTAAAAAACAAACATTTAAAAGGGTACCATAGAATTAACCTCATTTCTTAAATAAATTATTCATGGGAATTGAATCTTGCCGTTTGCAGAGAACTATATGCTGCACTACTATGGATCAGTTAAATGAGAAAACCCAATAAAAAACACAGACAAGGATGAAATCTGATATCATAGGTGAACCAACACAAATAATCGTATTTAAGTTCCCTAATCGTCTAAAATCCTCGTCCACTAGCTGCTGGACCTCTCCTCAGCCATTAGACTAGGATCTAAAATAGTCCTGCTACTAATTGTCCATGCTGCTGACAAATATTTGGAAACAGAGCTTACTATCAACGTGGAAGTATCATATTTGCATAATCTACAGGTACTGGTTCGATCATGCAGTAGAAATGCCTTGCACAAAGGGATAATCCACTTTCCTCTAGGACATTTGTACAAGGGGCAGAAAAAGAAAACGTGCTCAGGAGTTTCCTTACATAAGTGGCAATTTATGCATTTATCAGACATGGGACTGTTGGTCGACCAACGGGCTGTGTAGCTGTTAACTGCTAATGTTCCATATCTGTACTGAAGGAATAAGGCTCGGGCGCGTGCTGGTATGGGGAGATCCAAGAAATTCTCGGGCCGGGGTTCGCGTTTGACCAGCAGAAACTCTGCTGTCAACCGGCCTAGCCCATTACAATGGATAAACTCATCGTAAAGTTTTCCCCAATGTCGCTCTTTGATCAACAATCTAGCGTTAGCAGGGATCATCTCAGGATTCTCCCAACAATGGGGGAAGCCCAGCTTAACCCAGGCTGATTTCATCTCCCTCAACCAACAAACTTTTTCCCATCCCTGGGAAGGTGGTATAAGATCTTTGATTGCTGTCCTGAAGGGCTCAAGTTCTTCCGTTTTCCATAATCGAACCCAATATAGAAGTGGCCTTAGGCTTGCTGTGTCTTTAATGCTATTTATACCCAGATTTAATCTTAGAGGAATCATCGGCGTGCCCTTCCCTAGCCTAAATATGTGTCTGAAAAAATAGTTTTCTTTGGGTTGGAGGTTATCCAATTGTCTGTATGAACCCCAGAGTTCCGCTCCGTACAGGGCAGCAGCAATGATTTGGACTTTATAGATTTCGGAAATAGGGATCAGAGGTGGGCTTGCTACAGTATTAGCCTTTCGTTCTAGCACTCCACCTCTTTGGCTGATAATAAATGCCCCTTTTCTTATGGCTGCATCCCAACTGTCCTTGTCTGATAATCTAATGCCCAGATAAGCGTACTCCGTTACCCTCTCCAAAAGGACTGAATCCATCACTATATTTGCTTTTATCTTCTTGTTCGGGGTGCTATATATCATAAGTTTTGTTTTCTTGACATTGATATCCAGCCCACAATCTCTGCAAAATACACAAAACTGATTAACCAGATTTTGAATTCCCATAGATGTTTTGGCCAACAGGATAGTGTTATCCGCATAAAGCAGGCATGGCACTTTATTCCCGGCCAACTTAGGGGAATCATTGGTACAGTTTACTAGATAATTAATGCAATTGTTTATGTATAGGACGAAAAGGGTAGGGGCTAGGACACAACCCTGTCTGACTCCTCTTTCAATGGTGACTGGATCTGTTAAATCGCCGTCCTTACCACTCCTGATTTGTGCGTAGGTGTTCTCGTGTAGTCGGATCATAAGTTTCAGAAGACCATTGGGGATGCCCATATCGGCTAATGTCAGCCATAACTGGCTCCTGGGGACCAGATCAAATGCGGCTCTGAGGTCAATGAAGACCACAAACAGGTTACCCCCTCCTACTTCCACAGTCTTCCATTTGATTGTTAGGAATCTTAAGACTTGATCTATGGTACTGACTGCTGGCCTGAACCCTGCTTGCAAATTAGAGATGGCATTAGTTTCTAGAATCCATTCTTCAAGATGAAACAGGACTTGCTTTGCAAAAAAACTGTTTGAAAATTGGCAAGTAAGGAAATTGGACGATAATTGGCAGGATCAGAGGGCCTGCCTTTTTTAAAAATAGGGACTATCTCCGCCCCCTTCCAGGAGCTCGGGACAGGCGCTCCTGCAGCAACTGCATTGGAAACCAAGTTCAGGTATGTGGCCCATATATCCGGATTTGACTTTACAGGTCACCTGGGATTTTATCAAGGCCTGGGGCCTTTCCCCATTTCAGTGAAACGATCGCAGCCTTGGTTTCTGCCAGAGTGAATTTGATTGGGGAGGCCTCAAAGGTCATAATATGGTTCAGTTCCCCAGTAGTAACATCTGTAGGCCCTGAATATAATCGGCCAAAGTGATCTATCCACTCTACGGGGAGTATTGAGGCAGACGGCTAGGTTCCCCACTGTCGTCGGCCACCAGTTTCCAGAACCTCGAGGTATCATTAACTTTTGCAGACTCCAGAAGGGAAGCCCATCTAGACTCATCCCATCTCCTGCGGGCCCTGCTAAGTTCCTGTTTATAATCTTTCCTTGCTTGCCGTATATGCTCTGTCTGGCCCCCTCTTAGAGCTCTGAGTAGTTTGTGCTGTGCTTCCCTGCATGCGGCACTAAACCACCTTGCATTGCACTTCTTTTTTGCTTTACTAGCAATCTCTTTGGTAAAAAGGTGTTTTAAAGAATTAAATAATTGTGTATGGGCTGCTGTAAGCCCTTCACCATCTTCTGAAAGCAGGGACATGCACTCCATTTGATCAGCCAACAGGCTATACAAAGATGCCATAGAACCTAAGTCTGTGTTCACAGATTCCCATTTGACATTTCGTCTATTATTTGTCAGTACAAGCTGTTGTTCGTAAATCTTAGGACAAGGGGCTTCAAGTAGAGGTAATAGACCCCTGGTCGATAAGATCAGTGGCTCATGATCACTTTCCTCATGTTTTAAAATCTTCATATCAGCCATATGGCCCCACAACCGAATGTCGAGCAAAATATAATCTATCTGGCTCTTCTGGGCTCCACACCTGAATGTAGGATGAAAATCAGCGTCCGAGCGGGAACGACCATTACAGGCCCGAAGACCATGTGCCAGTGTGATGTCCACGACTTGGTGTGTTAATCTGTTCATTCTCGGTCTTTTGCTTGACACCAACTGAGGGATGCCCCAATATGCGTCCTCTTCTTTATATAGTTCCTGGGCCAACGAGTAGGGCTCAAAGGTAACATTAAAATCCCCTGCAATAAGAATATGGTGGGAGGAGGTTTTGCAGGAAAGAAAACTGTCCAAAATAGTCAAAGCGTCTGACTCATATTTGCTGCCCAAGCTCCTGTTATAGACGTTAATTATTAGGAGCGGTTTCTCCTTGAGGGATGGTATTGTTAAACCCATCAGATCGGGACAGCCCATATCTACTGCTTCAACCCGACATTTGAGGGAGCAGCTGAGCCAAATGAGCAGCCCATCTGAAGGTCTCCCGGAGGTCACCTTAAATGCTGGGACCCAATAACTTTTAAAACCAATTCTATATTTGGGCTCCAATGCCCACGTTTCTTGAAAAAGGCATATTTTGTGTTCGTCTATAAATTTGCCCCATTCAGGGTTACCCATTTTGTTCTCCAGCCCTGCGATGTTCCAGCTAAGAACTGTGTCTAAACCATCTGTTCTACCTTGGAAAGATTTAGCCGTAAAGCACCCTCTAGCAAATGAAGTGCCATGGGAAGATTTTGGTACCCCTTTCAATCTAGACTAGCCTTGGTTAGAATTTCCACTGCATTATCACCCGAAGTGTTACTTGCCCCACTTAGATCGAAGCCTGGCATGATCAGTTCAGGTACCCGGACAGGTGGGGTGGACCCACGATTGTTGGAACCTGTTGATTCCTGGGCTGGGTTGCTCTCATGCGCCTCGTCCTTACTAGCTCCCCAAGTACAGATCTCCCTACTCTGACCACAAAGGGAAGGAGGGAGGCTATTTCCCATCCTGGAGAATTCTGTCTGGGCTGGTGAAAGGATTAGTGTGGGGCCTCTGATATCTACAGTATAGATCTGGTCAGTCTCATGACTACCTATTCCTATTCCTTGTGTTCCAATAGTTCTGGTTGCAAAATAGTTCTTATCCCAATTTCTAGTTCCTTGAGGCTTAGGTGGGCCATACGCTGGACTAACTTTTAGTCAATCAACTTCAGAAAGAGAGGGTGAGAGGGAGCTGCATCCTATCTGGGGGGCAGACTGCGTCTGGGAACTAGTAGAACCTCTAAGTGGCATTGGCGCCCCCTTAATACCTGATGTAACTGTGTGAGGGTAGAAGGCCTGGAGTCTACACAAAGATACTTCTTCCCCCTAGAGGATTGGATTTGCACACATTCAAAGAGAGCTGCTGAACAAGGGTGGGAGAGTCAAAATTGATAACAATACAATCCCCCGTACCGGGGTTCTTAATTGGACCCACCCACCCACCCTCCTCACCATTATTATTGAGGAAACCATATGGAATGCAAATCTGGCCTTACTGTGTAAACAATGTATGACCTTGTTTTTCAGTTCTGTATATGATTCTGGGATGTTGGTTTTAAGATTAGGGACACTCGTGATAACAAGAACATATGGGCAAGATTCCGGCGGTAGGTGTAAATCTATTGATGAATAGTTCTGATCAAGGATATCTTTGTAGGATTTCGTTCTCATAACTTTGAAAGAGACAGCTCCTCCATTCCCCCTCGAAAAGGGGGTGGCGGTCTTAGGACAGTTGTCCTTTGAGGCGGTAGCCAGCCTGCCAGTTAAAACCCTCTCTTGTTGGTACCGAGGATCAGGACCATTCATCAAAGGGTTGTGGTCCATACCCGATGCTAAGGGAAGGTTAGTGGCACTGTTGCCCGGTAGACTCGAGGGGAGAATTTGGCAGGGAAGCTGCAAGACCGGTGAGGGGGGAGTGGCCATCTGCTTGGACTCGATAAGACCTCCCAGTTTCTCCTCAATGGCTTGTAGGCGGGCTACTATAGGGTGTAGCCTCTTGGAAAACTCATCTTTGATGTGTTCTATTATATAATCAATTGCTGGACGATCATCAATAGATGCTTGAGCTAATATGTAGTCCTTGTTCCGAGTTAATATGACATGATTGGGGGAGCTAAAAATGCGGGCCCGTTTGTTCCTTAAATTTACCTCACCTCGTTTTCTTTTCCCCTTTGTATTGTGCTCTGAATTGGGTACGGGCCTATCTAAGAGTGGCTGTGTCAATTCTGGTGGCTGGGTGGCATTGTCCTGGATCTCCACAATAGGCTCTTGGGAAATTGGAGGTGAAATAGCCGGAGCAGACCGTAAATCGGGTGGGTGAGGGGGTTGTGATGGGATTTGCGGTGGGGATAAGGATAGGCGATTAACTGCCATCAGTGGGGGGGCAGTTAGACGGCACTCCACCATTTCAATTTCCTTTTCTAGTGCTCCGACTGCTTTCTGGAGAAATCCATCTAAGGTCTTCTTGTTACCAGCCTTTTCCAAGGGACCCCCCCCCCTTCCTTCTACCCATCTTATCTCTTTAGATTCCTTTTAACCAACAGATGTTTTTTTAATCTCCTTGGTCAGCCTCTTGCTATAGGCACTTGCCTCCCCTGTTCACACCCTATTTCCACCCCACTGGGGCCTTGTTGGGAAGACTGAAACGTCAAAAAGTACAAATAGTGCAGATACAGCTCACCTATGGCGTTGAATTTTCCTCACGTCTACGGTGGGTTCGGCCGCTGGTTACCAACCCCAATACCAAGCAGAAAATAGTACGGCCCAGCTCCTCCAGGGTGCAAAAGTTCTTAAAGAGGCCGCCGCTGCTGCCTGCAGCCGTGTCCAGGCGCGTTAATTTAGTACCCTCGGGTAATGTCCATGCTGATTGGGAACTTATGAACTAGGTCCTACGTTCGCGGGGAAGTTCTCAGAGGGGTGGCCCAGCCCAGCCTCTGCCAGCCACTGACGGGCGCAGGATGGGCCCGCCCTTGGCCCGGGCTTTGCCCGGGCGCCTCCCGTGCGCGTCCCGCAAGGCGGGAGCGCGAAGATCAATTTAAAGGGCTCCTGCCCTTTGTTACAGTGGTGCCACCGCCACCGCCTCCTGCTTCAAAACAGTTGCGCTTCCCACAAGGCGGGATCGCGAAGATCAATTTAAAGGGCTCCTGCCCTTTGTTACAGTGTTCCACCGCCTCCTCCTCCAAAACAGTTGCGCTTCCCATGAGGCGGGAGCGCGAAGATCAATATAAAGGGCTCCTGCCCTTTGTTACAGTGGTGCCGCGGCCTCCTCCTCCAAAACAGTTGCGCTTCCCGCGAGGCGGGAGCGCGAATATCAATTTAAAGGGCTCCTGCCCTTTGTTACAGTGGTGGTGGTGCCGCCGCCTCCTCCTCCAAAACAGTCGCGCTTCCCCAATACCTAGGTAATAAAACACTCCCCCATCCATAACCCCTGCATCCATACATCCCACTCCTTAACCCAATAATTAATACCTGAATACTAATACTCTTTTCCTCCCATAATCCCTACATCCCAAATTTCCAACCCCTTAATCCACAGCATATTTTTTATATATATAATAATTAATAAAATAGTACAATAAATTCCCAAGTATTAACACACTTCCCCACCCATAAGCCCTCCATCCCTTACATCCTGCTCCGTACCCCAAAACCTATTAATACACTTCCCCACCCACAACCCCTAAATCCCATATATCCCACCACTAATTCTACCTCAAGGATCTTTTTAATTCATTAAAAAAAATATATATACTAAAATATTTTAATTAATACCTAGGTATTAATACACTCCCCCGCCCATAATCCCTGCATTCAATACATTCCGCTTCTTAACCCAATAATTAGTATCTCAGTACTAATACTCTCCCCTCCCATAACCCCTACATCCGAGATATCCAACCCCTTTTTCCGCAGCATGTTTTTTATTTAATAAAAAAATAATAATAACATAAATACCTAAGTATTAATACACTTCCCCACCCATAACCCCTCCATCCCATACATCCTACTCCTTAGCCCAATACATATTAACACACTTCCCCACCCACAACCAGTAAATCCCATATATCCCAACACTAATTCTAGGGCAAGCTCATTCCCCCCCCCCCCAAAATGTATTATTAATAATAATAATAATAATAATAATAATAATAATAATAATAATAATAATAATACTCAAGCATTTTAATTAATACCTAGGTATTGATACACCCCCCCCACCCATAACCCTTACATCCCATACATCCCGCTCCTTAACCCAATAATTAATACCTGAGTACTATTAGTCTTCCCCTCCCATAAACCCTACATCCCAAATATCCAACACATAAATGGACTAACACTAGTTGCACTTCTAAGATGTGCCCGATGGGCTGTGCCAGGGAAGAATCCGTAACCCATGTCCTCTTCCAATGTCCTGCATACCATAAACAGAGAGTTCGTTGGATTATTCCATTATGTAGGAAAATGGGTTTTAGGAACTGTTTATTGGCTCTGAAAATTCTTAAATCTGATCCATCTGTTTTAGTGGCTTGTTGTTTGGCAAAATATTTAGATTCTATTTGGCATTGTAGACTGAACACGCTTAAAAAAATAGGGGAAAACTTAACAATAGACGTGGGGAGTGGCTACTGATGAACCCATTCGTGAATTTTAATGTATGCACTTATCACTTTTCATTGTCTAATGAACTTTTTATGTTTAGATACTCTTATAATTTTAAATAGAAATGTTTTATTTTTATTTTATGTGTAATGTCTGGTTAGGTTTGTATTTTACTTTTGATACCTATCGTGCAAAATCCTGCATTTTTACATGATCCCATAATACGGTATGAATTTTTAGAGGGAAAATGCTTATGTTCAACACTTTGTTATGTAGTTCAACTTTTTACGTCGGAAGACTTTTATACATAGCTTGTTGTTTTGTAAAATTATGAAACTGTGTAACCCCTCCATCCCATACATCCCACTCCTTGGCCCAATACATATTAATAAACTTCCCCAACCACAACCCCTAAATCCCATATATCTCACCACTAATTCTACAGCAAAATGTATTTTTTTAATCAAGAAAAAAATAAAAAATAAAAAATAATAATAATAATAATAATAATAATAATAATAATAATAATAATAATAATAATAATAATGCCCAAGTATCTTAATTAATACTTTGGTATTGAAACATTCCCCTACCCACAACCCCTACATCCCATACATCCTGCTCCTTAACACAATAATTATTACCTGAATACTAATACTCTTCCCCTACCATAAACCCTACATCCCAAAAATCCAACCCCTTTATCCGCAGCATATTTTATATATGTATACAAAAACTAATAAAATATTAAAAGACGTACCCATGTGTTAATACACTTCCCCACCCATAGCCCCTATATCCCTTACATGCCACTCCTTAGCCCAATACATATTAATAAACTTCCCCACCCACAACCCCCTAAATCCCATAATGTATTTTTTTAATCAAGAAAAATAATAATAATACCCAAGTATTTTAATTAATGCCTGGGTATTAATACACTCCCCCACCCATAAACCCTGCATCCCATATATCCCACCCCTTATTCCACAGCATACAAACCATATACAAAAAAATTCAAAATACATGTATATATATGTACATAAAAATATAAATATATATATATAAATATATTATATATATATATATATATATATATATATATATTTACATAACATATAAAAATTATACATACAAAAAATACTAATAAACCAAAACAAATTCTTACCTTAATATTCGTTCTTTTAAAGTAATTGTTCCACCACTAAATTCGTTCTAGCAGCATTCGTTGTTTATGAAAATTCATTGTTAAGACAGTAGTTATTCTGTACTTCGCGGTACAGACTAACTAGTGGTTTAATACTCGTTGTTAAGGCAGGTCATTCTTACCAACTCTTTATTTCAGGGTGTTTCCCAAGCCAGACTCCTTTTCCTTATATTTCATATCAGTGGTTCAATGCCAATATAGGTAAACCCCAATACAACATAGGACTTGTAAGGAAATGCCTCCTTGGCATGGTTACCCCCTGACTTTTTGCCTTTGCTAATGCTAAGTTATAATTTGAAAGTGTGCCTGGACCCTGCTAACAAGGCCCCAGCACCAGTGTTCTTTCCCTAAACTGTACCTTTGCTTCCACAATTGGCACAGCCCTGGCACTCAGATAAGTCCATTGTAACTGGTACCTCTGGTACCAAGGGCCCTGATGCCAGGGAAGGTCCCTAAGGGCTGCAGCATGTCTTCTGTCACCTTAGGGACCCCTCACTCAGCACATGCACACTGCCTCACAGCTTGTCTGTGCTTGTGGAGAGAAAATGACTAAGTCGACATGGCACTCCCCTCAGAGTGCCATGCCAACCTCACACTGCCTGTGGCATAGGTAAGTCACCCCTCTAACAGGCCTTACAGCCCTAAGGCAGGGTGCACTATACCACAGGTGAGGGCATATGTGCATGAGCACTATGCCCCTACAGTGTCTAAGCAAAACCTTAGACATTGTAAGTGCAGGGTAGCCATAAGAGTATATGGTCTGGGAGTTTGTCAAACACAAACTCCAAAGTTCCATAATGGCTACACTGAAAACTGGGAAGTTTGGTACCAACCTTCTCAGCACAATAAATGCACACTGATGCCAGTGTGCAATTTATTGTAACATACACCCAGAGGGCACCTTAGAGGTGCCCCCTGAATACCAACCCGACTTCCAGTGTAGGCTGACTAGTTTCTGCCAGCCTGCCACTCTCAAGACATGTTGCTGGCCACATGGGGAGAGTGCCTTTGTCACTCTGTGGCCAGGAACAAAGCCTGTACTGGGTGGAGGTACTTCTCACCTCCCCCTGCAGGAACTGTAACACCTGGCGGTGAGCCTCAAAGGCTCACCCCTATTGTTACAGCACCACAGGGCATCCCTGCTAGTGGAGATGCCCGCCCCTCCAGCCACTGCCCCCACTTTTGGCAGCAAGGCTAGAGGAGATAATTAGAAAAACAAGGAGGAGCCACCCACCAATCGGGACAGCCCCTAAGGTGTCCTGAGCTGAGGTGACTCCTGATTTTAGAAATCCTCCATCTTGAGAGTGGAGAATTCCCCCAATAGGATTAGGGAGGAGGCACAAAGAGGGTGTAGCCACCCTCCAGGACAGTAGCCATTGGCTACTGCCCTCCCAGACCTAAACACACCCCTAAATTTTATATTTAGGGGCACCCAAGAACCCAGGAAATCATATTCCTGCAACCTTAAGAAGAAGAATGCTGACCTTAGCCCTGCAGAGAAGACAGAGACGAAAACTGCCTTGGCCCCAGCCCTACCGGCCTGTCTCCCAACTTCAAAGGAAACTGCAACAGTGACGCATCCAACAGGGACCAGCGACCTCTGAAGCCTCAGAGGACTGCCCTGCACCCAAGGACCAAGAAGCTCCCGTTAACAGCGGCCCTGTTCAAAAACCTGCAACTTCCTTGCAACAAAGAAACAACTTTAAAGACTTCAGGTTTCCCGCTGGAAGCGTGAGACTTTCCACTCTGCACCAGACGCCCCCTGCTCGACCTGCAGAAAACAAACACCTCAGGGAGGACTCCCTGGCAACTGCGAGCCCGTGAGTAACCAGAGATGACCCCCCTGAACCCCCACAGCGATGCCTGCAGAGAGAATCCAGAGACTCCCCCTGACCGCAACTGCCTGTGACAAAGGACCCTCTGCCTGGAACCAACACTGCACCCGCAGCCCCCAGGACCTGAAGGAACCTATCTCCAGTGCAGGAGCGACCCCCCGGCGACCATCTGCCTAGCCCAGGTGGTGGCTACCCCGAGGAGCCCCTCCTGTGCCTGCCTGCATCATTGAAGTTACCCCCGGGTCCCTCCATTGTTTTCAATCTAAAACCCGAAGCCTGTTTGCACACTGCACCCGGCCGCCAGATAGTGCCGCTGAAAGTGTACTTTTTGTGCCTGCTTGTGTCCTCCCCTGGTGCCGTACCAAACCCTCCTGGTCTGCCCCCCGAGGACACGGGTACTTACCTGCTGGCAGACTGGAACAGGGGCACCCCTGTTCTCCAAAGAAGCCTATGTGTTATGGGCACCTCTTTGACCTCTGCACCTGACCGGCCCTGAGCTGCTGGTGTGGTAACTTTGGGGTAGCCCTGAACCCCCAACGGTGGGCTGCCTATGCCCCAACTTTGAGACTTGTAAGTGTTCTACTTACCTTCAAAACTAACCTTTACTTACCTCCCTCAGGAACTGTTGATTTGTGCACTGTGGCCATTTTTGAAATAGCTTATTGCCATTTTTACAATGACTGTACATGATATTGTGTTCATTCAAAGTTCCTGAAGTATCTAAGTGAAATACCTTACATTTAAAGTGTTTGATGTAAATCTTGAACCTGTGGTTCTTAAAATAAACTAAGAAAATATATTTTTCAATATAAAAATCTATTGGCCTGGAGTAAGTCTTTGAGTGTGTGTTCCTCATTTATTGCCTGTGTGTGTACAACAAATGCTTAACACTACCCTCTGATAAGCCTACTGCTCGACCACAGTAACACAAAATAGAGCATTAGTATTATCTATTTTTGCCACTATCTGAACTCTAAGGGGAACCCTTGGACTCTGTGCACACTATTTCTTACTTTGAAATAGTATATACAGAGCCAACTTCCGACAGGACCTGATGATAAATATACTATATTAACATCCCACCATAATAATAGATGTAATAAACTCCATGGATCTTTGTCACGTCTCTCAATATATGGGGGTCTGGATAGACTTAAAAAGGAGTGTATGCCCTGCTGGGAGGCATGAACTTGAGGCTAGATAGCTTGTGAATTATCAAAAACATCCTAAAGGAGAATTGCAATTGATATAAACTGAATTTATTGGAGCACACCATTATATAACTTATCAATACAATAGAGATTTGTTGAAGGGCTTTTTGTATGCTTGTTTATAGGATACTAACCTTAACAGGTAATGTATTATTGATTTGATGTAGCGGAAGTCAGTAAGAGTTGCAAGTGGATATGGACGTGAGTATCTGTAGGAAATGTTGATTAGCAAGGCTAATATTATATGCTTATCTTTTTGAGATCAGAAATTACTACTTGTGTGGCCACCAAGATATCTGATATGAGTGGAAAGGATAGGAATCCTTAAGAATGACTTGGTTCAACTCTCCATACCCAGTACAAGGATGGAAGGCCGTTGAACCATTCTGTGGTACAAAAAACAAAAATGTTCCAGCAGGGGATTTTGGCAGAACAATCAGAACATTCAGAACATTCTTTATTTGCCCTCAGGAGAGACATATTCTAAGTTTTCTCTGTAAGGATATTTTTTTCTTATTTTAAGAGACATCAAGTTAGACCTATTTGAATAGGCTTTTCTATGAAATCTACATCTTTCACTACTCGACTGACATTTGAACTTGGAGGTGGTTTGAAATAAACTTGTTTCTTCCATTCCATCTTTCTTTCTTGAATTCTTTGGTCAATCGGGCGAGTAACAGAGGCAAGTTCATTTTTTAGCTTCTCCATTAAGCCCTTTCAAAAAAGGGTGAATAGGACTGAATCAGGCAACTCTACATCTCAGAATAAAGTCTTGCATTTAGTATTATGTGATTTGAGAGCTAAGAAACCTTGACGGAACTCCAGGATCTTTTCTTGGACACAAAATTCATGATCTTGGGTTATAGCCCAGACAAGAGCTTGTATTACTAATTATGAAGTCCAACATGGACCTCTCTGAGGCAGAAATGTGTAGTTTAAAATTAAACTGACATATATCCAGAAACTACTTATGTTTCAGAAGGGTTCCCATCAAAATTCTGCTCAGCTAAGCCTGCCAATGGGAAGGGGCTCCAAAGCACCTTGTTGTAGAATGGGCAAGTATTGTCTTAGAGTAGCATTCTTAATTGTAAAACTCTGGAATCCCAGGGTTATTGGCAGCCATTAAAAGAACATTCTGAATCTGATCAGAGGCTGGATCGATTTGATGTCACAAACTGTCAAGGGCAGTTCTTCTAGGTGGCCAATTGATTGACTTCCTTGAGTATAGCTAGGGCTTGTCACTTGTGGAAACAAGTCCATATGTTTAGAAAGGTTTAAGAAATCCGAGGATCCCCCTAAAAGTATATCAAAGATTTTGAAAGAAAACTATAACTAAAACTGACAAGCAGAAAACACATTCTAAGCTGCAGTCGAAATGATGTGGATAAGGGTAGAGAAGCTGGAGAGGAGGTAGTTGTAAATGAACTAAACAGAAATCACTCAATAAAACCAAAAAAGGAAAAATACAATCCAACATTCCAGGACTGCACTATCTAGATAACAGAAATGAACACAAGATATCGAGCATATGTGGCATTACAGAGATTATATATGCACCAACACTGAGGCAGGGAGGCAGCCCAGCACACACCATGGCAATACCAGAGAATACTTGTAGGACATGCTGAAGGAGCTGACGGAGCACTGAAAAGCTAAGGTCAAATGTTTTCAAACACAAAACATGAGTAAGAAGAATATAGTGTATTATTCCCATGTATATCATGTGGAAGTTAAGCAATGACACAATTTCCATGGCTTACCTGTTGCCAGTTGCAATCACATAGGAATTTGAACTTAAAGGTGTACCTCGAGTACATGTTGCAAGGAAGACATTGGTGCTTCATCTTTGCACTTTGGTGCCGAATTTGTCTTTGCACTGAACAGGTCGTTTTGGTGTGAACATGACATAATTGATGTGAAAAAGTATTTCAATTATTTATTTATTTTTTAAATGGCTCCTCCTCGTTGCTCCACTCTGCTTCCTCTCACTGGTCAGCCATACTTACTTCGACCAATCCTTAGCTGTGTTGCATTTTCTCTCCTGCCTCTAACTGTCAACACTACTTTTTTTTAAATGTATTTTTTTTTTGGAAGGCTCAGCAGTTGTAATCTTCTGGGACACCTCATTCTCAAAATCCACTTTAGTGTGCATTTTTTTTTTTTTTAAATAACCACCAAATGTATCAAAGTTAATTGTACATTGTTTTTATCCTGCTCTATCTTTAAGAAACAACTATAATGACCTTTTCTTTCCAGGTTGTCTTCTTTCCCTATTAATAGTTGCTCCTTTCTTAAATGGATGTGTCCCATACACTTTGCTGCCTGGGTCCATACAGCTCATATGTTTCCCTATAACAATTAATTCCTGGTTACCTTCCAAACATGTTCAATCTTGGAGCAAAATTCCTGTCTTTTCCCCTTACCTCCATCATTTCTTGCATTACTGGACAGGAGATCCATTCTTGCTGCTTGATTTTGACAAGATACACAAAGGTACAGGGTTAAATCTTGCAACAGTTTTGTCTCTGGCAATGATTTAAGGCTACAAACCAGTCCATGGTTTCTTGTCCCACCAAGATAAGGTCCAACGGGGCTGAAAGCTGCCTGAGAGTTTTTATATTGCCATTTAGACATGACCTAGCCTGGTATTTTAGGCTCAGCTACTGCAAAAGGACCAGGTCTGATTTGCAGGTGCTGGTCTTCCTATCTGGTGTGGCATAGTGGATTAAAAAAATGATGGACTAGAGAACATCCTGAGCCAACGTTAATGACTGAGTGTTTCATAGCCATGGCTTCTCCTTTGTGTTCCTTGAGATGCTCAACATATGAAGGATATGCCTAGATGGGAGTAGTCTAACCAAAGCCTTATTCCATTTTAAATAAACAGCCCCCAAGCAACCAATTAAGTATAAGTACAGAGAAGCAAATCAAAAGCAGTCAGTAGTTCTTTATTTTCTGTGGTCAACCGATCAATGTAAATCTTCAAAGCATCGTCAACATGTGTTTTCTCACTACGGCAAGTCCACCAACGACTTTTTCAGGGCTAGTATCAACATATTTTTCAAATCCAAAGTAATGTGTTTAAAAGAAATACGATAATCCAAGAACCTATCAGAAGCACCTGAGTCTGTGTTCATATTGTAAATTGAGGACAAACCATAGTTTTCGGGCCCAAAATATAGAGAATAAGGACTAGGAGGGTGCTCCAACATTCTTATGTGTAACCAGTGTGTAAAAGTTGTGAATCATTTAGTTGCTACTAATCATTGGTGCAAGTAAGATACAACTTCCAAATGTGGTGCCAATTTAATTATATGTCTGTCTGCTTCAGGTAAGTAAATTGATGCACCACATAGACAGAAAATAAGGAACTACTGAATGCTTGGATTTGATTTACAGAACTTTATACTTTTTTTGGTTGCTTGGGGTGGCTGTTTATTGAATCTGTTAGCTGCTGGGCCTCCCCCCCACCATGCTGAGCCCTTTTTTGGCTACTTGGAGTAGTTCACGATTAGGTTTTCATAATTTTTTGTCCACATAAGCTATACACGCCAAATTTGGGTCCTTTTTTTCCAACATCCTGGGGTTTCTAAAGGTATCCAGAGTTTGTGGATTCCCCTGGGGACCAAGAAATTAGCCAAAATACAGCTAAAATTTAGTTTTTTTCAGAAAAATTGGAAAAAGGGATGCAGAAGAAAGCATGTGTTTTTTTCCCTGAAACTGGAAATGGCATCAAGAAAGGGTTTACACTGCTAAAATTACCATATTCCCAGATTTCAGGAGCAGGCAGACTTGAATCAGAAAAGCAAATTTGTCAACATAATTTTGGTATTTTACTGGGACAAACCCCATTTTTTACTATTGTTTGTGCTTTTAGCCTCCTTCCAGTTAGAGACAGAAATGGGTATGAAACCAATGCTGGATCCCGGACAGCTGAACATATCTGAAAAGTAGACACAATTCTGAATTCAGCATGGAGTCATTTATGTAGATGCTACAAGGTTTTCCTACAGAAAATAACAGGTGAAATAAAGAAACTATTGAAATTGAGGTGAAAAAAAACTGCAATTTTTCTCTGTGTTTTACTGTGTAACTTTTTCTTGTGATGTCATATTTTCAAAAGCAATATACCGTCACATTTGCTGGACTCTTCTGGTTGTGGGCCTATATATGGGCTTGTAGGTTCATCAAGAACTCTAGGTACCCACAGCCAATAAAGAGCTGGACCTTGCAATGGGTTTTCATTGTATACAGGGTATACAGCAATTCATTTGGTGAAATGTAAAGAGTGAAAAAAAAGAAAACATTTGTATTTCCAAAATGGGCACAAAATAAGGTGTTGAGAAGCAGTGGTTATTTGCACATCTCTGAATTCCGGGGTGCAAATACTAGCATGTGAATTACTTGGCACTTCTCAAATAGACATCTTTTTTACACACTGTCTTACATTTGGAAGGAAAAAGTTTAGCGAAAGACAGGGGGCAATAACACTTGTTCTGCTATTCTGTGTTTCCCCAAGTCTCCCAATAAAAATGGTACCTCACTTGTGTGGGTAGGCCTAATGTCAGCAACAGGAAATGCCACATGGGCACATCACATTTTTACTTTGAAATCTGACATGTTTTTTGGAAAGTGCCTAGCTGTGGATTTTGGCCTTAGCTCAGCCGGAACCTAGGGAAACCTACTAAACCTGTGCATATTTGAAAACTAGACACCCAAGGGAATCCATGGTGGGGTGACTTGTGGGGCTCTCACCAGGTTATGTTAACCAGAACCCTTTACAAACCTCAACATTAGGCAAAAAACACTTTTCCCTAGGAATTCGGTGCTGCTAAGTTCTGGAATCTGAGAGAAGCTGCAAACTTGATCTACCCGGCATTCCCCTGAGTCTCCTGATAACAGTGGTACATCACTTGTGTGGGTAAACCTGGTGCCCACGACAGGAGATGTCCCAAAACGGAACATGGACACATCAAATTTTCACATTGAAAACGGACATTTTATTGGGAAAGTGCCCAGCTGTGGATTTTGGTCTCTAGCTCAGCCTGTACCTAGGGAAACCTACCAAACCTGTGCATTATTTAAAACTAGACACCTAGGTGAATTCGAAATGGGGTGACTTGTGGGGGTCTCAACAGGTTCTGTTACCCAGAATCCTTTGCAAACCTCAACATTTGGCAAAAAAACACTTTCTCCTCACATTTCGGTGACAGAAAGTTTCTGGAATCTGAGAGGAGCCACAAATGCCCTTCCACCCAGCATTCCCCCAAGTCTCCCAATAAAAATGTACCTCACTTGTGTGGGTAGGCCTAGTGCCCGCGACAGGAAACATCCCAAAACACAACATGGACACATCAAATGTTTACATTGAAAACTGACATGTTTTTTGCAAAGTGCCTAGCTGTGGATTTTGGTCTCTAGCTCAGCCGGTACCTGGGAAAACCTACCAAACCTGTGCATTTTTTAAAACTAGACACCTATGGAAACCCAGGATGGTGTAACTTGTGGCACTCTCACCAGGTCCTGTTACCCAGAAACCTTTGCAAACCTCACATTTTGGTGATAGAAAGGTCTGGAATCTGAGAGGAGCCACAAATCTCAATCTCTCTCTCTCTCTTTATATATATATATATATATATATATAGACATCTATATATAGAGATATCCATCTATATAGATAGATATATCTGTCTACATAGATATGTATATATATATATATATATATATATATATATATATATATATATACTGGAAGATGCAGGATCACAAGAAAACAACAGCCAGTCAGGGCAAAAATCTGGATCCCAAAGGATACAAAGAGCCACAAGAAAATGTAATATCCAAGAAAGAAGTGACTCAAACAGATGATCTCACTAAAGAACAAAAATATATTTCTACTACAACGTTTCAGCTTCCGCCTTCCTCGGGTAGTACAAGATGGTTTTCTCAGTGGCTGCACAGCTGACGGTGGTGGATTTTAAAAAAATCAACATTCCAATTGGAATCTTCACTCATGATGCTTTTTCAAAATCCATCAGTGTCAGCTGTGCAGCCACTGAGAAAACCATCTTGTACTACCCGAGGAAGGCGGAAGCTGAAACGTTGTAGTAGAAATATATTTTTGTTCTTTAGTGAGATCATCTGTTTGAGTCACTTCTTTCTTGGATATATATAAATATATATGTATAAGTATATATATATATATATTTTTTTTTATTGATAGCTGCATACACCTATTAAAAAATTAATGCCCTCACAGGGGGTCATCCTGCTCACGGGTGAGCCCCTGTAAATTTTTTAAACCCCTGGCGTGCACCATAGGGTGCAATTGCGCCCCCCTAGGTTAAACCTACGTTTTTTTTTTATGCCCCCGTGGGGGTGCCATTCCATTTTCCAAGTGGGCCGACCCCCCCAAGTGAAATCCCTGGTCTCTACTGGGGTTTCCTGGCCCTTGATCACAGTTGCGCTGTGATGGAGGGCCTGAAAACCGGTTCAGGAAGGCCTCGTTTGAAAGGGGAGAATCTCCCCTTTCAAACAAAGCCTTCCTGAATGTTGGAAAGGCCCTTTTGAGGCCATTTTCCCCACCAGAGGAGGAAGCGGTCAAAAGGCCGCTTCGTGCTCCAGTGGGGAAAACAGATAGTGATGTCAGTGTGCCTCACGGCGTGCTGACGTCACAAAGTGGCAGGTGGGGGGGCGTTGGGAGACACGGAAGATCTTCAGTGTCTCCCGGTTTTTTTATAAATAAAAAAAACTACTCAAGTGCAACGCACCTGAGGATTTGTTTACCCTCTCCCTGGTGTCGACCACTGGTCGTGACCCGCACCAGGAAGGTAGTGCAGGTGTCGGCAAGTGGCTGACGCCTGCACTGAAGCGGTTAATGTTGGCAGCTCTGTGCTTCTAGTTGAAGTGTATGGTGGCCTGTTCCCATTCCTGGAGCACCACTTGTTACTGTTAATAGTTGATTCCTAAAGGCACATACACAATTGCGCCTCTTTAGAACCTAACCACCTGACCTGGGTTTGTCATATTCCATTTTGGTTAGTTGAATTTGATAAATGTCAAACCCTCAATCCAATTTCACACCAACTATGATACTCTACAGGCTCAAAACATTAAAATGAAAAACTCCCAATATTTTTTTATTGAAGTAGTAAGTCTGGCAAACGAGGTGGCATGTACTCTTGTCAGCTTTTGCATTTCCATTTTTCTGACTCAGACTTTTACCATCACTTAACTCAACTCTTCTACCAATGTTGCACAATCCAGACAGGATTTTCAGAAAATATTTGTGGCCACTCATTTCACTGAAGTATTTTCTGCTGTCAATAGTCATAAAAATCCTAAAAGTGGCCTAGATTCCTATTATTGACAGGGCAACTTTCCACTTTATTAAATTGAACATAAGAGCTGATTGTATAGATTACATCCTGAAGTCAAGCATTCACAAGTGCTTTCAGATGTGACATTAAAGAAAAGGATGCTCTGCAAAATCAAATGTTTGCCTAGGTGCACACAATTTACAAAAGTAAGGTGACTGGTATTGATTCCAGGTAACCTGATTTCACATCTTGAAATTCAGCCACCAGATGACCGTGTGTGTGTGTGTATGTGTGTATGTGTGTGTGTATATGTGTGTGAGTGTATATATATATATATATATATATATATATACATATCACATCAGTGAACTTCGGCTCCCATTGCACCCCAGCACAAAATCACAGCACCACTTTATTTGTCAGAAAGGCAGCTGCCGGCCGAAAGATCAATTTTTTTTTTTTTTTTTGATAAGGTGCTTTACCCAACAACAGAATGTCAACTCTTTTCGGCTGACATCTTCCACTGGACACTCCCCCACGTGCAAACAACCACCTCATATACATCATTAGTCCTTCATCTGTTTCTACAGCTACAAAATTGGAGGCATCGTTTCCGCCATCTTATCGTGTGAGGATGATTCCACAGAGTCTTAGCATTCCAAATACCTCAAATTGTTCACGTGATTCAGTTCATCCTAAAACATACACATATGTAAAAATCATAGAATATATATTTAAATCTTGTAAACAAGATAGCCTGAATGTCCACCTAAAATACCAATGTTTGAATTCTGTGGTCTGCATTCAAATTTTCAATAAAGTGACATGTGCATATATATCATCATATTGTACAAACATCTCTGTTCTTAATTAACCAAAATGTAACCTCAATTTCTCAGTACAAACATCCTGCCCCCTAAAATCTCATGTCAAATCAGATGGTATATCCATATCTTCCCTCCATATACAATACCTCCTATAGTTCCAATGGCCAATATTTAACGGAGCATGTTATATCAATGAATACATCATATCTTAAATCAGAGTTTCAAGTATAACAATGACAGTGAAACATGTTACATCAGTTGGTGTACAATGGCTCTTGTCAACACTTCAAAGTTAGAGTGACTTGTGCTGTGCAAACTGCAATATGTGCAAGATGTCCATATGTTCAATATAAATATATATATATATATATGTATATATATATATATATATATATGATATATATATATATCCAACCCAAATGGTCTAAAATAGCGAGGCACTCAACTGCTGGTGCACGTGGAGGGTTTTAGACCATAACCCTTATTAATCATCACACAAAAAAAGGCACTGCACTCCTGGGGGCTCCATGACAGTTTCATTTATTCAGACAGATTTTCAGACCCCACGACGCGTTTCGACTACCATGTCTTTCTCAAGTGGTATCGTCTATTCCTTCCTGCCATCACACTATTTATATTGCATTCTGGGATTAATAGTCACATGTCTCTCACCTGTAAGATATTCAACCGTGATTGCTGTTAACACAATTCCTTAATTCAATAATTTGATTACAGTCATTGATAGTTCAATCCAATATTATTCGTACATCATATTAAAAGGAATACGTGCATCAATTACATTCAGCATATTTTTTCAAACAGGTTTTTCCGTAATTTCCTTTTTACCAGTTCTTTCTCTCTGTGGAAAACTGTCTTATAGTTCAAATCCTTGTCACAGCACCCAGACCCCAAGCAACTGAGGCGTTCCTCAGCGGCAGGGCCGCATCAGCATCCATGTCAATTTAAAGACACCCTCATCGTTGTTCCTCGATGAGACTGTCGCTCAGAGTTGCGTTAAGCGTTGTTGAAAGTTCCTTATGATAAATACGTCTTCCAGTGCTTCGTGCACACGCCAGAGATCAGTATCTCCTCGCCCACTCAAAGTCTGTACCAAATTGTACGCGGATGCCGGGTGCCATCGCCGTTAATGTAAATCCAACCCAAATGGTCTAAAATAGCGAGGCACTCAACTGCTGGTGCACGTGGAGGGTTTCAGACCATAACCCTTATTAATCATCACACAAAAAAGGCACTGCACTCCTGGGGGCTCCATGACAGTTTCATTTATTCAGACAGATTTTCAGACCCCACGACGCATTTCGACAACCATGTCTTTCTCAAGTGGTATAGTCTGTTCCTTCCTGCCATCACACTATTTACATTGCATTCTGGGATTAATAGTCACATGTCTCTCACCTGTAAGATATTCAATCGTGATTGCTGTTAACACGATTCCTTAATTCAATAATTTGATTATAGTCATTGATAGTTCAATCCAATATTATTCGTACATCATATTAAAAGGAATACATGCATCAATTACATTCAGCATATTTTTTCAAACAGGTTTTTCCGTAATTTCCTTTTTACCAGTTCTTTCTCTCTGTGGACAACTGTCTTATAGTTCAAATCCTTGTCACAGCACCCAGACCCCAAGCACCTGAGGCGTTCCTCAGCGGCAGGGCCGCATCAGCATCCATATCAATTTAAAGACACCCTCATCATGGTTCCTCGATGAGACTGTCGCTCAGAGTTGCGTTAAGCGTTGTTGAAAGTTCCTTGAACAAGGCTACAGCTGAAACGCGATGGGAGGAGGACCATTTTCTTTCAATATATTTTGAAATTGTCCGTCTTGTGTCTTGATTTCTCGTCCTAGAGGGTGAAGAAAATGTATTAAATATTAATGGGATTCCCGATCCCATATTAAGACCGCCGTATGTGAGCCTCAATAAGTCGGGGTTCTTTTTGATGAATATATATATATATATATATATATATATATATATATATATATGTGGCACGACCTGTTGTTTAACATATAAAGTGCCATGTACTACATGTTATAATGAGTGCACACTACCATATATAATGCTGTGCATATCTACTTTCTCTCTATGTAATATCATCCTATGTTCTAGAATTATCGACATATATTGTCTCCAAGAAGTAACAAATAATGATATTAACAGACAATGGACTAATAAATAACATCCGATAAAGTGCAAACCACCAATAAAACACATAAATCCCAACATTCATAAATTGCCTCATGCATCAATGATCACAACTAATTCTTCATGTCTGATATGTATAGTCCCCTATCTTATTACTAAGAAATCATCCTACATGTATCATATGTCATTACACATGTGGGTAGAGCAGTTCCCTCACATTATATATATAAGAACAAGATATTTTCAACTTAATTAGTACAAAATCTAGTTCTAGTTCTGGAACTCAGATCCCATACTTGTAGGATATCTTTCCATCCTCCATAAGTGCACATGGAGTTCTGCATCTAAGTTATGCCCTGTGACTTTTAGGAGCCCAGTACTAAAATCATTTTGGATTCCATTTGTTTTACTTCCAATGTTCTGTCTCTCATTCCAGGATCTGTCTTCATTTATTTGTTACCATAAAAAGTCAGACTCTTACAATCCCCTTCATGAACATCCGTAAAATGCTTTGCTAATGGATAAGATCTACCTTGATTTTTAATTGCTCTACGACATTGCAGGAATCTGATCCTCAATTTATGGAAGGTACATCCCACATATATTTACTGTCAGTCACATTGGATAATGTAAAATACAAAGTCAGTTTCACAAGTGATTCACTCTGTGATATGACTTACTCTCCCCTCAAATGCCTCAAAAGATTACATATTCACAGTATATTCACAGGCTTTGGAATGACCATAGTCCCAGAACCCCAAACTAATTTTCCTACACCATGATGTTTTCTCTTTTTTCACAAACAAACTTCTGGTTAGCAAATCTCCCAATGAGCTAACTTTCG
This sequence comes from Pleurodeles waltl, assembly GCF_031143425.1. Classification (NCBI taxonomy): domain Eukaryota; kingdom Metazoa; phylum Chordata; class Amphibia; order Caudata; family Salamandridae; genus Pleurodeles; species Pleurodeles waltl. The sequence goes on from NC_090439.1 coordinate 358,914,301, forward strand.
GATACGTGATCTAGGGGTGCTGACCAATCATTGTTTTAATGTGTTGATCTTGCTGCAAAACATGCCAATTACAATTTAAAATTTATTTGAGTGCCTGATGCTGATAATTAAGCTCCAAAAAGAGTCTAGGTTGGACATGTCATCATCTTTCTGTTCATTAGGGTGCTGATGTTTCAATAGCAGATCCACCCTTTTCTTACATTTCATACTTTCTATATGCATTTGTGAGAACTTTCTGTGGATATCTTCTCTCAGAAAATCTCTGCACCACCAATATTTCATTCTAAACGTCAAATCACTAGAACATATCCTGTGAGCCCGCAGAAACTGGATGTAGGGAATGCTCCATTTCAGGTCCCTCAGATGTCTGCTGTTACTACGCAATATTGAGTTACAAGCTGTAGGTTTACAAAAAACAGGTGTTTCCAGTTTCTCATCTCTCACCTCTAGCAGAACACCCAGGAACTCAATCTTACTTTTACTCCATGTTGCTACTAAATGTATATTCAAATTGTTCTTATTCAATATGCCAATATATTTCAGTAGTGCTCTCTCTTTTCCATCCCATGTGAGAAACAAGTCATCAATAAAGTGCATCCATAGCACTACTGTCTCCATGTAAACACTTAACGCATCAGACCATGCCACTTCCTTCTCCGACCATTACATGTAGAGGTTGGCGTATGCTGGCACAAATGATACTCCCATCGCAATGCCTTGTTTTTGAAGCTAATTCTCATTATTGAATAAAAAGATGTTTTGTGTTAGGCAGAATTATCGTATGGGTCATCAACATTTCTGTATGCTGTGCAAACTCTATATGATGTGTTCTCAAGAAGTATCTACATGCTTATATGCCAAACTGATGCTTAATGGACATCTAAAGAAGGAAACTTCCAACATCACATAAAGTACCTGGTTTTCCAGAAAATAATGTCAATTTTGGATAGAAAAAATCAGCTGTGTCCTATAAGTATGATGGAAGTTAAGTAACATAGGGACATAAAAAGAGATCAAAATATCTGTATGTGTTCTCTAAGCGGGACCTTGTCATGCTCACGATAGGTCTACCAGGAGGACAATGTTTGTCTTTGTGAATCTTTGTCAAAAAGTAAGGACATGGAATCCTTGGAAAGTCCACTTTCAAGAATCTATATTCTTCCTGCTCAAAAGGTTGACAGTCTAACCACACAATTAACATATGATGGTAGATTTTTTGATGACTTTGAATTTAATTTTCTTTAAGTCTATCATAATGATCATGGTTATTCAATTGACTCTAAGCTTTTTTGAGTTATTGATCCATATCCATAATAACAATAGTCCCGCCTTTGTCTGAAGGCTTAGTAATTATAGAATCATTATTTCTAAGTAAATTGATTTTTTTCCAATCACTCTGGGTGAAATTTCTAAATGTTTTAGTTCCCTTGATTTTGTTCTTCTTTGTGCATAGTTTATCAATAACACCCTTCACTAACCCATGAAAGAAGTCAATGAGATTTCCACTCGGTAACTATTGATTAAATATGCTAGATGGCTTTAAATAACTGGTAGGTGAATTATCAGTGATGAAACCCATAGAACTCAACCTTTCAGTATCCATTTTCTCACTTACAGCGCCAATTTGACCATCTTGTATAGTTTCATCTATTAGGTCTTTAATGGCCATAAGGTCCGAAATGTCACTAATATCAAATCTTGAATATTCAGAGTTGTAAGCTCCTTCTATTTGTTTCTTAGGAAGTGATTTCATAGCATAGTGCTTACTCATGCGCAATTTCCACACAAATTAGCAGATCTCAATGTGGGTTTTAGCATAATCCCAATCTGTAGTTGGACGAAAATTTAAACCAAGATTCAAATTCCTGTCTTGGTTGATGGTAAGTGTTGTATGGGAGATGCTAACAACCCTTGCGTTAATCGAGAGGTTCATTTGTGAGCTGGAAGATTCATCCATTCTTTGACATTTACCACCTTTCCTTTTCCTGTCCCTCGACTTGTGCCACTGCGGCCTCGCCCTCTGCTTTTGATTGATTGTGGTGTGTCCATTTCCATTAGTCTCATCTCCCCTTAAAAATCAACTTGTTCAAACTCATATCTGTATTGCTGAGAGAGGCACCTGTTTCACCCCCATTATTAATTTTATCTTTTGCTCTTAAGATGTCATATTTGTGAGTAAAGGTATAGATCCTGCCATATTCATAATCAAATTTGTCTCTATTGAATTTGTGCGCCTTTCATGATTTTATTTCCTCCTCCTGTTTCAGACTATGTTCTTCCATCTTTACTAGCAACAATTTCACTTCCTTCTGATTAGATTCCATTTCCAGCTCTTTATTTCGTTCTTCAATAATCTTGGTCTGTTGTTCCATCTACTGGTTGGCATGTGTTATGCGCTCCCATAAGTTTTAAAGAACAATCAGCCATTTATGTTCTAGTAGATCTGGATCCATAACCCCAAACATGGGCAAAATTAAAATACGTAAATCATGTGACACCCTTCCACATTCCATATATTTAGTAAGCAATGTCTTCTCCCACCACTTTTTCAATTCGGAAATGCATGCTTTTTCAAGTTCTCTGATGATACTAGTTGTTCCTAGTTCGAACACTATTCATTTGTCTCATATCCGATTTCTTGTTATTTCCCTCAAAGAAATCCGCTGCTGCTTTTTCCCACATAGCTCTGCATTTCGCCATCTATAAAATGTAATTAGTCAAGGTATGAATAGACAAATGGAAGAAGAGAAAAAGAGGAGAGATGAACACTAATACCTTAAAGCCAATAAACTTTGTATGCCAGCATATGATTTGTTACTTCTCTCTTGGGATTTCAGTAGCCAGCAATGATTTATAGTATTTCTCTCCTAATCACTACATCACACTGATGTCAGAAGCATACACCCTTCATGCTGTCACATAAGTCTTAACTTTCACTGCCACAAAGAAAAGGGATGCTTGCTGCAGTATTACAACTACCCAATCAGGAGAAGCGCAATATTATGTCATATTTATACAATCCAACACTACGGCTGCATCTAACCCTCTGAATTACTTAGTTATGTGCTGTGTCATACGTTGGTGCTGGCTGGTATTTTCCTTCACTTATTTATCAAGATCACAGTAACCTGGCCAAATTCCATATGCTGATTCAACCGTAATAACCCTTGGGCACCAGATGGTCAGTACCTCTCAACCATGGGTGCCCTCCAACCTCCCCGGGGAATAGGAACACTTACCAACCTGCAGAACATCAATGAGTATTCCATATATCATATGGCTTGGCGAAGTGCTGTGTGTTATTCGTTTCCAAACGTTCAGCTCCCAATGTAAATCATGCACTCTATTCTTGGCGTGCTAGCTGTTTTGTATACAGGAAGAACGCAATCAATCTCTTTGACATCAGTGAAGTTTGGCTCAACACACAGCTGCACCCCAGCACGAAATCACAGCAACACTTTATTTGACATAAAGACAACCGACCAAAAGATCCATTATTTCACTTTTATTCAATAAAGTTCTTCTCCCAACAGCAGAACGCCAACACTTTTCAGCTGATGCCTTCCACTGGACACTCCCCCACATACCAACAACTACCTCATATGCATCATTAGTCCTTTGCTTATTTCTACAGCTACAACTTTGGAGGCATTGTTTCCACCATCTCATAGTGCAGGGTTCTACAAAGTCGGTCCTGGAGAGCCGGGTCACTGCCACATTGATGAGAATGAGAGTCTTAGCATTCGAGATACCTCATATTGTTCACATGATTCAGTCCATCCTAAAACATACACATATGTAGAAGTGATAGAATACATATTTATATTTTAAAGGCACAATTGATGTGCTGCATTGCATTACCTGAATAGAACAGAACTGCACTATACCTTCAAAGAAATGGTGCAATTCTACTCTCTTCTTGCACTGGTGCACTTTGGATGCCTAGCGCCAACAGAGGCACCCCTGTGCCATGATGCAAGGGTGCCTGCATTATGATCGGTATAGTTTTTGTTGATGGAAGGGGTACCTTCCTGCACAAAACTTTTTCTTGGGGCGTTTTCCGCTTTGCAAAGAGGAAATGATGAGGAGAAATAAATATACTCTTCATCTTATGGCAGCCTCAGGAAGAAACCTATATCTACAACTCTTTTTAAATATGACTGTGCATCATAATTCATGGATGGATAAAGGGGAATGCTCATGCAAAGCAATGGAATGCCTACTTCATGCAAACTATCGCAGGTGGTGCAATGTGCTGTATTGCATTACTTTTTTCCTTTGCATTTCTTTCTCTGACACAGCCACGCTAATCAATATTTGCCTGACTTTGTAAATAAAAAGGATTTGCATCAGGGCTGTGTAAAAAAGTGATGCAACCCAGACACAAAACATTTGTAAATCTGGGCCCAAGCAAATATGAGTTTGCATCAAAATTCATGAGTGGATGCATGGGAACGCCCATACAAGCTGTTCTCCTGTACGTAATGGATAGGGAAAGCTAAACATACAGAGAGTATAGAAGATAAAAGATGTCTGGGATGATATATCTTAGTGGATTTATGTCCAATTTCCCAGAGTGCTACAGATAATCAATGAGTGTTGGAGATGGTATCTGAAACATTTAGGTGCTCAAATGCCAGACCATCCTGAATTGCCCCTACTTTCGCTCATAGAAAGATAGCACTGAGAGATACACAATTCACAATTTAATGAGGGACCAAGTACAGAAAGTGGTTTATAAAGAGTTAGCAATCTAAACAGGGACGGTATCCTGTCCACCTTCAATACGATAGGTACAGAAACTGATTTAGCCGCTGGCCAATTTCTCATGTTGGGGACCTTGACTAAGTTGTCCAAAAATATATGGAGCTGGGGGGTAAATGAACCACTGTTAAAACACATTACTTTTTCTACTGATACATAGGACAGGTACATGGGCAATATGGGCACCATGCATGGCTAACACACTGACCTTTTACGCATACATAACTATAAAGGCACATTAATCTTCATTGGAAATACTCAACAGAGAGTGATCTCATATGTTTGAGTATGCTAAATGGGTCAGTCCTAATCAGCTGCTTAAATATATTGCATCAGGCATATTTGGCTCCAGCAAGAGTGGCAAGGATATTTTTGGGGGATGCTGACACATGACCGACATGCCAAGCCCCACGAGTTGATATTTTTCCTATTGTATTCTTTTTTGCACAATCCCTGTGAGTTTGAAGGATGGGTCTGTTTTCGGACTGCTTCTCTCTTGTAGGAAAACTAGAAAGCCATTTCTTGAGTGCTGCTCTTAAAATTAAATCATTACATCACCAATGTGAATGTGTCATTTGCATGACCATCACTCTCTTCCACACTTGAGCCGGAGTGGGAGAGTCTCATGCTCTGACCCAGCGGGGTGTGCTGAAGGAGACACTGGAGAAGCACAAAACGTTGGATGCTCCACATTCTTCCACATTGCTTCCATATCCATAGCACCTGGTTGTGAGCATTATGGATGTTGAGGTCACATCCAAAGCTCTTGACAATGGGTTTTTTGCATACTGCAACAATAGAGTCAAGAACAATGATAGTCCACTGGTTAAAAATATCAATTGCTGAGGTGCCATTCTTTTTACCTACAGGTGGGCTATATAGTACCTCTTCTAGTCCTTCTTTGGTGACCAGTCCTCAAGTCTTGAATCTGATGAGGTAGCGGGTTCTGTCAGTTATATACATTGCCTGGGATAGGAATTAAGAAGGTCCTAAGTTAGTGATCAGTCCAGGTCAAAGGAAGGGAGTTTTGCACTAAAGCCTAATTAGTAAATCTCAGGTCAATTACTTACTCATCTTGATGAGGCCGGTAACCATTTGAGAGAGGTCAACCACTTTGAGGATGTCAATTAGCATGAAAAAGTGATTGGAGGTATTGCCCAGATGATACTTAACATGTCCTAATCTTAAGTAATTATGGTATTTGAGTATGAAAGGAGTGATTAGTTCCAGATGTTTATGTACAGCTTTTTTAGAACCCAGAAGCCTGAAGATCAAAGCACCATGGAGGTTAAAGTTAGTTGATATGAAGCCAAAAACCATGCAGTCCAGCCAGTCATTGGAGACGTCCTCAAGGGTCGTACCTGAGAAAGTTAAGCAGAGAATTATAGTGGTTCCACCCCCGGTAATAAAGGTAAATTAAAGCATTCAACTGTTCTTCATATCACTTGGGGATCAGCATTATGATCCACCCATTTTGATCCTCCCTCTTGTACCCAAGATAAAGCATGTTTATCTTTCACTTAATCACTTCCCTCAACAAATGAGTGACAGCACCAGTGTGCCAAATGATTTCCCTTTCCCAGATAGCTCTTCTTGATCATCATGTAATGATCCCAGCTTTTACTTATCATTCCATTACAAGGCCTCCCAACATCATTAGGCTGGCCCCACCCATTTTTCCTTCAATGCCCTGTTCTGTACTTCTTCCTTCTTGCATTTTTTCCCTCTCACTATGTCCTCCTAACTTCTGCTGAACTGCCTTCCCCTCTGATACAGGTCTTGCTAGATTTCTTCTTCTCACTTGTTATTCTACCACATGAGACTAGAAGGCCAACATTGTGACGTGTATCACAAAAGAGACTACCTAGTGTTTTTATGCCCAACTGTCCCTTAGTGGGTCTAACCATTGAAATATCTGTGTAACAAGAGGGCCATCTTAATGTGTCTTACAACAGAAAGCCAATGCCCCTTGCACTGCTGCATCTTTTCTTCCCTTTTCCCTCATGGTGCCAATGTTTCAGAGTCCTTACAGGCTAACATGAGGGTAGAAAGTTCTTTGGTGTGAGCATTCATCACCACACACCACATGCCCCAATGACCCAAGGCCTGAGCGAGTTGAGAATCCCAAACACATTCCTCCATGTTTTGTCCACCCCAGGGTATCAAGGAGGAATTCAGCTTCCTATCAGCTATCAATTTCAATAGGCTAGAATGCATTAGAATGAACTAATGCCACTAAGCCATTCAGACTGGCAGTCCATATACTTTATTAACACAGATCATGACTTTGTATTTATGGTTTGCAAAATGTTACGACTGCTGTACTCTCAAACAAAGGAAACTAATTTGTTATAGGCCAAAGGCATTCTGGCAGTGTGGATGCACCTGTTCTAAAAGCGATTCAAATATGCCTTGTTTTTCTTCTCACTATAAACTGAATACGCATAACAGTCTGAAACCCTGGCAGTCTGTTTTGGGGATTTCTGTTTAGTGATGCATGTATGACTGGGTCATTAAGTACAGACTGGTAAATGAAGCAAAATTATTTAAACAGGCACTTGTCTATCTCTTAGAAATAACCAATAATGCTGTAAAATAGAGGTTCTGACAAGAAATGAGTGAGATGGAGCTAGGCTGATACTCATCTAGGTAGTTTATTTTGTTAGTTTTTCCATGGTTGTGCAAAACCTGAAACCTATGCCTCTATTTTCACACAGAAATATGGTATTACGTTTATTTTTCCTCTCTAGGGTGGTGTGATGCATTGTTCTCCTCTCAATAATTAGTCAAGAGGCCAGGCAAGTAGAAAACATTTCATCTGCATGCAAATATCAGTCCTTTTTTTGAATGACTTAAATAGTAATGATCACCTATGATTTACAACTAAATTCTAATTTGAAAGTCCTAATTTAGAGGTCTTTTGTACTCTCTCCTACTGTAAGAAATTGGATTACTGTTTGAGGGGGTCAAATGAGGATAGGCTGAAAACTCTGCTCTGCTCACACAGTTTTCGAAATTCGGGCACTTTGCGCTACTTGGAGTAGCGCAGAGTTCCAGAATTCCACGCCATCTGTAGCTATGCAGAGGTTTTTTTCTGGTCCTGTGTGCAAGATTTATACTCTGTGGCTGCAAGCGAGCATACATGAGATTTTGCGCCCACTCACTCGGCTTCTGGCCGTGACAGCACTCAAAACAGTGCCACTCGCAAGTGCACCTTGAGTAGACTTTCTAATCAAGATGCATTTAAAGCTAGTCAAAAAGAGGTTTTTGAATGGATTTTCTTCTTCAGTGGAACCGTCAAGTTGTTTTTTTAATGTAAAAACCTTTTTTTTTCTTTAATCAGGAAGGACGTGTCCCAGAGACTCCAACTTCCTTTTCCTGTCCAGCAGACCCTCAAGTGCTTTGTTCATCTCCTGGTCACTTTTCACTTAGATTTCGAGGTGGAAGGATCACTCTTTTTGTCTCCTGGATATACCTTTAGATTTAAGGACTTTGTGCTTGTGAATCAAACAAGTCAGTCCAAACACTATTACATAAGGGTGCTGCTAGTGTGCTTGGGCATGCACCAGTATTTCTTTGTACTTTCATTCGATTTTTACATTTTATAGTTGTGGGTGGTCTGGAGATTTAGTACAGGACTAGTTATTTATTTTGTACTTAATTGATTTTTCATCTTTTGGAAAGGAAAATTGTTGCACAGCTCAGTACCTTTTCTACATGTTTGTTACATCTGCAATATTCATTTATGTTACTATGTGGCCCAGACTTCCAAAGAGCCATCTAGCCAATTGGCCTGGTACTAGTATTCATCAGTGCATGGAATAAATATTTCAGTGGTATATCTTTTCAAAACTTCATATAGGGCAGGGATAGAACTGGATTAAATGTAAAATGTTAGCTATTTGCATTTTATTCTTTTTTGCAAAAAATTTATGTATTGTGGGTTAATATGATATATTTTATGGCATATGTGGATGTGTTTTGTTATGAATTTTTTATAGCTCAGTTATTTTTTGTGTTTTGCATTGCTTAACGAATGTTAGTGGTTTCTTTAATGTTACCACCCTGCCTCCTGTTTATGACCAGTGTGTGTGTGTGTGTGTGTGTGTGTGTGTTTGTCATCATCCTGCATTTGTCTTTGTTCTCGATGCCTTGTTGACAAGGGTCATTTTGTGCAGTTCATGTCCATAGGCTTGCAAGTGTTCTTTGGTCTCAAAGACCCCTTATTCACAGTTGTTATTTGACCATGTAGCTGGCAGCCAGTTTGTCCATCCAGTGAGGGTGCCTTTGACATAGACTTGCATGTGTTCTTTGTTCCCCATGCCTTCTTGCTCCTTGTTGTTTGGCCATGTGGTTAGCAGCCATATTGTGCATCCAACCAGTGTGTTTCTCCCATAGGCTTGCGTGTGTACTTTATTCACCATGCCTCCATGTTCCTTGTTGTTGTTGTTTGACCTAGTGGCTAGTGCCCATTTTGTGCATCTAACCAATGTGTTTTTTCCATAGGCATGCATGTGTCCTTTGTTCCCCATGCCTCCTTTCTCCTGGTTGTTTGACCATGTAGCAGGTGGCCATTTGTGCATCCAGTGAGTATGCCTTTGCCATAGGCTTGCATGAATTGATGTGGTACCAGTTTAATACAGATATGCTTGGGGATCATTCTAGTACATGTACACCACACAAATATGATTCTGTTGAACATTGCTTATATTATTTCCTTCTGTTTAGCATATTTTACTTTGAATCTCCTTTGTCCTTTCCTCCTAACAGGTTTCTTTCTTTTTGTCCTCCTTTACAAACATCAGCAGTTATTGATCATTTGTTTTTATTTTTATTATATATTTTAATTTTTTTGATGTTTAGAATTTCATTTCTTGTTTCTGTTTCTTGTGTTTACTTTAATTTTAGATTTTTTGATTTTTTACATTTTGTTTATTCTTTTAATTAATTTAATTCTGCATTTTGCCTTGATTCATCTATTTATTCACCCATCTATACATTCATCCAATCCTGAATCCATACATCATTCAGTTTCTTTAGGTGTCTATTTCCATTTCCTCGTGGACACCCTGGCTGCATTGCACTACAGACACTTCAGCAGCTTAATTCATTTTTTATGATTATGCCATTTCCCTGGACCACCTTGCCGCCATAGTTTTTTTAAGGAATATTCCACTTACCTATACACCTCTCTCTGACTACCAAAGGTGTCTCCTTTAAAACAGATGGAGATAAAGCAAAGAGCTATATCCATATGTTGGGTTGCCTAATTTGAGATTACATTTTATGGTGTGATGACTTTACAATCTTTGATTAAATTGGTATTTATTACATAAGTAACTAACCACACTAATAATGCATTTGTGTGTATTATTTCAACCTGCAACAATCCACGTTTCACTAACAACACGTTTTTCTTGCTTAGTTGCTTCTGGGTGCACAAGAAAAGAAGAGACATTGCCAGCAGTGCTGCCAAAGACAAAGGCATGTACATTGATTTCTGTCCTCCAGTCTCTTCCGTTTGTTCAGCTTAGTGCCACTGCCAACTGAGATCTTTGAGATGGCTACAGAGAAAGTTGCTCTCAAGAAAGAGGTCAGTGAGAACAATCAGCTTTCCACCAGTGGTATGTAGACGGCAACCTTTTCTGGGGGAGGTGTGCCTGCCACACCAGCCTCTGGGGAGGAACCAGGGAGAAACACTCCCACATCAACCACACCACCCCAACCTAAGCCCAAGGCCATGTCTGTCAGTGAGGCAGCCACTGCAATCATGGTGACACTGACGAGCAGTGACGTTGAATTGGATTTGTCCATTTAGCAAAGTAGTTCACAATCATTCCAGGAAACAGAGCAAAGTAGACAGTAGCCATAGCCTGTAATAGTAGATGTTCCCAAAGTTGAAGCAGAACAGGGGGGCACGCTTTCTGTTGAGCGAGAGTCTCCTCTTTTAGAATCAATGGCTCCCAGATCCCCAGAAAGAAAAAGGAAGGGTACTACTCCACCATCTTTTCCAAGCACCATTTCTGATGATGATGATAGGGACATGGACTGGACTCCAGCAGTGTCCGGGAACTGCCAGGAGAGGCAAAGGAAAATAAAAATTCCTGAAATCCTTAGAATCACTGAAGGAGATGATGAGGAGGTTGACGATGACAAGCCAGTTATTATGGAAGATGAGTCAGAGGAGTCTGCCATTACTATTCAGTCTGCTCTAAGGGATGTGGCATGGGTAGCACCACCAGCTCCCATTTTTGGAAAGCCCAAAGAGACCTATACCTACCCCAACCTCAGTAGAAGTGTGCACTGCAGAGAGGCAATCGAAGACACACCCATCTACCTTCAGTTTTTCTTCAGGTATTGGCAGTGGCCCACTAAGAAAGTACTCCTCCCAAGTTTGGGACTTGTTTACACTTAGCACACAGGAGGGAACATTGCAATATGCACTATTTGCCACACAAGTGTTCATTGGGCTACGCATGTTACACATCATGGTACTGGAGGCCAAATGACTCATGTGAAAAAACATCATGCAATCCAGTGGGAGTAGCAGCCTACAAAAATTGCTGGATATGGTTGTGGTGGTGAAGCTGAGAAGAGCCGGGAACATCAGTCACAACTGGTCCAATCATGGTGAAAGGCGAGGAAGAAATGGGTGACATTCTCATGCAAAGCAGCCCTACCCCTAGCAGTGCACCAGAATCACCCACCTCAGGACGGCACAATGGCACAAGAAAAGTCAAAGTCAGATGGATACACCACGGCATACAGACAGTAGCTGCCCAACAACGCACATTGAGTCTACCACAATCTACTTCTCAAAAGTTGCTTGCATCAGTGGCCCCAGGAAAGAAGAAAATCCAGGCTACTATTTTAGGCATGTTTAGTCAGGAGGGGCCCTTTGACTGCAACCACCCAATGGCACGTTTGAATAATAGGAAACTATCAAAATCTTAGCACTTGACCTCCTCCCTTTTCTTTTGTGTAAAGATCTGGATTCCTAGAATTTGTGGCAGCCATCTGCCTGAAATGGAAGGTTCCAAGTCAGACCTATTTTGCTCAAGTTTCTGTTCTGGTGATGCATCATGATGTGCTACAATTGGTTGGACAAACTTTGCAGCAAAGTAATGCCCACATGGTGCTCAGTGCAGCTGGCGTAGTAACAAGTGAGAAGGACCAATCTCTCACCTCAAAATGTGGAGAGATTAACCATGATCAAAATGGGCCTACATTTCATACCACCTGATTATATGATGTTCCTGAAACAAAACACCACAGTAGGAGGAGGTGGAAGATTGGTCAGAATCGAGAGTGTTAGCTGACCGACTTAGGGTGAACTACTTGAGTTGGAGGACAAACTCTAATTCCCGGACTGAGTATGGTGTGCGAACATAGAACTTTTAAATTACTTCTCTTTGCACTTCTTTCTTTGCAAAAGAAAAAAAGCTAGTAGAACATTCTTTGTTTTCAGATTTAATTTTTTGTTGCCTTACCATTCTTTAGTCATATATATGGCTGGATTGGTGTTGGATCAGTGTGTAGTGAAGAAGGCTCCACAGCAATATCTTCATGACATTGGAGAAAATGCCTGCCTCCCTCACATGCCTATCTTTTTTCTGCATCAATTAGCAGGGCTACCCCTGAAAATAATGTATTTACAAGAGAGCCAATACTAAATTCCAATGTTTTGACTGCGTCAACAATACAATTGTGCACCTACCCATGCTTGAGTCGGAAGAGGTAATAACTGAGTAGAACTATTGCAACAATGAATGAGTGACTGTGAGTGATTGATGATTTATGTGTCAGCAGACAGTGAGGGAAGGTGTTCAATTAGTAGTAAACTTGATTTAGGTGAATTGCATTGTTTGGTGCCTGGTGGGTGATCATTTTTCCTGAAGGTGATTAGCTTTAACAAAATTACTGTACGAAAAAAACATTACCTGTGTGGTATACTTCTTTTTCTGGGCTTTTCAGAGACCAGGACAGTCACTTTAATTAACAAACACAAATCTATACAAAATAGGACTATTCAGTTTCTATACTTGTCCTTAAACTGCAGTGCATTACATGTCTATCTTGAGTCATGTTGGTACTTGGAAGAAGCTACTCAGAGTCAGGATGTGGAGGATGGAATGATTCAGGGCAGAACTCATTAACAAAAGCTAGAATAAGCCAGTCATCAACTTCAAATGGAAACCATGACTATGAGCCCTAGTACTCAGCTATGTGGAATGGAGAGAGGTGCATTGATTTGGGAAATGCTCATGAGTGTGCATCTTTAATGGTGGCAAAAATAAAGCTGACCCTTTATGTGGTATGTGAATACCATGAAAAGGAACCGAGGGTTCCCCAGTGAGTGGACAGGGTTTGAATGAAATCCCAAAGTGTTCTATTTATAAGTAGTGTAGTTGAGCAGCCTCAGGCTTAATAGAGATGAGTGTAAGACATCTACAAATACACACAATAGTCAATAAATCAGACACACAACTCAAAAAGAAGAGCCACACCAATTTATTAAAATAGCAAGTATCTTTATATATTTTTAGGCATCAGAGAAAAATCATTCAGGTAAGTACATTTTTACATAAGAATTCTTTTCCCTTTAAAAAGTGGACACAGTGCAATTTCTGAGTTCTGCAATATTATCCTACGGAAGGAAAAACAAGTTCTGCAAACAGGTAGAGTACAGCGACTTACAAGACCAATCTCCAGGAGATAAGGTAAGCAGTGGACAAGGTCCAAGTCAGCACCAGCAGTAAACCCTCAGCATCACGGGGCTGGTCAAGTGCAGAGTGCAAAGAGCATTGGGTACCTAATGCGTTCTAATGGAGATTGGTCACTGCAAAAAGAGCCTACAGGCTCTAGCCAGGAGGCCAGTCAGGCTGAACCAACAGCGGGGCTCAGGTCTGACAGTGCTGGGGCACAGGTAGGTAGGTAGGCTTTGGTTCTCTTCTCCACAACAAGGGATTCAGAGGTGTCCTTAGATGTCTGGTTTTGTTTACATGGAGGAGTCGTGGTAGAGGGGGCTGCGTGCCAAAGGCTGTAGGTGTTGTTTGGGAGTCCTGGAGGGGTGAAACCATGATGGCCTCGGACTCTGGAGGGCTGAGGAACCTTGTTGGCACCAGTGGTCCACTTCAACTCAGGTCTGAGACAGCAGGAGCAGTGGGGACTTCAGGTGGTTCCAGAGGCCTCAGAGTCCCTTCTTTTGGTGTTTGCTAGAGAACCGGTCCACTGTTCATGGGAGGTCTTCAGTCTTTTTTTAAGCCAGGCACTCCTCCCAGGTTTCTGGAGTCACAGCTGCAGGATGAGTCACCTTTGGTGCAGATTTCAATGAGAGATACAGACAGGCTGGTGGGGTTGGAATCAGGGCAGCTACTTCTTTTTTCTTCTTCTGCTGTTGTGGCTCTTCGGTGTCGTTGGTCTTCTTAGGTCATCAGGATCTGCTTCTCTGGTGCCAGGGGCTCCCCTGAATACCTAATTTAGGGGTATTAGGGGGTGTGCAGGGTAGTAGCCATTGGGCTAGTGACCTTTGGAGTCACTACGCCCCCTATATGACCAATTTCTGTGAGAAGTGGGCGTAACCCTGTCCCAGAATCACAGATATGGCTACCGCTGAAATTTCATGTTTACCTTTCTGTGCCCACCTTAGGTGTGGTACTAGCCTGGAAGTGGAACGCCTACCTGACTAGCTAATTTCCCCCCCTGTTCAGGTGCCAAGTGGGCACTGGACGGGGATGGCTTCCTCTCCAGCGAGGTAGTCGGATTTGCATTTCAAAGGAGGCAACTCTTTGATGCTTGCCCCCTTAGGAAGGCTAATCAGCTGGTTATCCAGTGGGAGGGGTTGCTAAACCCTCTTCCTAGGCAGGCTTTTATGCTGGGACTCTTGAGAGCCAAATGTCTTCACCCTAAGGAGCCGGGACCATGTCTTAGGTGTCAGGTTGGCAGAAACTAATCAGCAAGCTCACTACAGGCTGTGTGCCATGTAGTGTTTTCACTTTTGTCTGCGCCAAGATACAGCCTGCAATAGAAGTCTGTCATGGGCATGGTGGGGGGTCCCCTAGGGTAGTACAATACCTGCTGTAGCCATTAGGGACCCTCTTTAGCACCTCATGCCTTAAGTACTAGGGGTATCATTTACTAGGCACACAGAGAGTGCTAACGGATTTGCCAATTGAGGAAGCAATTGTATAGTTTAGGGAAAGAGATCTGGCCTGGGGACCAGGTTAGCATGAATCCAGTGCACTGTCAGTCAAAATGACATCAGATACCGTGGGAGCCAGAATTGCTGTCACAGGATATGATGTACGGATATGATGTAATAGGGGCTCAAAAAGAGTGTCATCTCACTTCCGTTACTTTGATAGTCTTAGCAGTCGACATCCATGTCCAAAAAGAGAACATTAATTCCTGAGATGGCAGCTCTTATGACCTCTTTCATGACATTGCTCATCAGCCTGGCTCCAAATCTATTGAAGGCGCTAAAAGTTAGTGATTGTGCCAGCGTTTACTATTAGATATGAGGTTCAGGAATGGCTGTACGACTGAAAATGTTTCAAGCATTTTAAAGAAAGGAAATTAATTTGAAGGCCGCTGCCTGCGAGTTGGTGCACATTTTACCACTTCATTATAGAATATAATGGATCTCAACATCTCATCTGCTTTTAATTTCTTGACTTTTCCAAAATGAGATGCTGTAATTGATCTGGCAACAGCTATCTATATAGCATTAACATAGCAATTGATTTTTTCCATAAGCCTTGTTCTAATTCAAATGGAAATAAAAAAGCTCATTTTATATTAATCTTTGTTACGCCTGCAATATAGTTCGTTACAAGGACACCATGAACCGCTCTTTATAGTTTCTTTGAGTTTTGTGCTAATAACTAACTTGAAGTTACAATATATTCTGCCCTGCATGAAGGAGGGGGCAGATTCATGTAGACTAATTTCATTCCAGCAATACACCAGACATGTTTCTTTTCAGTCATGTAACTACTCAATGTGTTACCGGTCAAAATGCTGAATTACAGTCACCAACCACAAAAGGTAACCCTCCATTCATCCAGTCTTCTCTGTGCAGATCCACCTGTTGCTGCTGATTAGAGTGAGAGCCTGCCTGACTCTCAATTCGAGGCCCACCTCCACCAATAGGCGCCCATCTGAACCTCATCCCTGATGGCCTAGTGGGCATCTGTTTCTGACTGCATGTGTCTCTTTGCTTTCTGTCATCTTTTTTCCTGACCTATTTCTCTCCTGTTTTCCACTTTTTTGCTCCTTTTTCTCCTCTTTTCCACTTTTTGCACATTTTTCTTCACCCGTGCTCCATCCCTGCCACTGCTGCCCATGCAACCCCAGCCCTACTCATCCCCTCAAATCGATTTCCCGCCCTCCCACCTCCCAGCTGACTAAACCCTCCCACCTCTCGCCCTGAATTCCTGGTCAGCCTTTCCTTACTCCACTCTGCGCAGCTCCACCTGTTGCTGCTGTTGATCGGACTGTCTGATTCTCAGTTCAAGGCCCACAGTCTACCCACAGGCACCCACCTGCACCTCATCCCTGGTGGCCTAGAGGCCATCTGTAACTGTCTGTGTGTGTCTCTTTACTTTCTGTCATCTTTTTTTTCTGTCTCTCTTTTCTCCTTTTTTTTCACTGTTTTGCACCTTTTTCTCCTCTTTTCCACATTTTGCTCCCATCTGCACCCATCCGTGTCTGGACCATGAAGAGAACCATAGACCCTTGTCCCTGCAACAACCACCAGTAAGACACCAGCACTTTGCACACTCTCAACCCTGGATGAACCTCAGCCTGCCACCAAGTGGATCCAAGGAACACCCACAGACCTTTCTCCTGCTGCTCATGCTCCTCACCTGCTGCAGCACACCCCACCACACCGCCCACAGACCAGACAGACACCTCAAGTGCTTTCTCCAAAGCTAACCATGCAGTAGAAGTCTGGGACATCCTCGACTGGACCACCCCTGGCCTTCCTCACCAAGACCTGGATCATACCCCCTTCAGCCCCAGTTATCCCCACCGCCATTCCCAACAGTTACAAAATCATCCTCTGAGGCAGAATTAATCAACGAGGTGAAAGCATTGCCATAGTCTACAGGAACCCCCTCTGCCTCTAAAGCATCATCGAGATGCTGAACCAGCCAACCACCACCGAACACATACACTTCCAAATCCAGAACCTGAACACCTCCCTTCATGGCACACCCACCGTACCTCAACCCGTGGCAGATCCTTCTCCCACTTCGCCGCCAAGACCTGGAACTCCCTCCCCGTCATCCTATGTCTGACCCAGGACCTCCTGACCTTCAGGAAGCGTCTCAAGACCTGGCTATTCGGGCAGTAGCACCTCCCCCAGTGCCTTGAGACCCTATCGAGTGAGTAGCGCGCTTAACAAAAGATTGATTGATTGACCCATCTACAGACCACCCGGACCACGGCCCCAGTTCAGCAAAACCTTCACCGAACTCATAGCCCCCCACGCACTTGCCCACACTGACTACAACCTACTCGGCGACCTCAACTTCCACCTTGAAAACCACAATGACCCCAGCACCTCATCCCTCCTGGACAACCCCGCAACCCAGAATCTCAAGAAACTTGTCAACCTTGCCACCCACTCAGCAGGCCACACCCTCGACCCCATCTTCTTGGCTGGAAACAACATCACCATCTTGCATCCCTCCAAACACCATCGGACTGACCACAAATGCGTCCACTTCCCCTTTATGAAGACCCCCAAACGCCACCATGCCTCTCACCCCCAGGCAGAAACTAGACCACAGTCACTGAAACCCAGCTCACTGATGCCTACAGGCACCCTCCCCCCACCAGATGCTACAAACGTAAACAACTCAGCATGCAAATTGCATTGCTGGATTACAGAATGAGCCAACACCACAGCCCCTCTCAAAAAACCTGCTGGAAATCAGCACAGAGAAAACCCAACT